>NC_080794.1:56423781-57046947 GCF_028018385.1 Neofelis nebulosa
TGTAACAGCTGGTTGGGTATCCTGCTACTCTGTGTTCTTCAACACATCCAGCCCACTGTTTGCAGGCTGGCCACATTCCAGGACTTCATCCTTAATGTTCTCCTTCTGTAGGACTCACAGATCGCATTTCCGAAACTCCTCACGAAACCAGATGTAATAATTGTGGTAGATCCAATTCTTAGATGACTCAAAAAGTAATGATCTCTAACCTTTAATTTAGTCTGATGTTTGATGTCAATTAATACCCAGTAGCTTGTTGAGTTGATTCTCTGATTTTTAGTTTACACGGCACAATATGCTGCCCTGTTTCTTCTCATGAAAGTATTGGTTTCGTGTAAGAGTTCTCTTATGTCTTGGACAAGAGTGTGGGGCAGCAGCTGTTTTGAGAGTTGGCTGTTGTTAATCTGTAGTGTACTGTCAACCTGTAAAACAGTCCACGATTTATCCCATGTCATCTAAGTATAAGGTATCAAGAACACAGCTGTCTTACAAACGAGAGACTTACGAGACCAAGGATTTTTTTTTTTATGTCATTTAAGGTTTTTTGATTAGAAGGAGCAGAAAGTAAGGCCAAATATGCCTCCTTTTTGAAAAAGGTGGGGGACGCCTGGGTGGCTCAGTCAGTTAAGCATCCGACTTCGGTTCAGGTCATGATCTCGCAGTTCATGGATTTGAGTGCCGCATTGGGCTCCAGTTTGGAGCCTGGAGCCTGCTTCAGATTCAGTGTCTCCCTTTCTCCCTGCCTTTCCCCCACTCACGCTCTGTCTCTCTCTGAAAAATAAACATTAAAAATTTTTTAAAAAAAGAAAAGAAAAAGGGGGATTTATTGCAATGATACATGCATGCATATCAGAACCAGAAAGCAAAGTGGAAGAGAGACTGGCTACTTTCTGTGCCTCTGCTGTTCTCTTACTCTTGGCTGGGCTCTCTTTTCCATATTCCTTTATCTGAAATCTGGAAAGCCCTTCTGATGAAATGCTAGGAAGCATCGATGCCCTTTATGTCAGGTAACCTAATGTGTAGCCACATAGGCTACAGATGGCTGCCTTTTGGTTGAGTGCCTGTCTCCGCTCCCATCCTTGGCCATTCCTGCACAAAGAATAGCAGTAATGCTATGGGGTCAACAGAAGCAAACATTGGATTTGGCAGCCATGAAACATGCTCGGTGTATCCTCCCTCAAACCTTTGTACCTTTCCAGCCACTGGCCTTTCTCCCCTGCTATGAAGCTTCTGGACAGAGCAATCCCTGCTCATTGCCTACCTCCCAAATTTCCCATTCATTCACCAGTCCATTTCATATAGTTTCTGCCACTGCCTTCCCTGAATTTGTTGTCTCCAGTGTCCCCTAGATTTCACACTTGCTCATTCTAGTAGGCTCATTTCAGACCTAACCACTCTCCATCATTTAACATTGTTGATCACTTTTTTCTTGAAACTTTATCCTCCCTTAGTTTTTAACACATCACCTTTTCTTGGATTTCATATCTCTTTGGCTGTTGACTCCTTCTCTGTCAGCTTAATCATACATGCCTCAGAGATACTGTAGGTTGAGTTCTAGGGCACTGCGATAAAGCAAATATTGCAATAAAGTGAGTCAAATGAATTTTTTGGTTTCCCGGTGCCTATAAAATTATGTTGACACTATACTGTAGCTTATTAAGTGTATAAAAGCATAATATCTAAAAATCAATACACATACCTTAATTAAAAATACTTTATTGCTAAAAAATGCTAACCATCATTGGAGCTTTCAGTGAGTTGTAATCTTTTTCGTGGTGGAGGGCCTTGCCTTTTTTTTTTTTTTTTAAGCAAAGCCTTTTTACTTATTTTCTTTAAAGGATGGGGAGAAGGGCAGAGGAAGAGTGAGAATCCCACACTCAGTGTGGAGCCCAACATGGGGCTCAATCCCATGAGCCAGAATCAAGAGTCAGACACTCAACCAACTGAGCCACCCAAGCACCCCAGTCTTGCCTTGAGGTTGGGGTGTCTGTGGCAGTTTCTTAAGACAACAGTGAAGTTTGCTGCATCGATTGGCTTTCCTTTCACAAATGATTTCTCTGCGGCCTCTGATGCCGGTCGATAGCATTTACCCACAGTAGGATTTCTTTCAAAATGAGAGTCATTTGTCTCAAACTCTGCTGCTGCTTTATCAACTAAGTTTTTGTAATAATCTAAATCCTTTCTTGACACTTCAACAATCTTCACCAGGAGTTGATTCCATCTCAAGAAACCGCTTTCTTTACTCATCCATAAGAAGCAACTCCTCACCTGTTCAAGTTTTATCATGAGATCGCAGCCGTTCAGTCCCACCTTTGGGCTCCACTTCTGATTCCAGTTCTCTTGCTCTTTCCACCACATCTCCCTCCAGTGAAGTCCTGAGCCCCTCAAAGTCCTCCCATGAGGGTTGGAGTCAACTTCTTCCAAACTCCTGTGAATACTGATATTTTGACCTCTTCCCATTAGTCACAAATGTTCTTAATGTCATCTGGAATGGTAAATCCTTTCCAGAAGGTTTTCGGTTGACTTTGCCCAGGCCTATCAGAGGTAATCCTGTCTATGGCAGCTATAGCTTCATGAAATGTATTTTTTAGATATGACTTAGAAATCAAAATGACTCCTTGATATATGAGCTGTAGAATGTTGTGTTAGTAGGCATGGAAACAATATTCGATGCCTTGTACATCTTCATCAGAGTTCTGAGTGACCAGGTGCCTTCTCAATGAGCAGTAATATTTTGAAATGCATCTTTTTTTTTTTTGAATAGTAGGTCTCAGCAGTGGGCTTAAAATACTCAGTAAACCATGTTGTAAACAGATGTGCTGTCACCCAGGCTTTGCTATTCCATTTATAGAGCACCGGGAGAGTAGACTTAGCATAATTCTTAAGGGCCCTAGAATTTCCAGAATGGTCAATGAGCATTGGCTTCAGTTTAGAATCACCGGCTGCATTAGCTCCTAGAAGAGAGTCAGTCTGTCTTTTGAAACCAGGCATGAACTTCTCCTTTCTGTGAAAGTTTTAGATGAATCTTCTTCCAATAGGAGGCTGTTACATCTACACTGAAAAATCTGTTTAGTGCAGCCACCTTCATGAATTATCTTAGCTAGATCTTCTGGATAACTTCTGCAGCTTCTACATCAGCACTTGCTGTTTTACCTCGCACTTTTATGTTATGGAGACAGCTTCTTTCTTTAAACCTCATGAACCAACCTCTGCTAGCTTCCACCTTTTCTCCTGCAGCTTCCTCACCTCTCTCGGTCTTCATGGAATTGTAGAGAGTTAGGACCTTGCTCTGGATTAGGCTTTAGTTGAAGGGAATGTTGTGGCTGGTCTGATCTTCCGTCCAGATCACTAGACCTTTTTTCATATCAACCACAAAGCTGTTTTGCTTTCTTATCATTCATGTGTTCATTGGGAGTAGCACTTTTAATTTCCTTCAAGAACTTTTCCTTTGCATTTTCAACCTGGCTGTTTGGTGCAACAGGCCTAATTTTCAGCTTATTTCATGCATCAAAATACCTTCTTCACTAAGCAGAATCACTTCTGGCTTTTGATTTAAAGTGAGATATGCAAGTCTTGCCTTCACTTGAGCACTTAGAAGCCATTGTAGGGTTATTAGTTGGCCTAATTTCAATATTGTTGTTTCTCAGGAGACAGGGAGGCCCAAAGAGAGGGAGAGAGATGGGAGAAAGGCCAATCCATGAAACAATCAGAACACACACATTTATCAATTAAATTTCCCATCTTATATTGGCATGGTTTGTGGTGCCCCAAAACGATTACAATACATCAAAACAATTATACCAAAGATCACTGATTACAGATCACCATAATAATAATGAAAAAGTTTAAAATATTGCAAGACTTATCAAAATGTGGCACAGAGACACAAAGTAAGCAAATGTTATTGGAAAAATGGTGCTGATAGACTTCCTTGATGCAGTTGCCACAAACCTTCAATTTGTAAAAATGCAGTATCTGTGAAAAAGGATAAAGTAAAGCATAACAAAAGGTGTGCCTGTATTTCCCACAGTTCTGTCCTTATATTAGTTGTGCATAACAATGGCTACACAACAGTGGCATAATGATAACCCTGTCAATTAGTAAAATATCCATTATCTTGACATGAGAAACATGCTTTTGCCTAGCAGCGAGCATTGATTCCTTTTCCGGTCACTCATGAATCATAGTCTTATAAAACCCAGTCTAGAATTTTCAAGTTTTTGGTGAGTTGTCAAAGTATGCCTGTTCTCCTGAAATTTGAAATAGAGCATTTTACATTCCTTATTTATTTTGTAATTTATGGAAGAGTTCTGTGATTCTCATTATGCTTCACATTTGGAACTGAAATAGCTGTTACGTTTTGCCATTGTTTTGGCCCAGCCCTCCATGCCTCTGCTTTCCCTGTTCCTGTTGTCCTGGTTCAGACTTCCTTGGTTCAGACTTCAGATTTCCTCTGATAGGCCTGGTTTAGCTTCTAGTATTAGTCCCTTCAGCCTCTTGCCTACACTGCCGACAGAGTGATTTTTCTAAGATACAGATATGATCATGTCACTCCCTGCTTAGAAGTCCTCAGTGATTTTTCCCTTTCTCCTTCCAGCACATCATCTCTACTCCATAGCCTGAAGCCTTCATGATATGGTTCTGCCTGCTTTTCCAGTCTCATCTTACTGGGCCATTCTCCCCTTCTGATTCTCTATTTCAACCACACTGCTCCCTAAATCCTACTATTGCTAAGTCTTAAATAACGGCTGTCTTTGACAGTTATCAGTGGAAAAAAGAAAAACCTTCCTTTGCATATTAACTTATTAGAGATATTTAAAGCTAAGTTAACAAAGCTCCATTATTGAGAGGCCATTCATTGATCTCATTTTACAAATTGGTTACTTATATTGCTTACTATGTGTAAATGAAATATATAGTGCATCAAATTTGGCATTTGCTCCCACTATCCTTTAAGATATTCTATAGAACAAAACATACAAATAAGCAAACTTGGCCCTAGTAGTTAATAAAATTCTTATTTAAGTATCCTAATATTTATAGTAAGGAATGATTTACTTTTTAAATATATAGCTTATTTTTATTTTATTTTCCTAATCAACATACTAGTTTTGTGACTTTGATTATGCAAATTATGTAATTTACTAAGACTGTTTTATAGAAAAATATTGGATATCACTGTCTTTTTTTTTTTAATGTTTTTATTAAATTTTTTTTTTTTTCAACATTTTTTTTTTATTTATTTTTGGGACAGAGAGAGACAGAGCATGAACGGGGGAGGGGCAGAGAGAGAGGGAGACACAGAATCGGAAACAGGCTCCAGGCTCCGAGCCATCAGCCCAGAGCCTGACGCGGGGCTCGAACTCACGGACCGCGAGATCGTGACCTGGCTGAAGTCGGACGCTTAACCGACTGCGCCACCCAGGCGCCCCTTTAATGTTTTTATTTATTTTTGAGACAGAGAGAGAGCATGAGCAGGGGAGGGGCAGAGAGAGAGGGGAGGGACACAGAATCCGAAGCAGCTCCAGGCTCTGAGCTGTCAGCACAGAGCCTGACGCAGGGCTCGAACTCACAGACTGTGAGATCATGACCTGAGCCGAAGTCGGACGCTTAACCGCTTAACTGACTGAGCCGACTGAGCCACCCAGGCTCCCCTGGATATCACTGTCTTATCTCTTTATCCAATTTTCTCTCTCCCTGGGAATCTGTATTCTAATTCTACTAGAGATTAGAATTGATAACTGTTAAATGGCTTTATTAATAGGATCAGTTAGTTGTTATTTTTTATTATTTGGAGATTCCACATATGAACTGAGCAATGTTCTTTGGGACCTTCTTTTATTGAGAAGGGGTAGAGGAAGCAAGAGGAAAATAAAATATTGAGTCTTTCCTGGATTGCTAGGACATCAAATATTTCCTTAAAGTACACTTAGTTTTTCTCTTTAACGTTAATTTCCTCTGCTTAGGCAAGTTGCTCCTAAAGCTATTGAATTTCATTCAGCATATATCTGTAAAAGTTAAGAAGATAATGTCAGCCACAAAAGGTTGTTGTGAAAACAGCCTGTGTTAGGTATAACACACTTACTGTCACAGGATAGATTCTTAATAAGTGATAGCTACTATACCGAGAGACTTTGATATAAGGTGATTTAAGGGTAGAGAGTTCAGAGTCATTCAGAGTTTGAATCCCCACTTACCAGCTTTGTGGCTTTGGGCTTGGCACTTCAGTTTCCTCATTCACAAAGCGGGGTGTAAATACATACCTCATAGGAATGTTATATTAAGGTACTTAATACAGCACCAAGCCTATAGCAAGTACTCAATAAATGACTTGTTTTACTGTGTTATCACAGGAATAGTCATTTCTTGAGCCACTCATCACATCATAGGTTTTGTATAAGACCCTACATGATCCTGTTTATGATCCTGAAAATAGAAAACTACTTTACAGAGGTGCCTGGGGGGCTCAGTCAGTTAAGCATCCGACTCTTGATTTCAGCTCAGTTCATAGTCCCATGGTTCGTGGGATTGAGCCCCGTGTCAGGCTCTGTGCTGACAGTGCAGAGCCTGCTTGGGATTCTGTCTCTCCCTCTCTCTGTCTCTGCCCCATCCCCGCTCATGTGCTCTCTCTTTCTCTCTCTCTCAAGATAAATAAATAAACATAAAAAAAGAAGACTACTTTAGTTAGGCAATATGTTTAATGGGCTGGATTATATAGACTAATCCTAACTCAGAAACACTAATTAGTCTTCACTGAGCCTAAGTCTAGGCAATGAGGAAGTAAAATTTCTACTTGTCCCCATTAGAATGAGTCAGATGGCCCCACTTGTCTGTAAAAGAGTAGGGAAAGTGGGAGCATGAATCCATGGTAATTGTAAACATTTCTGCTACATGTTATATGAGCTGATTCTGAAAAGGCAAATGGAGGTCAGTTTGGTGAATGAGGAAGCAGGAGAAGAAAAAAAGAAACTGAAAGACAAATTAAAGGAGCAATATTCCATAGTATATATACACCACATCTTCTTTATCCATTCATCAATCAATGGACACTTGGGCTTTTTCCATAATTTGACTATTGTAGATAATGTGCCATAAACATCAAGGTGTAGGTACCCCTTTGAATGAGTATTTTTGTATTCTCTGGGTAAATACATAGTACAGTTGCTGGATCGTAGGGTAGTTCTATTTTTAACTTAAAAATTTTTTTTTAATGTTTATTTTTGAGAGAAAGACAGAATGCAAATGGGGGAGGGGCAGAGAGAGGGAGACACAGAATCTGAAGCAGGCTTCAGGCTCTGAGCTGTCAGCACAGAGCCCCACGCGGGGCTTGAGCCCACAACCCATGAGATCATGACCTGAGCTGAAGTCAGAGGCTTAACTGACTGAGCCACCCAGGAGCCCCTTAACTTTTTGAGGAACCTCCATACTGTTTTCCAGAGTGGCTGCACCAGTTTGCAACCGTACAAGAGAGTTCCCCTTTCTCCACATCTCACCAACACCTATTGTTTCTTGTGTTGTTAATTGTAGCCATTCTAACAGGTGTGAGGTGGTATCTCATTGTAGTTTTGGTCTGCATTTCCTTCATCTTGAGTGCTGTTGAGCATCTTTTCATGTGTCTGTTGGCCATCAGTATGTCTTCTTTGGAAAAATGCCTCTTCATGTCTTCTGCCCATTTTTAAGTTAGATTATTCATGTTTTGGGTGCTGAGTTTTAGAAATTCTTTATATATTTTAGATACTAACCCTTTATCAGATATGTTGTTTGAAAATATTTTCTCCCGTTTTGTAGCTTGCCTTTTAGTTTTGTTGTTTATTTTCTTCCCTGTGCATAAACTTTTTATTTTGATACAGTCCCAATAGCTTATTTTTGCTTTTGTGTCCCTTCCAGAGACATATCTAGAAAGAAGTTGCTGCAGCTGATGTCAAAGAAGTTACTGCCTGTGTTCTCATCTAGGATTTTAATGGTTTCCTGTCTCACATTTAGGTCTTTAATCCATTTTGAATTTATTTTTGTATATGGTGTAAGAAAGTGGTCCAGTTTCATTCTTTTGCATGTTGCTGTCCAATTTTCCCAGCACCATTTGTTGAAGGGACAGTCTTTTTCCCATTGGATATTCTTTCTTGCTTTGTTGAAGATTAATTGAACATATGGTTGTGGGTTCATTTCTGGGTTTTCTTGAAGTCTGGAATTGTGTCTCCTTCAGCTTTGCTTTGTTTTTCAAGATTGCTTTGGCTATTTGGGGTCTTTTGTGGTTCCATACAAAATTTAGGATTGTTTGTTCTAGCTCCGTGAAGAATGCTGTTGGTGTTTTGATAGGGATTGCATAAATATGTAGATTGCTTTGGGTAGTACAGACATTTTAACAATATTTGTTCTTCCTGTCCACAAGCATGGAATGTCTTTCCATTCCCTTGTGTCATCTTCAATTTCTTTCAGCAGTGTTTTGTAGTTTTCAGAGTAGAGGCTTTCACTTCTTTGATTAGGCTTATTCCTAGGTATCTTATTATTTTTGGTGCAATTGTAAATGGGATCGATCCCTTAATTTCTCTTTCTATTGCTTCATTATTGGTGTGTAGAAATGCAATAGATTTCTGTACGTTGATTTTGTGTCCTGCAACTTCTGAATTTGTTTTTCAGTTCTAGCAGGTTTTTTGGTGGAGTCTTTCAGGTTTTTTATATATAGTATCATGTCTTTTGCAAATAGTGAAGGTTTTACTTCTTCCCTGCTGATTTGGACGTCTTTTGTTTCTTTCTGTTGCGTGATTGCTGAGGCTAGGACTTCCAGTGCTATGTTGAATAAAAGTGGTGAGAGCGCACATCCCTGTCTTGTTCCTGACCGTAGAGGAAAAGCTCTCAGTTTTTCCCCATTTGGGATGATATTAGCTGTGAGTTTTTCACATGTGACCTTTATTATGTTAGCATTATCTTTTTAAATTCTGGCACACCCAAGGTATAGTCATAGTGCTTGAAAAGAAATGAACTCTAATAAAAGGTTTATCTTTTTGCCAGAACTTTTCAAGTTGCTGCATCAAAAGACAACAAAACCCTCAATGAATTGATGTGTGAGGTATCACATGCATGTTACCTATTGGAAATAATATTTGTGGAGCTCATAAAAATAAAGTTATCTAAATACAAAATGAAAAGAGCAGTTAACATGAATGGAGTGTGTTGTGCGAGGAGCTATGCCGGTTACTTTATGTGCATTATCTCAGTGAAACCTCACAGTAACCCTGTGAGGAAGATACTGTTAATACCCCTGTTTCCAAACTCTGTCAGTTTATAGCATGATATGACTATTTTCATTGTATATTTAAAACAATTTGGTCCTAGAAAAGGTAAGTCAATGTTATATATTTTGTCTATTATCATACATCTATCATCAAATTAAAATCTCTGTTGTAAGTGTTTATGATTTCTGTAATAAAATAATTTAAATATAGCCAGTGGGAATTGTGCTGCAATGTTAACTTTTCTGTTTTTAGGGTTTGGACAGAGGATCCAAAGGCCAAATTTCCACTTTTAGCAGTTTTATTTCAACTGTTAACCAGAAGAAAGAAGCTGCTGAAAACAGAAGTTCACCTACACATCTTGTTTTCCCTAACATCAAGAATGGTAAATTAATAATAATTAAAAGGACGCATAGTCTGTATATTTTGGTTGAAAGTATATTATCAAACTATTAAAGAGTCATCTGGTAGGTGAAGTTAATTAATACAGTATGAAAAAGAAATAAGCTGTATAAATATTTACAGAAAGCAGCAAAATTGTTATTTGTAGGCGATTGTTACATAGGGTAAGGTACGAATGACATATAAATCTCATGAATAATAACGTTTGGCTAGGCAGCCAGACACAAAACAAATATACGAAAATTCACTAGATTTCCTTTATTTGAGGAATAATCAATTAGAAGACTTGATGGAAAACAATGAAATACTTAGAAATAAACCTAAAAGGAAACAAGCAAAACCTACATGAAGAAAAGTGTAATACTTTATCAAAAGACTAAAAGGTCGTGGGATGGAAAAATGTCATGAATATCATAAAGATGTCAGGTATATCTGGTTTACTCTCTACATTTAATCAAATTTTGGGCAGTTCTTTGGGGGGGACCTTAAGAAAATGGTACCCTATGTGATCTAGAAGCGTCATTGTCCAAGAAAATGCAAGCAAAAACACTGAGGAAGCCCGTTCCTCCAGAGGACATATATTATAAAGCTATTCTACTTGCGTCAAAAGTAGCCAAACGGACAGTAAAAATGCAGTGTATACGTGGTATTCAGCTATTCAAAAAATGGAATCAGGATGACTGGTTAACCTATCAAAAATAATAACTTGAGATTTTTAAAACTAAAAAATACTAGAAGAAAAGGCAGGAGGTTGTTTCTATACGGTCTCCTGGCATGACAACAATGCCAAGAGCCATCAAACAAAAAATTGACAAGTTTGAGTACATAAGAAAATGTAAAACTTCTGTAGGAATTTTTAAAAGTCATAAAGTTAAAATATAAATGTCACAGTTGGTGAAAAACATATCCTTAATCATAAAGATTATGAATAAATCAATAAAAGGCATATTCCAATAAAAAAAAAGGCGAGGGGTATGAGCAGACCAGTCAAAAGAGGAGATGTGAGCAGTTAACACGCATGTGAAAGGATGCTCAGTCTCACTTGTATTTAAAGAAGTACAAATTATAACAAGAAGTTAACATTTTCCTCTTCAGTTGCAAAGAGTGAAAGGATTTATATCTGTGATGTTGTCTAGGGAGTGTGAAAATTGGCACTTTTATGAATGGATGGCTTGGAATACTATGCCTCTATTAAGAAAAATGTGATATGTATATAAAGTGTCTAAGAGAAAGAGCCACACAATACACTGTAAAATGAAAAACCCAAGTTACACATAATATGACTCCAATTTTCTAAGAATAGGGAAACCTTTTTTACTTCTTTGAGCATATGAAGAGGCATGGAAGGATGCCCACCAATCAGTTAATGGTTTTCTCAGAAAAGTACAATTGGGTGTATATTATAAATATGCTTTATTTCTTTATACAATTCTGTATTGTTTTGTCACAGGAAACATCCATTACTTGCATAATTTTGAGTTCCCCTGGCCTATAACAAAAGAAATCTGCCAAGGTTTAAATGTCCCTTGCATCCAAACAAAAGAAAACAAACCTAGAAATGTTTAAGGACACAGTTTTTGGTAAATTGTTGTGTCCATCAGGTGCATGTGGCATAAATTATTCTTTTTAAAAAATTTTTTTAAATGATTATTTATTTTTGAGAGAGAGAGAACGAGCGAGCCAGGGAGAGGCAGAGAGAGAGAGAGGGAGACACAGAATCCAAAACAGGCTCCAGGCTCTGAGCTGTCAGCACAGAGCCCAATGTGGGGCTCAAACTCGTGAACCATGAGATCATGACCTGAGCCAAAGTTGGACACTTAATCGACTGAGCCATCCAGGCACCCCTGGCATAAATTATTCTTACACAGATTTTTAAGTGACATTCCACACTAGTGCTCGACCTATTGATTTACACTTTTACTTAATTTACTTTTACTTAATTTACACAATAATTTACACTTTTGCAGGTTAGTATTTACATTATCTGATTTATCAACCTTTGCCTTTGATAACTTCCTTTTTTATTTATATACTCAACAGTGTGCACACATACATAAATTCATATTCTGTCATCTCAGGCTTACTCCAAGGAGGCACTTGTGCCCTTTATGTCACAGTCCCCTAGCCCACAACAAAATAAAATAAACCTGTAGTTTGGTACCATTAAACAAACAAAGAAAATGAGCCTATTTGATGAGGGAGTGGAGTTGAGAGAAATGATATGTATATGAGACATGTTAACTGCATGCCAGCTATAAATTTTATTTGTGTATTATTTGTGTATACATTATTTTATTTGAGCCTCACAGCAGTCACACAAAATAGAATAGATATTAGAATCCCTGTTGTATTAGTTATCTATTGCTGTATAACAAATTACCATAAACCTAATTGTTTTAAACAACACCTATTTATTAGCTGATGGCTCTTTCAGTCAGAGGTCTTGGTGGGTGGGCAGGGTTTTCTACTCAGAGCCTCACAAGGTGTTGGCTGGGCTAGACCCTGGGGAAGAATCCTTCAGGCACCTTCAGGCTGCTGGCAGAATTCGTTGTTTGCAGTTGTAAGGCCAACGTCCCGCCTCCCTGGTGGCCATAAGCCAGGGATGCTCTCAGCTTCTAGAGACCACTTGCACCCTCCACCTCCGCTCATAGACCCTGGAGTATCACAGCTTCCTGTTTTAAGGCCGGCAGCCGGCACCCTTGTGTTGAATCCTCTTCCTGCTTCCAGTCTCTCTGACTTTATCTTTTGCAACCAGTGGGAGGAAACTCTCTGCCTCTAAAGGTCTCAGTCATTAGGTTTGCCTACCTGGATAATCTCCCTATTTTAAGGTCAACCAATTAGTAACCTTAAGTACTTATTTCTCTGCAGTCCCTTTTGTCATGTAATCCCGATGGAATATTAGAAAGCTGAGACTCATGGGGGCCATCTTAGTTTCTGTTTATAACACCATTTTATAAGTAAGGAAACAGGCTCAGAGAGGGTAAATGACTAGGCCGAGGTCACCGCTAAGTGTCAGAACCAAAATTCAGTCCACAATTTCTGACAACAAAACTCTTGTTCCTCTGACAGATAGAGGAAACTCCTGATTGACTTGTTTCTCTTGCCTGGTTAATCATATCACATTAATCATACAACTCTTATTACATCATCTTCATATTCCCTAACGCTTCCAAAATTAAATTAAAAAAAATTTTTACCATGACACTCAAGGATGTTCAAAATACGACAGCTTTTCGTCATTATGTCCCACTTTTCCCCTACATGTAACTTACATTTCAACTCTTCTCCTGGATGCCTCCTCACACCTTACCTCAGAGGGGTTTTTTTGCCAGTTTGATCCCACTGCCTGGAATGCACTCTCCCCTCATCTCCACCTGACAGAGATCCTGTCCTTCCAAACTACTTCTTTACCAAACTTTTGCTGATTCTCTCCAACCGGATACAGTTCTTCCCTTCTTTGACGTTCCATTTAGGTTTTCTTTTGTCATTACCTCTTATTAGTCTCCCAGTCTTATGAAATATCACTTGTATACTGTAATCTCTTAGACCGTATATTCCATGAGGGAATAAATACCTCTGTAATCCCCACAGGCCCTAGGCAGTTACCTTGTCCATTAGAGGTTCTTAGCAAGTAGAGTTGACTCTTAAACAACACAGGTTTGAACCGTATAGATCCACTTATATGCAGATTTTTAAAATAAATACAGTACAGCGAATATATTTTCCTTATGATTTTTTTAACATTTTACTTTCTCTATCTTATTATTGTAAGACTACAGCGTATAATACATCTGACATACAGAATATGTGTTAACCAACTGTTTATGTTATCGGTAAGGCTTCCAGTCGACAGTACACTATTAGTAGTTAAGTTTTGGGGGAGTCAAAAGTTATATCTGGATTTTCAACTGAATGAGGGGTTGGTTGCCCCTAACCCCCACATTGTTAAGTGGTCACCTGTACATACTACATAGAGTAAAACCAAAGAGAATTCAGAACAGAGGAAATGGCTGTCGGAGTGGATGTCCCCAAGCAGTAACAGCAGCAGCCACAGCAGCAACTTCATGTAGTGCTTACTGTGTGCCACTCACAGTTCTAAGCACTGTACATATGTATGAATTCCTTTAGTCCTTACAGCAGTCTGATGTTGGAATTCTTTTCCCATTTCAAGGCTAAGGAAACTTAAGCCACAGAGACTTTTAAGTGACTTGCCCTGCTTGAATGTACACAGCTAATGAATGGCAGAAATAGAAAAAGGAAAAGAAAGCCAAAAGTAGTTTTTCGTAATGCCTTCATGGAAAGAAGAGTTGGTGAAAGAAAAGGAAGCGAGTCCTGAAAGAGGGAAAAAATCATGTTGCGCTGTGACTTAGAAATCAAGGGGGAAAAAATTAAAGGAGAGGATATAGTCTATAGTGTCATTGCTGAGTGAGGATAAGATGAGTAAGCACTGAGACAAAGCCAAAGATTTGTTGATTAACGTGTGCATGGGTGACTTAACAGAACAGTTTCAGTAGGATGGTGTGAGGACAGTGCAAATTGTAAAAGTTAAGGGGTGGACTAGTGGCGAGGATGTAAGGGCAACGTAGACTGCCTTTAGAGTAGCTTGAACTGAAAGAAAAGCAGGATCTTGCAGGGTAGTGTTGTCAAGGGCAAGGATCTAATACAGAGGGAGACTAAAGTTTCAGTAGGAACATAGAATAATAAAATGAACTAGTAGACTAGAGAAGTGAGCGGCATGAGGATGGGATCAAGGAAAAATGCAAAGCGTAGGGGTTGAGACGTCAGCTCCAGTGAGGAGAGAAGAGCACCTCTTACTCACACTGTGGAATTAGAAGGAAGAGAGGGAGTAGGAAGAGGAAATGGAAGTAGGAAACTCACTTCTTGCCTTGAATTCACTTCTCTCTGTGGAGGGTATATTAGTTTCCTCCTGCTGCTGTAACATAGAACATAAACGTGATAGCTTAAAACAACAGAACTTTATTCTCTCAAGGTCCTGGAGGCTAGAAGTCTAAAATCCAGGCATTGGGGGAATTGATTCTTTTTGAAGGTTCTGAGAGAGAATGTGTTCGTTCCATGCCTCTGTCCCGGCCTCTGGTGGTTACCAGCAATCCTTGGTGTCCCTTGGCTTGGAGATGCCTGTCTCCAATCTCTGCCTCTGTCTTCACATGGCATTATCTCGTGTATGCCTTTCTGTGTCCACATTTCCCTCTTCTTGTAAGGATGCCAGTCATTGAATTAGGGCCCACCCCAATCCAGTATGACCTCATCTTAATTTGATTACATCTACAGAGACCCTTTTTCCAATCAAGGTTACATTCACAGGTCCTAGAGTTTAGGACTTCAGTGTATCTTCAGACCTATCTATTTGAAAGACACAGTTCAGTCCACAACAGTGTCAAGAACCTTAAGAACATTGAAATGTCTGCTGTGGAGAATGACAGTCAAAAAGAAAGTCATGATTAGCTGTGACCTTCTTTGTTTGGACTGTTTGTTCAAATTCATTAGCCTTTGCTTCCACACTGATTCCTGTATTCCATTCTGTCCATACTAAAATCCTGATGTCTGAACCAACTTATTTGCCCACAATCTACCTGCCTCCTCCTTGGGTGGGTGCGTTGACTCTGAATATGGTCCATGTGTTTGAGCCCCCACTGCTTGTCTGAGGCCCTCTCATCTGTGCCAGTCGTGTGGAATCTGGGCTCAGCCCCAACCTGAACTTGGAGTATTTGTATGCACCACTCTAGAGGAAAAGACCTCTTAGCAGGCTTCTTTTACCCTCTTGGAATTCCTGGTGCTGACTTCTCCTAGCTGTTCTGTCTGGATGCCGGCTGGATTCAGGTATGACCTGGAGTTCATATGTCAGGGATGCTGTAGACAGAATTACTTTCTTGAATGGGAAGTTAGACTAAGTCTGACAAATGTAAGCATGTTTATAATTCCTTGATCTTTTGGGAAGCCTCTTTTACTTGCCAGTAAGATGGTTTCCTCAAAGATGCATCATTCTTGGCAGTTATTACAATTTCCTCCCTCTGGTAGCAGGACCTATGCTGGGTATTCTCTAACAGCTTGTCTCCCCATCTGATCTTCAAGTGGTATTAGAGAAGCTGCAAAAGCCCAGCGTGGGTTTACCTAACAGCTGAGGGATGCCTTTCCTCCCTGGAGATCACATGACTAGGTATGTGTGTCGAGTTGGCTGTCCTTTTGGAGATCAGGGAAGTGTAGGAGTTTTACCTACTACAACAGCTGCTAGGGATGATACATCTTCAGAGAAACAATATAAATGGTAAGTAATGGTGGAGGGGGATTAGCACTACCTTCTCTCTTATTCTTTTGTATCTTCCTTTCTAAAGTGGTTATGTCCCCTTTCAGACTTATTTAAAACATCTTTAAACAGCACAGAAAGATTTAAAAGAAATGAAGCAGTATCCTCCCCGTATCTTTTAAAATGTCTTTGCACTTCCGGTAATTCAGAAAAGAGTAGACAGGAACCCTGACATTTCCCTCAGGGTCACTGTCCCTCTCTGGCTCAGTGCATTTGGTGAGTTTAATCTAGAAGAGCCCTGAGGTGACACCGTGAGCTCTGCAGTTTTAGGCGTAACTCCGGAGAAAGGCGTCCCGTGAGCTTTGCCCCTCTGAAATAGCTCTGGGAAACAGAGTGGTCCTCAGCTCAAATGGTGGGTGGAGCCGTGTGTGGCGGGGTCCTGCGACCTCTACACAGGTGAACAGGTGAACAGGTGAAGCACCACAGTTTGCACGGTTTCTCCGACAGCGGCTTCAGAGGCCGACCGAGCCACAAGCTGTTAGGAGAAATCCAGCACAGGACTTGCCATCTGGGAGAGAGAAAAGGATCTGAAATAGCTGCTTTTGGAATCTTACCCTAGAAGTATCTCCAAAACCTCAGATGACCCCACTTCCAGGTTTCTGGGGAGAATGAACTGATTTTGGACTAAATCTCCAAAATCTTTCCCTAGGTCAGAGTGCGTACCTTGGACTTGACTTTTCCTAACTCTACCTAGGGGAGGAGTACATCTATCGTGAACTCAGAGTGCCTTGCTGCATTTATTTGTTTATTCATCTGTCTCTTTACTAGTCTGTAGGCTCCTTAAGCCTCTATTTTGGAGAGGGAAAGGGCTATCTATCCTTTCTATTTTTTATACTGAAGGTAATTTTTTGAATAGGTAGCACATTTGTGTGTTTCAAAAATCAGTACTATAAAAAATAAGTTATGTTTTGGACGTCTCAGTTTTACATTCCTCCCTGCTGTCTGTTGTATTCTTTCCTGTGCTTCTTTATGGAAATGAAATCAAATACAAATACACATTTTCACTTCCTACCTTTTCTTAAAGAAAAAGTAACTGCATGTGCATTGTCTTGCACCTTATTTTTTTTAAGTCCGTGTATCCTGTGTGTTTTTCTGTATCAGTACATAAAGAGCACCCTTATTCTTTTTTATAGTTTTCTTCCCCTGTATTGGACATACTATAGCTTATTTAATAAGATGATATTAAAAGAAATTTAATGAGTTGTGTCCATTCTTTTAGTGTAAACAGCGTCACACTGAATGAATTTATACGTGTCTTTTTGTTCATATGCCAGTGTTTCTAGGATATTCCTAGAAGTGGGATTGTTGGGTCTGAGAGCAAATGCATCTACAATCTCCTTGAGTTTTTAATACATCTGTGCATCAGGATCCAGCCTCCACGGTACATGGTGTCTTTACTCAGTGCAGAAATACATGGGAGACCGTTTTTTTCTGGGTTTCTGGTCAGTTTTCCCTGTTGGAGTGTCAGACTCATCCCTATAATAAATTTTCAAAGATATGTCCAGTAGCATATCAAAAGGACTTTTTAATATTTTTATAAGTAGACCCACAAGAGAACATTTCGCCTATGCTTTTGTTGCAGTTTTACAAACATAAACATCATTGAACTTCGTAAAAAGTACATCTCCAAAAACTAATGAATATATTGCAGTATATTTGGTGGCTAAAGTCCTATGAGTCAGAGGATTTTTCCCCCTCTCTCTTCCTTTCTCTCTCCCACCTTCCATTTTATTTTTTGCCAAATGTTCAGAAAAGTCACCGTATAGACAATGATGTAAACACCACCTGTTATGACTAATCCACTCTGGTCTCTTTCTGTTTCAGTTGCCTGCCACTACTAACGTAATCAAAAGCAATAAAAGTACTGAATTGAGAGAGGGATCCTTCAAATTGTAGCTCATTTATTACTGCCTGGTATCCACACATTGTAAATTATAATATTAAATAAGAATTGAATTTTTGAGTTAACTACTACCAGTAATTGTCATTGCAACCTTAGACATTACATATAGCGCTCATGAGCCTTCTTTTTTACTCATTTATAGAGTGAGGAAATGGGGCGTTATGTGTTGAAAATACCTTCTACCTCAAAGTTTTTTGATTTAAAGGGTTAATTTTCTAACATATTGATTTTGTTCGATCCTTGCTGAGTTTTGTTTGACATTTCATAGTTTACCAGCCCCTACTTCCATGCACTTTAGGCTTTAGTTTTGCTACTTGTTTTCCTACATGGTAGAAGGTTTGGCATTATTAGACAGTGGAAAAAACATGGATGTTATGACTTATCAGGGTGTGTTTGAATCCTGGCTCTGTAACTTACCAGCTGTATGGTCCTGGAAAAGTTATTTAACCTCTCTGTGCTTGTTTTTCCATCTGTAAAATAGCGTAATAAAGAAATCACCTCATAAATTTGTAAGGATTAATGAAAAAAAGCATTTAAAAGCATTCAGTTATGGGGCGCCTAGGTGGCTCAGTTGGTCAAGTGTCCAGTTTTGGCTCAGGTCATGATCTCGCAGTTCATGGGTTTGAGCCCCACATCAGGCTCTGTGCTGACAGCTCAGAGCTTGGAGCCTGCTTCGAATTCTGTGTCTCCCTCTCTCTCTGCCCCTCCCCCACTCATGCTCTGTCTCTGTCTCTCAAAAATGAATAAATGTTAAAAAAAATTTTTTAAAGCATTCATTTCTGTGCCTTATGAAATTCAGTAAGTGTGAGTGATAATATGACAAGCAGTTACATTGGAGGGAAGGGATTACAATGGGCAGGAGTTTCCATTACTTATTTCATGAGTAACTGCACAAATTATTTAAAATTTGAAACATCACACATATAGAAAAATGTCATCAACATTTGTGTATGGTTTTGATAATAATAAAAGGAAAGCACACGAACTTAGCACTCAAATCAAGAAAAAGAACATTACGGGCCCCTTAAAAGCCCCATTGAGCCCACCCCAGTTGCACTGCCCTGCCTTTGTGTCCAGAGGTAACTACTATTCCCTTGATTTTTTTAAATTTTTATTTATTTTTCTTAATGTTTATTTTTGAGAGAGAGAGAGAGAGAGAGAGACACAGCATGAGTAGAAGAGGGGCAGAGAGAGAGAGACAGAATCTGAAGCAGGGTCCAGGCTCTGAGCTGTCAGCACAGAGCCTGACATGGGGCTTGAACTCACAAACCCAGGCACCCTCCCTTGATTTAAAAAAAAAAATAGTTTTTATACATTCCTGTAAACAATATACTGCCTAAATTATATAATTATACAGACTCACACACACACACACACACACACACACACACACACACTCACACACACACTGCTTAGTTCGGAAAAACTGAATAGCGAGCATAAACCTTGGATGTTTAAGGGACAGTATTGCCACTATTAGGTAAAGATTCCCAGGAGATGATAGTCTGAACAGAGTCTGTGAATCAAATGTGGCTCCAGCTTCCCCAAGAATTTATGAGTCCTTTCTGGGGAAGTCAGCGGGCTTCCAGGCCATGAATGAGTCCTGGGAAACAAAAGAACCATTGGCATATCTGACAGAGCTGTGATTTGGACTATGTAGTAAATGTCTGGCAGAAATATGGTCTCTCCAGCTGTCAGCAGTTCCCCAGGTTAAAGCAGTGAGGTGAACTGAGTGCCCTCAGCTGATTCAGATACCACAGCAAGAAATTTCATCTGGACCTAAGTACCTTTCTCTTTGGCTTCCTTCTTTTTCTGCTCATTTTCCTTCATGGGTTTCAGGAAGCTATCTTGGCTCTTTGAGTGCTTAACATGCTCAATACTTAGATTCATTCTCTTGGCAAGAATCTTGCCTTTAGCTTGTTTGTTTACGACAGTGCCAACAGCAAGATGGGTAACACTGTAGACTCTTCCAGTTTTGCCCTGGTAACATTTGTGGGGCATTCCTTTTTGAGTAATGTCCATTCCCTTGATGTCAACAACATCACCTTTCTTGTAGATTCACACGTATGTGGCCAAAGGAACAACTCCATGTTTTCTAAAAGGCCTAGAGAACATATGGCAGGTGCCTCTCCCCGTTCCCTTTGAGTTGGTCATTTTAGCGAATCACTAGAAGATGGCGGTTCCAGCCGAAAGGCTGGTGATAGGTTTTTACATTTTTTCCCTCCCTGCATGATTTCTGACTCTTCCAGGTTGCTTTTGTTTATTTGTTTTGGTTTCTACAATATTGGAATCCCTTGAAGGCTTGTTCACTCCTATGCTGGTGACTGATGCTGGCTGTAGTCTTGGACTTTAAATCGGTTCTAGATGGAACACCTGCACCTGGCCTTTTCGTGGACTGCTTGGCTGCCTCACGGCATGGTGACTGGACCCCAGGGTCAAGCACCCCAAAAAGAGACAACCAAGCAGAAGTTTTATTACCTTTCATAACCTAGTCATACAGCATCACTCTGTCACAGTTTTTCATTAGCAAGGATTAACTAAAGCTGGCCCGTATTCCAAGGGAGAAGAGTTAGACTCCATCTTTTCATGGGGGAAATATAAAAGGATTTATAGATGTATTTTATTATTTTTTTTTAATTTAAATTCAAGTTAGTTAACATACATTGTAGTCTTGGCTTCGGGAGTAGAACCTGGTGATTCATCTCTTACGGGTAACACCCAGTGCTCATCCCCAAAAGTGCCCTCCTTGATGCCCATCACCCATTTAACCCATCCTCCCACGCACCTCCCCTTCAGCAACCCTCAGCTTGTTCGCCGTGTTTAAGACTCTCTTATGCTTTGTCTCCCTTTCTGTTTTTCTCTTATTTTTCCTTCCCTTCCCCTATGTTCATCTATGTATTTTAAAATGACCACACCATGTGAGTGTAAAATCCTCAAAGAGGAGCCAGGTCTTTTGACTCTTGTTTTAGAACTTTTTCTTATATCCTGTTGTAGGACAGGAAATCATAACTAAACTCAGGTGTTTAGAAGACATATGCATGTTCCGTTTCCATGCTGCTTCAGTTTCTGTCATAATGTCATCGTATAGTTCACTCTATTAATAGAGAATTTTTTTCAACTTTTTTGATTGGTTTGTAAGTCCTATCCCTTTTGTTCTTAAGTAGTTGTAGAGATGGACATTAGAAATTATTAAACTAGTGGTTTTCAAACTTATTTTTATTTTTTATTTTCATAGAAAACACTTTTTTGAAAACTAAAATTTTTCTTGGGGCATCATTATGTTAAAAGCAGAGAAAAGCTAAGCTGCTCTGAGCAAACATATCCACCAGCACCAGTCCCATGAGATGGTCCTTGAAGTTCTTTGGAACCTTGGGAATAACTAACTTAGGTTATCTCTTTCATATTATCATTATTATTTCTTAGGTTTATTTATTTTTGAGAGAGAGAGAGAGAGACAGACAGACAGACAGCATGAGCAGAAAAGGAGCAAAAAGAGAAGGAGACACAGAATCTGAAGCAGGCTCCAGGCTCTGAGATGTCGGCACAGAGCCTGACACGAGTCTTGAACCCACAGACTGCGAGATCACGACCTGAGCCGAAGTTGGATGCTCAACTGACTGAGTAACCCAGGCGCACCCCCCCCCCATCTCTTTCATATTATAATGTCGAAAGTGTGGTCTAAGGAGTTTCAGTGACATGTCTAAGATTATAGGAGTGAGCCAACAATGGGACCAAGTCCTTACTTTTTTATTATTACTTGAGTGTAAATTATTTGGGATGACACTTAGAGGATGGCATTTTGCAACACTGTGTCACCAGCAGCAAACCTTTTAAACTAGTGTTTCCTTTCCATCAGTAGAGGGATAAGGAACAGGCCCAGGTTCTCCTCCTGAACGCCCAGCCTCCACAGAGACTCGTGTTTACCTCTGATGCTGCCATTGCCATCTGTGCTGGATGGCCAGGAACAGTCTTCAGTGTCCTAATCATGTGGCCAATTTAAAATGTCAGTCTTAATTTTGGTGGCTCCACTTGTGGAAAACCACATATTACGAGTTTCCAACCAGAGGCAGCTCATGATCGCTTCTTGAAAACAGTGAGTGAGCTGGCAAAATTTGGCTGATAATCTCACACCCTTATACATAGTTGTATTATGATCTTCATCCCCCCCCCCCAATATACTTCCAGCCCCCACCAGAACCCTTAATCTTCTTGCACTGGCTTCAAGTGTTTCACTTAATGTTTCTAAGCAACCAACTAAAATTGGCAGCACTATATTAAAAGCTAGGGAAGACGATTACTGCTTATCAATTTAGCACAAATTGTTCCCAAGTATTGGCTGAATGCAACCAAAATGACAGGTTTTCACTGATAAACATATTTTGGCTTTTTTCAGTGTATTACAGTATTCTATATTGCAGAAAAGCCTGCACGTGATGGAACAAAGAATTGTTCTATTTATAATATCAGTTTGAGATTTAATTAATCTCTCATCACCACATTTATTGATTTTCTCTCTTGAATTAGACTTTAATAACCATCTGTGAGAACAGACTGAAAGCCTGTCTCTGGAAACAATGCCTTGATATTTAGGGACATGAGAGCAGCTGTGAGCTGTTGTTCTTCCTTTCTTAATAGTTGAAAGTCACATCCTGTAGTTTGGCTTTCATTCACTAATGTGAGCAAATGATCTGCCTTTCTTTCTGACTCAAGTTCCATTTACATAGTACGTTAACATTCTGTGTTACTCTTCTGTCCAAGTTACCTTCTGACCTAAAAATAAATCCCATCTGGGCCTCTGGATCTAATCTCACCCTCTAATCCTCTCGGTCTCATCATTACTATTTCTCTTATATAAGAATCTTCCCACTCTCAGGCTTTGCCAAAATCCAGCTCTCTTACTAACTAGACTTTTTCACTCTTCTTCCACCTCAGCATGGTATTAATAAAAATGAGTGGGTATAAAAATGTATATATACGCTTTGTGAGTGAATAAGTTAATTTATATTTGAATGAGTCTGTGTGTATCTAATAGTGGGTGTTTATCGCCCAGGTTGAGAAAGGTGTGTGGGAAGGGATAGGAAAGGGTGAGCCTGGTGAAGAGGAAGAGAAACTGTAGAGGAGCCTCAAGACAACAGTAACAAGACCGGTGTTGGAGAGAGGAGACTGTCATCTGTTTCTTTTTTTTTTTTTTTTTTTTTTTTTTTTTAATTTTTTTTTTCAACATTTTTTATTTATTTTTGGGACAGAGAGAGACAGAGCATGAACGGGGGAGGGGCAGAGAGAGAGGAAGACACAGAATCGGAAACAGGCTCCAGGCTCCGAGCCATCAGCCCAGAGCCTGACGCGGGGCTCGAACTCACGGACCGCGAGATCGTGACCTGGCTGAAGTCGGACGCTTAACCGACTGCGCCACCCAGGCGCCCCTGTCATCTGTTTCTTTGCTGCTGAGATGCCCATTTCTTTCTTATGGTTATAGGTTTCCAAACACAACAAGATATCATTTGTAGAGATACCTAATTTTACTTGCTAATAAATTGAACCTCAGTCCAATATATGCCTAAAAATTGCTAGAAATTGGGTATTTCCGTATTGAATAAAGTGTATAAAAATCAGTTCTGGAACGGAATGAAAGAAATTTAATCGTCTCTCTTGTACTGTCAGCATCGCTGGTCTTTCCTAGTACCCACTGAACAATGTTTCTCTGTGCGATCCTCGGACCGGCGGCATCAGCATCATCTGGTAACATATTAGAAATACAGATTCTTGGGCCCCACCCCAGACCTACTCAATCGCAAACCTTGGGGAAGGAGCTAGTAACCTGTGTTTTAACAAGCTCTCCAGGTGATTCTGATGCACAGTAAAGTTTGAAAATCATTGCTGTTAATTATAAGAAATCGGCATGTCTGAAGTATCCTCTAATATGAAAGATATTTTACTTTAAAATACACCCTGACGCTAATGAAATTTATCCTAGTTTATTGAAGTTAGTCATAGATGCAAGGACAGATACTAGACTGGGAGAGTGGATAAGGAAGGAGAGACCTTATAGCTATGTTACGACTGTGATGATTGATACAGTATGTTTGCTTAGTTGAAGATATATCCTGATTACATAAGAGTAGAATTAAATTCTATATGTGTACATTTCATTATTGTAGAATTTAGGATATGAAAAATGTTCATCTACTCTATTGGTTTGGAAGTATTAATAATTCATAAAGTAAAATAACCAAAATAAAATGCTTAGTAGATGGGCTCGAAAGCAGAATGGAGGAGACAGGAATAAATGAGCTGAAACATAGAACAATGGAAGTTACCCCCTCTGAGCAATAGGCAGAAAATAGACTAGAAGGAAAACATGAATTATCTCAGAGACTTGTGGGACTGTAACAAAAGAGGTTACTTTCTTGTCATTGGTGTCTTAGAAGGACAGGAGAAAGAGGGTAGGCTGAAAAAGTACTTGGAAATGACTTAAAGCTTCCTATATTTGGGAAGAGACATAAACAGGTTCAAGAAACTGTGAACCACATACAGGATAAACCCAAAGAAATCTACGTCAAGACATTCGGTAATCACATCTCTGAAAAGCAGCCAAACACAGCACCTTACCTATAGGGTAAGATCACTATAAACAGAAAACAGTGAAGGGAAGTAAAAGGTACCATTCCTATACTTCACTCCAACTGGTAAAATGGTAACACCAGTAGACTATGATAAGTTGTATGTATATAATATCTAGAGCAACCTTTCAGAAACACTACAGATGAATCAAAATGGAATTCTAAAAAATGCTCAAAATAACCCACAAGAAGGTAGGAAAAAAATAAAACAAATAGAAAACAAAAAATAAAACAACAGACTTAAGCCCTAATGGATCAATAATTACATTGATTGTAAATGGTCTAAAATACATCAGAAAAAAGAGATTGGCAGAGTAGATTAAAAATCTGACCTGACTGTATGTCATCTGTAAGAAATTCAACTCAAATATAACAATACAGGCAGGATAAATGTAAAAGGATGGGGAAAGATATACAGTAGTGGCTGTATTAATATCAGATAATCTAAGTAGACCTAGAACAAAGAAAATCCTGGAGAGAGAGAGAAATATTATATAATGATAAAATCAGAATTATAAGGAAAGAGGGGCGCCTGGGTGGCTTGGTCGGTTAAGCGGCCGACTTCGGCTCAGGTCATGATCTCGCGGTCCGTGAGTTCGAGCCCCGCATCGGACTCTGTGCTGACAGCTCAGAGCCTGGAGTCTGCTTCGGATTCTGTGTCCCCCTCTCTCTCTGCCCCTCCCCTGTTCATGCTCTGTCTCTCTCTGTCTCAAAAATAAATAAATGTTAAAAAAAAAAAAAAAAAGAATTATAAGGAAAGAATTAGAAATATATTTTTTTTTATTTTAGAAATAAACCAGAGGGAACACAAAAGCAAACATACATACCAGATAATGCCCTAAGAGAACTAGAAGATGAAAAGGAGGAAATGTTTAAAGTTTAAAAAGAAATGAAGAAATTGATAAAAAATTTGACAGAAATTAACTACAATTGAAACAGGCAGAGGCTCACATCTGGGTAATTGGAGAAAGGAGGGGCTTGGTAAGACTCTGTCACTCAACTGATTTATGATTTCAAAGCTATTTGTCTTCTAATAATTCATTAAGCCATGCATTCCTTTTGTGAGATTCTTCCGTATTTGTTTTGTTTTGCAATTAAAAGATTATGAAATGCAACAAAAAAGCAAACAGTGAACTGGCAAATATTTGCAAAAAGAAAAAGGAAAATATGGAAAAGTGTCATGCAAATAGTTTTTAAAAAAAAAAAAACTAAAACTACAGTCAATAATTACAGAGGATGTAAATAAATGGTTTACCTATATTCAAGAAGGTAATAAACATTAAAAACATTGAGTCTCACTGAAATACTCCCTGAAACACAACTTTCTGGAAAGGAGCAAGGAAAGAAACTTTAAATTTAGTAGATCATGTCTGTAGATAACTTTTAATTAAGATACGGCCTAATATTTGTTGTGAGTGAAGTTGGGGTTAGAGGGGACTGGTGGCACTAGAACCTACAGTAGGCGCCCTTTAACTGTGGTGGGTTTTCTGTTATGTGATCCCAAGGCAAATGTATTAATAAATAATTCATTTGTTTTCTGTTCACGTTGAGGTAGCCTGGCATTTTATAATTTGGAAAAGTTTTACCATTAATTACATTGAGTGCTTTTTTTATACTTCACAGTGAGAGACCTACCACCAATTTGCCTTGATGTTAGACAAAAACAGCGTATCTCTACAGAAGCATCATCATCTGAAATGAAGGCCCCAGTTCTTCCAGAACCTGTTCTTCCTAACCAGCCCAAGACCATGAAAGACTTTCAGTAAGTTTCAGCTCACTGTTATATGTAGACATATGGATATCTGCACGCTAGTACTTTCCATATTTTAATATTTTTGTGTGGGAAATTGGACTCGTGGCTGTTTGTAAGGCATTGGTCAAGAGGGAAGACACAAAAGTTGAAGGTGAAAACAAATGTATAAATAACAGGGAAGGGGTAGACAATGTGGCAGCAACACTAACAATCTAGTAGAAACACTAAATAACAGAATATGAGTTAAAATAGACAAAAAGGAGATGAAGGTGGTGATAAAATAATAAAATGTTGCCTTTTTTAAAAAAATAGTATTTCATCTACTACGTAACATGTAAACTCTAAAGCCTATGTCGCTACTGAAGAAAGTCCAAATGGATACTTGAAGGGCTGAGTGATAATGGGAAAGTAGAGACAGAGAATGTAAACAAATCTTTCAAGAAGCTTAGCTGTGAAGTGGAGGAAAGGAAGTGTTAATTGTAAGGAGCATGTCAAGAATGACCTTTTTTAAAAGCATGTAGATGGGAAAGCTGAATGGATATCATGAGCTAATTAAGAATTATAGACTCATAAACTATATTTACATCAACTGGAACATACTGAACGGCTTCAGTATTTCAAGTTACATGCTTGGTGACATTTGTAAAGAAGAAATGCTGTTTTATCCGGGTAGTATTTCTGTCATAGTTGATGTATGTTTTCATTTTAGGGAAGATACAGAAAAAGCTAAGTCGTCAGGAGATTGGAAAGCAGTGCATGATTTTTATCTGACAACATTTGATTCTTTCCCAGAACTAAATGCTGCATTTAAGGTAATTACACATAAAACACATTTTTCAATTTTAGTTTTCTTTTCTTTTCTTTTCTTTTTTTTCTTTTATTACTTTTTTAATGTTTTTATTTATTTTCGAGAGACAGAGAAACAGAGCATGAGCAGGGGAGGGGCAGAGAGAGAGGAAGAAACAGAATGCAAAGCAGGCTCCAGGCTCCGAGCTGTCAGCACAGAGCCTGAGGTGGGGCTCGAACTCACGAATTGCAAGATCATGACCTGAGCCCTTCAGATGCTTAGCTAACTGAGCCACCCAGGTGCCCCTAGTTTTCAATTTTCCAAAGAAGATATGATAATTCAGCTCTTTCCCTACCCAATGTTGACTTAAGCAGCCGTTTAAACAGACACTTATAGGTATTAATTTCTGAAATTATGCATATCACAAATAAATATTACTTAACTGATACCTTAAAGGTTGTTTGTATTTGTACTAATGCTGATGCTTCACGCCACTCTTTCAGTTTTAAAAAGGAAAGTGACTAAAATAATTCTCATACATTCATTTTTATTTTTAGCAACTTGGCCCTGAAAGTTCTTTTTCAACATCCTACCAAGACATTATGAAGTAGTGGTTAGGGCTCAGATATTACTAAGAACAGTCCTTAAATGTTATATATACACTAAACTTACTAATTGAATTTGCAGAAAGATGCCACCACCTCATTTAATACCATTGAAGACTCTGGGATTAATGCTAAGTTTGTGAATGCTGTATATGATGCCTTACTTAATACTGTAAGTATTAAGTATTGTTTGTGAACAGATGCAAATAGCATAACTCTCTATCTCTTCTGTATTTCAAAAGCAGCCACAGAAATATTGTAATAATCACTTTGTAACATAATTATATTAGAAATTCTGATATAATTTTACAGTAAATTTAGTTGGAATTCTCAGAAAATTAGATTTTTCTAATTAAAGAAGAATTAAGCAGAAAATACTTCTATGTCCAGTTCATCTAAGGCTTGCCGAAATAAAATCACGCTTCACTTAGTCAGCAAAAGAAGATAAATTATTTGATTGTACTGGCATTGCATTGAATTTATAGTGGTTCTCAAACTTTACTATGTATGGCAGTCACAGGAAGGGCTTTTTAAAATACAAAGTTTCAGATTCAGTAGGTCTGGGTAGAGCCCAAGCATTTGTGTTTCTAACAAATTCCCAGGATATATTGATGCTCCTGATCCAGGGACCACATTTTGAGAACCACAGTACAACAGATGAATTTGTGAAGAATTGACATTTTTTTAATCCGTAAGCATGATATATCCCTCCAATTACTTGGATCTTCTTTAGTTTTTCTTGGTGATTCCTTGTAGTTTTCTGGATAAAGGTCTTACCTGTATATTGTTACATTTATTTCTAGTACTTGAATTTTTTCTGATGCTATTGTAATTTGCTATTCATATTCTAATTACTAGCAGATAGAAATACTTTCATATATTTATCTTTATTTACTTACCATGCCAATTCACTCACTAATTCTAATAGTGCATCAGTAGATTTATTTGGATTTCTGTATGGACAATCCTGTCATTTGTGAAAAAGGAGACTTTGACCTCGTTAGTCCTTTTATCTTGCACTGGCTAGGACCTCTTGTACGCTTTCAAATAAAAGAAGTAATAGATATCTGAGTACTTTACTGTTTAATATACATAAAAAGGTACATAATAATATTTGTCATGAGAGAAATGTAAATAACATTACATATTTGTTCAAAATGAGTAAAAAGTTTTTTAAGCACCTTACCATGAATTGACAATATTGTGGAGCAGATGGAACTTTCATACCTTGATGAGAGATGGATAAACTAGTACAACCACTTTGGAAAATTGCTTGGCATTACTTACTAACTCTTAAGCATGTACATATATACTGTGACCCAAAAATTCCACTCCTAGGACATTTGTCTGACCTTTTTTGACTTGGAATATTGTCAATGTTTTATGGACACTAAAAAATTAAATCTACAACACAAGGGGAAAACTCTCTAAAATGGAAATACAATTTTTTTTTAGTATTTGAATTATTAAACTAGATAGGAATTTTTTTTATGCCTTTTCCAAATCCAACAATGAGAAAAAGTCTTTTTGTTAATGTTTTATTTTTTTTTGAGAGAGAGAGAGAGAGAGAGACAGAGCATGAGTAGGGGAGGGGCAGAGAGAGAGGGAGACACAGAATCTGAAGCAGGCTTCAGGCTCTGAGCTGTCAGCACAGAGCCCGATCGGGGGCTCCCACTCACAGACCATGAGATCGTGACCTGAGCCGAAGTTGGACGCTCAACCGACTGAGCCACCCAGGCGCCCCTGAAAATAAGTCTTATTTTTTTATTGAACATAATTTCATTGCACTTAATAGGATTGTGGGTTTAACTGCTAATTATAACTTGGTTCTGGTGGTATTCATATGTTTAAATATATGCAGCCATTTTATACTGTTAAACATGCTACTCTTGGACTTGTGCTCGTGATTTTATCCTGTCAATCCAGGGAGAGTGAAATTGTTTTTCAGTCATACAAAACTGATGTTGGTCATCAAAGGGCCACCGTATATGTTTGTGCAGTTGGTGGTACATGACCCATCCCGGGGAGCATTCTCATTGTAATCTTATGTCATTGGTGCTCTAGCCCTCTCAGATGTGAAAGTGATACCACCATAAGTGGCAGTTCTGGGTCCTCAAGTCAGATTTTAACTGTTGAAACAGATCTGTCACTATAATTAACATATAAAAGTCACCTAAGTAGTTAATCCTAATTATTTTATGATTTTCTTTTGCCTACAGCCTCAAGACATTCAGAAGACGGTATTAAAGGGAATCATTAACAGCCTATTACGAGAATGGAAAGGGTAATTGTAACTATCGTTTAGCTAATTGATACAGATAATTTCTACATCCCATACGTCTTTAATATATATGTATGTAGTTTACTCTCAGAAAAAAATTTTAGTTGTTATAAAAATATAGATCAGAAAGAAATTATAAACTGTTTATGACAGGGGCACCTGGGTGGCTCAGTTGGTTAAGCGTCCGACTTCAGCTCAGATCACGATCTCGCGGTCCGTGAGTTCGAGCCCTGCGTCGGGCTCTGGGCTGATGGCCCAGAGCCTGGAGCCTGCTTCCTATTCTGTGTCTCCCTCTCTCTCTGCCCCTCCCCCATTCATGCTCTGTCTCTCTCTCTCTGTCTCAAAAATAAACAAACGTTAAAAAAAATAATAAACTGTTTATGACAAAGCTCTCTAACTTGAGATTTGTGACTTCTCAGGAAGGTCCATAGTGAGCTTCAGAGGATCTGTGAGTCCTTTAAAATTGCATATAGGGGCACCTGGGTGGCTCAGTCAGTTGCGCATCCAACTTCAGCCCAGGTCATGATCTTGCGGTTCGTGAGTTCGAGCCCCGCTTTGGGCTCTGTGATGACAGCTCAGAGCCTGGAGCCTGCTTCAGATTCTGTGTCTCCCTCTCTGCCCCTTGCCCACTTGCACTCTATCTCTCTCTCAAAAATAAATAAACATTAAAAAAATTGCATATAAAATTTGTTATGTACAGATATGTGTGTGGAACAAAAACGGGATGGGTAGTTACATTGTAATCTAGAATTAAATAACGTGGACATTAAATTTAGCTTTGGACTTCCTGGTAACTAAAGCAAAATTTTTCTTCTTTCTAATATAAGGAAATATAAGTTTGGCTACTGAAGTATTTTTTTCTTAGAACTAAATCTTGAATCGTTATATAAGGAATGATGGGCCATGTGATTGATAATGTTGAAACTGTGGATATGCATAACACAACAATATACTTTGAAAAGTCCATATTATTTAAAATGATATTATTTAAGTAGGATATAATGTAAATAATAGCTTCTTTTGAAGCCAAAGAAATACCATTAAATTATAATCCGAATGTTTATATTAAGCCCCATTTAAAAATAATATCAAAATTATTAAATGTTAAATGTGCTCCGTATTTTTAAGTAACATTGCTCTGATTTTCAAAGAAATTCATGGTTATTACAGAAAATTTAGAGAAAGCACTACTAGTATTATTTAAAAGCATAAAAATGTTGAGGCGCCTGGGTGGCTCGTCGGTTAAGCGTCAGACTTGGGATCAGGGCGTGATCTCACAGTTCGTGTGTTCAAGCCCCACATCGGGCTCTGTGCTGACAGCTCAGAGCCTGGAGCCTGCTTTGAATTCTGTGTCTCCCTCTCTCTCTGCCCCTCCCCCACTCACACTCTGTTTCTACGCTGTCAAAAAATAAAACATTAAAACAAATTGTTTTTAAAGTATAAAATGTTAACATTTTGCCATCTTTTTTCCTAGTCACCTTTTTTAAACAATTGACATCACACTGTGTAGTTTCATGTGATTTTTAACTTAACAGTATTTTTCCTAATTTACCATTCCAGTAATAAGTTTGCATTTCCTTGAATTGTATGGTTGTGGTCAAACCCGTAGTGCTTTACTGAAAATGGAGAGATTTAGCACATGCGGAGTGTTCCAGAGAGATGAGGAAGCCCAGGGGCCTGACCCTGCCCGGCCTCAGTCCACGCTCAGCATACCCAGTGCTTTCTAGCCTAGCACATGCCCTGCCGAAGCGTGCCTGAGACACATTAAATGATAATTCCATTGATCTATCTAAGGAGCGTGTGGTCTTTACCCAAAAATCTTGTTTTATTTTGGGTTTATTAGAATAACAACAAGATCTAAAGCTCACTGACTATTATGGGCTAGGCACCTTTCTAATAATCATCCATGTGTTTCTCATTGAATCTTCACTACAAGCCTGTGAAGTGGGTAATATGATTATTTTCATTTCACAGTAGAGGAAACTAATTTACAGAAAAGTTACATAAATGGCCCAAGTTAACACAGTAAGTGCTGGAGTCAGGACTAGGACCCAAGCAGTCTGGCCTAGAGCTGTGATCTCCCGCCACAACTTGAGTGCGCAGAACTGTGTACTGCATTGGATTACTAGTCCCCAGGACAGGAAATTGGAAATTGGCATGGTATTGCTATAAAATGGAAAAAATAGTGTTTGCCTGTCACCAGGAATTTTAATATTTATGAATTGCCTTGAGCATTTAAAAAAAAAATTTTTTTTAACATTTATTTATTTTTTGAGAGACACAGAGTGTGAGCAGGAGACAGGCAGAAAGAAAGGGAGTCACAGAGTCCAAAGCAGGCTCTAGGCTCTGAGCTGTCAGCACAGAGCCCAGCGTGGGGCTCAGACTCATGAACCATGAGACCGTGACCTGAGCCAAAGTCGGATACTTAACCGACTGAGCCACCCAGGCGCCGCTAAAATACTTCCAAATATAATTTCTAAAACATAACAATAGTGCCATTCAGAAAATAGTATGACAATTATTTAGAATATTACAGACAGAAATAGTTTAGATTTGTTTTAAGCGCAGTTTAAATCCTCATTCAGTCAAGATAGTTCTTCTACAAAGAAATGTTATTGACTAAACATTTTTATAAAAATACATGTATACATTTTTCACATTTTAATACATATGTTATATATTTATTTTCAGATTATGTAGCTTCACATTTTATGAGGGTCGTTTAAGACATTTGGGGTAATGCTTTATGTTTTTAGATTTATTTTGTAACTATAACAGAAAAGTAAATAATTATTTAGTGATTTTATTTTCTTAAAGGAAATTCAAAGAGATACTGGGAGGGGAACCATTTTTCCCCCCAGCATTTAATTTTGAAAATTTTCAAACCACAGAAAACTTAAAGATGATGAAAACTCAGTACAACTTTCACCTAGATTCACCAGTTGTTAATTTAATGCCACATTTGCTTTTTGCCTTCTCGCCCTATGTATGTGAGTACATGTGTAATTATTTTTTGTAGCAAGTGGAAGACACTTCACCTCTAATTACTTCAGTGTGTATGCCCTAATAACATTCTCCTACATCACCATAACACTGTGTCGCACCAAACAAATTTAACATTTTTCTAATAGGACTCTCTCAAATGCAACCCACATTTACATTTCCCCCTGTTGTCTCAAAAGTGTTCTTTAATATCTGGGTTTTGTTTTTCAATCAAGGACCCAGTCAAGGATCATGAATTGCATCTGGTTAACATACAGGTGAACCATTTTTAATTCAAGAAGTTACTTCTGGGTATTTGCGAGAACGTATTCAGTCGATCCCGAGAGGGTGAAAAAGAAACCCTTACCAGCTTTGGAATATCAAAAACTCTTGGTCAGATTTGATAATGTGACAATCCAGATTAACATGGAAGACAATTACCAGTTAGTCATTTTTCAGAGGTATTAAAATATGAATTTAATTTAGAATTTAATTTGAAACATACTAGATATATTTAAAGTGTGATTTGATTTGCAGACATTTCTAGATCTCTCTCTTCAGAAATAGACCTGTAAACACAAACATATTTTCTTACTTCAGTGCATCAGTATTTTTAAGTGAGATATCAGCTATCCTTTATTAAAACAAAAACATAAGTGTTCTAAAATTGTTGATTGTTCATAGATTTTTAACTCCTTCCTGAGTTAGTCATGATATTTACCCCCCAAAATGTTATAGCCTACTTAATTCACTTTTTAGTTATCTTCAGAACCAGCCAAGGGTAAGCACAGAGGAACCTATATTCCCAGCATATCGTGAATGTTACTGTCTCAGTAATCATACATATTAACTCAAGTCTCATTTTTGGCTTTTACCAACTCAGTTCTCGCAGAAACATGTAGTGATCATTTTTTGTTAGATGCTATAAGATCAAATACGAATCTATAATCAATTATGCTTGTTTCTTTTACAGTCCACGAACAAAAGATGATCTTAGAGCATATTTTATACTTTTACAGGTAAGAAAGCAAGATCGAAGTTGTCTAATTCAGATCTTGGTCTATGCATGTGTTAAGGGAAATGATATCAAGTACTAAGTAGTATTTTGGGCAACATTATTGATACTTTTTAGGTTATAATATAACCAGAACATTAAAGTTATAACAGATAAACAATGGGAAGCTAAATTATCTTGGAGATTAAAATTTTAATGTAGTTCTTGCCTTTCTGCTGTGGTATTGGGTAACAAGCAGCATGGAAGCTCCTCTTCCTCCTCCAGCCAACCTCTTTTCTTGTCACTAGTTCTAACGGGCTCCACAACTTTATTGTATTTCCCAACTAATAGGTTTCTAACTTCTCTAGGTATTTTCAGTAAATGCTTTTGTTAGAGTTCTAATGGAAAAATCAAAGTGGTTGCTTATATTTGCTCTACAAAGGTGATGAACTTTTTCCTCGTGAGAGATACAGGTTCTTGATATGAAAAAATAAGGTCCAGACAAATGAAAAGCAATTTTTAGTTTGTCTTATTTTTTGAAAAAGAAATATGTTATTACATAGCTAGCATACTGCTTTTGTATAGTCTTTACAATTTACAAAAGGTGCTTGTGTATAGTCTTATCTCATTTAAAGGTAAGAAAAAATTATGTTAAATAAGATACGGTGTTCAATTCAATTTTATGTCCAGTAAAAGGAAACCTACATGGTAGGAATAAAAGAAACGGGAGAAAGGAAAAATGGAAAAAAAGAGGAAGATGGAAAAGAGGTAGTTGAGAGATGAAAAAAGGGAAAGGGAGAGGTAGGAGGACAAAAGCAAAGGTAGAAGAAAGAGAGGAAACATATGTACATAGTAAAAGCCAGAGAAATGACAGCTTGTTCAGATTTGTTAAGTGCGTATATTAATTAGCAGTCCCCTCTGCCCGTGATACCTTCTCTTGAGCACCACTAGGTGAGGCTATCAACTGAGGGCATTCTCTGAATTTGAATTTGTGCTTGCCAGTAAGTCAATTTTGAAAATACATGGTGCTCTCTTATTTCCCACAATTTCAGTTTATTTTTCATTAATAATCCTTTCTTCCATGACGTTTTGAAACGCACATCGTGAGAAGAGTGCTAGATTTTGGAAATATAACTAGAGGTTTTGCTTAGCCTTCAGGTACTCCTTCAGTGTCCCTTTAACATCTGAAAGTTGTCGAAAGCTGTTATATGGTTCTCTCCTTGTTCTTTGTGAGATATGCAACTAACTCATTTCATAGTGGCCAAAGTTTCACAACCAGCTTTTATTTTGTTTTTCCAGCATTGTTTTTTTTTTTTTTTTTTTTTTAATCAAGGAAGAACCAGGTTTTTAAACTGGATGACAGTGATTGCCATCACTTAGAACAGCCACTGAGCTAGGTGCCTTACATACATTTTCTTTTTTACTACTTAAAACAAGTAAGATAGGTATTATCATTCCTGTTTTACAGATGAGGAAATTGAGAATCAAAGTTTAAGGAACATGCCTAAGTGGTAGAATCAGCCCTCAGACCCAGATCTGTCTAACTTTCAAAGCCCATGCTCTTTCTGCTGTACCATAGCCAAAATCTAAGAATCTGTTAATTAAATAATCAAACAAATAGATTATTGTTTTCTAGAATTTCACCCAGTATTTCATAATCTCAAATGTAGTTTCCTAATTTACCACTTAGCTCATTAAGCATAGTGTCTTTCCTTTTACATGTTAACAAAATTTTAACACAATTATCTTTAATATCTTTTTCAGAATCCTCAATTTAATAACACATCTACGTATGTCATCTATGCTCACTTGCTACGACAGATAGCTACCTTAGTGGAAGCTGATCATCATTTCCTAGTTCACTGGTTTAAAAAGTAAATCATTCTATGATACTAATAAGAACTCTTATAATCGTACAGTTGCAAGTTTGATATTAGTGCTTTTATAACAAAATATATTTAAATGTTTTCAGGTCTTTAGAAATGATCTTCTAATTAACAGTATTTCAAAGCCAGTTATAAACATGTATGTTAGTACCACAGAGAGGGCAAATAACCATTTGCTGGTGCAAGCTGTTGAGATTTCTGTCCACTACTTTCACCTTCCTGTCATTGGTTTTCATATATCTCAAAGATGGTGACTGGATTTGCTCAGATACTACTATTTCAGTGTGTGTTTTTTAATTTCCTATCTTTATGTCAGTAAAGACACATAGTGTCTTTTCCTTACCTGATAACATCATCATAAAATATAGATTAGCCATCAATATCAATTTTTTAAAAATACGGTATGTTTTTTCATAGGACTATACTCACATAAACAGTGACTTTTCTCTATGATTGAGAAAATATTAGAGGCAAAATATTTTCAAAATTATTTTTAAATACAGTGGATTCTCATTACTCATGATATTCGTGTTCTGTAAAGTTGCTGCTAACAGTGAATTAACAAATACTGAACCATTGTTCCCATGAGACATGACATGGTTAGGTTCATGTGAGCTGTGGGTCATAGCATTTCCATCAACCAATGAATACATCATCTTGCTTTATCTCCATTCTCTGTAAAGATATCTTATTTAATATAAGTTGTCAATTCATTAACATTGAACTTATGACCAACAGCACTATAATGTCTGAACAAACTTTGTCTAACACAAGTTTATTCTCCATAAGGTACCTCACATTCCCCTTGTACTTAGGAACACTGGACAGAACGTCAGCACTGCATTTTGGGAACTTTTAAAACACCAGAATTACAGCAAAAAGCACAAAAGTGTGGAAAACATGACACTGAGTAAATTGTGTAAAGGATACCTGTTTACAGTATGAAAGCTAAAACAAGAAGGGAGAATGTTTCTTTGTTCGACCTCAGCTGGGAAAATGCACATCTGGCAACTCACATTCTTTGCCCTTCTCCACATCTGCAAATGACCACACATGAAAGCTCCACCAATACCGGTTTTGGGGGTTGCCATTAAATTTTAGCAAGTAGGCGAATTTGCAAATACTGAGTCTGAATAACAAGGATTGACTGCATATTGAAAGCCTTAAAAATGAAATGCTCAAGACTAACTTTATAGTAATTTTGGTGTTTATTTCTTATTTAACCAAGAAACACTATTCAAGGTAAGATTTTGCATCTTTTCAAATGTTTGGCAATTTAAGAAATAAAATTTGAGGGGATATTCTAAAATTGTATGTGTACAGAATGCACTTTGATATCTAACAAATATATTGCCAAAATAGAAAATGTGAATTTTATTGGAATTATTTCAAAATCTTTACCAGATTATCCCAGAAGAGGTTCAAACAATTGGTAGAGAGATTGCTGCAATTTATTTCCTTACGCCTGTTTCCTGCAAAGCCTGAAGAATTTCCACCTATAACAAAGTGCTCCTGGTGGATCCCATCAGCATCTAAAGTGTTGTCTTTACTCAGTAGGTTTTATGATTTTATCTTCTATTTTGTGAAATATTAGGGACGTTTCTATATAAGGATCTCAAAGTACTGTAGAGGCATTCTCTTAAATTTTAAAACTTTCCTTTGAAGTGAAGAGTTGTAATCTACTTGTTTTGATAACAGATTTCACAGTCAATTTATAAGCATGGGAAAGCTTTATGCATTTTAGTGGGCAGTGTTCTGGGTTATGGCCATCTGCTGCACGTGACCTGCTAAGTAGTGACCCATAAGGAAACAGGAACTTGCATTGATTCCTGAGAATTTCTAGGAGAGAACACACTGACAGGGAAGTGGTGGGAGAAGGTGACCATCTGTGTACTCCCTTTACTATAGTCTTCTAGTCCCCACCACAAGTTATTTTATAAAAGCAAGAAACTATTGGCTGCATTTGGACCATAATTTTAAAACTACTTTTTAACTTCGGAACTACAATTGCTTAAAATAGGAATTTCTAGATAAAGTCTATCTGGTGGACATTAAAGTGTTCTTATTAGAGTGAATCACGTGTATTTTGGAAAAGATCATTGTTAGAATTTATCTTTACAGATACTGCAAACAGTTTGGTTCACCCTCCCCTTATTCCTTATACTGATTTCTATAATTCTACATTGGATCACATTGATCTCATGGAAGAATACCACACCTGGCAGAGCTTTGGAAACTCTCACAGGTACGCTCAAAAGCTCATTTTGGTTACTTACCTAAATGAAATACTGTTCAAAACAATGACTGGATGTTAAATTTGTAAAAATAAATTTAAATCTGCATATGACTTTATGTATAAACTTTGGATATCCAGTCCTGAAACATTATTATATTTCTTAAGGCATTTTTTTCTTACATTTTGAGTTTATATACATGTTAATTTGGCTTTGGTTTGATTAACAACATCTTTTTAAGAAGGGAAAAGTTGTATCTTAGTATGCAAGTTTCTTATGTCGTCTTCGTCTATATGCTATCATCCAGTACAGTGGTCACAAACTTTCTCTCTAGAGAACTAGATGGTAAATATTTTTGGCTCTTTGGACTACACCAACTCTAGTGTACCACTGTAACACAAAAACAGTGTTAGATAATATATAGATAAATGCATGCATCAGTGTCCCAGAAAACTTTCTATACAAACACAGGTGGTGGGCCATATTTGTTCCACGGGCCTGAGTTTGCCAGTGCCTGATCTAACACAGCAATCACACACATGTGCACATACACACATACATTTCATTCCTTTTCTACTTTATTCTGCAGAAAAAGTATCCTTTATACACAATATAAAAAGAAGGGGTGTTACAGCAAAGGGGCTTCACCACAAAGTATTTACTACAATAGTATAATAGATTTTTTAAACACTTGACCAAATTCTTTAATACACTGCACCTATATCCACATTCATAGTTTGAATTAAACCAGTGAGACTGTCCCAAACATAATTTAATCCCAGACCATGTGATATCCTGGAGAGTGTGTTTATTCTAAAGGAGATTAAGAGATATAGTGTGGATATAAGTATCCTCAAAACCCCAGATTACTTTATAAATTGGTTCAGTCCACCAGGGACCCTTTCTACTAGAATTGGCCAAAACCATAGACTGGCCTTATGGACATATCTCAGTCCATATCTGAACACTCAGAACCAAATAAGAATTGTTTCTGGGGACCTTGTTCTGTTTGATGGATGTTCTTTTGGCAAAGCTGACTTATTTTACAAAGACTTTTTTTCTCCACCTTTAATATAATTGTAATGTTGTAGACAGAACAATTCCAAAAGTTACTGTGCATATTTCAGTGACATCTTTTAATACAGAGCTCTTCTAACCACTGGGCTACAGCATTGGTGTACCAGAATGAGTTACAGGGGAGTTTTGATCCGATGATCCTTTCAGTTTAGGGGAAGCCAGCCTGGACTTAGAGGGGGACCTAGAGCCCTAGAGCAAGTCACCTTTGGCCATGAGCAGACACATCAGTTTATTTGTTTAGTACCATTTTTCTATGTGCATGACTAGGACAACGTTGAGACACACTGTTTGAAAGTACAGAATAAGACCGTTATATATCCTGCTAAGCTCATTGTACCTGTTTTATTTCCAGATTTTTAGTTAGCACTTAGTGATTCAAAACTATTACACATTAGTACTGAACAGCTCTTATTAATTGACAGTCGCCTCTTGGAGAAAGCTGCTTTATTTGTGGTTCACACTAGGGCTATCTCCTTTTTCCTCATAATGCCTTCTTTGCACCCAGGGTTTGACTGTCCTTGAATGGATTCCAGCTGTAACTGATAGAGTGATTGCAGCCACTTCTGGTGAAAGGCTGGCTCCTGAAGTGTCACGGTTGCCATAGTAGTTCTCTCTAAAGGCATTTCTCTTGGGATAGTTTGTGGCTCTTTTATTAACATAAGATCAGCTCTGATCCAGGAAGGAAGTTAGTTATATTCATGACCTTTGATCATAATGTTGTGTGTCTTTACAAATACATACCATTCAATTCAACTACATCATTAAATACAATGAAGCTTGCACATCAGAAATATCCATGTAATCATGGATTTTTATAATAATTTCCACACATGAATTTTCTGTCCTAATCCTCCTTCATTAGCACTTCTGCCTCCTGGTTTTGGTGTCGACCATATTTTCACAGGTAATAATCTACAGGTGACTATTCATAAACTGAAATTTTCTGTATAAACCATGTAAGTGATGAGCACGTTTCAGAACGTTCGATGTAGCTTGCTCTAGAGGATGAAAGCATCGTGCATCTAGTAATCTATGCTTCACAAGGCTGTGGGGATTGAAAGAGATGATACACATAAAATCATTTTGTAAATGGCAAAACACAATACAAAAGCAATGTTTTATATTGTTAGGAGGGGTACCTTAGATTCCCTTAGTATAATTTTGCTAAAAATACACCATTTTGCTTTTTCTGTTTTTACTTGTTGAGCAGGTTTTCCTTCTGTCAGTACCCATTCGTTATTTCTATAGCTGCAAAAAAAATCATTATTCAAAGAGACTCAGAGCAACAGATGATAAGCATCGCAAGGGTAAGCCAGCTACGAAAACGTATTTATGCTGACTATAATCAATATAGTACATAATTTAATAAATAAATCAAGTGTCTTGTGAATTGTTCTAGCATAATCAGGAAATGTTCAAGGTAAAATTCATTTTCTAACTCCCCCCAGAAGTGCTTAAACCTATTCACTATACAAGAAAGAGATAGCCCTCATCAAATTCTCACTGTATTGTGAGTAGAGCAGGAAGATTAGAAGCCTCTCACAGATGCAAAGTACTGGGAACTTGTTGGATGCCATTCTGTGGAGACCATATTCCAGCTCCATGGCAGCCGTCAGAGCACTGGTGGGAACTATAGGAAGGCCAGGCGTGTCCTTACGAGCAAACCTCTCAAACCACTGGAATGTTCCCTAGGTTTTATGAAAATCCAACAGAAATAACCCGAAAGTTATAAGATGTACAATGTTGGGAAACTGGGAAATAAGTCCAAAAAAAGTGAAAGACATTTTATCGATTCTCAGGGAACCAAAATGCATGGAGACCCATAGAAACTGGGATGGTAGTCAGACTGGCTGTAGGCACATCGTGCGTTCGGATGAAGTTGATCTCTGGGCCTATCTTTACCACCCCTGCCGCCTGTGGTTCAGCACAGCGCAGGAAAACTACGTATTTTATCTAATAGATACAGATCTATCTAATAGATACTGCTCTGAAGGAGCAGATTTTCTTTTATTAGAATGCTAGACTATATATTTAAATGCTCATATATTTGGAGTATCTGCTTTCATGACACTACTTTAAAAATTAGAAGAAAGGTTGGCTGTAGTCTTCTAAAGATAAAAAGAGATCCTCAGAATAAAAAGAAATGATTTCCATGTCTTGTCCAAGAATATAAAAACAATTCTAAAGTATAAATTATAATACTTCAAAATGCTTTTAAAAATAAGAAATGTTTATTCTTAAGTAATTCAGTTCCCAGAAGGTGAGTATTTTTTTCTGTCACAGAGCAGGACAAAAGATTTGAGTGACTGGTGACATCCCAGAGTCAGCTTACACTGACTATGAGAATATTAGAAGAAACGTTATTGCCTGTGTGTACCAAGGGAGTTCCAAAGCCACTGTACCCCCCTGAAAAGTAAATTTAAACAGGTATATTTGGCATCAGAATTATTACTTAATCTTGGGTAGATATTGGCTCAAATATTAGTCTATAGAGCTACTCATTTTGGCAGTTTCTATTAGTTGCATTTATGCAGTTTTATGCCACTAAACCTTGTCTACCATTAGCAACTTAGTATAACTTGGTTTGCTGGATATTTCCAGTGTGATGGCTTTCCAGGAGGTAGACTGGGAACAGAACATAAATGCAGCCAATAGTTACAATTGTATGCAATTTTAGTACTTTTTTTTTTTTTTTTTTACCTAGGGCTATGATTTTGTACATTTGTAAAAACAAAAAGTTTGAAAGAGCTAGATAGAAGTTTCCCTTAGTTCCTCTGAGCAGTTTTCTGCTGTGGCACTCATTTTTGAAACATCAGATATCTTCTGTGGAACTTTTTTCTAATTAAAAGGAGAGTGGCAGCTGTAGACGCTGTCACAGGCGTCTTCCACAGAGAATGGACACAAATGAGTAGAGATTGAAGACTTAAGTGGAATTATGTGTTATTATGGGTGTTTCCCAACATTTTAACTTGTAAATTGTCACACCACTTGGAATTAATGACTGGTGATCATTTTGACCCAAGGACAGACAGCCTTACAAGTAGTTAATGTAAACAAGAGCTTATCTGAAGTTGCGAAAGAGCTTGCCCAACAAAAATAACTTCCTCATCAGACTGTGTCCCAAATTCTACCATTTGGGGCTTACTTCTTTTGTTTGAAGTATTTTCTATTAAATATTAGTTCCTGATGGGAGGAGTAGCCACTAAACCTTGTCTCCCATTAGCATCTTAGTATAAATTTGTTTGCTGATTATTTCCAGAGCTATGGCTTTCCAGGAGCTAGACTGGGAACAGAACATAGGAAAGAGGACAGTAGGATACTACCCCAGGAGTATAGATCTTTTTGAGTATCAAAGGGAAGACCCAGAGAAGGAAGAAAAACACTTTTAAAAACCTTTAGAGAAAGACAAATACCATGTGATTTCACTCCTATTTGGAATTTAAGAAACAAAACAAATGAACGTGGTTCATAAAACGTGGTTTTATGGTTTATTGTTAACCATAAAACAGACTCTTAACAATAGAGAACAAACTGAGGGTTGCTGGAGGGGAGTTTGGAGGAGATGGGTTAAATGAATGATGGGCATTAAGGAGGACACTTGTGATGAGCACTGGGTTTGTATATAAGTGATGAGTCACTAAATTCTACACCTGAAACTAATATTACCCTGTATGTTAACTAATATTTACCCTGTAAATGTGAAACTAAAAAAAATATAATAATTTTTTTAATTGGAGTGTAACTGACATACGGTATCCTATTCGTTTTAGATGTATATCATAGTAATTCTATATTTTTACCCATTATGAAATGATCGCCATGATAAGTCTAGTTGCCATCTGTCACCATATGAAGTTTTTACAGTGTCATGACTATATTCCCTATGCTGTACGTTATATCACTTAGACAAATAAATTTTTAAAAAGAATAAAATTTCTAAAATAGGAAACAAAAATAAAAAGTAAAAGTCTTCAGAATTGGAAATACAGAGATGAAGTGCTCTGAATCAGAGTGTTTTATTATAGGAATCTATAAAATCATGAGTACAGTGTTATGTAGATTTTTGGTATTAAAATTTTATCTACTAAAGCACTTTGCTGCATGTATTTAAAATGTCTGAAATGTTCATCTCTAGTCTGTAGAGTAAGTTTCCTTTACTACCAAAGAAGATGAAGTAGTCTGATAAAAATTATTTAGGTAAATTATATAAAATTAATTAAATAAATTATACAAGCTTGTAGATGCTATATGATAAATATTTATGTATTTCTAATAGATATCTTAAGTGTTTTTTACATACTCATTACTTGTATTTTGAAAAACCATGAAAAAAAGATTTTTTAAAATTACATTTCCATTAGCCAAACATAACAATTGTTAGTATTTTGGTAAATTTTCTTCTGCTATTCCTTCTCTGTATTATTTTTAAAAGGCAATAGAGTTGAAACCATTTTGTATACACACTTTTGTTCCCTTATTTTTTCACTTGTACCTTTCTTGGATATTTTCATGGCATTTATATAATTATAGCCATCCATTTTAATAGTATTAGATTCCATTATATAAATACATATATAGAATATTTCTAAAGTTCCACTTTTGTAGGTGATGCTGTGATGAACATCTCACTGTATAAAATAGAATTTATATTTTTGTTTTTGTGTTTAGAATTCCCAGAATTGGAATTATTGGGACAAAGGGTATGGACCTTATTAATGTTTCTGATAAATGTTGACAAATTATTTTCTAAAAGTAGACTAATTGTGCTTTTAGAGTAAATTCAGTACCATTTAAAAAGCTTAAGCCAAGCTTGTCATCAGTAGTATGTACCTCATTTCAAATGTTCCCACTTTGTATCTATTGGACAGAAAGACTTACCATTTAAGAGATGAGACATATGGAAACTGATATGCAACATACTTTACTATAGAAGGTGAATTATTTTTGGTCCTCCCTTTTGGACCCCATTTGGTTATCATTATTTCAAATGAAAAAATATATATAAATATATAATAATAATAATTTGTAAAATTGAGTTTATGAAAATATTTATATGAGAGAGGGCATAGAGAAGGATACAACTGATTTTTAGTCAAGTGCTTAAATGTTTTAAATGAAATTATAGTCTAAGTAAAAACTAAAAAGTAAAATGTTTGCTTTTCTTTTTTAATCAGCAAAGTCTGGTGGATAAAGTATCTCGAAGACAGAGACCTGATATGAACATGCTATTTCTAAATATGAAAGTAAGACGGACACATCTGGTTAGTGATTCGCTTGATGAGGTATAGATCATTTATTCCAACATGGAACTAATTGATTAAAACTTTAAATAAATTCTACAACATGGTGTATTACTGAAATCTTAGTAATCTGTTTTTTCATTTCTGTATGCCAGTAGGTGTGCATCCTTATATTTTGATATCATAGTTAAAATCAGTCGCGTATTCACAATTAAGCCTTGTGTTCATTATTTATGTTTCTTAATGGTTTGTTGTTAACTCCCCAGAAAAGGATTTTGTGTTGAACACTGAAAATGAGTAATTCGTGTTTCTGAATATGTAACTTAGATTCTAGACCCACCTTTGTTACTGGTTGGGTGGGTAACAAGTCATTTTAACTTCTCCAGGCCTCAGATTACTCATCTATAGAGGTCTGACCTACAGGGTATGTTAAGTATACTCAGGCTCAGAGGTACTTTGATTGTATGTATATGTGTATATTACAGAGCTTCATGTGTTTACAGTGCTTCAGCCAGATCTTCATGTGGCTGTTATAAGATAATGGCTGATGTCATTATGTGATTTTTAAAATCAGGAAGGAAAGTTAAAGAAAAGGAAATTAATTATTTTATGATATAACCTGTTAAATTAAAATCTTGGAGGCAGTGTAGGAACCCAGGAGACAGTAACTTTGGGCAAAGTACTTGATCTCTCTTAATCTTTCTCTTAATCTATATGACAGACATAATAATGCTTAATTCACATAGTATCTGACAAATTACAGGATGAATGGATGAATGGAGTGAGTTTTATGACGTTGTAAAGAAAGATAAAGATTGCTTACCACATTTCCCAGAATTGAAAAGGTTAATTTCCTTTTTACTGCTCTTTGTTCTTCTCTATAATATAATTTCTTCAAATAGTTAACCCGGAAAAGAGCAGACTTAAAAAAGAAGTTGAAAGTTACGTTTGTAGGGGAAGCTGGTTTGGATATGGGTGGCTTGACCAAAGAATGGTTCCTTCTTCTAATTCGCCAAATTTTTCATCCAGATTATGGTGAGCATTTAATTTTTATGAACTGGTGTTTCTTCATAATTGTTAGATTCAAGTAGTGACTTATTTTTCACCTACCCTATGACTTTATAGGTTTGTTTGGTTTTTTTTTTTTTTTGTCAACCAAAAATGTTGAATAATTTAAGGATTTTTGTTTATATTTTTAAAAGTGACCAAATTGATGATCAAAATGTTTGTTACCTTACTGGGAATCATACACAAAATGTATAAAGACTGTAAGTGTATATTTGCAAGGCAACATCCACCTCTTTCCTGAATAAATCAAACTCATGAAAATTTGTCATTGAAATAAAGAACATTCAGAATTAGAAACAAGATGGCAGCTTGCTTTACACTAATAGCTGAGGGCTTTTTCGTTAGATTGTGAGCCATTTTCATAAATAAGAATTCATTAATTTTTTAAGACAAAAGTAAACTTGAAATTTAAATTTTATTTTTTATTTAGAGAAAACACCTATACAGTCCTTAGTATCTATAAAATATTCTTCTTCAAACAGTTTTAAGTGTTTTTCTTACTTTTTATTTTGTATATATGTAGATATAACCTCTTTCTGGCAATGGAAAATAGAGATGACATGGATAAATTAAAATCTCCAGATAATCCTCGTAATTAATTTTGATCATAATTTATAAATTATACATTGTTGTTTTTATAAAAGAAAATCAACTGATTAATTTAGTTTCTATCTTTTTAATGCATATATACCCTTCGTTCAGGATACCAATAAACAGTAAAATGTTCTCACATACTCTTTGTGTATATATTTTATATATTTTACCATGAAAGATGGTTTATAACAATAACTGTTGCTGAAATGTTTTGCTTCTAATAGTTGAGATATCATGTACATTTTTAGTACTTTGATTTTTTTTAATCAGTCATGTTAATGAAATGTTTCTTTTTTTTTTTTTTCAGGCATGTTTACATATCACAAGGATTCACACTGCCATTGGTTTAGCAGTTTTAAATGTGATAACTATTCTGAATTCCGATTGGTTGGAATTGTATCCTTTAAACTTTCCACTAGGAGGTGCTAGTAGACTAGAAATTTTAAATTTTATCAGAATTTTGGAAAACTCCTCATTAAGTCTTGCAGATTAAATATTCTTGTCCAATTTGCTAATAGACTTTTAATCATTTGCAGTATCACAGTATATCACAGTTATATGTCAGCAGACTAAATTGAAAGGAATTATGAATTTTTTATATTTTTCTCTGAAAACGTGATCTCAAAATAAAAACAGTTCTTGTTTCATATATTATTTAAATTATTAGAAAATTAAGATATTTTTAAAACAAAAGTATCTTTCCCATTCATAATGAGCTATTTTTCTGTTCTTTTACCTTGTGCTTATTTCACTGAGTTTAATAAATTGAAATTGTGGAAATTAAATCTACGTCTTTAATATTCCCCCAAATCCTGAGACATCCATAAAAATTTTAAATTGAATAGAGTGGGAATATTTAAAGTATATGTTGTTATTTAAAGTGTTTTTTAATTATGTAAATTAATTTACATCCTCTGATGCTTCTCCGGTGTACTGAAGATGGCATTCCTGCATTGGGTAGGAGATTGGAAAAGATACCTACCGCATTAGCTCTTTTAATTCTAAGAAATATAATCGTCGGTGGAAGAAAGGAGGGAAGAGTAAATAAGTGAGCTAGCACTGGAGATAACTAGCTTAAAAGAGAGAAGAATATCCACCTTTAAGAAGGTTACCCTCTAGATGGGCAGATGACCACCAATTCAAGGTCATCAATTCTCAGAGTCACATGATTATTTGACACGAAGTGGTAAGGAGTTTGGAGAAGGAAGGGTCAGTGTATTCTTCCCAGAGAAGATAGAGATTTAAAAATGGAACCATTCTATCTGATTAGCACAGGGCTGGAGTGACTGGGAGAATGGCTAGAAAACGGGCTGCATTGTGCTGGGCTTGTTACAGAGCAGTGTGGGGGGCCTTGATTGAAGCAGAGGGCACCCCGGGAGTTAGGGAGGACACCTTCAGCAGTCAGGAATGACCTTAGAGAGGGCTTGGAATGTCTCTTATACTTGTAATAAATCCTGAGGATTGTATATTAAAACTGAGAGAGTAGATGGAAGAAAAGGTAGTAGGGAGAAAACCACACATTAAGAGAATAAACTTAATTTGAAATTTTGTATATGTTGTTATGTCCAAAGGTCTGAAGTGCCAAGTTCCACAAAACAGAACGCTTACCAGCTCTTAGACCCATGGTTTTATTTTGTATTATCTACAGTAATCATTTGTTGCACGTTCCAGTTTCATTGAAGGCCTGAGTCACAGATGCTTCTCACTATACTATGAGTATGAGTTGTTTGAATTCCCTGATATATATGTTTGTTATACTTTACATTCTTATCACAGCTTAGATTTGGTTGATATTTTGACTTTCTAATATTTATAATGAAGTATTAGAGCTTACTTAGCCATCACATTTTTAGAATGGTATTATACATTAAGTCATGAGCTTCTTTGGCAAATAGGCATTAGTTTCTATCCAATCATTACCCAAAAGAGCAAGCACAGTAAGCATATTTACATATGCTGCATATTTCAAGTTAATTTATTAAATCTAAATTAAATTATTATAGCCACTACTATCGCATTATTATGTGTCTTTATCTCACATGCACACACATGACAAAACTATAGAAAGTGAGATTGATGCCCAAAAAGCACGATAATATATAGGAAAAATGTGAGATGGTTGTGAGATCACATGGATTGTGATCATGTACGTAGGTGAGAGATCTATCAAAGGTGAGGAGAAGTAAAAATTGAGAACACACATGACAACTGAGAAGATGTAGTTGGTTCTATAACGTATTTTCACTTTATAAATTTCAGTTCCAAAGATTTGTTGTGCTAGTAGTTCTGACAGCATTGCATTCCAAATACTTCATTTTTATATACAGTAAGGCTTTGGAGTTTACAAGAAATGATATAGGGAAACCTATAACAATAATTATAAAATGTTTCGAAGATTGCATGAAGAACCATAGTATACCAGTTTTTAAAAACTAGGATAGCTTTTACCAAAAAGGGCATTGACGCATGGTATTCAAACCCTACCCTGTTTGCACTACATGATGCCTCCCTCAGTGACCCAGCAGAACCTCCCTATCCTTGTCTCGCCCCTGCTTCAACCAGCGCAGCTGACTTACTGTGAAATGAAACACTGTACTCTGCATATGAAAGTGCCCTGTAGCAGATCTTATGAGCCTACTGTTAAAAACCTGCCTTTAGAGTTATGATTTTTTAAAATTTTTAATCAAAAATGCTTGGAACTTGTCACTCGGGTAGATGATCATAAATGGTAACTATAATTATATTATGGTCATTATCATTGTTATTATTGCAATTATAGAAGTATGTTACAGCTCATTTTCAGTATCTGTCCCTTGAATACACTGTTCAGTCTCTGTCGATATGGCTACCTATAAAATAACTTATCAATTCCTTAAATTACTATTAACTTTTGTTCTGCCTTAGTAAATTGAAATACTGCCTGTCTTCCGATTAAAAATTTTTTTTGAGAGAGACAACACACACATGCACAAGAGGAAGAGAATCTTAAGCAGGCTCCGTGCTCAGTGCAGAGCCCAACTTGGGGCTCGATCTCACAACTGTGAGATCATGACCTGAGCTGAAATCAAGAGTCAGATGCTTAACCGACTGACCCACCCAGGCGCCCCTTCCAATTTCTAAAAATTATTTTCAGTAATTTAGCCAGCCCATATGTTTAGATTTCCTTTTGAGCCTATGAAATTAATGATTTCCTTAATAACTTGATATAGTAGTCTTTATTTGGCGGTTGAAATATGACATTTAAAACCCCTCTTTTCGTGGGTTCAAACCCCAAGTCGGGCCCTGTGCTGACCGTCCAGAGCCTGGAGCCTGCTTCGGATCCTGTGTCTCTATCTCTGTCCTTCCCCTGCTTGTGCGCATGCTCTGTCTCTCTCTCTTCTCTCTCCCTCTCTCTCTCTCAAAAATGAATACATAAACATTGAAAAAATTTTTTAAAACCCTCTTTCAGCAAATGGATAAGTTAAATTCTGCCATATAAGTAATAAGTAATATATAGTGGGGCAGGGTTTAGATATATAACATCTATAGCTTTTTAACTTCAGCACTTTGAGTAAACTCCAGGTAATAAAGCCCTTTCAACTATTTCTGTAGGAGACTGATCGTCTTATTAGCTTACCAGTAGCATGTGTGTGCATTTGTGTGCGTGTATCCATATGGTTTATTCAGTTCAGCTGTCTTTACATAGTCTGTAGTTAGTTTTAAAATAGCAAAATGATCACCAGAATCACTAGTGTGTTCTGCATCGAGTTCTGAATAAATTGCTGCTACTTATAAAATCACCAAAATTGTTTAAGTTTAGAAAATGTTTCCTTGTATGTTAAACAATTTATGAAATGTCTGAAGTTGTTATCTACTGTGATCTTAGAGGAATTTTTCTAGGGAAATCATCAAATACTGTCACCTGAACCCTTCCCTCTTTTCACATGACTTTTGGTAATCAAGGAATTATATTATGGAAAATAAAGGAAAGGAAGTATGTGGGATTAATTAAAGTCGGTGTTAGATCTGAAAAAACTGTGCAAGAAATATACTGATGCATAATTCAAAACTCATTTGTTGTCATGGATTTTATGTTAATGCTTAACATTCAGTATGCATAGCTTATGGGACTAGCTGTTTATAACAGCATTACCTTGGATATTCGTTTCCCCCCCTGCTGTTACAAGAAACTGTTGAGCCCTCCCATCATTCCTAGTGATCAGAATACACCAGTAGGCATCTGCAGTGTGACCACTGACGACTTATGTCAAATTATGCCTGTAAGTATAAAGTCATTAGCATCTTATTCCTTAATGCTAAATCATCTCTCTTCTACCTGAAGCCTTTCTCCTTCTAATGCTATTCTTATTTTTAAATATGGTTTCTCTCTACCTTTGGAACCCATCCCCTTTTTCGTCTTTCTCCTTCCTCATAGAGACACATCACCCACTTTGCAGCACCCCTAAGCTCTTGCAGCATAGTGGAACAGGCTTTGAAGTGAGCTCTGCCACTTACAGTCCTGTGAACTTGGATAGGTTGTTTAATCTTTCTGAACTCTAGTTTCCTTATGTGAACAATGGGATAGCAAAACTTATATATGGAGGATTACACGGGATAATAAAGTTCTTGGTACTTGATTACTTCTGTGGATTCTTATTAAGATGATACTGTGCAGTATCGTTAATAGTATCTGCAAAAATGTCTCTAAAATGAAGACAACAAATGAATTTCATGGTACTGTCTCTTATAACATTCCTCAATTCAGAAATTAGATTTCTGATCATCAGATTTAATCCAAGATTAAAATTTAGTAGAGGAGTGGATACTATCCATATCCTTCTGACAAACCCCTATGATCATGTTTTTTACAGCTGAGTTTTCATAACTATTGGTCAGCAGAAAATTCTCAGTAGTCTTTGGCAAATAGCCTAGATGTGGAGAATCTCTGTTGCTAAGTATTCCTATCTAAATACCCCGGTATTTTAATGGCCCGATGAGTTTGGTGCAGGGTTGGCGCCTTCCTGTGAAAGTTGAGAAACGCGTCCAGAACACGTGTTTGGTTAGAAAACTACTCTTCATACTCCTCAGTGGGTTGACACCAGGCACATTTTTGGAAGTTCGTTTGGGATATTTTCAATTAAGAGCATAAAACCACATTTTTATTAGACTTAGTAGTTAGAAAAAAATATGATATGAGGGTTTACCCAAGTTAATAGAGTAGGATCTGATTAAGAAACTGAGAGGTCTCCCTTTTATGGTCTTGTATCTGCAACACACTAGCTATGACTCTGGATGATTCACTTAATTTTTTATCTGTAAAATGTTGGGAGTAGACTGATATCTGAGTTACTGTCTCATTTTAGATTTTTGTGATTTTTTTTTTTTTGTCACACATATCCAGTTTTTGTCAAATTTGTTACCAGTCTTCTCATTTTATTACTGGTTTTGGCCAATAAATTGCCTAATTTTATGATTAAAGTTATTCAAATTTGGCTCATTTAGGTCTAATTTTATTGTTGTTGTTGTCAATAATAATGGATATTTTATGAATAACCATACCAAAACATTGTTTTATATTATGGAGCTGAAGATTTCACTGCACTAATTTCATATTCTTATGTTGGCTCTTTAATGAATCAAGATTCTGCGTATGCCAGGAGATCAGCTGTAGAAGAAATTAAGTTTCTATACATGCAGTAATCAAGATTAAAAGGATATAGAAAAACTGCTGTGGGGCGCCTGGGTGGCGCAGTCGGTTAAGCGTCCGACTTCAGCCAGGTCACGATCTCGCGGTCCGTGAGTTCGAGCCCCGCGTCAGGCTCTGGGCTGGGCTGATGGCCCAGAGCCTGGAGCTCGTTTCCGATTCTGTGTCTCCCTCTCTCTCTGACCCTTCCCCGTTCATGCTATGTCTCTCTCTGTCCCAAAAATAAATTAAAAAGTTGAAAAAAAAAATTAAAAAAAAAAAAAAAAAAAGAAAAACTGCTGTGTTAGAGTAGTGGAATGTGGGTAATTTTTTTCAATTTCTATGAATGGATTATTTATTAGTAGCACCTATTAAAAGTTGCTACCTAATTTCCATTTCACATGGGGTAAATATACCCATACAAATTTTTTAATGCTTTTTTATTCAAATCTTTGTTTACCCATTTGTTCACTGTATGTTTCTAAGAAGAGTAACAGGAAAGCAAAGAGAAACCTGTAGAAGTAGACAGGTTTCTTAATTTAAGGACAGTATATGTGAACACAGGATGAAAAGTACAGAAAGTAAGTGAAATATCCAACGATGGAGCCTAGTGTGTGCTGTTAATAAATACAGTGATAAATGCAGTAATACTCGACTGTTTCCTTAGACAAAGCGCTAGAGTTGTCCAGTGGCAACAATAAGAAATCTTCCCAACACAGTCTTTTTTTTTTTTTTTTTTTTTTTTTTTTTTTTTTTTTAAATTTTTTTTTTCAACATTTTTTATTTATTTTTGGGACAGAGAGAGACAGAGCATGAACGGGGGAGGGGCAGAGAGAGAGGGAGACACAGAATCGGAAACAGGCTCCAGGCTCCGAGCCATCGGCCCAGAGCCTGACGCGGGGCTCGAACTCACGGACCGCGAGATCGTGACCTGGCTGAAGTCGGACGCTTAACCGACTGCGCCACCCAGGCGCCCCCCAACACAGTCTTGTGAAAATTACACTTGAGGGTTTTAGATGAGGATAGAAGAGACTCCAGAATAACCTTGAATCAGCAGCTGTAATATCTCTTCTGCTTAAGTCACTCCCGAATATGTTGTATTAAACAAGACCAGAGTATTCAAATGGTGTATAAAAATAGTATTCAGTATCTTCACATACTCTTTCTTTAATTACACGTTTACAAAATCATAAAAAGTTTATGTGGGAAACTAATATTTTAGAAATAGTATATTATAGTTAAGAGTCTAAGACTGACAGTACAGGTAAAAAAAAAAAAAAATCTCCACAAAAATAGGGGTTTGAGACTACAAAGTCTGGAAATAAAGGGCCTGTAGTCCTAAATAAAACAGATCTGAATACATAACTTCATGACCTATTAACTTTGTCATTAAAAGTTTCACCTCTGAAAGATGAGAAGTCCTTTCCCTTGGGTTCACCTACTAGTCCCTGGAGTTCTTACAGATTTCAAACTCCCAATTATAATTTTCGGCATCCATAATTTTTATTAATAATTGAAGGATGACAAGCATACCAAATCTGTGCCAGCCTAGATTTGTATAAAATTCTCTGACTTTAATGGAATGGAAAGTGTATTATGTATGTAAAATCTATTCTGTTGTTTACCTTTTCTTCTAATAATTTAAAATAAATTAAACTATAATATTTTTCATAAAACGTGAAAATTTTTTTAATAATGCATTAATTTTTCTGTTTGTAAATATTTGTTCATGGATAACATGAGTTAGAGGAAACTATTTCTTCCACTGTTCTCACTTTTTGGGGGGGAGAGGAGAGCACTGTAACAAATGTAGGAACCACTTAACGTATATGAACTGTGTGTATTTATGCTTAAAAGATGTATCCTAATACAGCAGATTTTTTAAATACTACAAATTCGTAAGTAGTAATGTTGCAGAAAGCAGTGATTTACTATGGAAACTGCACTCTTGCTACCTAAGAACAGATCCCAGAGTCATGCCTCCATCATTTCAACTGGATGTTTTCCTCTTATATGACTTTTTCTAGTGAGTTTTTCCAAGCCTTTTATGTCGTAGAAATCACTAACAAACATTTCATTCCCTGGAAAATATATCCCAAATATTACCTTTAGTTTAAAATTGGAGTGTATCGACTCTATCTCACATGTAAGTTAACTGAAGTAGACGTGCTTAACTATTTTAGGTAACGTTATTTGATTTAAAAACACGGGTAACAGATTTCTTTCTACAGGAGTTGGCCCATGGGTTAAGTGAACTCCTGTCATATGAAGGCAATGTTGAAGAAGATTTCTATTCAACGTTCCAGGTACTATTAAAGGCAAATAGCTTTCTGTTAACCATGTATTTCATATATGAAAAAATGCCATTTGTTATTTAACACCTATCATTAGAAAAGATGAACAAGGATTAATCAGTACACACCATTCCTTGTCATAAAGGATCTTGACTCAATAAAGCAGAGACAGTGAAGTAGACACTTGTAGATGAGCAGTCAAGAGAGTGCCTAAAGAAATTCCTATGACTCTGCTAGGCAACTGTCATATTTCCTTGACTCAGTTACTTTTTCACAGTTTTCAGCTTCTAAAAATAAGCCTCTCCTAATAAAAACTAAAAGAAACAAACGGGAAGCCTGGGTGACCCTGTTAGTTAAGCGTCCAGCTCTTGGTTTCGGGTCAGGCCATGACCTCATGGTTCATGAGGTCGGGCTCTGGGCTGGTGGTGCAGAGCCTGCTTGGGATTCTCTCTCTCCCTCTCTCGTTGCCCCTCCCTGTCTTGTGCACACATGCTCTCTCTTTCTCTCAAACAAAAATAAAAATAAGCCTCTATTTTAGCTTCATACAAGAAGATAGGAGCATGGGGCACTTGGGTGGCTCAATTAGTTGAGCATCTAACTTCGTCTTGGGTCATGATGTCACGGTTTGTGAGTTCAAGCCCCACATTAGTCTTGCTGTTGCTGCTGTTAGCACAGAGTCCGCTTGAGATCCTCTGTCCCTCTCTCTCTGCCCCTTCCCCTCTCATCCCCTCCCCCTCCTGCCCCCCCCCCCGCCCCGGCCACCACCTCTCAAAAATGACTAAACATTTACAAGAAAAAAGTTAGAAGCAGGAACTAATGGTTCAGACCAAAATGGTCTCATTTCCATTCCCCTAACAATAATTGGGAGATGGAAATCGGAGTAATCCACATAGCTCCAAAAGCTCCAAAGACCTGTGTATTATCTAAATGGCCACACAAGTTTATGAACAGCTGTTAGGTGTTTAACTGTATTCAACAGAGAGGATTTGTCCCTGTAGTTTCTATATTTAAAACCAGGAAGAAAACTGTTCTTAAATGTCACAGACCAGTTCACTGAATCCTACTATTAAATTAACCATAGCAATAAATATCGTGTGTTGGAATCTCCCATCAGGTTTTTCAAGAAGAATTTGGAATAATTAAGTCCTATAATTTAAAGCCAGGTGGTGATAAAATTCCAGTTACCAATCAAAATAGGAAAGGTAAGTTAGACACCATTTCTTAATTAAAATGCATTAATGTTTACCATTTACTTTTACTGTTTAACAGATGTAAAATTGCTTTCCAGAATATGTACAGCTTTATGTTGACTTTCTTCTCAACAAATCCATCTATAAGCAGTTTGCTGCATTTTATTATGGATTTCATAGTGTGTGTGCTTCAAATGCCCTGATGGTGAGTTTAAAACGAACTTAGGCTTTTAATTAGGTTTTGTAATACTATAATATCGACAAATAACTCCTTAAGTATTTTAATAGATAAGCTTCTAAAATAGAAAATAATTTCTACTTTTGAAAGGTAGAGCTAGAAATAAAGAGTTTTCTCATTTCAGCCTTAATTCTCTAATAGGAAAAAAGGCCGGTCAACTCTGTTTTTCTTTCCTTGTGCTGTGTCTTCTACTGTCTCTTTTGGGGCTTTAAGAATTTTCCTCAAGAGTAGATGAAGAGATCCCATAGGCTCAAGGTCTTAACGGAGTCAACACATAAGCTCCCGGGCGAAAGCCACAACTTCTGATTAAGGAACATACTGAAACTGCTTCTGGCTGCAGCTCGGAGTTATCATTTACCCATAGGAAATAGTTTGTCTTCAGAATCGTGATGAACTCTCGTTGGTTTGGCTTGCCTTAGCTATGTGAATATGGGTCAGCTGCTATATAGAACACTGTGTCGGAAATATCCTAAGATAAAAGCATAGCTTTCTAAAGAAGCACTGCTCTCCACCCAAGCTACGTAGGGTGCACTCCGTCATGCCATTTGTATCTCCCCTCGGTTTTATTATGAGGGTTTGGAGTAAGGTCTTCCATTTGAGTTATTTTTATAGAAGAGAGCTTGTTTTAGAGTAACCTTTGTCACATACTTGTTGTTAAAAACACCTTTGAAAATGGAGCACTTTATTGAGTTCTAAGTGGATTTTGGCTGTGACGCACTGGTAGTTGTGGGGGTGGAAGGAGGGAAAATAAGAATGAAATGGCATAGCATGGTCTCTATTCTTAAGTTTTAATCTCTTTAGGTGGGAGACAACTTATATGGGTGAAAAAACAAGTAGGCGACATGAGACAGACTGTAACCCAAGTACCCAAATTCTGCATGCACCTAGAAGGTGCGTGGGGTATCGGGAGGAGGCTGGAGTAACTCAGAGTTTCAAGCAGGCTGTGGGGGGAGAATTGTAATTTGGATTCATGCTTAGTCATCTGCTTGTTTTTCTGGCAAACAGCTAATTACTATTTGCAAAAGGGAGAGCCTAATAGTTTGACAAGATTTATAAACTTTCAGAAGCAAAAATATCTTAACCTCGATAGAAAAATAAAAACGGAGATTTTTCCTTAACAAAAATGGCTTGATTTACTAGAAGACATGTTTTGTAATTTGATTCAGGGAAGATAGTTCCAATTTCACTTTTTTAATCATCACTTTTTATTATTATTTTGGGGAAATGACTGTCGGCAGCTGCTTCGTCCAGAAGAGGTTGAAATTCTGGTCTGTGGAAGTCCTGAGCTGGATATGCACGCTCTGCAGAGAAGCACTCAGTATGATGGCTACGCGAAAACAGACTTAACCATACGGTGAGCTCATTTCCTTCTGAAAGTGAGATTGCAGAGAGGGAATGAAAGAGAATGTGACTTATTTGTCAAATTCACAGTCTTTGAATCAAGTTAAGTTAGCTCAAATATTGTAGAGTCCCACCCTACCTTATTTTATCTTTAGAAAGTAAGGTGAGACTATTAAATATGAAATCACTTAGCAATCCACTTGGGAGAAAGTGATCTAAGTAAGTTTCTATAAAACTATAGAAAATTTACTCTTTTTTTAAGTTTATTTATTTATTTTGAGAGAGAGGGAGAGAGAGAGCATGAATGAGCACAGGGGAGGGGTAGAGAGAGAGAGAGAGAGAGAGCAAGAATCCTAAGCAAGCTCCAAGCTGTCAGCACAGAGCCCAACTTGGGGCTCGAACTCACAAACAGTGAGACCATGACCTAAGCTGAAATCAAGAGTAGGATGCTTAGCCTACTGAGCCACCCAGGCACCCCCTAGAGACTTTACTTAAAAAAAAAAAAAAGACTTTGGGGAGGAGCCAAGATGGCAGAACAACATGGAGGTTTTTTGTGTGTCTCACATCCATGAAATACAGCCAGACCAACATTAAACCATCCTTCACACCTAGAAAACTGATCTGAGGATTAACACAACAATCTGCACAGCCTGAACCACAGAATTCAGCAGGTACATGGCATGGAGAGATGAACTTGGGGAAAGAAAAGCCACGGAGGACAGGGAGCTGCTTTTGCATGCAGAGAGAGGGTGGAGACCATGGGAGAGAATATGGGAAAAGTACCCCCCGCTGAAAGCAGCTGGAGAGAAAGTGGAAAATTGGAAACAGCCACAGGGACTGAACTAAAAAGGGAGAAAGGAGAAAGGAGAAAGTTTAAATTCCATTAAGACTATAAAAAACAGGGAGCACAGAGTCTGAAACTCCACAGCTGATACCTGGAGGTGCTCTGTTGGGAAGGGTGAATCCCCAGGAGCAGAGTGGGGTCTGGGAGGTTCTCAGGCCACACGGGGATAACCAGTTCCACTGCTGGAAGGACATTTGGTGGAGGATGTGAGGCCATCTGGTCCCAGCAGACCCCAGAGAACAGCCACATTCACTGGTGCTGGAACAAGGTCATTAAGGGTGAAGCCTGGTGCCAGATGTGTGTTGTGATTTCTCATAATCCTTGAAATGCTGCTGCTACACTATTTCGCAAACTTTTTCTGGGGCGGGCTGGCACCTGGTCACAGTCTCTGGGCATCTGCAGCAGCACGGTCCCGCAAGCGCTCCTGGGTGCGGCCAGCACCCGGCCATTGCTCGGTGAGACCCTCCACATAGGGGCCGAACGGGTCAAAGCCACAGTCCCTCAGATGAAAGGGGCCAGGAAAAACAGCCACATCTGAGACAAAACTCGGGAGGGACGTGCTGCCTGGGGCTTGGTCATGGACTGTGTAAAAGCAGGGAGTGGACAGAAGCCGAGGACAAAGGACAGGTGCACAGTTGCTGATTGGGGAGAACAGAGTTCCAATAGTAGAGACTGGGTAGCTGGGTGACGTAATTTTCACCACTCCGGTGTATACGCACCTACAAGCGCCATAACAATCCACCCCAGTAAGCTAAGCAGTGCCATCTAGTGGGGAATGGAACCATTACACTAAGCCACACCCAACTGGGCCAACCTCGCTCTTCAAGAACACGTCTCACTGCTGCTTAGTTTATGGACTATAAAGCACTTCATAGTTTGACTTCTAGTGGAAAATGAAGTGATTTAAGTCGTATTTCACTCTGTTAGCCAGTCTATCCAATTTTCTTTGTTTTTTTTTTCTTTTTTCTCTTTTTTGTTTCTCTTCTTTTTCTTGAATACAGAAAGAGAAAATTCATTTCTATTTTCAATTTTTATTAAAAATATTTTTCTTTAATTTTTTTCTACTGTATTTTTTACTTTTGTGTAAATTTTTTCAAATTCTATTTTACTGCAATCATTTCATTTTAGTCTACTTCAGTGTATTCATTTTTTTCAAATATTCAAACAATTTTTCTCTTTTCCCCCCTTTTTTCTCTAGTCTATCAAGCCACTTTGAACACCCAGACCAAAACACACCTAGGATCTAGCATCATTTATTTGATTTTGTGTGTGTGTGTGTGTGTGTGCTTGTTTTTAATTTTTTAATTTTAATATTGTTTTAATTTCAATTTTTTATTTTAATTTTTCTACCTCATTAATTCCTTTTCTCCCTTCAAAATGATGAAACGAAGGAATTCACCCCAAAAGAAAGAGCAGGAAGAAACAACAGCCAGGGACTTAAACAACACAGGTACAAGAAAGGTGTCTGAACCAGAATTTAGAATCACAATAATAAGAATACTAGCTGGAGTCGAAAATAGATTAGAATCCCTTTATGCAGAGATAAAAGAAGTAAAAGCTAGTCAGGATGAAATAAAAAATGGTATAACTGAGCTGCAATCTCGAATGGAGGCCACAGTGGCAAGGACGGATGAGGCAGAACAGAGAATCAGTGATACAGAGGACAAACTTATGGAGAATAATGAAGCAGAAAAAAGAGGGAGATTAAGGCAAAATAGCATGATTTAAGAATTAGAGAAATCAGTGACTCATTAAAAAGGAACAACATCAGAATCATAAGGGTCCTAGAAGAGGAAGAGAGAGAAATAGGGGTAGAAGGGTTATGTGCCGGCCAGAAAGGAGTGGCAGGATATATTCAATGTGCTGAATCAGAAAAATATGCAGCCAAGAATTCTTTATCCAGCAAGGCTGTCATTCAAAATAGAAGGAGGGATAAAAGGTTTCCCAGACAAACAAAAATTAAAGGAGTTCGTGACCACTAAACCAGCCCTGCAAGAAATTTTAAGGGGGACTCTCTGAGGGGAGAAAAGATGAAAAAATAAAAATAAAAAACAATAAATAAAGACCAAAAGCAACAAAGACTGGAAAGGACCAGAGAACACCACCAGAAACTCCAGCTCTACAAGCGACATAATGGCAATAAATTCATATCTTTCAGTACTAACTCTAAACATCAATGGACTAAATGCTCCAATCAAAAGACACAGGGTAATAGAATGGATAAGAAAACAAGATCCATCTATAAGCTGTTTACAAGAGACCCACTTTAGACCTAAAGACACCTTCAGATTGAAAGTAAGGGGATGGAGAACCATCTATCATGCTAATGATCAGCAAAAGAAAGCTGGAAAAGCCATACTTATATCCGACAATCTAGACTTTTTTTAAAAAATTTTTTTTTTTTAACATTTATTTAGTTTTGAGACAGAGAGAGAGAGCATGAACAGGGGAGGGTCAGAGAAAGAGGGAGACACAGAATCTGAAACAGGCTCCAGGCTCTGAGCTGTCAGCACAGAGCCCGACGTGGGGCTTGAACCCACAGACCGTGAGATCATGACCTGAGCCGAAGTCGGACACCCAACCGATTGAGCCACCCAGGCGCCCAAACAATCTAGACTTTAAAGTTGAAGACTGTATCAAGAGATGAAGAAGGTCATTATATCATAATTAAGGGGGTCTATCCACCAAGAAGACCTAACAATGTAAATATTTATGTGCCAAATGTGGAAGCACCCAAATATATAAATCAATTAATCACAAACATAAAGAAACTCATTGTAGTAATACCATAATAGTAGGGGACTTCAACCCTCCACTCACAGCAATAGACAGATCATCTAATCAAAAATCAACAAGGTAACAATGGCTTTGAATGACACACTGGACCAGATGGACTTAACAGATATATTCAGAGCATTTTATCCTAAAGCAGCAGAATATACATTCTTCTCCAGTGCACGTGGAAATTTCTCCAGAATAGACCACATACCGGGACACAAAACAGCCGTCAACAGGTACAAAAAGATCGAGATCATGCCGTGCATATTTTCAGATCACAACGCTATGAAACTCTAAATCAACCACAAGAAAAAATTTGGAAAGGTAACAAATACTTGTAGACTAAAGAACATCCCCCTAAAGAATGAATGGGCTAACCAAGAAGTTAAAGAGGAAATTAAAAAGTTCATGGAAGCCAATGAAAATGGTAACACCACAAACCAAAACCTCTGGGACGCAGGAAAGGCCATCGTAAGAGGGAAGTATATAGCAATCCAGACCTTCCTAAAGAAGGAAAAAATATCTCAGATACACAACCTAACCTTATGCCTTAAAGAATTGAGAACAGCAAATAAAATCCAAAACCAGCCCGAGACAAGAAATAATAAAAATTAGAGCAGAAATTGATGCTATCAAAACCAAAAAAAATAGTAGAACAGATCAATGAAACCAGAAGCTGGTTCTTTGAAAGAATTAACAAAATTGATAAACCACTAGCCTGTTTGATCAAAAAGAAAAAGGAAAGGACCCAAATAAATAAAATCAAGAATGAAAGAAGAGAGATCACAACCAACACAGCAGAAATAAAAACAATAATAAGAGAATATTATGAGCAATTATACACCAATAAAATGGGCAATCTGGAAGAAATGGACAAATTCCTAGAAACATATACACTACCAAAACTGAAGTAGGAAGACATGGAAAATTTGAACAGACCCATAACCAGTAAAGAAATCGAATTAGTGATCAAAATCTCCCAAAAAATAAGAGTCTGGGGCCAGATGGCTTTCCAGGGGAATTCTACCAAACATTTAAGAGAGAGTTAACACCAATTCTCTTGAAGCTGTTCTAAAAAATAGAAATGGGAGGAAAACTTCCAAATTCTTTCTATGAAGCCAGCATTACCTTGATTCCAAAACCAGACAGAGACCCACTAAAAAGGAGAACTATAGACCAATTTCCCTGATGAACATGGATGCAAAAATCCTCAACAAGATACTAGCCAACTGGATCCAACAATACATTTTAAAAAATTATTCACCATGACCAACTGGGATTTATACCTGGGATGCAGGGCTGGCTGAATATCTGCAAAACAATCAATGTGATTCATCACATCAATAAAAGAAAGGACGAGAACCATCTGATCCTCTCAATAAATGCAGAGAAAGCATTTGACAAAATACAACATCCTTTCTTGCTAAAAACCCTCAAGAAAGTAGGGATAGAAGGATCATACCTCAAGATCATACAAGCCATGTATGAAAGACCCAACACTAATATCATCCTCAATGGGGAAACACTGAGAGCTTTCCCCCTAAGGTCAGGAACAAGACAGGGGTGTCCATTCTCGCCACTGTTATTCAACATAGTACTGGAAGTCTTAGCCTCAGCAATCAGATAACACAAAGAAATAAAAGGCATCCAAATCAGCCAGGAGGAGGTCAAACTTTCACTCTTCAGATGACGTGATACTCTACCAATCAAAAGATTCTACCAAAAAACTGCTAGAACTGATTCATGAATTCAGCAAAGTTGCAGGATATAAAATCAATGCACAGAAATCGGTTGCATTCCTATACACCAACAATGAAGCAACAGAAAGAGAAATCAAGGAATCGATCCTATTTACAATTGCACCACAAAACATAAAATACCTAGGAATAAATCTAACCAAAGAGGTGAAAAATCTATACGCTGAAAACTATAGAAAACTTATGAAAGAAATTGAAGAAGACACACAAAAAAAGGGAAAAACATTCCATGCTCCTGGATAGGAAGAACAAATATTGTTAAAATGTCAATGCTACCCAAAGCAATCTACATATTCAATGCAATCCCTATCAAAATAACACCAGCAGCATTCTTCCCAGAGCTAGAACAAACAATCCTAAAATTTGTATGGAGCCAGAAAAGACCCCCAAAGCTGGAGGCATCACAATCCTGGACTTCAAGCTGTATTACAAAGTTGTCATCATCAAGACAATATGGTTCTGGCACAAAAACAGACATTCAGATCAATGGAACAGAATAGAGAACCCAGAAATGGACCATACACGTACGGCCAACTAATTTTTGACAAAGCCGGAAAGAATATCCACTGGAATAAAGAGTCTCTTCAGCAAGTGGTGCTGGGAAAACTGGACAGCGACATGCAGAAAAATGAACGTGGACCACTTTCTTACACCATTCAGAAAAATAAACTCAAAATGGATGAAAGACCTCAATGTAAGACAGGAAGCCATCCAAATCCTTGAGGAGAAAGCAGGCAAAAACCTCTTTGATCTTGCCTGCAGCAACTTCTTACTCAACATGTCTCTGGAGATAAGGGAAACCAAAGTAAAAATGAACTGTTGGGACCTCACCAAAATAAAAAGCTTCTGCACAGCGAAGGAAACAGCAAAACTAAAAGGCAACTGACAGAATGGGAGAAGATATTTGCAAACGACATATCAGACAAAGGGTTAGTATCCAAAATCTATAAAGAACTTCTCAAACTCAACACCTAAAAAACAAATAATCCAGTGAAGAAATGGGCAAAAGACATGAATAGACACTTCTCCAAAGAAGATATCCAGATGCCAACCAACACATGAAAAATGCTCAACATCACTCACCCATCATCAGCGAAATATAAATCAAAACCACAAGGAGATACCACCTTACACCTGTCAGAATGGCTAACATTAACAACTCAGGCAGCAACAGATGTTGGCAAGGATGCGGAGAAAGAGGATCTCTTGCATTGTGGGTGGGAATGCAAGTGGGTGCAGCCACTCTGGAAAACAGTATGGAGGTTCCTCAAAAAATTAAAAATAGAACGACCCTACAACCCAGCAATTGCACTACCAGGTATTTATCCAAGGGATACAGGTGTGCTGTTCCGAAGGGACACCTGCACGCCAATGTTTATAGCAGCACTATCAACAGTATCCAAAGTATGGAAAGAGCCCAAATGTCCATTCATGGATGAATGGATAAAGAAGAAGTAGTATACACACACGCACACGCACACACACACACAATGGAGTATTACTCGGCAATCAGAAGGAATGAAATCTTGCCATTTGCAGCTATGTGGATGAAACTAGAGGGTATTATGCTAAGCGAAATTAGAGAAAGACAAATATCATATGACTTCATTGATATGTGGAATTTAAGATATAAAAAAAATGAACTTAAGGGAATGGAAGGAAAAATAATATAAAAGCAGGAAGGGGGACAAAATATAAGAGACTCTTAAATATGGAGAACAAACACAGGGTTACTGGAGGGTTGTGGGAGGGGGGATGGGCTAAATGGGTAAAGGGCATTAAGGAATGTACTCCTGAAATCGTTGCACTACATGCTAACTAATTTGGATGTAAATTAAAAAAATAAAATTTAAAAAAATTAAAAAATAAATAAAAGGATAGATTTTAAATTTTAAAAAATGACTTTGGTTCTAGAATTTTAGGGATGCTATACTTATAAGTAGAATTTTAATAGCACTGTACTGAAGAAATAAGAATTGTAAGTTATATAATAGAGAAATGGCTTTTGTACTATACCCTGTTGGACTACTTTTATAATTTTATAAAAATGTTACTTTTATAATAATGTTAGAAATAAGTCATACATAGAGGCTTGTCATTTGTCAATCTCACATTAAGGAGTATTATGTATGTTTAAGGGAATTTTTATCCTCAGAGCTTACTTTATGTTACTTTACTCTGACCTGCAGGATTTCTGACAAGACATTTTATATACATTTCCTTTGGTGTTCTTTAGATATTTTTGGGATGTTGTGCTTGGATTTCCTCTTGATCTTCAAAAGAAGTTGCTACATTTTACTACAGGAAGTGACAGAGTGCCTGTAGGAGGAATGGCTGACTTGAACTTTAAAATCTCAAAGAATGAAACTTCTACTAACTGGTAACTTTCCAGATTGTAATTTTATTTTTAATCTGTAAATTTTGCTAATAATAATATGCTTGGACTTAGAGGAGTCTTTCAATCTGAAGTCATTTTCATAGAAAAATCTTGGGAGTAAAAACAAGCCTGAAATGAGAGAGTGTGCTTTAAAGTTCTCTGTTAATTTTTGAGACTTGCCAATGCTGACTGATAACCTATTGCCTTTTTTACAATGCTAAGTCAACTGCTTTGTAGTCCCTTTTAAAATCTAGCTGGCTTTATGGGGCGCCTGGGTGGCGCAGTCGGTTAAGCCTCCGACTTCAGCCAGGTCACGATCTCGCGGTCCGTGAGTTCGAGCCCCGCATCAGGCTCTGGGCTGATGGCTCGGAGCCTGGAGCCTGTTTCCGATTCTGTGTCTCCCTCTCTCTCTGCCCCTCCCCCGTTCATGCTTTGTCTCTCTCTGTCCCAAAAATAAATAAAAAACGTTGAAAAAAAAAATTAAAAAAAATAAAATCTAGCTGGCTTTTAGTAGAATATTGTGTAATGTTCATTTTTATTTAAAGGTTTTTTTTATTAAAAAATATTAAGGTGAGGGGTGCCTGGGTGGCTCAGTCAGTTAAGCGTCCAACTCTTGATTTCAGCTCAGATCATGATCTCTTGTTTCATGAGTTCAAGCCCTGCATTGGGCTCTGTGCTGACTTCTTGGGATTCTTTCTCCCCCTTTCTCTGCCCTCCCCAGCTCGCTTTCTCTCTCTCTCAAAGTTAAAAAAAAAAAAAAAAAAGGTAATCTGAGTTATGTAATTTAATACAAAGGTGACATTACATCTAAACTTTTCCTATTATTATTTCAGGGATTATTTTATGAGTTCCCATGGCTTAGGCATGAATCTTCCACAACTCTAGGATTTGCAGTAAGACATTCACAAAGATTAAATATAAGTGACCGTCAAAGATGTATACATCACTGTCGTAGACCCACTAGGTTTTTGTTAAATAAGAATGTTAAATTTTTACATGGTAACAATATTGGTGTAAAGTCAGACTGATCTGAATTTGATTTTCGGGTGTGTGACTTCACCGGCTCTACAACCTGGAACAGATTACTTAACTCATATATTCCCATATTTAGTTTTCCTCATCAGTAAATTGAGGATAACAAAAATCTGTTTTTTAGATCGCTTTGAGTCTTAAACACTGCATATAAAAGTACTTGGCACAATGCTTATCATAGACCAAGCACTCAGTAAATGCAAACTGACTATAACAGTTTTAAGTCTTTCAGTACAGAGGGCTGTCAAAGTTTAGTTTCTAATAGTATAAACTTCTTTTAAAATGTTCTCCTTTTCCCTGGTACATTCCCTATTTTTATTCACGGACTTCTCTGACCACCTTTGTGATGCTGTGAAGTTCATAAAGACTGAAGGAAGGGCCTAAGAAATCCGTAGCCTCTGGGGTGAAGATAGATACACAGTGTCATGGAGGAGAGGATGGGGGGGGGGGGGTGGGTTTGAAGGGGGGGGTGCTGCGCTGAGGGCAGCGGCATGGAGAGTGCAGATATCAAGTATCCAGGAGTGATCTTTTTATTACTTTTTGACGGTCAAGACTGAAATTATAGTAACAGTTATATTGTCTACTATCCTGCCTGTTTAAATCTTTTAAACAACCCACTTGGATGGCTTACCCTGTCATGGTGGCAAGGACACTAAGATTTGGAGACATGAAGCTACTGGAACAAGGTCCCACGGCCAGTAGTCGGGGAGACAGCATTCAAATTCAGTCTGACTCCAAACATAATGCCTCTAGGATGAAAGTTTCCCAGGAGCACAGGGACATTGACTGCCTTGTCTTCAGAGGCTGCCTCAGTGTCTAGACTGGTGCCGATACATAGTAGTACTCCGTAAGTATCTGTTCAGCGAAGGGATTGATGAGCCGCCTCCTACCATAGTGAAATAGATTTGAATTGCCCTGTTTGAAAGTAGTTTAGCAGCTATCCTGTATGTATTTTGAGACTTAGTATCTTTAAAATACATTTTTTCCCCTAGGTTGCCTGTGGCCCACACCTGCTTCAATCAACTTTGCCTTCCCCCCTACAAGAGCAAAAAGGACCTGAAGCAGAAATTGATCATTGGAATTTCAAATTCAGAAGGTTTTGGACTTGAGTAACCTAGAAGACTTGAAATATATTTTATATGTAGCATTCACTTCCCTCTTATTGTGCCTTTAACCTTTTCATGTCTCTGTCTCACAACACCTTGACAAAGCTCACCAACTTTAAAATACTGATTTTTTTTTTTTAAATCGAGTATGAAGTATGTTCAATGGGGGAGGCACGATTTTCTAAAAACACAGAAATCGCTCGAGTAAGGAAGAGACCAGACGGCAGAGACAGGTGTGGGTCCGGCCCCTCTTTTTTATAGCACTTTATGATTCTCTGTAAGTAGCTTCTCACAGGTGTTCCACTGGGAAAGCAAAGCACAGTGAAGCACGCGTTGACCCTGTAGCGGAGCCCAGTGGCAGATTGCGTGCTGCCAGCACACGTAGCAACGCACATAGCTACGTTCTCATTCATGTAAGGCATGTAGCCATATTTTCATACACCTGAGGGCAACAACAAACAGCAGTATAAATGCAGTTTACAGGGTTTTTTGATATACTGGCTTTGGTCTTATAAGATTCTTTTCAACTGTTGCTGAAAAGCATGTAAATAACTACATACTAGCCTGAGAATAATGGGATTTTGATAGTGCCATTTATTGCTAAAAGATTTATTTTTACAAAGTAAATTCAGGGTTTTAGATGTGTATACAGCTTTTACAAATCAATAAAGATGACTGTACAGGAGTGTTAACTATTTTCAGACCATTGGATTCGAGGTTATGTTCTTTTAAGTAACGTTAGTCTGCATGCACGTTGGCAGTAAACTAGTTAGAGTATTCTGTAATATTTGTATAATGATCATTTCTTCTTAAGGGTCAGAATATTAGAAAGGAAATCAGATCTATCGAATTGTTGATAAATTAAGTCAATTACAAGCACAAAAGAAAAGAACTGTTTTTATACATACTTTGACATACAAGGCTTATTTCTAGTATTTTTGATCACCAGTTGTACTGAAACACTAATTTTTGCTAAAGGCTAGGATAAGATATTTGACAAAAGTGAATACAATAATAACATCTGTGTCAAAATGATATAGCTTGGTGTAAAAATAAAGTTCAACATTTTGGCCAAAATGTTTGTATTTCACTGGATTCTGAATGTAGTAAATTCAAAAGTTCCCTTTTTGGAGTTTCTTAAAAAAGCAGCATGTAAAAAGAAACTACATTTTAAGTGAGACAGTAAATGGTTTTCTTTTTATTTACAGCAACTGAAGCAGTTTTATTAGCATGTTACAAATATTTTCGAATCAAGACTTCTCTATTATACTTTGAATAGCTTTCCTTCAGAAAACTCTGAAGATGTATTTGCAATAATAATGAAGCCAGCATTTAGTACCAGCATATGGTTCACAGGCAAATAATACTGTCCCCCAATTTTTTCTCAGTTACACTGTTTTCTTATATCGCTCTGCTTCCTGCACCCAACCAGCAGAATTCTTTTAGGGTGGAGGAATGAATTAACTCATTCTCCTGTAGTTCGAAAGCCAATTCGCCAATCTTCAAGGAAAAGGAGTTAATTACTTTGTTTCCTATTCTCTTTAAGACGGAAGTGACTCTGCTTTTCCATAGGGTATACTATGTCAAGGATTTTTCTTCTTAAAAATCTTGGAAAATCCTAAGAAAGTTCAAGGCATGTTGGTTTTGTTTCGTTTGCTCTGTTTTCTATCCATATGCAAATAAAACTGCTTCTCGGTTACTCTGCTTGAAATAGAACGTAAGATGTTTAATGTAGGTTACTGCTTACTAGTAAGCACAAAAGAATCATGTATAAGAAATCAGACTTAAGTGTTTTAAATAAAATGTAAACAGTTTTTATTTGGTAGAGACGGGAAAATTGTGCTGGCTTGGTCTGCATGTTTAACGATGTGCTTGTATAGCGATAGCTACGTCACTTTTAAATAAGTACACAAGCAAGCCAAATTTTTAAATGACAAAGTCCATAAATAACTGGAAAACTATTGTTGTCTGTTGTTAATAAGTTGAAATTTGTAACCATTTATCACTTACTTACACATTGCCTTTATTTATTTATGTTCTGTTTTTGGTTTACAGTGTAATAATACCTCATTTTTTTAAAAAAAATCACTACTGTTCTATTTCATTAATTTAAATCGCTAGAAAATTCATGTAGTTGCTTTTTTAAATATAATCTGTTAAGGAATTCTTGATTTTTATATCCGCCACAGTAAATTAAAGCATTGCACAGTATTTATCAGTATTTACAAAATGTCCTGTCCTTTTTAAATCTTTGCTTAATCATATTTTTGTCTGTATGATCAAAAGTTTTTAATGGTCTGTCTTTTTTGTACAAATCTGTATTGTATTAAGTTGTTCATTTCTGGAAGAAAATTTTTCAAATATTAAAGTTATACAATCAGTCAGGCTTCAGCTCAATTTTTTAACATTTGGCAATTCCTTAAAACCATTAGTTGAAAATACATTATAAAAGCAAACTATTCTTTTCACTACACTCTTAAACTAGTGCTTAGGAAAACTGCTAACACATACAGCTTCAAAAGCTATGTGTTAATATTGACACCAAATAAAACCAGCTTCTTTCACATTTTCAGTATGAAACAATGTATATCCAGTGTCTTCTGTCAAATGAATGTTAAAATGCCATGGAGACCACTGGAAACAAACTAAGTATGGCATTTCATTGGCTAACTTCAGATCTTATGTGTTCCTCCCCAAAACCATTAGTTTGGCCATTTCCCCCTTGCCCACATCTCCTATGCTTAAGGAAAAGAGAGAGGAGATTGTGAGAATGTAGGGGAGAATATTATGGGTGATTAATGGAAGAAGGTAGATAACTGATTAACAGAAGATAGGTAGCTGGGTGGGAGAAAGACCAGGGTGGCCTTTCACAGGAGCAAATACAAGATCAGTTCACCCGGATGGCCACACAGCCGTTAATCCTTTAGGTTTACCAGTCGTGCTTTGGAGCCAGACCGCCTGGGTTGGGGTTTACTATGTACTACTTTTGTTTCCTTGGGCCAGTTACTTACTCTCCTCACGCCTCGATTGCTGCTTGAAAATAATTTGTAAATGGAGCTAACAAACCTACCTACCTCGTAGATAGGGTTGTAGGAAGATTAAATGGATTAATGTGTGTAAAGCACTCACAGTGCCTGGCATACAGTAAACCGTATGATGTGGTGCAAGAGGAATCCTGGTGGTAATGTGGTAACATCTTAAAACCCCTGCTTCTGAAGCCTTCTGGAGGTTTTGGTCTATCAGACATGAGGGCCAACCACAGATTAAAGAACGCAAAGAGCTTCTGAGGCATTAAAATGATGTTAAGAGAATATTTCTTATTCTAGAAACAGCTTCAGAATTTATCCCATGATCATTTATGTGTTTGTATGATGACTATTATTAGTATAGATTATGCATCGCAGAGATCTTCTAGTATGAGGCCTGACTTTCATGATACAAATTTTTAACTGTTACTGTAGTCCCTAAAATAAAACATTATATAGTTTGTTTAGATTTAACCACGTATTTACAGTCTCCTTGCACACCATTCCCTTGTCTGTTGTTCCTCACACTTACCTCCGGGATCAATTTTCTTCCTCCTAAGTTACAATTATTAAAAGCTCCTTTAATGTTTGTTGGTAGTAAATTCTTTTTTCATTTGTCTGAAAATGACTTTCTTTCACTTTTATTCATGAAAGATTCATTAAGCATGCATTTTTATGTTGATGCTTTTTGTGGTTTTTTTCTCTTAGGACTTTTAATATATTAATCTACTATCTTTGGGTTTCATTGTTGATAAGAAGTTAGCTGTCGGTGTAATTGCCATTCCTTGGTAGATAATCTCTTGTTCTCTACTTTTAATATTTTCTCATGACACTGCTGAACATCAATGACATATATAGATATATATACACACATATATAAAAGCACAGAGCTTCTGAGGCATTAAAATGATGTTGAGATGTTTATATATATATATATATATATGCAGTGTATTTTTTATCCCACTTAGAATTCATTATGGTTCTTATATCTATGGATTTGTAACTTTCAATTCTAGAAAATTCTTCAGCCATTTCCTCTTTGAATATTATTTCTTCCCTTTTCTCTCTAATATCTCCTATTAAGCGTATAATGGAACATCTCATTCAACCATTCCATCTCTCTGTGTGCCTAATCTGTTGTTTAACCAACTCACTGAGTTTTTGGTTTTGGTTTTTTTTTTTTTTTCAATGGCTATACTTTTTATTTCTAGAAATTTTTTTAGTTCCTTTTCAAGTTCACCTACTCTTTTTTCATACTGTTCTTTCCTTCATATGGTTTTATTTCTTTAACAATTTTCAGCGTACCTGTTTGATATTCCTGTAGATGGTTCTACTCTTCAGTTCTTGAAGTACTAATTCTCATATTTCTTTTTTTCTTTTTAGGATTTTCTTTTTAAGGATTCTCTACATCAACATGGGTAAAACCCACAGCCTCGAGATCAAGAGTCACATGCTCCACCGACTGAGCCAGCCAGGTGCCCCTAATTCTTGTATTTCTTCATCTGCTGGCTCTCGTAGTGATTTGCTTCCTCATGTAATTTGTAATTTTGTATTTTTGCATTTTCTGTTTAATTTTGGGTCCTGAATCGTGCAAGTGCCCTAGCACAGTAGTTTCATGTTATTCTCAACCAAGGCCGCACATATTTCCCACACCAATTTATGTTAACTTCTTAGATTAGGGTTCTCTTTCCATGTAAATGTGGACACCCTCAACTGTAGTGGGTTTATGAGTAGAATTTTTCTATCCCCTTTTCATAGACATAACAACCCTTTTAAATTCTAGGCTTTCTAAAGTGGGGTTAGTTTTTGGCTCCTCTCCTTGAATAGGCCTGAGGCATGTCTACTGAATGCATGCACGTGGAAATCCATGAGAGGTCTCATCACCCCATGAGTCACCTAATCCTGCTTATCGCTTTCAGCTTTTCATTTCATCCTCATTTCCTATAACTAATGATTTCCCTTCCTTTCAATCTTGGACATTTATATTTTAAGATTTTTATAGATATGTTTCCAAAATTTATAAAATTTTACAGTAGTCAATGGCCTCTTCCATTTCAGCTCAGCCTATATAAGCGTGCCCCTTGGTTCTTTTACCCCATCCAATGCATGAAACTTTTAAAAACATTGTTTTCTGTAGCTTATTTGCAACAAGCCTTATTAATTTGTTGATTTAACACTTGTTTATTGAGTTACTATTATATTCAGCTGGAGGCAGATCTTCCACTCCATACACCTCTTGGTTATTCTTTACAAACATATGAAGCAGATGTAATTTTAAATATTTATGAAGCATTAAAATATGTATTATAGCAGAAAAAAAAAAAACTTCTCCAGGATTTTCATAGCAATTATACAACTCAATGTTTTCATGCCATTTAGATATTATGACTGCACCCATGGGTATACATACAATAGGAGCATTAGTCCCCATCAAGTTTAGCTGCTGGGTTTTCCAGCAACGAAACTTGTTTTTTTCTATGTGTATGAACACACACACACACACACACACACACACACACACACACACATCACAAAAGAGAAAAAAAAGAATTATTTCAGTAGAATTTCTCCAGAAGCACAGTCTTGTACTGTGTTTCCACTTGTATATAGCCCACCTCTCAATTTGCCTTCCCTATTCGTCTCTTTCTCTCTTACTCTCCTGATTGACTTGACTGGTAAACATTGGTCTCATTTTGACTTTTCTTTCTCTTCAACCTCCTATCAGCAAGCTTCACCTTTATGTTTTATCTCCCAATTTCACCCTTCTTTCTACTCCAGTCCTACAGCCTCCTCCTTGGTTTAGACACTCAACCTTGACATCTAACTGGCCTCCCTGACTGTAGGCTCACTCTTTCCCCATTTATCCTAAGGCTCCTACAGTTAATCTTTATAAAATTCTGTTTTTAACGTGCCTCGCCATCAAATGTCGAAGATATATCTGGTGCTTATCTGGCCACCTTCCAACTCCAGAGTCTAACATGGATTCCACTTCTATTTTGCATATTCCCCTAAACCAGCTTCCAAGAGGATCCTCCTTTACTGAACACCCTACTCAGTCCCATCCCTGCTCAGCCTAGTGCTTCTGAAGTGCACGTCCTGATCCTCTCCAGCCAAGTCCTCCCTCAGCTCTACCCCAAATCAACTCCACAGTCTCCTGTCCTCCATAGCCTCCCAGACTCGAATTTTCTGTCCCCGGCCGAACCTTTCCCTGAACCATCATTCCCCCCCGCAAACAAAAAAGTTAGCTTGAAGGCACATCTCACTCTTTTTCACACCACCCCACCTATCTTCATTCCTCAGGTGGCGCTTCATGTTTTCAAACTGTTGTGTGGGTCAGTATGTGCATATCAGCAGCTTGAGAACGGAAGATATTTCCCGTGTCCCCACCTAGCACCTAGCACCTAGCACAGTGCTGGGTCAGTAAACTCAGATAAAATCCTACCTGACTTGTTGACTTGACAGGTGAAACAGTCATCAAATCAGTGGAGTGAACCAGAAAACTACTTACCCTGCTTGGGTAGTTTCATCGTTAATCGTAGCCTGTTGTCCTGATTCACGCAAACCCTTTCACACTCTGGCTGGCAAGACTCCCGTGTGTAGGCCTTGGAGAAACAGCTTTTGAACCCCCACCTACCACCATGTTCCCATCAGCCTAGGCCTACCTTTCCACACCAAACTACACAGAGCCTTAGCCTGCCTGCCTGCAATTACCAAGTGGTTCATTCACCAAATGAAACAAAACCAAGGAGCAGTGGTGGTCATCATACATTCACTGTGAAAGGGAAGAAAAAAATGACTGCGAATTAGTTCTGTGGTATAATCCAAATTTTGGTTATGAGTGTACGTATGTGTGTGAATATGTATGTGCCTGTGTATGTGTGTGTTATGTTCTGAAAGATTATATTGCACTTTTTTAATAGTAGTTATCTCTGGGATTATGTATAATTTTACTTTTGTCTTTTTGCTCATGTGTTTTTAATTTCTCTGCATGAATACTTCCTAATAAGGGGAAAAAAAACTTTTTTAATTTTCTAAACCAGCTATCCAGTACTCTAAGTGCCTACAGAATATTAAATGAAGGAACAGAGATAAATATTTATGGACACTTATGATGTATGAGACATATACATTTCACATTCAATCTTTACAACAACGACATAAAAATTGAGACGAAAATTGAAACTCAGAGAAGTCTGGAAGTTTGCCCGAGGTCACACAGGAACCAAGGCAGAATTTGAACTCATGTCTGTCTGACTCAAAACATTATGATTTTCCATTTCAAATGCTTCCCCAATTAGTGAGACTTTCCAGAAATGCCTAAGCTCAAACTATGCTGCTAGATGTGGACAAAGTATTTCCTCATTGATTGGCCCAGGAGTCAGTCTCTGTTCTCATCCTAAATCTGACACTTAATGGCTGGGTAACCTTAGATGATTCCTTTATTTGCTTTTTTTTTTTTTGTCTTCAAAAAAATTACAAATATTCTTGGAATTTTAAAATATAGTACCGAAAAATAATTTTCTTTGGGTGAAGGAAGAAATTTAGTCTGTAATAATGTCTAGAAAAACCCCAATAGTGAAACATTATATATCCAATCGTCTGGAATATAGGCAAAGAGTATTTGTGGGGAAATGTATAGTTCTAAATATTTTTATTGCCAAAAGATAAAATTAGTTGATTTGACAAATAAATTAAAATTTCAGTTGTGGCCGGGGGGGGGGGGGGTGGGACAAAGAAAAAAAAAGAGAAAAGGAGAAAAGCGTCAATAAAGAACTAAATCAGAAAAGATAGAAACAGTATAAGTGAGACATTAACCCAATAGCAGGTCCCTTGAAGAGGCTGATACAATCAATAAACTTCTAGCAACGTTAAGGGAAAACAGAAAACCACACCAGCTTAGAAAGGAGAAGCAGTTGCAAGTGGTGAGGTGTGTCATAGAGCCCACGTTTATCCTGCTCAGCAGAGGCTGCAGTTTCGTCACTGGACAAAAACAGGTTGGACAGGACAGATGTCAGAGACCGTTCTCACAACACCCTCCAGAAACATGGCTAAGGAGAAAGAAACCGCATTGGACCTAATCACCCCACCCGGGTACTCCTTTCGGTTATGCTCTGTCCTTTGCCCTAACCTCTCCTCTGAACTCCACTCCCAGATTTCAGCAGCAGCCCAAGTGCTCCCCTCAGGGTCCTAACAGCTCCTTCAAAATGCAGCCACTTGGTTCTCACATCTCAGATCCTCCCTTCCTCCTCTCATCCCCCGCCGTCCTTCATCTCTCTTCTCCTCCACCTTTTTTCTCTGGTTCTAGAAATGACACCACCTACCTGGTCACTCCAGCTTTCCCCTTTGTCCTTGTCCTTGCCCGAGCAGTTGCTGAGCCCTGAAAGTTTTGTCTGTACAGTGTATGTGTTTACTGGTCCAGGCCTCTACCACCTAATCACGTTGGGAACTCCAACCTGGTCTCTCTGTGTCCTCTTTCTTCCCAAATCCGTGTACACACAAGCTACCATCACCACTTTGCTCAAAAACCGTCAACAGCTCTCTGTTGCCCACAACACAAGGTCAAAACATGGCAGCAGATTGGAGGCTTTCCATTGTTCAACCCAATTTTCTCAACCTTAGCGCCTATGCTTCTCCTACAAATGTGCCATAATCCTCCCAAACAGACTTGCTGGAAAGCTATGGCAAGAGTTCTGAGAGTGTTACTAAGAAATTGTGTAGGCACCCAAGTTGTTCCTCAAACAAAAGAGCAATAAACATATTTGGGTATGCAAGAATTTAGGGAATGCATCCCTTCAAATGCCTGTCTTAACCAGATGAACAAAAACTACTAGATGGCAAATCCAAGCTACAAGTAGATGAATCCTAAACGTAAGAAAACAAAAGCAAACATAATGTCTGATGGGGCAAGTGAAACCCTGTGTATGGGGCAAACAAGACATGTTCATTGCAATCCTCAGCAGAGAGAAGGATATAGAGCCGGGTTTTAAGTCCCAGCTCTGAGTCAAACTAGACCTGGATTTAAATCCTCCTCTCCTCTATACTAGTTATGGGACTATGGAAACATATCTCAACGTCTCTGAGCCTCGATTTCCTACCTGTCTACCTACTTACTTACCTATCTTCATCTATCTACTGCATCTATTCATTGTCTAAAATCTATCTATATACCATCTATCATCTACCTCTCCACCTCACTTCTGTCTGTCACCTGTCACCTAGCTATCCATGAATTATAAAACAGCTGAATTATTCCATTGTTGGGGAAATCCTGCTTCTTTTCCTACATACCCACACTGGCCCCTCCCTCCCACCCACCTCACCCCCCCACACACACCCACACACACAAAAGGCCTTTGATTCTCCTCTTCATTCAGGGAGTGTTAGAATGAGAACTTCTCTCCAATCTCTGACTGGGGGCAGGGGACTGGGGCAGCTGCTTTTTGATGGATGAGTGCCTGGGCACATGGGGCCATGGTTCACTGGAGTATGGATCTATGCACGGAAAAGCTTCCCCAGGCCTTGTTCTTCTCTCTAGTGCTCTGGGTGGCCTAGCCACCATGGGTATGTGAGCTTTCAGACTCCTCAGTCAATGGCCATGCCCGTGGAGACCCACCATTCTCAAGCTCCTCCATTTGTGGGGAAGTAAGTGCAGAGGGGAGATAGGTCAGTGAAGATCAAGCTAGAGTAACAAAACAGATGCCCTAAACTCAGTGGTTTTGCCCAGTAGAAGTTAATTTCTAACTCACTTAACAGTTCTGGGAGGATAATCAGGTCCTCAGGCAGCTGTCACCATCACGATGCCCAGGCCACTTCCATTTTGTGGCTCCACCATCCCCTAGTGCATCACTGATGTCCGTATCCAGTGGGCTGAAGGAGAAAGTGTGGCACATCCACCCAGAAGAGTTTCACGGGCCAGGCCAAAAAATAGCACACACTACACGGGAGAGAACTCAGTCACAGAGCCACGGGCTGGATTCTCAAGAAGCAGATGCTGACATGAAGTTCAGGGGTGCACAAAAGTCTTTAGAAAGCAGTGCCTATGGAAGGAAAATGGGGGAAGCAGAACTAGGCAGAGGGAGAAGCCAGGCCATGATAGCACAATCTGACAATGCCATGGCCAAACCCATGGGGAGCTCTGGAGCGAATATTGCATGTCAGACTTGTCCTTTTTCGTTCAAAATGGCCAGGCCTTTCTTCCATGCCTCAGGCAGTCAGGACAGCCCTGGGAAGGGTGTGACGTTGGGTGAGGTGGCTCCATGTACTTCAAGCTGAACCTGAAGGAGCTGACAGCTGAAGTCTGTCTACTGACTATACTTCCTGGAAGCGGTGTCTGGAGGCACACCTGCGTGTCTGCCATACATGACCACACCTAACTTCTAGGGAGTCTGAAAAATGTGATCCAGCTCCAGGCCCAAAAAAAGGGGAAAGCAGAATGCTGTGACACCCAACAGTCAGGCGAGATCTCAGCATGTTCTCCAAACCCAGGAGGGGCCTGTACTTGGGAGCTAAACGACACAGCAGGTAGTCTGATTTCCATTTAGCCACGTGTGTTTACTCCATCTGCTACAGCCCTGAGGAGGGTGGGTAATGGGCACAGGAACCTAACCCTGGCAATAATGTCCAGAAAGTACCCAAACAGAAGGTGCCTGATCAATGTGGCTTCCGTCTCCAGGTTTGCCTGCTGCATTGGACTTCTTTGAGAGTATGAGCAGCCCCATCTGGAGCCTTGCTTATCAGCATTGGGAGTGATTTATTAAGTGAAAGGGGGAGATGAAAATGGCCTCTGAATTACACAACTGCTCTTGTTTATGTGTGGGCCCATCGGCCTTGACCTCCAAGCTGCTGAGGGCCTATGATCACTTTCTAGGTCCAAGAGAGAAATCTGGAAACCTAGAAATAAATCCCCCACTTTATACCAAGTGAACTACTTTTCTCTTTTGACTGTCATTTCTGAAGTTCCAATGGTCAAAGGAAGAGTTGGGAAGTTTTCTGTGTAGGTCACAGCTGAGAGCACCGCTGCCAAGCCCTCCTCTTTGATCCCTCACATGAGAACATTGGGAAATTCAAGCCAAACACAAGTCCTAGCCAGGGAGGCTGCCTGGGTTAACCCAGGTCTGGTCATCCAGAACCACAGGCAACTAGCCCTGGGTAGCTACCTCCTCCCTGAGCAGGCAATCTGACAGGCTGCCAGCCCAGGTGGGTGAGGAGCAGGAGGGTTGCAGAGGAGGGCGTGGTGGGATGGGCAAATCTGGGCCCACCATTCTTTCTCCTCAGTGCCACTCCTCAGTGGCATCTTAAGTCTGGTGCCCCCTTTGAAGAAAAGAGAGGGGCGCCTGGGTGGCTCAGTTGGTTAAGCATCTGACTTCGGCTCAGGTCATGATCTTGAAGTTCATGAGTTTGAGCCCCACATCGGGCTCTGTGCGGACAGCTCAGAGCCCGGAGCCTGCTTAGGATTCTGTGTCTCCCTCTCTCTATGCCACTATCCTGCTAGTACTCTCAAAAATAAATAAACATTTTTTTAAAAAAAGATGAGAAACCATCACAGAACTGAGAGGAAAAGACCATCTCAGCCCTGCTCAGGCCCTCACCTGCTCTGTGACCTTAGGCAAGTGATCTTGCAGAGCCTCCATGTTGTGGCCATCAAATGGGGGGTGGGGGGAGGAAGAATATCAAGTCCACCGACCTCTGTGGTGGCTTTTTATTTTTATTTATCTTTTCTGGTGACTTTTTAAACCTTGGGTTTGTAGACCTCCAGGCTCTGTGTGCATTCTTTTTGAGGCCAATCAGCTCTCCTTTGTCACTTTTCTTTTTGATTTTGATAACCTAAAATAATTTCTGCAGGATGACTCTGGCTTACCTGAGGGCCATGTCATACTGAGTACTGGAGGTGTCATGATTTCAGACAGTGTTCATGTTTGAATCCAGGGGAGACCAAGCAACGTCTCAACATGTAAGACAAATGAATGAAGGTGTATTAGTTTCTTATTGCTGCTATGACAAATTACCACAAACTTAGAGGCTTAAAACAACAACTTTATTTTCTTCTAGTTCTCAAGATCAGAAGTGTGAAATGGGTCTTCCAAGCTAAAATCAAGGTGTCAGAAGGGCTACATTTCTTCCGGAGGCTCTAGGGGAGAATTGGTTTCCTGGCCTTTTCAAGTTTCTGGAGGCTGCCCACATTCCTTGGCTTGTGACCGTGTCCTTCATCTTCAAAGCCAGCAATGTAGCATCTTCTAATCTCTCACTCTGACCCTCCAGCCTCCGTCTTTCGTTTATAAAGGCCCCTGTGCTTATATCAGGCCCACCCAAATTATCCAGGATAATCTGCCCACCTCAAGATCCTTCACTTAATCATATGGGCAATATCCCAAGGGCCAGCTAAGGCAACATATTCACAAATTCCTGGGATTCAGACATGGATCTTTGGCGGTCATTGTTCTGCCTACCACAGAAAGCTTTCCATTGCTCAACCAGTCCAGTTGAAGACCAAATGGACACAAGAATAAAGAATGGTCAGAATGGTAAAGCAGGTCTTTCTCATTCACTGTTTTTCTTCAGTGATCCAAGTGTCATTCTTGTGACTTTTTTTATTTGACTATATCTGAAGTATTTGAAAACTAATTTTAGATATTATCCTGTGCCTAAATACAGCACAAATAATATTGAAAATGAAAGAAAGTAAGCTTTATATACTTCATGGTTTCCTCCCTTTCCTAAAGTCCCCAGTGCATTAAGAAGACCTCTTCTTGTGCTAACATAGACCGATGTCGAAAATTCGTGGTTAAGTATGAAAAGCGACCTTCAGAGCATCATGTTTGGTATGATCCCCGTTCCACAAAATAACAGATTTGTGTTTGTTTCTACAGAGCAAATACCTGCAAGAATATAAACCAAACTATTAACTGTGTTATCCAGGGAAGAAGAGGCAATAGGATTCCAGATTTTCACTTTCTGAGTTACAATTTCAATAAGGTTTGATTGTGTGTGTGTGTGTGTGTGTGTGTGTGTGTGTATGTGTATATATATATATATACATATACATATATATGTATATATACATGTGTATATACATATATATACAACTTCAATGACGTTTGATTGTACATGTGTATATATATACATACATGTGTATATATAATGTGTATATATATATATGTGTATGTGTGTGTGTGTGTAAAATATTGCCTGTAATACAATAATATATATGTAATGAACACATTATTTTTTATAACCAGGGGAAAATAAGGTAGTACTTGCTTATGTTTAAAGACTAAGGGGCTCTCCTAAAATATAGTTTTTGCTAGAGAATAGCATGAACCAAAACTTCAGGATTCTGCCCAATCAATGAGAACCTTAGGCCTCACCTCTAGGTACTTCCTATTACCTTCTTTCCAATTCCTCATTAGAAATTTGAGATCTGTTCCCTACCATTGCAATCACAGGGAATGTAGGTCAGGTAATTAGTAACCAGGGTTTGTATACTTTGGAAAACACTCAGTACACTCAGGAAAAATAGGTCAGTTCCCATTCCTCAGGACAGTATCCTAGGGCTTTTGACAGAAGAGGGACCCTAAAGTCACTGAAAGCAGGCCCCTCATTATACCCTGAGACACAGAGCTAGGTCACCGGGTAGGAAGCAGCAGTGCGGGATTCAAGTGAGCTCTATGGGACTCTGGAAGCCTTGTTCTTGCCACTTGACTGCCCCCTGGTCAAATCCTGAACACGGCCCTTCCTGGGATTCCAACTAGGGCTCCAGAGAACTGGCAGGGTCCAGATGTGCAGGAATGGCTCCTCTCATGCCCTGTTTCACCTTAGGCTGGGACACTAGTGACCATGGGGAGTAATTGGGTGCATTGGTCACCCAAACAGTTAGCCCAGAAATACACATGTTGCAAATGGGTCAAAGGCTGGTTGAGGGGTGGGTGAGGCTGGAGGGTGGCTGGACTGCTCCTGCTGCAAAGCAGCACCATCTGTGTTAATTCTACTGTCTTGATGATTTCTTAAGTAACCGTTGGCCCCTTAAATGTAGACTTTTACAACAAAGCCATTCTCATGAGTGAACTGAATATGTTATGGCTCGTAGACCCCAGAATGGTTCTGGCCAGTGAGAATATCAGTGCAGACAAATTGGAGTAGCTTTAGAAAATCACTGGGGGTGTTTACACCACCCACCAAGCACCAGGTGAGTTGGAAAATTCACATGCAGAAAATCCTGAGATTCACCCAGAGAGCCAGGACAGGAGGTCCCAGGATATAGTAGCATTTGCTCCAAGGCTCACCAGTTGGCAGAAATCTATGAAGAAAGATGGCCCAGCTGGTAGCCAGCCTGGAAATGCTGCTTGCTATTTTATCACCAGACTCTTTGCTAGTGTTGGTGTGGTCACCATACTCTCCTCTTATCAGGACAAGGCATACAGTGGAAGATGCTGAGAACACATAGCATTGGTGAATGGGGCCGAGCTGCTTCTGTGTGACGCCTCCAGGGTGTCACTACCTATGAGCAAAGCCTGACTACAGAAAGTCACCAAGCTTTCTCTCAAACGAAGTGGGATCCCAGTGCCACACCATATAGATCCAGCTACTACACTGCTACATTCCCTTGAAAGCTGGAAACATGTGCTTTGTTCTATGGGGATGGGGTGAATAAGGACTGAAGCATCTACTCCAACTCAGAATTCAGAAGCATCCCCTCCAGAGCCTTCCAGAGTTGTTCTCATCAGTCCCAATTTTCAAGGATTCATCAGTGTGGAAAGCCAACCAGCTAATCTGTGTGCCAGAGGGCTGGTCCTTCTATGCAATCAAGAGCACAGAAAGGTCCTTAGGAAAAGAGCCCCTCATCCTTCCCCCCATTGCTTATAAGCCTGTGTTTGGTAAGTGGAGATTGTCCTACCCCCAGGTCTTCCACCTAGAATTCTATCTAGGATGGCAGGTTTTGGAATGTAGGGCACATGTGAGACCAGACCTCAGACACCAGGAAGCTCTACCTTCCAATGAAAGCATTCTGTTCCTTCTGGGTTCCTATGTTCAAATGCCTGGGGATTATGAGGAAGCCATTGTGTACTACTAAAGGTTGATTTGTTGAAGGCCAGCTTCTTTCTTTCCTCCTCATTGTGGACAGTATCATAGCCTGGCTATAAGGGAACAAGAGGCCATAGAAGCAGAAATCTTGTAAGCTGGGTCAGAACTCAGAGGCCACCTAGTGAGGAACACAGCCATACCATCAGGGGCTTTATACACACGATTGCAAAGGAAATGGATGATCTTATGGCACATAAGGCCCCAGAGCTCCAGGAGTCTGCAAAAGAGAACGACCACTTTTCCACATCAGATTTCGGTTTCACTATCCAGGCTGTTCCAGAAAGCAAGAAAAGGCAGATGGTCCCGAGATGCCCTGACCATCTTGGCAGTCTTCCCTCCTTCCTCCACTCTGAGGAGTGAAATGACTCATCACAACACCTTCCTTCCCTTCCCAAGGCCTGATGATTTCCTGTCTAGGAACTGTGGAAGGAGCTGAAATAGGCCAGGGCCCAGGGTAGGAGCAGAGAAAGGTGGTGAGGAGAAGACAGCACCCAGAGATCCAAGCACAGAAATTAGCTAAGAGAAGAGCTACTTCCTTTGAAACGAGCTACAAGGGACTCAGGGCTCTGGCTACCTGGCTTCTGTCATGCAATTCCCCCGAGGCCTCTGCAAGAACCTCAGGCCCTCCAAAGCCCGGGGTAGAAAATGTCATCCATCCAATCCAGTGTCCTCGGGGAGTGACTTCAAGAGGAGTTGGGGGGGGGGGGCAGGAAGGGACCACTTGCCCCACACATTCCGGGCCAGGCCCTCTGGGCTCCACCTTGGCTCTCTTGGGCCACTCTTCCTCTTTTCAGGGTTTCTCGGAGCTCTGACAGCCATATCCTCTTGCAGCAAGGCCTATGGGCACATCATTACTGGCCCTAAGTGTTTACATCTAGGCTTCTCCATGCCGTGTGGCCCAACACTGAAGCACATGGTGGGGCTGGAGGCTGCCCTTCCTGTCTCCCAGTCACACTGCCTGATGCCTGTAACCAAGCCACTGCAGGACACTGATGAAACACTGTGTGGACAGAGGGTGGGGTGGGGGGGCCGCAGGGATGATGGGTTGACCTTACTGGCATCTCTGAAAGAGCAGTCTGCACAAGAATGTGGGAATGATGAGTGTTTCTAAATTCCTCCCTAAATCCTGTCCAGGCATTTAATCTTCAAAGCCTTAGGATCTCCACACCACCCCCTAACTCCTGCCAAAGGACGTCTCAATTTACCAGGTTCTGCCCATAAGATCCCAGGATCCTTCCTGCTTGTGTCAGCCCCCAAAATTCTGCCCAAGGACTCTACACTAAGCTTTTTTATAATGCAGCTCTGGACTGCCTTCTCTGCTCTGTTGGCATGGGGAGCACGGAAAACACAGAAATGACAGAAGAGCCCAGCCCCACCCTTGCTAAGCTCTCCACCTGGTAGAGAGATAGGACCTATGTATTCTAGTCCCATAGATTTCATGGTGGCATGTGCTGTAGGAGAGAATCCTCAAAGAGCCAGGGAATCCCAAGGAGTGATCAGTTTGAAGTGAGTAGATCTGGGCGGGCTCAGAAAGGATGAGGAGAGTAGAAAGATGAAGACCAAGGCCTCGGGCTGGGCAGACCAGATGTAAATCTTCCACTTCCTGCTGTGTGACTCTGTGCCTGTTAACATCTCTGAGCCCAATGGGGATAGTAATACTCATCCCACCAAACTATTGAAGGCTACTGAAGACTGTACTTGGTGCTTGCCCCACTGTGGATGCTCAGTACACATTATTTCCAAGTAGGAGGAAACTATCTGAGGTCAAGGGCTATAATAGTTTAGGTTATGGGCTTATTTTACAAATGGAGGAAATCGAGGCCCAAACAAGGGAAGCAACTTACTCAAGGTCATGATACAAGAACAGAACTCTGGGCTCCGAATTCCCACTTTTGTGATTTTTCTACTATACCACCACACTGCCCAGCACATTTTCGTTTGGTAAATTTCTTTCTTGTTAGAAAAAAATATTTTTATTTTTGAAGTATTGTAGTAGGAAAACCATCTTTTAAATTTTATTTAATTTTTAAATAATTAATTTAATTATTTAATTCTTTTAATTCAATTTACTTAAACTAAAAAACCAAAAACAACACAGTTTACCCTTTTCTCTAGCCCCTTCACCCTATTACAAACCATCAATCTATTTTCTGTACCTGAGCTTATTTTTGCTTTTTAATTTGATTCCACATATAAGTAGAATCATACGGTATTTGTGTGACTTCTCTCACTTAGCATGATGCCCTCAAGGTCCATCCAGGTTGTCACAAATGACAGGATTTCCTTCTTTCTCATGGCTCAATAATATTCCATTGTGTGTATACATACCACAGTTTCTTTATCCAGTCATCTATCATGGGCACTTAGGTTGTTTCCATATCTTGGCCATTATAAATATTGCTGCAACAAACATGGAACAGCTACCTTTTCAAATTAGTGTTTTTGTTTTCTTCACTTAAATACCCAGACGTGGAGTTGCTATATTGGTAGATTTTTAACTTTTTGAGGAATCTGCATACTGTTTCAACTTTTTGAGGAATCTCCATACTGTTGTCTATAGTGGCTGCACCAATTTACGTTCCCACCAACAATGCAGAAAGTTTCCCTTTTCTCCACATCCTCATCAGCGCTTATTATCTATTGTCTTTTTGATACTAGCCGTTCTGACAGTGTGAGGTGATATCTCATTGTGGTTTTGATTTGCATTTCCCTGATGGTTCGCAATGTTGATCATTTGTATGTCTTCATTGTATGTCTAGTCAGATCTTCTGACCATTTTTTATTTGGATTGGTTTTTTTGCTATTGAGTTGTATTATGAGGTTAGGTTTTTTGGGTTTTTTTTTTTTTTTTTTTGAGTTGTATGAGTTCTTTATATATTTTGGATATTGGCCCCTTATCAGATATATGATTTGCAAATATCTTCTCCCATTCAGTAGGTTGCCTTTTCATTTTATTGATGGTTTCCTTTGTTGTGCAGAAACCTTTTAGTTGATGTAGGCCCCCTTGTTTATTTTTGCTTTTGCTCCTTTTGCTTTTTGGTGCCAGATTAAAAAAAAAATCATCACTAAAACCTATGTCACGGAGCATGCTGTCTATGTTTTCTTCTATGAGTGTTATGGTTTCAGGTCTTAAGTTCGAGTCTTCAGTTCACACTGAGTTAATATACCATCTGTGTATCAGAGTTCTGCCCCAGCTCTGTTTTAAGTTGAGGAAAACTTGGGCCCCTGAAGGGCAAGTGACTTGCCCCAGGTCACACAGCCAGGAAGTGGCAAAGTGGGATGGGTATCCTTGCTCCTTCCCCTGCCCCACCGGTCCAACCCCTTAAACATGAATGTGCATGTTCCAGCCTGGGGCTCTGGGCTCAGCTCCTACTGTGTCTGACTGACCTTCCTCTCACCACACTGGATTCTGTACACAGTTGGCTGTCCCCCTGGTTGTTCAAGCACAAAACTGAACCTTACGTGGATTTGGGAATGGACATGTTTTCATTTCCTGGGAAAGCCTAAGCCCCCTAGTTGGGGCTGAATACAATAGAATGTGATTTAAAAGTTTTCTTTTTGTTGCAGGACTCCTCAGTCTTTATTATAATAATGTGGATTAATTTCTAAGAGAAAATGTCATTTATAAAACTTTTTCCAAACTTTAAGTGCTTTTTCCCAACAAACACTTACTGATATCTTCATAAATAAAACAGGTGGGAAATGTAGGTCTTATCTTGTCTATCTATTTGCATCTAAAAATAATCATTCCCTAATCCAAAACTCAATCATGATTAAGAAGATAAAGACTTGGGGGGTGCCTGGGTGACTCAGTCGGTTGAGTGTCGGACTTCAGCTCAGGTCATGATCTCACGGTCTGTGAGCCGGAGTCCCATGTTGGGCTCTGTGCTGACAGCTCAGAGCCTGGAGCCTGCTTTGGATTCTCTGTCTCCCTCTCTGTCTGCCCTTTCCCCATTTATGCTCTGTCTCTCTCTCTCTCTCTCTTTCTCTCTCTCCCTCTCTCTCTCTCTCAAAAATAAACATTAGAAAAAGAAGATAAAGACAGGGGCCTCTTCTTGAAATGAAAAAATAAATCCCAACAAAGGTTCAGTGTGAGCATGAGATTACGTGGACTGCCCGTCATTCCTCCAACACCCAGTGTCTGAAAGTTGGTTATCTATCTAGTAGCAGGGGAAGCTGGTGGGAGTGTTCCAGATTGTATTTTCCAAAGATGGCTGCACAAATATTCTTGTCCCACTTTCTCTTCCACAATGCAACTTTGTCAAGCTGCCATTAGGAGGCAGAACAGATTTCCCTCCCCTGAAATCTCAGTGGGCTTGGAACTGCTTTGACCAGAGTAGGGCAGGAAGTAATACTTTGATTTTGGGGGCTGAGTCATAAAAACTGATGCAGCTTCTACCTTGGCTCACTGGAATACTTCCAGCCATGTAAGAATTCCATCTGCCCCAAGGCTGCCATGATATCAGGGAGCCCAGGCCACATGGAGAAGCCATATGTAGGTGCTCTGGTCAGCAGTCCTGGTCTTCAAGTCATAGCAACCAAGGCACCAGACATGGGAGTAGAGGAACGTGCAGGTGACTGTGGCCCCCAGCTGAGGTCCCAGATGTCATGGAGCAAAGACAAGCCAGCCCCTTTGTGCCCTCTCTGAATTCCTGACCCAAAGACTCTGTGAGCATAATAAAAATGGTTGTTGTTTTAAAGCCACCAAGTTTTGGGATGGCTTGTCATGCAGCAATAGTAACTGGAACAGGGAGTGTGTGTTATTTGGGCACAGGTGAGCACATTTCATTGAGGATTCAGCTTGTATCAATATTCTCTCTTATATTGATAAATGATACTGTCTTGTATGCTTTTTTGATTGACATTCAACCTTTTGATTGGGGGCTCCTTTATTCTACAATACATATTCAAATACAGCTATTTGCAGGATCAAAGGGACAATGCACAGATGTGGTACCATCTCCACGGGGCTTATACTTTATGTGGACACTTGGTCAAATGCTGGTTTCACACAGTTGGAAACACTCAACAGGAAGGAGGGACTGGGGGAGGAAAAAGGAAAAAGAAACCCCCTGGTAACCAGGAGATAAATAAAGCTCTGGGTGCTCGAAGCCACAGAGACAGTAAGTCAAATGGCTTGAAGCCGGAAATGGTTTTCCAACCAGCTGTGAATTTGAAAATCCCATATGTGGTACAACATTAAGCTGCTATTTTGGAAATTCTTTCATCTTTTTCAGAAGCATCTCAGGAGCCCTTCCTTCCTCTTGGAAGGCAGCCAGTCCTCTACAGAAATCACTTCATCAGCAGGAGCCGAGGCATTTTGCATGCAACTGTACAATTCTAGAAACAAGGCTTAAAAATATTCTCTCCTGGGTGAAGAAAGAAACATCACAGAGCAGTGTTTCTGTAAGCACCAGCTGGGTAGCTTTGGATGCACTTTTTTCCCCCCTTTTCTCCTTTGAAGTGGCAAAATTCTGGCATCTGCGTATAAGGGTAATGCAGCATTATTGATTTTCTTAAAAGAATGATGATTCCACTTCTGAGTTATTGGGAATTTTCCACTATCACCAATGTCCACGGCACCAGGAACATCCTCTTAAATGTTCAGTTGAATTTATAACTATTCATTGAGTATTTGGGCCAGAAACCATCAGGAGCTGAAGAGGGAATAATGAACAAGAGAGTTAGCCTCTCTGCCCAGCGGCAAGAAGAAAAACAAGGAAGGGCGCTCCCTCAGATGGAAGCAGCGCTAAAAGCACCTGCATCAGGATGAGTGGGAACCCATCCTGATAAACACATTTTGGACACAAGGAGAAAGAAGCGATTGAGATAGAGAAACGTTAATGCGAACTGGGTATTAGGAATTATTAACTATGTTTATATGATAGTGGCACTGTATATGGGTGGGTTGTTGTAGTTTTGGATTTTGTTTCAGTCCTTTTCTGTTACAGGCACATAGAGTATTTATGAGTGAAATAATATGCTGTCTGAGATTTGCCTTTTAAATGTCCAGGAACACACACACACACACACACACACACACACACACACACCCCAGATCAGACAACTTCCCAAGTGTCTCCCACCAACCCTTTAGGAATATATCATTGCAGTGCTATTTAAACTGTTCAGAGAACTGAAGATGAATTCACTCATTTGATCCCCATTCTCTCATTTAATGACCCTACGGGGCAAAGAGTGTCCTCACTTTACATGTAAGGTTACTAAGTCACAGAGATGTGAAGAATCTAGGAGGTCATGGAGACAAAGTCAAAACCAGACGATGAAATCCTGGTGTAAGTGCCCCTAACCTAGGGCTACCACATATGGTCCCTGTGAATGGCACCCCCTGGAATTGAGCAGAACACAGCATGACCTCTAGAGTGGGCCTCTCATGTGGGCCTACCTTTATTACTATGCTATTCAGTGTTTCATAAATGAGTAAATGAGAGAATAAATAAATGATAAATGAAGGAATTCTCTTCACTTCTTCTTACTAGTTTCCCCCTCAGCAGATGGGTTCCCTAAATCTTTCCTTGTTCTCAAGAAGGCTGAATGCAGAGGTATCCATGCCAAGGCTGCACTGACTGAATTCCAGCAGCATCTTGGCTAACTCTGCTTTCCTGCTTGGGAACAAATCAATTGTCAAAATTGCCTTTAGGAAATGAAGTGATGTTGGCCTGGCTCCTTTTGGCTGCCCTCTCTTCCTCCAACTAAGAGGAAGAGCAGTCTGCCCCCTGTCAGAAACCCTGGCCTAAGATGAAGGAAAAAGCCATCAACACGGTGGGGTGCAAAAGAAACCAGAGGCCCATCTGCCCTAAAGTACTTACTTCCTTGGACTACTTCTGTGCTTGAAATTCCTGCCATTGGCATCTCTTGCCTAGATTAAGGCCCAATCAAAATGTGAATCTATAAGCTGAGGGTAAGAGCACACAGATGAACTTTGGTCACATGTTCACAGAAACACAAATTCCTTCATCCACAAACTAGGAAATAGTGGGACCAAGAGGAATGGGATCCAAAGGGGTATCATGAAAGGAGAGAGGAATCTCCAGAAGTCCCACGTGTGGAGCTATTTATTGAGAGGAACCTGTCTCTGGTGCAATTCCGGAGGGAAGAATGGTCTGGGAAGATAAGCGAGGCAGCATGTGGACGTTGGGAGACCAGCAGCAGATCTGCGGGACCAGGGGCTGTGAGAAGAGAGAAGACTGAGAGAGGGTTGGGATGGATGTGTTGGTTTATTTTGGTGTCCACCACTCTCTCCCATGTTCTTTCCTTTGAACCTTTGCAGAATCCCTCCCCATTTCATAAGGTCCCCAGTGAGGCTATCTATCACAGTGTCTTACTCCCATCTCAATGAAATGAGCATGTGATCCAGGCTAACCATATTCTTCCATGAGATCTATACACAGACTTTGAGAGAAGTCTGCCATCAATGCCTTTTAAAGAATTTTTTAAATTTATATGTTGTTTTCAGAATCCAAACTTACACAAAAATAGCAAGAATAGTACAATGAACCTAGTATGTCCTTCACCAAGATTAACACTTTGCTGTATTTGCTTTATGATTCTCTTTCCTTTTCCCTTCTCTGCGTATTCTTTTCTGTTCTATTCTATTCTGTTTTGTTCTATTGTATTGTACTTTCTTCTGTGATATTATAGTACTATTGTGGTTTTTGTAATTGTTGCTGAACCATCTGAGAGAAAGTCACAAACCTCATGATCCTTTATCCCTAAATACTTTACATTTATCTCTTAAGAACAAGAATATTCTTTTATATAACCATAATACAATGATCAAATCCAGGAAATTTAACATCGAATCACTACTATTACCTAATATACAGTAAATTCCTTTATAACAACTTTTTTCCCCATCCAAGACCTAATCCAGGACCTAGGATGGCACATTGCATTTAGTCTTCATGAATGAAAATGAGACTCTCTAGTCTCGTTTAGTTTGAGGAACTCCTTAGCCTTTCTTTGTTTTTCATGACATCGGCATTTTAAACAATATGTAGGCCAGTTGTTTTTGTAGAATGTTCCTGAATTTGGGTTTGTCTGACTGTTTCCTCACGATTGGATTCACTTTTGGCAGGAGTACCAGCAACTTTCCTGGTAGGGAGAGCCTGTCAGAGGAATGAAGCCTTATAGAGACGAGATGAACAAAGAGGTAGAGAAAAAGCACCAACCCTGATGACCCCTTTAGTCCAGTGTGCCTAAAGTTATTTGCAGCTCTGGACCTTCCAGTTACATAAGGCAATAAATTCCTCTTTTTTTTCTTTCTTAAATTAATCTGAGTGGGTTTCTGGCTACTCTGACTCGTCTCTTAGCCAATAATCTTGGGCTACGCAGTATCCTCAAAAGGCCTCAGATAGGTAGGACCAAATGAAGTCTGACCAGAAGGACACGTCCTAGACATTCCACACGAAACTGACCATCTTCCCTAGTAACAAGTCAGAGGCCATAAGGCAATAACTACTTCCACTTGTTTGCCCCCTGAGAGCCCTTGACTCTGGAGAAAGCCCATAACCTGCTATGGTCTAAGACCTAATGATACAGAAGGGAATCTGGCTTATCTTTAGTGCAGGGATATACGTGGTCTTTCTCTTCTCTCTGCCTCTTCTCCTTTTCCAGGACCTCCCCATGGGGGCCTCAGTTGTCCTCTCCTTTGTCCTTCAACTTGTAGTCACCAGATGTCCTATCTTCATTGACCATTTATGCCTCATTACTATCTCATTATATGGCACAGGCTGTTGGGCAGTGGTGTGGTGGAGGTCCAGCTGAGGTATGCAGGGGGAACTTGAGACAAGGAGAATCACTAGGAGGCCCCCAGCCCCCAGAAACAGAGGCCCATGTTTTGGAAGCTAAAGAGGGGAGAGGCATCCAGAACTAAGAAGGTGGGTGGATCGGAGAAGCACAAATGAAGACAGAAATGGCAGAGCTCCCGGATGAAGCACAGAGAATAAATGCAGAGACAGGGAGACCAAAATTTCCCCTTGTCCAGGGTTGAGGACACACACAGCTGCTCCCCATCTGCATTAAGCCTCACACTGACACGCTGAGTTGGTTAGGAAATGGCTTGGCAAGGTCCCTCCTGGCTTTTTGGAAATCCCCTCTGAGGAACTGTTCATTTCCCCTCCCTGCTCTTCCTTCCCTTTCTCCACTCCTCCTCCTCTTTCCCTCCTCCTCTTCTGGCTCTTGTGGCATAAACATGACCTGGCTTGACCATAACAAACATGACCATAAAACTTTCTGGCTTCTAGGGGAAAAGCCCCCCCCCCCAGCTATGCCCCCAATTCTTGGAGGACAGACGTCCTCACTCACTGGACCCAGAAGATCGGGAAGATGCCAGAATACCTCTGCCTACTACTCCCACCAGCCTGACTCCAGCTGCCTCATCCCCAAAAACCTGCCCAAAGGAGAAGACCCAATGACACAGGAAGACTCCTTTTTTCTCAAAACTCTCCAAGCTGCTGCCACCCAGCTTGTGGGGAGAGGGTACTAGTGGCATTTGGGGCAGGAAGGACCTCAGCTCACTAGAAAGGCTGGCTTCTATTGCCAAGGGACCACGTGTGCTCAGAGGTCTGTGGTCAGGTACGGCTAGCACACCCTGATGTCAGTCTTGGTGTGTGTCCTCAAGGGGGCAGGGCTGCCTCTTCTTAAGTGTATGTGCGCACGCACAAGCACACATGTACGTGCGCACCCATACACTTAGGCACAGCAACCCACCCAACGTTAGGAAAAGGTCATTCTAACCCCTCGTTGGTAGAAATGGACTCTTACAGCTCTAGATGGGAATTTGAAAGCCCAGACCAGCAGAAAACCAGCTTCAACTGCTTCACTGAACCATAGTCGACTCAACTAATAAATCCTGGTGCCAGGAAAGTCCTGCTGACCTACGCAGACTGAGCCTCCTAAGCCCCCCTCTCCTTTGTGCAGCCATCCTCCCAAGAAAACCATTTCCTACTGCATACAGCACTCTGCACGCTGGAGGCGCCCCACAGGCACTGGGCAAGGGGATGTGGATTTTCCCAGAGAAGCCTTTAAACTACCAGTATCTTGGCTGCAAGGCTTCAGCCTCTCCCATTTGTAGTTTATCCAGGGCCATTCAGTTGAGCAGGGATCCCTGGAACGGCCCACACCTGCAATGCAGGTCATGTTTATGCCACAAGTTTCAAGTCAGGTGCATATCCTCGAGGGTTCTTTCCCAAGTGCAAGGGTTGGCGGATGTGATCACTGTCTGGAATTTGTACCATTAGTACTGCTGTCACTGGAGACTTCCTCCCCCATAAGGACACATGTGCACTCACACTCATGTAGACACTTAGACACCTGTGGATATACATACACATTAACGTATTCCCGCACACACACGGTCACAACTCTCTTTTTTGCTTTATTCAAGATTTAAAATTTTTTTTTAAACATTTTTATTTATTTTTGAGACAGGGAGAGACAGAGCATGAACAGGGGAGGGTCAGAGAGAGAGGGAGACACAGAATCCGAAACAGGCTCCAGGCTCTGAGCCGTCAGCACAGAGCCCGACATGGGGCTCGAACTCACAGACCGTGAGATCATGACCTGAGCCGAAGTCGGTCGCTTAACCGACTGAGCCACCCAGGTGCCCCTATTCAAGATTTTATAATTACAAGATTTTTATACTTACAGTAGGCAAGGTATTGCAAAGATAATACTTTAATAATCTCAATGCTTCTATGTTATCAGTGTTAGCAGTTTGGGATATGTGCTCCTGTATCTTTCTTGGAACTGACACAAACACGTATAAACATTCATCAGGGATTTCTAGGTCTGAAAACAGGATCATTATTAAACTTCTTTTTCAGCAACTTACATCGTTATCACTGTATTTTAGCTATTCCATCAACTCAGTATGGATCTAACTCTTTATAATAGCTGCGCGCACACACAATCTGCACCTACTTATGTTTGCATAGACATGTGTGTATAATTACACACACCCACACACATCCATCCCCAAGACTATTTGTGCTGGCGCTGCCCCCAGTCTGCCAAACACGAGGTCACTGCTGCGTGGTTTCACCCTCACAACCACTTTTGAGACCTCACCGGTTTGACGCTAGAAGGTGGTTAAAGGCGTGCCACCTGGCCAGCCTGAGCTTCTGAACAGGCTGCTCATGCACCTCCCCAGTCCCTTCCAGGACCTTCTAGAGGTAAAAACTTTAGCCTGGGAACATGGACCATGCTCAGGGCCAGGCAAACACATTCGGAGGCTGCCATGGTGACGGGAGGGAAGAGAGCAAACTGGCAGGCCCAGCAAGAAGCTATGGGGTGTCCCGGAGCAGCAAAAGATCCCCTTTGGCTAGGAATCAGAAACTGGGTTCTAGCCCCAGCCCTGACATTAACTCACTGTGTGACCTCAGGCAAGTCTTTACCCTCTCTGGGCTTCTGTTTCCTCTTCCACGAAATGAGGTGTTAGCACTGATGTTCCTAAGGCCCTTCCAGCACAAGTACTGGGTTTGGTCGGTGAGCCTTGCTTCTCCCTCTGTGCTGGCAGCTCCCTCTTACATCTTCCTCCCCTTGGACTCTGTTTCCCACACCCTCAGGGCTAAGGACTCCCGGGAGGGAGCTGGGGAGGCCAGGGCAGAGGCTGTGCCTGCTGAGAGAGCCCAGCAGAGAAGCTGTCCTGGATGCCAGAAGAGACGGGAATTGCCTAGGCCTGGGCAAAGCCTCACCACCTCCTCCTCAGGCCGGAGAAGGTCTTGCTGTGCTTTGAAACCACATTGCACCGTAATTACACCTGGTGACAGCAAGCACTTTCTTCTCAATTTGCCCAAAGAACAAGGTAATATTTCAGCAAGCGCTGAGCACTTTCTACCTTGCTGAGCAAGTTCTCGTGTGATCTTCTCTGGTGAACTGTGGGCTCCTTAGGTGCACCATCTACTACTTGCCCATTGCTATATCCCCAGGGTCTAGATGATTCCTGAGATATATTAAGTGTAGAGTAAATATTTCTACATCTAATTGATTCTGATTACAAATATAATCACTTACGTTGCTAAAAAAAATCCTAGCAACACGTCAATGATTAAACTTAGTAAGTGAAAACTTTTCCAGACTTCTGTTCCAGCTTCCTTCCCACCAATACCCATTATTAACAGCTTGGCAACGAACATTCTTTCATGCTAGGGCCAGATAATTCTTTGTCTTAGATGATTAGCAGTCTATCTGTCCTCTACCGAGAAGATCAGTAACATCTCCTCAGTGAGATGACCCAAAATATCTCCAGACATTGCCACATACCCCCAAGGGGTCAGATCACCCTGAATGAGAACTACCATTCTGTACAGATACAGAAGGAGAGAGAGAAGACAAGTAAGCAGGAGCAAGAGAGCAGGGAGAGTGGTCGGTAGGCATAGGTGTAGACAAATCCATACAACTGGTTGAATGTAAATTAAAATTCCTATTCCTGATTCCCAGTCTTCTGTGGTCCTAGTCTATTCATTTTTTTTTCCCTCTTCATTCACCAAATATTTCCTGAGTGCTTACTTACTATGGGCTGGAAACTCTGCTCACAGATATATTTAAAATGCAAAATGACAGCTCTATTTCCTACCATTTCCCCCTTCTTCATAGGCATTTTCAACCCCCCAAATGAAAGGAGAGTGGGAGCAAGTCATTCCCAGATTCAGACGGTTACACCTCAACCTCCAACCAGTACTGACCAGCTCCCTCCCTGCTTCTGCCCACACACCTCCACCTGGCTGGCTGCCATATTGGGCTGAGAAGAGAGAAAGGGACAGAAGAAAGAGAAAAGAGGAAGGGTGTTGCTTGGTGCCCTTGGACTTCCTTGGAATGGACGGCTGGAATAAATGCTGTCTGGAGAGACTGGAGCTCTGGGTCCTCTCCAGCCCACCAGCACCACAAATGCCATCTCTCTGCAACAAATCTCTAAGCACTTAGCGAGTACCCGTCTCCCAGATGTATATAAATCCCTGTCCTGCCCAACTGGTCTCAGCCTTAACTGTGTATCTTGGATGGTCCCTGAGCAGAGTCTGTCCACCCTCAAATCAGGCAACTGGCACAGCCTCTGGGTATTGACTGATTCAAAGATTATGGTTGAGCAAACAGGAGCATGTTAATTTTTAATTTCGCTTTGTTGGTTGGTGATCAGGCTTCCTCTTTGTCCTATAACCAATAGTTACCTGGTCAGAAGACACACGCAATCCTTTCCCTGTAATGAAAGTCCACTCGTCTGGCCTTCCTGACCCTAGCTGGGATTTTTAAAGCAACTCCCATATTGATTTGGTCTCTGTCAACAGAGAAATAAGGGACTTATTCTGAGTTGGGTAACCCTGGATCAATGAGAGACCCAAGCTGAGCAGCATGGTCGTCCTAGAATTAAAGAGGAATTCCCGGGGAGGTCTTTGAGGTTTGGGCTTTTGGGTGGGACAGGGCCTTTCTTCTAACCAAGGAGAGACTGTGACAGGGCAAGTATCTCTTTCCACGGCCCCCAGTTCATAATTCACCATCTACCACAGACACCCTGCAGCACAACATGAGGGTAGAAAACACCAGCGATGTTCACCTCATCTTCACAGGAGCTCTGCCATTTGCCACATGCCTTGGTTCACATTGACACCATGTCTTTCCTCGCAGGTCGCTCACTGCACTCCATGGCATGGAGAAGGAAACTGAGGATTATTGGCCTGCCAAAAGCTACACGGTTTTTCAATATCTTATAAGGTCCAATCACTCCATGTAGAGATCAGCCATATGTTTTTCCTCTTCCTGTTTTCCTTTTGCTTTTGGGGGCCAAAGTGGTTTCAGTTTGAATACCATGATGAATTTAACATAGGTCAGGAAAAGACACAGAGGTAAGTTTTCCCATCTGGGATGGAGTAGATTTTTCTTTTTTATGCCATGATGTCTACCCTGTCACTAACTGCAGAGAAAACATTCTAACATTTCCCTGAGGTTGTTGAACCAAAAACAAACAAACAAACAAAAAAACCTAGAGAGAGAAAAAATGTAGTCAGAACCTGAATAAAACTTGAATGTTAGAGACCCACTGAGCAAGGATTCATTCAGCTAGCCTGTTTAAAGAATTCACTCCCGGAGCACCTGGGTGGCTCAGCTGGTTAAGTGTCCAACTTTGGCTCAGGTCATGATCTCATGGTTCATGGGTTCAAGCCCCGTGTCGGGCTCTGTGCTGACAGCTCAGAGCCTGGAGCCTGCTTCAGATGCTGTCTCCAGCTCTCTCTGCCCCTCCCCCACTCGTGTTCTGTCTGTAAAATAAATAAACGTTAAAAATTTTTTTAAAATAATTCATTCCAGAAAAAGATGTGTTGAAGACACAAGTGTGCAGATGTGGATGTGTGTGTGTGTGTGTGTGTGTGTGTGTGTATACAACTTCAACTTCATTTACAGATGTTGGCGAGTGGCTAAAAAAGGAAGGAAAATTTTGTTCAATGCTCACAGACAAATGTACCAAATTATACAAGCCCCACAGAATTCCAGAACCCGAAGGAGACCAAGAAATGAGTTAGTAAAGTAAGTTAAGGCTTATGACCTTTTTCTGAAAAGCTACTTCTGAGTTTCCTTAAGTTTTAAGATTATAGAAGACATAATCTTTGGTGTGGCTGGAGAGTGAAAGGTGGGGTTTACCGAGCACATACGGCTATCTGCCTGCATTAAAGTCTCACAAGCCTCCCCATCGCCTATACTTGTGTTTCGGTACAATATCAGCCTCACGGATCCTCTATGCCCGTTTGCATGGTCGTGTTTGGTTGGGAAATGCTGCCCTTGGATATTTACAATACCAATCCACATAATAAAGGCTGTTGCATTGAGAAGTCCCAGAATAAGGGAAACCTCATTAACTTTGTTTAAGACGAATACCCAGTCTTATTTCATGATGGTAACAGGTAGGACACAGCTGCAAGTGACAGAAATTCTGACCCAAAACTAGGACTACAAGGAAGTTGATACTTCACAAATCAGACGTTTGGCAAGGTAAACAGGCTTGGGAGATTTTTCCTCACGTGATTCTATTCTGGTAGTCCCAGTCACAGTTTCCGTTCGGCAGACTCGTCCTGAGATGGCCATTCCAGGCATCACATTATATTTCCCACTTACTGTACAAGCACACCAGGGGCTTTTTAAGTACAAATAAAACACCAACTGGAAAATCTAATCTGGGGCGCCTGGGTGGCTCGGTCAGTTAGGCGTCAGACTTCGGATCAGGTCATGATCTCACACTTCCTGAGTTCGAGCCCCACATCGGGCTCTGTGCTGACCGCTCAGAGCCTGGAGCCTGCTTCAGGTTCTGTGTCTCCCTCTCTCTCTGGCCCTCCCCCACTTGCGCTCCGTCTGTCTCTCAAAAATAAACATTAAAAAAAATTTTAATAAAAAGTTTTAAAAAAAGAAAAGAAAATCACTTCTTGGTGAAGGGTTGCCCTGCACCTCTTAGAATACTCGTCTGCCATGTGGTTATGCCCTGCTCCAGGTCCTAACCCAGGCTGCAAGTTACAGCTCTTATAATCACACCTACCAGCAGAGCTGTGCCCTCAGAGCTTTACTCCAGTGACTTCCACGGCCATCATTAGGCTCTCTGTGGGTCCCAAGCCACAAAGCCAGACTCTGCTTTCCACCATGCCAAGTCCCTCACTGGAGACTTTGAGGAGATATTCTGTCAGTCAGGTCAAAGTCTGACCACCCCAGTCCACCCCCATCAAATCCCCCTCACTTCCACACTCTGCTCCGTCCTTTCCCTCCCCAGAAGGGCTTTGTATGCAAACTGACCCAACCTTCTTCAGAGTGCTGCAAACCAGAGGGAGAAGCCACTAAACAAGTCCTCATTACACCTTTCTCCCAGGCCACCACAGCCTCTTCCTCTAGAGCCTACTAAGCCAGTGGCTTCTATATTGAGCTGTGTTGGTCACTGTGACAATTGCCAAAGCCGTATGCCCACAGCTGTAATGCCAGAAGGCCCACTCGCTCTGTTACAGTTAATCTGGTGGATGGTAGATAAGGTTGCAACCTTGATCAAATTGCAACCCGGCTTCTGCCTTCCCATGATCATTACTGTTACCTCAGCACCTGCTGTATCTGAAAGGACTGTGAAAAAGGATCCCCTACCCTCCTACAGAAGTATTTGTAAGTCGTAATGCTGAAAGCATCTTAGCTGAGACATACACACTAAGCATTGGGTTGGGTTCTGAAAAGCATATAACCTGGCACGTTCATCAAAAACTAATTCCATTCAAGGGTGCCTGGGTGGCTCAGTCAGTTAAGTGTATGGCTCTTGATTTCAGTTCAGGTCATGATCTCATGGTTTATGAGTTCGAGCCCCACGTAGGGCTCTGGGCTGGCAGTGAGGAGCCTTCTTGAGATTCTGTCTCTCTCCCTCTCTGTCTGCCCTCCTCCAACTCTCTCTCTCTCTCTCTTCCCCAAAATAAACAAATGAACATTAAAAAAAACACAAAACTAATTCAATTCAAATAAATTGAATATATTCAAAAACAAATATGCAAATATTTATACAGCAACTGCCATATGATCTGCTGTGTAGTCTGTTTCAATCAACAGTTTGGACTGTCTCTGTCTTTGCTGAGATTAACAATGTACATAGAGTTGTTTTGTAAACATAAGTTATTTGAGCTAAGGGGAAGTAAAAGAAAAAGGAACACCTGAGACTGAGTGCCCACCCGCCTACAAAAAAGATAACCATTTGAAGTTGAGATGCTGGACATTGATAAAACTTTCCCCAGGCTCGGGGGCCCAGGTGGAGGAAACATTACAGGTTTCTGAGTGAGTATGGGATCCAAGGGAAGGAGCCAATAGCACTTAGTGGCTGCAGAAGAGCTGGACTTGAGGTCCAGCCAGAAAAGAGTAAATTTCACTAAGAACTGGGGCTGAGAAAACTCACTGAACAGACCGGGCAATCCCTGGAATGCCTATAGCCAGGCCACCCTGGACTCCAAGATTTTGGAGCACACCTGTAAATTGCTTTCCTGCATGTCACATATGCCCTGAAATTCCTCGTAGAGGAGTCAAATTTAGCTCTGGAAGGGTCATATGCTTCGGCTGATTCACCACCAAACAAGTCTAAGGGGGAAGGAGGAACAAGGAGTCAAGATTTAGGTCTTAGGTCACAGGCAAGAGAAGGAAAAGGCTTTAGTTCTTTGGAGGCACTGAAAGCGACAATGAAAAGGGGAGCTAGCCTCCCATTTGAGGGTGTCATTCAGGAACTGACCACAAGCTAAGAATCATTTGTATACAGGAGGGACCACAAGGTCTCTTAAAAGGCCTCATTAGCAAGGAGAAGGACCCTGCACATGTGGCCATGGTCCCAGCTGCAGCCTGGCTCTCCGCTAAGTCATTGGTTCCACAGATGCCCTTGTGATCCCCAATTGGCTGACATCCGTGCACTGAGAGACCCCACCTGGGTGAGCTTTGTGGCAATGCACGGTTCTGAAATCTTAGCTCGTTGTCAAGGTGATCCCCACAAAGAGCATCTGGAGCAAAGATTGGCCAGGATATGTTGATCCAGGGTTATGCCTCAAGTTTCCACGGATCTCAGACAATAGGAAGGGGCAATTTTTGCCCATGGACATCATCTGGGATATAGGACAGGTCAGCTTTCCAAGGCATTCAAGGACTAAAAAAAAAAAATTCTTGGGGGATAATCGGGAGACGCTTCTAAGGACAAGAGATCAGAGTATTAGCAGAAGGGGAAGGGTTAAGAAGTAAGCATTATTGAATATCTACCATGCACCAGCTGCTTTATTTGCATTCTCTCTCTTAATCCTGAAAAAAATTCCATAAAGGAAATGTGACCTTTCTGCATGTGACAAATGAGAAAACAGATTCAGAGAGAGAGAGAGAGTGAGCTGCCCAGGGATGCTAAGAAGTGGCTGGGTCAGGGTGCAAAGCCAGCTCTCATTTTTAGCAGAGCCTGTGTTTTCCCAGTTAGACTGGAAATCTAATTCAACAACAACAACAAAATATTAAATGTCTATTGTTTAATAAGGCATAGAGCTGGGCCCTGTGGGCATGTACAAATACGAGCAAGACACACTGTCCCTGCCTCACAGTCTACCAGGAGACGCGAGAACTGTAATTATAAAGTCCAGAAACTAATAGTAGATAAAATAGTCAATATCAACAGCTCTTCAACCTCACCTTGCACACTCCACCCTCAGTCACTGGATCTGGCTAGACTGGACTTCTTGCCCACTCTTCTAGCTCATTCCTGCCTCAGAGTTTCTGTATTTGCCCTCTCCCCTGCCTCTCCTGACCTTCCCCAGCTCCCTTGCCCCCTATGTACACCCTCACCCCCTTTCCTCCCTCCTAACACTGAGGACAGGCTTTGAAGCCTTATTCTCTGGGATCCAGTCCTGGCTTTACCACCTTCTGTGTGATTTTAGGCAAATTAGTAACTCTCTGAGCTGCAGTTTCCTGTCTGTTGGTCGACAACAATTGTATGTAGTACAGAGTATTTCAGTGAGGGCAGACGAGAATAATTAATGAAAATACCTAGAGCAATGGCTGGCATAGAGCAACTGCTCCACATAGGACAACTATCGCTATTATTATTAATTTGTTTGTTTCTTGTGTCTCTTCCCCACTAAAATGTAAGCGCCACGAAGCAGGGATGTGGTCTGTTCACCAGGACGTCCTCAGGGCCCAGCACAGGGGAGCCCCACGATAATTATTTATTGAATGAATAACTTTCTACGTGGCAGGCATGGGTTATCCAACTAAAGCTTCATAATAACTCCACGAGGCAAGAACTATCATCATCCCCATTTTATAGATGAGATTCAGAAAGGCTAAATACGTTTCCTAAGACCACACAGCCAAAACATGGCGAGCCAGGACTCAGACCAAGTAGCTCCACCCTCAAACACCACCTGGCTCAAGCCAGGGGAGGCCGTGGAAATGCAGCGCATGAGGCAGACACAACGGGCAGGAAGAAGGAGCGTTGGTCGTTTTGTGGCCTTCAGTTTAGGTACCCAGGAAAAGCTGAGTTAGAAGAGGGGGTTTCTGAGTGGGTCTGAAGGATGGGCAGCATTCATGGACAAAGATTGAGGAGAAGGCATTTCTGGAAGAGAAAGGAGGAAGGAGTAGGGCACAGGCCGGAGGACAGGAAAGCTCTGAGCATGTTTAAGAAAAAGCAAATTGTCTGACTAGGATATGAATGCCCTGGGGTGTGACCTGTTGAGTCACTGCTGGCCAGTCACTGCTGGTGCTAATGCATTATTTGTAAAGGGGTGGCTGCTGAGGGAAATTATGCAATGCCAGCCTTTTCTGTGTCCAGAGGGGGAGATGGTTAGTCACCTTGGAGCAGACTTTTGTATTGATGGGAAAAATCACTTGAGTGATTCCTTATCCGGGGAAGGGGGGAAATGGGGAATTTTTCCTGTGGTCTGGCCAAGGCTGCCCCCTCCTCACCCCTCTGTATGTAGAGCCCCGGAGCAGTGGAGCCAGGAGAGGATGAGAAGCAATTTGCAAAGGAGCCCTTCTGGAAGGGAAGTGACCACAACCACACTTTCTTCCCAGAGTGGGAGGGTGGAAGCAATTAGCCCTGATTATGGCTCAGTTCACAGGAAAGGGCATCAATGGTCCAGAAGGAACTTGCCCCGAGGTAAGAGCCCTGGGCTGGTGCCCTGAGTTTAACACAAAGTTAAGGCAATTGGTGTGGCACAGGGTGATGACACAGAACACGGGGTCCCTCAGACCCCAGCCACGGACCAGTATCATGCTTTGGAAGCATCCACTGGGCACATGAGAGAACTGGAAACCATGACCCTGGGTCATAGCCCTGCTGTGATTGCTCAGAGCTCGCTGCATCATTGAACACATGTCTGTAGACAGGGAGGAATGGAATGCCATAACCAAAATAGTGACACAGTTGGAATGATAGAACATTCTAGTGCTCTCTGCCTAGATAAAGAAACAGTATTGATAGCCACTTGTGATGTTTGGCTAATTCTGAAGGAGATGAGCTTCAAAAGCAGGATATCAGCCTTTCTGCTACTAAGAGAACAGGAGCTAGAGGAACCAACTAGAGAAAAAAAAAAGAGATTGAAATGTGACCATATTTTTACTTCAACCTAATGACGTGGTTATAATTTTCTAGAAATAAGCAAAGACATCTCCCAGCAACGCCCTTCAGCAATAACGCAAGTGACTGGTGAGTCACAATATGGTAGGAAGAGGGCGGAGCCTGAGAGCCCAGGACGAGGAACAGTGGCAGGAGAGCAGTAAGGGGTGGGAAAGCAGGCTGATGCCAGGGAAGACACACTCTATGTCTATGGCTGCCCCAGCCATCAGCTAGTCCCCACCTTACACTTCAAAGATTATAGAGATGTTTAGAACAGACTTAAAACTGCCACGCAAGGACTACACTACAAGTTGTGATCCGTTCTACTGTTGATGGACATTTGGGCAGTTTCCAGTTTAAGGATATTATAAATAGTGTATATACCAGCACATATCTATTAGTGAACATATGTAAGCATTTCTTTTGAGTGTCTACTCAGGAGCAGAATTGCTGGGTCATTTGGGTATCACTATGTTCTGCTTTAGTAGACACTGTGAAACAATTACTTAAAGTGACTGTACCAATTTATACCTCGTACCTGAACTGCGTAAGAGTTTCAGTTATTCCACATCTTCACCCAAACTTGGTATCATCAATTTTCTGGTGGGTGTGTGAGGATGTGACACTGTTTTTAAGGTGCCCTAATACTCTACGGACAGAAAAGGAACCTCTGCTTTATTCCTATCCGTATGACCACTTGAGGTTATGAAAATAATGTTCTTGCTTTTATTGTCTAAAGCAATGCTTCTACAATATCCTACAAGCCAACTCAAAGTGTTAGGCCAAAAGAATAACTTTAAAAAAAAAAAAAAGCATTTCCTAATTTATACCAAAAAAAAAATAAGTGGATAAAAATTTTACTTAAAGTTCTCCAGCAAATTTTTCTTATATTTTTGTCACCCATTGTTGCTTCCCACTAGCAAATGCTAGTGGCCAACAAAATAAACAAATAATAAATGAAACAATAACCTCTTCCAATCCATCACATGGAATTATAGAATATGCAATTTGCTTCTATAATTTTTTTTTTGTAACCATAAGCATTTCCTGCTAAGTATACAGGTTCCTCTGTGCTAAAGAGGCCCTTAATGTCCATCATTCTCTCCTTTGAGATTCTATCTTCCTCATAGCTGGGAAAAGGAAGCCCTATATACCATATGATCCTCTTCTGCCCACAACTGATTTCATCAAGAATAAACACACCTGGCTCAAGGTGAGCCGATCAGATCCTCTCTCTTGCAGCAGTTAGGAATTAGGACTTAAAGGCTGAGTCAGCTTTTTAGAGCCATATAGTTATATGAAATTGGAACCAAAATTGACACGAAGTTACACAAAAGCCACGTGAAAGCTGATGTGATGTTGGCATGAGCAGAGCTTAGGAATATATACCTACAAGAGGGTTTGAGAGCAAAATTAAGTATGGGTTGCACAAAATGATTTCAGTCTCAAAAATCCGAATTATTTCAGTTATCTAGTACTATGGCAGGACAAGGGGAGATGAATGTCAGCTACTTTTTGTCATTAAATCAGAAAGACATGGAGCCTGAAACAGAGATCCAGACTCAGAAAAAAATCTCTTAGCCTGTTAAGAAGAGTAATCCTGAAGAAGTCTTCTCAAATAAGGGATGATAAATGGAAATTAATGGTTCAGATGCCATTGATACTAATTTAAGGTGCATTAAATATCATTGATTCTGGTATTTGACATCATTAAGTATGACATCATGATTTTCATTATTTGTTGTGCTGTCTTTGTGGTCTATTTTAATGAATGTAAAATAATTCATAAGCTTTCATCAGCTCATCTAGTTATTGTCCATTTAGTGTAATTCTTTCCCATTCAATTCTAAATCTTTCTAATATGAATACTCCAGTCACATGGCTAGTAGGTTGTGGACCTCCAAAGTTGGAGATGAACTATTGAATTAACAGACAGGTTAGGAGGAAATCAGCAGTGCTCCATTTAACAGCTTATTGGTTTATTTTTGGTAAATATATCAGTTAGAATTGGCTAGGTTTTGCCATGGTAACAAAACTCCCAACTATTAATGGCTTAAACAGACAACGATGTGTTTTTTGCTCATACCACATTTGATGTAGGTTGGCAAAGGACCTCTACTCATCATAGTCACCCTGGGACTCTGGTGAACAAATGCTCATCTCAACATAGACTTCCACAAAGACTATACTACAGGGAAGGGGATGAGGAGCATCATGCACTGACTTTAAAAGCTTCCATTCACATTTATTTGGCCAAAACATGTTATATGGCCATGCCCACGAAAGAAAGTGGAGAAGTGCAAGCTCACCATGTGCCCAGAAGAGAACCAAAATATGTGAGACTGGTCTTAATGACTAACGCAGTGCGTGTGATCACAGTGTATTTCTATGTGTATTACCAGCTGGCTTTTCTGCTGGCAAAGTGGCCTTCTCATTTGTATGATGGAATTAAGTAAGTCAATAATTCATGGTATTTCACAGGTGTGCTGACACCCGAGTTCATTTGAAAACTGCTGGTGCACCCCGTAGTGGGAATTCCAGTTAGGTGGGCAGGTATCATACCACATAGACAATGCTGTCCACCATAACTTAGGTCAGTTCTATTTCCAGACTTTGGTGTGCATGAAATATTATAAATCTGGGCACTAGTCTGGGTTTTGGGAACTCTCTGAGAGAAAAGAATGCAGCCAGATATTCTGGGTCCTGTTGGACTTACAGAACCATGGTACAACCACATGTGAGGGAGTGGGGGTGGTGGTGAACACCATAGTGTTATGTCATGAGCTGGCTTTAAATCTCAGAAACCCACCTTCCTTTCCTGTCAAGTGAAGAAGTTGAAAAAGAGCAATTTATTTTTATTTGTTTATTCATTCATTCATTCATTCATTCATGCATGCATTTTATTGTAGAGAGAGAGCATGAGCACCAGAGAGGGACGGGGTGGGGTGGGGAGGGGGAGGCAGGAATCTTAAGCAGGCTCCACGCTCAATGCCAAGCTGAATGCAGGTCTGGATCCCACCACCCTGGGATCATGACCTCCGCGGAAATCAAGAGTCGGATGCTCAACTGACTGAACCACCCAGGCGCCCCTAAAAAAGAACAGCTTTTAAGTACACAACCCTTTAACAGAAATAGTATTCAGAATCCCGGTGTATAAAATAGATACAACGTGATGCTAAAATGGGGGGATGAAGGACCAAGCCTCACATCCCATTATACATCACAGAAAACAGCAGTCCTTGAAACATGTTCACATAGAATCTTGAGAACTCCAGGGAACATGACTTAAACGCTAGGATTCTGTACCTGTAAGATGCTTCCCTGTGATTCTGTTACTCTAGCTTTAAGGCCAGCACTTCCTGGTTCCAGGTCTAAAGTAACCACGCTCTTCGCTCTTCGGGCTGAGCAGGGGGTAATGGAGGTGGGCTTTGCTGGAGGCTGGGGGGTTGGGAGGTGGGGCGTGGGCAGCGGCAAGAATGTTGGCGACCAGAGTAATTATTCTAATCTGCAAGCGAGCTGTTCCCACCTCCGTGCATGTGCGAGCACCTGGAAGTGTGAAGCGTGAAGACTATGCTCTCCCCGGTTATGTCCACCAGCGCCACTATCCCTTGCCTAACGCGGCCCACGTCAAGATCTCTCCGCCAGCCAGAAGGCCTTGAAATAAAAGGAGACCCCCTCGAGCAGCCTCTCCATTGATGAGAATGTGGAACTGGGCCCCATGAATTTCAGCCCGAGCTTTCCGGACGCGAACGGGAGCGCGCAGGCGCGCGAGGCGGCGGTGGGCGCCGCCATGTTCAGATCTGCGAGAAGCGTCCCGCTCCGGTTCAGATCTGTGAGAAGCGCTGCATGTAGCGTCCCTCCTGCACACCTTTTAAGGGGAGAGTGTGCCCAAGCAGACTCAGAGGATGCTCGACGTGAAGGTCAGCCCGATTCAGGGCTTCCGAGCCCAGTGGGACTACGACAAGAACGACTGGAAGTAATAAGAACCATCTGCTTGTACATCTGAGCCTCCCCTTGTTCTGCCACCTCCGTGCAGCTCAGTGTATTTACTGGAAACTGTTATGTCGCAGTACCGATGCTAACAAGTGAGCAGTTTGCATGGAAGAAAAAATAAACAGCCAGCATTCACAGCCCTCCTTCCCTGGCACCGTGCTTGGCCCAGCCTGGACCTGGCCTCTCACCCCTCCATGCACCAAAAGGCCACCCTCGGCTACTCCCCATGCCTTGAAAACCGTTATTATTCCGATCCCAAAGCTGCGTGCCCGGGACTGCCAATAAGGCTGACGTCTTTTGCCTCTACTTGCAAGAGGGCAAGCTATGCCTGTGATTTAGAAATCTCACAGGCCAAAGCTCTTCTGTTTCTGTGCCCAGGCTCCGTTTCCTCTTCTCATCAAGTGCAGCTCTTCTGTCATCTAGGTGTCATGAGGTGTGGTGAGAGGCAGTGGAAGGAGGCTCTCATCCCGTCTGAGAATTCCTTGGTAATTCTCCAGGTAATTAATGAGGACTCTGGGAGACACTGGGAACGCCTTTGGAATATTAAATAAAGTGGCTTTTATTCTGGCTCTCTTGCTGCTGCTGCTGCTTCCTCACAACAAAGGGACTTACTGTGCTGTTGTTGGGTGTGTCTGATCATCACTTGGCCACCACAGCCCCAGTCCTTCCTTTGACTTGCTGGGTTGGTCTCCTGTCAGAGTGTTGCTGATGGGAAAAGGATATACCTTTACTTTAAGACTCATAACTATCAGGAGCTGCCTTTCCAGTCATTGACATTGAAATGCTGTACTATTTGTCAATAAGCCTGTCTTTATCTAGGTCATTTGCTTTGTCTTCATTTGAGTCATTCTCTAGCTGCTTGCTACTCAGAGTGGTCTGGACCCTAGACATCACCTGGAAATTTGCTACAAATGCAGAAAATGGGCCCTATCCCAGACCAACTGGGCTCAAAATCTGCCTTTTCAACAAGATACCCAGGTCATTGCTCTATAAAACTGTAAAAGATTGAGTGACATTGTCAATGGTGATAGCCCAGCTGTCTCGGAGAAGGACATTTTCACAAAAAGCAGTCATCCAGGACTGGGGAGACCTGGCTTCCAGTCCTGACTTTGCCACTAACCTGCTCAGTGGCCTTTGCCAAGTGATTTAACCATTCTGGAATCTTGGATGAGCTGAACTCCTGACTCTCCAAGTGCCTGCTCTGAGGACAGAAAAGAGAAAGGTAAGCTCCCTTCTATATGCTGATGACATGGTTTTATTGCCAGGCACTCAATAGACAAATGTCCCCAAGATCTAATTCCGAAAAGAAGAGCTTCAGAGCAGCTACCATAGTCATTTTGTTTTGTTAACTGTCCTTCAGCATTTAATTGTTTTGTCAAACACAAGGCTCTCTAGGGCAACTCACTCCATTCATTTACCTTTTTGTAACCTCTTTGCTCTTCGGTTCTCCCAGCTTCCAAAATACGTGTGATCACATCTGCCAGGCATAGACCCTAGGGAGAAAACTATGAATGAGTGTGAAAGCTGTTAATAACTATAGCATTGTGAAGAACAGTGAAAAGTTATTAACAACCTAAATGCCCAGCAACAGGGAACTGGTTAAATAATACACCAGTAATAATACATAATAAATGATGGCACCCGCAGAATCAAATTCCATGGAAACAATGTTGAAAACATGTCTCAAAAGATATGGACAGTTGTTAGTGACTTCTCACTGATTAACAAAAGTATACTGAAGACTATGGTATGGAGTGTGATTACATTCCAATTTGAATAAAAGTGTATAAATATGCACACGAAAAAAGACTGAAAGCATGATGCTCGTTGCTTGTGAGTCCTGGTACACTCTGATTATGGGCAGTTTTATGTTCTTCGTTTTGCTTATCTGTCTTTTCCATAGTGCAAGAGCATTATAATTTTCTAAGGGAGAAAGTTTTTGTTTTGGTTTGGTTTTTGAAAGAAAGGCATAGCATTCCTAAGAAAATAGAAACACTATTTTTATCATCATTGTATTCATCAGTAGAGAAAGCTGCCTCTGGCTGGGGGAGAGCAGACTTTAAGAAATACCTCTGCAGAGGGGGAGGGGAGCTATCTTTTGCCTTCAGAGACTGAGAAGAGAGGGGGGGAGTAGAGAGGAAATCATAAATTCTTCCTGGAGGACAGAAATGGAAACTCACAGCCCTGCAAACAAAAAGGCAGCAGAAGTAGATGGCATGCCTCCTGCAAGAGTGTCAAAGTGCTACTTGGAGGCCTGGCTGGGGGTGTGCAGACAGCATTTCTCCCGTCTCTGACCAAAAACAGTGAGGACAATTCACCTGCCACATGGTCCTTGTAAAACCCAAAGGAAGGTGATTTGTCTGAACCAAGTGGAGGCATTGGATTCTGACCTACCTCACTCCTTCTTCATTGAAACGTTTGTTTTCTTCATTTAAAATCTCTCTAGAACAGAACTAGCAGTGATACAAAGCCTGTTGTCTTTTCTATTGTAAATAATAGTGATGGTGGTGGTGATGGTGATGATAATTAGCGGTGATTCTGGTAGTGATAGTAGAGGAAGTAGCAGTAGTAATAATACGTGCCAGCTATTTGCCTATATGGTTTTATTTAGACCTTCATAAAAAACCCTTTAAGACTGGGAGTATTTATGAAACCAAAGATTTTTGAGGAACCCAAGGCTCAAAGAAAGTAACCGCCCCAGAGTCGTATAGTAGGAACTGGAAGCTGGATTCTGATAAGCTTTGTGAACTCCAAAAATCTTCCTTTCTCCTGGAACACACCAGAAAATTAAGATGCTACCGGTCCCAGTTATACGTATCAAAAGCCTGATGAAGATAAGCTAATTCAGCCCTCGTTTTACCCCTGTACATGGCCTGAAGTTGGTTCTAAAATTGTCTACAAGAGTCAAATTACATTCAAGAAACTCAAGATGCCTTTTTTTGAAATTCAGTTTTTTTCTTACATCAGTAGTTACGAGACTCTTCAAATATTTTCCTCCCCACTTTACTAAAGAACCACTTCACTTTCCAGTAGATATTATTCTTCCGTCTGGATAATGTGCCAGCCAACATTCCCTGATTTGGCTGTCACTAGTAGGAGACTTTCCCTGGTCTCTCCCCTGCTAGAAAACTGTTTGCTAATGAGCAGAATTCAAGATTAGTGCACTCTGACCCTACCCAAGAGGATTTAGTTAGAAAAAGATTAAAAGAAATTTTATTTCTCAGCTTTTATAGCGTGGTCAGATGTGTTATTTTTCCTAGTGATGAAACTGAGTTGAAGGACATTATACAGCAGAGACATTTCTGCAGTGGCCTAGGTATCATGAACCCATCTGCCTGTTCAGGGGACCCCCATCTCTGCTAAGCCAGAAATGTGGGGTCTGTCTGGGTATCAGGAAACAGGTGTCTCCCAAAAGCACTGGTCATTCAATGAAAGTACATGACACAGAGGCCCTGAACTTAGAGAGATTAGAGAGAAGCAGGAAATAGCTCAGGAATGTTCTCAGCTGCAAGTAACGGTAAACCAGCGAGGAGTACCTTTTTAAAAGGTAGAATTATTTTTCTCTGTAACAAAAAGTCTGGGGGTAGTCGGTCCATAGTTGTTTTAGCAGCTCAACAATATCATCAAATTCTCTGTTTCTGGCTTTCTATCCCAAATCTTAAGCATGATGGCTTTTCAATTTTGTCTATAACATGTCTCGAGATGCCAGCCACAGCTCCAGATATTATATCTGTGTTTAAGGCATAAAGAAAGGGTAGGGTGTTGCTAGTCATATCTGATGATTTCATTTGGAATGCAAAGGCTTTCCAAGAAGTTTCCCAACTGATTTTTACTTAGATTCCATTGGCCAAAATGGCTACATGAGCCAGCCCTCACTGTGAGAGAGGCTAGAAATAGAAGTATCTGGTGAGTGAAATTATAGTGAATGACTTTGACTAATCAGATTCAACCTCTGCAACTAGGCCATTACCATCCTAAACAAAACCAGGGTAACCAGAAGAGCTAAACAAAATCATGGTATGTGGGGAAAAAGGAGGGATGGCAGATAGCTGACTAAAATTGTCATGAAGAATAAGATTCCAACTAGTATGAGGAGACTCTGTCACAGTTTAGTGTCTAATGCTGTGAACTCTTGGCCATCTGAGCTACACATCAAGCTGAAGACATACCTCGGGATTCCAGTCATGCCTCACTTAGGAGGGAACATAGAACCAGGGCCAGAGGCAGCAACAGCTGCTCTGGAATCAGTGGTGACAATGTTGTATGTTCGTGTTCTTTCGTGAGCAACTGTTGATATGTGTCCTGAGATTATAACCTGTCTGGTCACTTGGAATCTACAGGTCTCTGCTCCCTCTACCACTGCCAACTTCTTAGATACTTATAAACTTTTCCTTAGACTATGGATCTGTAAGAAGTGCCCCTTGCCTTAGGCTCTTGCTTCCTGCAGAGAAAGAAAAATACACCTAAATGCCCACTAAACTGAGAATGGTTAAAGAAAGTACGGTATATCTTTACAATGAAATACGATTTGGCAGTTAGAGAGATTGATGTAATTCTGTATGTGCTGATATGGAAAGATCTCTAAGGTGTTTATTAAACGATAAAAAGCAAATTGCAAGACAACAGAGCGTGATACCATGTACCTCTAGGATAAGCTTTGTGGTAGTTGTCAAATATGTCTATAAATTCTGTTACAACTGCTTTCAATCCCCTCCCCGCCCCCCGGAGTGTGGGCTTTTTGTAGTGATTCACTTCTAGAAAAGAATGAAGCAGAAGTAGTGGTATGCAATTTCAAAAAAAATGTCATAAAAATGCTATGGGCTTCCTCCTCCTTCTCTCTTAGATTGCCACTCCTGGGGGGAAAGTTAGTTGCCGATGTCGCAAGGACACTTAAGCAGCCTGTGGCAGTACCCATGGGGCAAGAGATCAAGCCTCCTGCCAACAGCCATATGAGTGAGCCATCTTGGAATAAAGTTCTACACATCCAGTCAAGTCTTCACATGGTTGCAGCCCCTGCCAGCATCCACCCAGATCAGAGACCCTAAATTAGAACCACTCAGCTAAACTGCTCCTGAATTCCTGACCCGCAGATAATACATGTTTGCTGTTGTATGCCACGAATTGGCATACTCACTAAATTGTGAGTTGTTATACGATAGTGGATAACTAATATGACCTCCTTATGTACATATGTAATAAGACTCAAGCCCTTACACTGTGTTAGTCACTGTTTTCAAAGTACTTACATTTGATCTTTACAAAAACCCTATGAAGTAGAGTCCAATATTATCCTTATTTTACAGAGGAAGAAAGCAAGGCACAAAGAAGCACATTAATTTGTCCCAAGGCCACAAAGCTATTTGAACCCAGATAATATTAGAATGATTACTTGTAACCTCTTATACTATACTCTGTGTGTGTGTGTGTGTGTGTGTGTGTGTGTGTGTGTGTGTTGCAGGTGTTTTGGTGTGATGTGCTGTGTGCATGGAAGAAGTATGGGATTGGGGCTCCTGAGTGGCTCAGTCGACTGAGCTCTGACTCTTGGTTTTGGCTCAGGCCGTGATCTCACCATTTGTGGGTTTGAGCCCCACCTCGGGCTCTGTGCTGGTGGCATGGAGCCTGCTTGGGATTCTCTCTCTCCCTGTCTTTCTGCCCCTCCCCACTCATATTTTTTTTTTTTCTCTCTCTCTCTCTCGGTCTCAAAGAAATAAACACTTTTTTTAAAAGAAAGAAAAAGTATGGAAGATAAATATCAAACCGTTGACCACAGTTACTTCTGGGGACAGAGGTTGAGTTGGTGAGAGATAAATGAAAAGGGAAATTTTCATTTTTTTCCTACCAATTTCTGTATTGTTTGAGGGTTTTTTTTCATACAACATACTTGTATTAATGTACTATTTGTGTAAGTAAAATTACTAATTTGGCTAATAGATGTATACTATTCAAAGAAATGAAGTGTCAGGAAAAGAATGGGCACATCTGACCAAATACAAGATATCAGCCGTGGATTTGCTTAGGAGTGAATCAGAATCAGTGAATCCTTTGGTGGATTTGCAGGGGTAGAGGGAGCACTCCCAGCCCCCTTCCCCTCCAGCTCCAGACTTCCTCCCTTTCCCACCATCCATGAGGCAGGTAGAAGATGTGTGCCCTCTCTGATGTGTCTTCCAAGACATGCCCAGGAGTCCTGCAACTTGCTCTACGGCTGCCCCCCATGCTTGACACGTGGTGTCCTATCTGCAGACCACAAGTAGAACAGTTGGCCAGGACACAGGCAATCTATTTGTAGTCTGAGCCAAGGCCTGGTTCAGGAATAGACTCTGGGAGCAGTGTGATTCAGGAATAGACTCTGAGAGCAGGGTTTCTCCCTTGTGATTGGGAAGGATCATGTGGCTGGCGTGCTCCCTGACACTCCTTGTCACTGTGGGGAAGATATACTTAGTGTCTGGCCTGTGACAGAACTGTAACTAGAACCTCGCTGCCTTGGTAACTCCAGGGCACTGGTCACAACCTGATCCTGTCTATTTTTACAAGCTCACTTTGTGGAGTGGTGATAAGAGTTATCTTTCTGATGCAAGACAGGATCAGATGGGCCTGCCCTGGTGGCCTGTTGCAGTAGGCATGGGGTGATGCATGGCCTTGAGCTTCTGATATGTGAGAAGTCACACCACTGCCCACTATCCTCCCAGATGACTGCAGTGTGGTAGGAGGTTTGCCCAGCTTGTAGGAACAGGGCTATCACATGTGAATGCCAGACACCTTATTAATATGCCCAGATAGAAGGCTTTTGTCCTTACCCTTAAAGTAAAAGAAACCAGGTCTCATAACAAACTTTTGCCCCCAGAGCCTCCATTTATTGAGCAACAACCACAGTGACCTCATTAATCAATCCCAGTAATTTTTCTCAACTGAGCCTTCAGAATTAGCCATGGAAGACCACCTCTGGAAGCCTCTACCAACCAATATTATCCTTCCCTGTGATGAAAACTAGGAGCCATCCTGGGCTGGAGGTACTGAGAAAAACAGTAGTGGAAACTTGACTAGGAAAGACGATGAAGTTGTACCCAGTTCGAAGGTGGTGTTAAGGTGAAAGAGCCTGGGTGTATCACCATGGTGAGGAAGAAGCAATGAGGGCTGAATATTGGGATTTAGACATTAATAAGAGTTGGTAGAGACTTAGGGTACAAGGCAGTATTAGGACTGCTTCTTTTATCATGTGACCCTGGGTAAAATCCTTCCCTACTCAGGTCCTCAAACTTCCTACCTATAAAATGAGTGAGTTGGACAAGAAGCCTTTATTACCACTTCTAGCTCTGACATCCTGTAATACAAATAACACATCCTATAATCCTATAATAAATAATATTTATTATAGTATAGCATGGCATTTGGTGGCTATTAACCACAGTACCCCTTAGTTTTCTCTTCAGGGTTGAGTGGAGGGGACTTCTAGTAACTTCCCAATATCCTTTCCCCTTTTTTCATTAGTAAAAGAATTACAGTTTTTAAGCAAGCAATTTCACTTAGCTGAAAGACTTAATCTCCCACATTCCCAGCAAGTTAACTATGTTCTATCCAATGAGATATAAATTAAAGTGTTATGTGGAACTTTGGGGAATTCTCCTTAAAAAGGAAGAGGCTAGGGGCACCTGGGTGGCTCAGTCTGACTTCAGCTTAGGTCATGATCTCATGGCTCATGAGTTACAGCCCCGCATCTGGCTCTGTACCAACAGCTTGGAGCCTGCTTCGGATTCTATGTCTCCCTGTCTCTCTGCCCCTCCTGTGCTCACACTCTGTCTCTCAAAAATAAACAAACTTAAAAAAAAATAAAGTAAATATTTAAGAAAAGGAAGAGGATGATGTGATGGGTATAGTCTCTGCCTTAGAGTTGCTTAGACTGTTTTGGTAGAGAGAAATAAAACACTGGAAAAATTAACATATACACTACAAAAGCATACATGCCTTTGTCTTCAACCAGTTGACCAGCTGTTCCATTCAGTCTTCCAGGAGGAAGTAACTGGAAAAATTTTAACTTATCCATTCAACAACAAATATTGAGTTCCCATTATATTCCATATTCTGCTGAATTAATCATCTATAAAATTTGACCTCAGGGTGCTCTCAAACCCAAGAAAGACACAATATTGACCTAATATTTTAAAATCATATTTAACCAAGGACACCTGGGTAGCTCAGTTGGTTAAGCATCCAACTTCGGCTCAGGTCATGATCTTACAATTCATGGGTTTGAACCCCACATTGGGTTCTGTGCTGACAGCTCAGAGCCTGGAGCCTGCTTCAGATTCTGTGTCTCCCTCGCTCTCTGCCCCTCCCCTGCCCGTGCTCTGTCTCAAAAATAAATAAAACATTACCAAAAAATTTTTTTAATAAAAATAAACAAAATCATATTTAACATTAAAATACAGATTTTTTTCAGCTTTTATTGAATAATAGAAGAGTTGGCAACATGGAACTTATATTCCTACCTGACAACAATTTGCTGGAACTGAGTAACAATGCCTCCTTTCAAGGGGATTTTGTTCTCCAGTTTATGACAATTGTTACCATTCATTTTCTTTACACCAAACTGTTTTATCCATTTCCATTATTTCCTCACTGGCCCTGTAGGGCATTGGGGGTTGTGACCCCTGCCCTAAAAGCTAAGATGCAAGGGGGGGTCATATGTTCCATTATCATCAGAAACAAACATTTTTAAAGCATTTATATATCAGAAGACTAAATTTGAAATATTGTAGGCCTAAAATCTACTTGAGCCTCTGTGTTGATATGTGGAAAGAGAGAGAAAAGAAGGGAGAAGAGATGAGGAAGAACAATGCAAAGAACAATAAAATCCTGTTTCGTCCTTAAAAGGGATGAGAACAGCACTTCTTCCTGCTCTTTCTATTTGGCTGTCTTGGGTTTAGATGAAATAGTGGATCTCTAGCATCCATCTTTGACATAAGGAATGGTGGATCAGAGATGTGGAAGGATTTTGAGTCTCTGATGACTTCATGGAACAGCCACAAGTATTATGTGAGAGAATAACACCTTGGGAGTGGAAACCATTATTTGTGTTTTCTGTCTCATGAAGCCAACTCGAATCCTACTGATTAAAAGGTTCAAGTCCAACTCTCAGGCCTGCCTATGAGAGCTTCCTGGGAGCCCCCAGTTTTCTGCAGGAGCTCAATCCACCTGCTACTCAGTTGACAATCTTGAACACTTCTTTACTCCCCCATTACCTCCTGGTAACCACAAAGATCACTCCAGCCATTCCAAGAAGCCACCTAATCACAGCATTAGGAATCTGATCTTACCTGGCCGTGTGGATGCTTTGGGAGACAGATAACAGAAAACCCAAGTCAACTATTTTAAACAATAAGGACATCTTGTTACCTCAGTTGACAAGGAGTCCAGAGGTAGAGGAGTTTCAGGGCTGGATAATCCATTGACTCAGCAATGCCATCTTTGGCTTGGGCTTTTTACATCATTCCATTTTGCCATCTACAGTGTATTGGTATTTGTCCTCAACATGACTCTTGGCTGCAATTACTCCAAGCATCCTGTCCTTATCCAACAAACTCCAAAGCCATGGAGACTAAGATTGTAGGCTTCACTCTCATAGCTCTTTAAGATGAAGGAAGACTTTCCTAAAAGCTCCTATCAACAGGTTTCCCTTCATGTTTCTTTGGTTAGAGTTGTATCAATGTTCATTTCCAAACCAGTCACTGACAGAGAGGGTAGAATTGTTGTGATTGGTTCAAACGAATTAAGATTCACTCTCTGAGGACGGAAAGGGGTATATAATGTCTTCCCTGACACCATGGCTGCCCAATACCAAACAAAACTGGAGTTTTGCTCTGAAAGAACAAGGAGCAGGAAATGGATATGTTGGATATGGAATAAACAGTTCCATCAAACCATGTGACCTTGAGTCATTGATTTTCCCTCTCTGCGTCTCGGTTTCCTTATCTGCAAAATGGAAAGAATGACTAGAATATATCTAGGGCCTCCAAGTTATTTCCCAGTTGATTATGAGTACTGATTGCTAGTGGCAGAAGGTGCTCCTAAACTGACTGACATGTAGGGATCACAGCAGCATCAATAATAGCGTAAGGAGGTCTAGAAAGGACTCATTGGAGTGTTAAGGCTGTAGTGTCCTTAGCTGTAGCCTCCTCCCCTAGGGAGCCCCTTTATAATATAAAAGTCCTCCTTAGTCTCTCTCAAGCCATTGGCCTTTACAAAGAGATGTTGATGCCCATCACTACCCAGACCTCACCCAACCACCTAGTCATCCATTCATTTATTTGCCATTGAGGATCTACTACATTTGGAACTCTGTCTGATTTCCACTCTGCCCTATTAGGGGATGAACAAGAATGGATTTAGGGGTAGGGAGTTGGGGACAGGTAAAAGAAGAGCTGTAAAATCCTGGTCCCAGTTTTTCCTCTTTCAGTCAGTTTAATTCTAGTTCACAGCTCACTTCTCCCAGGGAGCTTACCAGATTCCTCTAGCTTCCTGCTCAGTGTGTGGTCTGCCAGGAGAATGAGAAGTCACAAAACAAATTATGATGCATCTTTCTGAAGCATCAGATAATGTGGAGATTGGGGAAAAGGGTGAGTTAGGTAATGAAACTTGTCAGTGGTTTAAAACATTCTCTTAGATTGAATTATTAGAAAGCAAAGATGGTATGAATTTTTTTAAAGAAATATTATTTTTTGTTTTTTAAAGATGTTTTTTAATGTTTATTTTTGAGAGAGAGGGAGCGCACGCAAGCAAGGGAAGGGCAGAGAGAGAGTGGGACAGAGGATCTGAAGCGGGCTCTATGCTGACAGCAGAGAGCCCTGTGTAGGGTTTGAACTCACAAACCGTGAGATCATGACCTGAGCCAAAGTCAGATGCTCAACTGACTGAACCACCCCAGCTCCCCAAAGAAATAAGATTTCTTTTTTTTTTTTAATGTTTATTTAGTTTTTTTTATTTTTTTTTATTGTTTTTTTAACATTTATTTACTTTTGAGACAGAGAGAGACAGAGCATGAACGGGAGAGGGTCAGAGAGAGGGAGACACAGAATCTGAAACAGGCTCCAGGCTCTGAGCTGTCAGCACAGAGCCCGACGCGGGGCTCGAACTCACGAACAGCGAGATCATGACCTGAGCCGAAGTCGGCCACTTAACCGACTGAGCCACCCAGGCTCCCCAAAAATAAGATTTCTAAGAAATGTCATGCTTCATGCTATGGCCCGCAAATCACTTAGAGAATGACAGACACCATCCTCTTTGGTTAGATGGGAACCTGGGGAAGAAATTCTGAGAACCCATTTATTCAAACGCCTTAACTGCTTGATAGCTTAGTGTCCTTAGGAAAAGTATTTAACCTCTGGAAGTCTGTTTTCTCTTCAGTTAAAGGAATCCTGTTGTTAAATGGAGATGCTAAGTGTACTTCACTAGATAAGTATAATGGGCAGAAGTGATATTGCATGGAAATGCTTAGCATGGAAGCCCAATAAATATTAGCTTTATATTAAGTAATAAGTGCTTACTAGTCAAAAAATAACAAACAGCTAATAGTGTTTAGCATCTACTGCATGCCAAGCACTGTGGTAGGTATCAGGAAGTAAAGGTACAGAAGGGAGTATTTTGTAATTAAGTACCTACTTTGTGCCAGGCATTGGGCATAGTCTGAGCTGGGATCTTTTATATATTCTTTTTCATTTGATGAAAGATAAAAAAATGCAGTGCACGTCTCTTAGATACAAGGCAGTGTGCCAAGAGCACAGAATGCCCAGTGCTTGGAACTTTACTTCACTGGATCATAGGTGTGACAGTAATTTGTACTGTCCCAAGTATCTTCTCTTAAAACCCACTCCCTTTAATTTATAACAATGCACCCTGTTAATTATTAGTATGTATTTGGTATATGCAGTTATCAAAAGCAAAGAGCTAGAGACAATGTGGGTAACTGCCAGTCACCAAAACCCTACCAACTCTAATTTACTCTAGCCGTCAGTTCCAGCCTCCTGGATCACGATATCACTTTTGGAGCTTTACTTTATACCATGTTAGCATTCAGACCATGTACCACAGCTGGAATTCTGGCTGTGTTTATTTATCAGGCGAGCAACCTTGGGCAAGCCACTTGACCTCCCCGAATTTCATTTCTTCATTTGTAAAATAGGAATAAAAATAGTCTCTTTCTCATAGGATTGAGTGGTTGCTTCCTTATGTGTTAAGCAGGACAAAAATAGTTCCAACCTTATACAATTGAATGAGGTAATACACATAAGCCCTTAGCACATGGCCTGGGACATGGAACATGTAAAATAAGTGAGGTAGTGGCTGTTATAATAATTATTATTAGCTCCTTACCGCTCTGCATAACCTTTTACCAGAGATAGAACACTGGTTCATTTTGCTCCTTGGTGTGAGTCATCTTCCGTCATCTCCCGTGGGATAAATATGAGAAAATCAGTGGGAGACCGGGAAACATGGAAGTAAGTGAGTCCTCAGCTAGAATAATCCATCTTTGGGGATGGTGTCAGAACTACCCCCTGACTGAGCAGGTATTATGCTGGACTCTTTACATGCCTCTTCAGACTTAATCTTCAAATTACTCAATGAGGAGGATATCCATCCCACTACTCCATACGGACTCCTCCTGTGCCCCCCTGATTCTTCCTTCAGAATCTGGAGGGGGAATTTCTCCTCTGACATCAATAAATGTGACCCAGTTATGGTGTTTCCCTGGCTAGCTGACACCCAACAGGATGGCATCGTTTTATATGAACATTCCTTACCCACGTGTTAGCCCATTTTAATTTCTTTTCAGGATATTTGTATGTGCATCTATGTGTTTTCCGTTTTCAGCCCAAGTGAGCAAACTATCCTTTGGCTCATAAGGGCACACATCAGATATTTTTGGCTCTGTCACTCTTGAGAGACAAGAAAGAGTCCCAAATAGAAAGGCAGACCATTACCATATGTTCGTTCCAGAGACCCTTGAGAATTGAGGAAGAAGCTACTAGAGAAAAAGCAGGGGTGTCTTACACAAGCAAATTGACATTGAGCATCTTAACCCTTCTGGGCCTTGTTTTTCTCTTCTGCAAAATGAAGACATTAGAGCCCATGATCTCAAGCTTGCTTCATTTACCCATTCAATAACTACTGGGCTCTTGCTATCTGCCAATCACTGGGGATACCACAAGACCAAGCCAGACTATGTCCTGCTCTCATGGACCTTCTATTCTAGTCACAAAGACAATGAATAAATAACTTCAGACAGTGAAGAGTACCATGAAAAAAATAATGAACAGTGATGAGAAAGACAGTGCCTTGGGTGGGCATCTACTTTGGAGAGTCCCTTTCTTTGGGATAGTCAGACAAGGCCCCTGAGGAAGCCACACTTAGGCAAAGATCTGAATGAGAAGAACCAGCCATGGGGGAAGAGGGTGCTGAGAAGAGGGAATAGTTAACAAAAGTTGTAGAGTATTCGCTGAGGAGACACTCCGGGTGTATAACACAGGAGACACTGAGCAGGCCCGGATGAGGAAATGCTGCTTTCACACAGGCTGCGATGGCATGTCTGCATACGGGCATGACCTGACGACTCCTCTGTAAACATTCACAAGTGCCTCCTGCATGTGAGGCTCAGCGCCTCCAAGTCGGAATCACTGCTCCGAGCCCAGGGGCTGGAGGCAACCGAGAATGCACACTGACCTTTCTGAGCAGTAGTGACAATGATAAATGACAGGGGATTTGGATGCTCGCCCTTGACTATAAGAGGAAACAGACGGATTGTGGGCTAGGGTTCATGTTCCAAAGCTTGAGTTTCACCAGCTATGCAGTTTCTAGAGCGGCTTGCTCCCACAGAGCATGGCAGGCATTTGGACTTAAGGACCGCTCAGCTATCTGCCAAGATCTCAGAGCCAGGGATGAACAGGCAGCTTCACAGAGCGTGCAGCCTCTGCGTGGGGACGAACTGGCCCGGTGGGCACACGGCTGACTGCGGCAACAGAAGGGGCTGTGCTGGGAGTCAGAACACTTGGGCCCAGGCCCAGCAGTGCCCGCAGGAGTTGGGAAACCTCTTCGGCCATTAATATGGGAACAAGGGAGCATCTGCTAGGAGCCAGGCATGGAGAGGGCTCCTCACGTATGGGATCTCATTTAACCCGCAGCACAAGCCCTTAGGGGGAGGTGCTAACATTATCCCTAATAGATGAGGCTGCAAGAATTTTTGCAACCTGCCTGAGGTCGCTCCATGGCAGAGGTGGGATTCTAACTTGAGTCAGGCTAATTTTAAATTGCCCGGTCCTTTCTGTTAGCAATTCATCAATTACATGGGGATAGTAATTATGTGTGTCCTACTCTCCTCGTGTACTTGTTGGGTGACTCAAAGGAGGTGAGAAGGTGCTTTGTAAACACAGATGAGCTATTCCTGGGTCTGCTGGTCCTAGAGTGGTTCCCAGCAGCACAGCTGTCTGCACAGCTTCCTGCCCACCCCGGGCCGCACACCTGTTGCCCACCACCCACCCGCTCCTGTACAAAACACCTGCCTGCACCACTACCGCTACCCCTAAAAGGGCGGCCCTGCGGCCCCTGCAACAGCGACACATCCCTGCCCTTCCCCGGAGCAGCCCCGCCCCGGCCTTGCTGGGAAGTCTTGGCATTCGGCCAGCAGGATGGGGAGGGTGTGTGGAAAATCTGAGGAGATGTTTTTCTTTCTTGGGAAGAAAGCCAGACTGCAGTTCGCTGGAGCTGTATAAATTATGCACCCAGAGAAGATTTAGTTTAGAAAGAAAAAGGAAAAAAATCTCTTGCTGTTTGCTTAATGAGCTGGGTTGGCCGAGCCAGGGCCAAACCTCACATAGTTGGCCTAACTTGCTGTGTTTGCAAAACAGGCCCGTGTTCCAGGAGATGGCCGAAGCCCACAGAGCGGCCAGGATTTCTATGCAGGCTTCTCCATGCCACCTTCCACCCCCTTGCTCCAGTCTGGGCCTGCAGCTCGGTTTCTTGGGCCTAGAGGCTGGGGGCTCAGGGGAAAGGTAGGCCACGGCAATCCCTCTCCGCGCACGCCTGTCTCACTCCCTACCCTTTCAACCCCATGAAGCCCAACTGACCAGAGGACACTGCCTCTAGGAAGCCTTCCCTGAGGCTGGGTCACGGCTCTTTCCTAAGTGCTCCCACAGCACCTAGTATTTATCACACAGGATTATTGGGCTGGCCGCCGGCCATTCTTCCACAGGTTTCTTGACAGCAAGAGATTTGGTCAGTTTTGCTCACTATGGCATCCCCAGTGTGGTATTTCAGTGAAGAAAGAAATGAAGACCACCTCTGCCTTCCTGTGTCCCACTCTGGTACTCTTTTCCCAGTTTAGCTCCAGGAATTCCTTCCAGTAGAAGATGGGCATCCTGGAGGTTATATTATTGGATTTGTGTTGTATTTTGCTCCTGTTTTTCTGGCCTTCTCTCCTGCTCTTCTCAGCCTCCCACTAAATGCCATCAACAGTGAACTGCTTGTGGTGCCTCACCATCCTGTTTCTGCTCCCATGCCTTTACTGACCCTGACCCCTCTCACCCCACCCCTTCACCCCTCACTCCCAGTCAGCCTTGGAGAGTCGGTTCTAACCTCTGTCCACCCAGGAAGTCTCCCACAACCCCACGCCCCATCCCACGCCGTCTACCCTCCTCCATTGGCTTGGGACCCCTTATCTTGGATGTAATAAAAACCCTGCCATGCTTATCACTGGGCTACCACAAGGCCCCCAGTGATTTGTTTATATAGCTGTCCCCCCACCCCTGACTCCAGGCTACTTGGGAGTAGAGAACCTGCTCTGATCATCTCTGTGTCTCTAAGACTTAGCACAGTGCCTGACGTGTAGCAGCTGTTCAATGCATGCTTGTTGAATTAATTAACTAACATGAAGAAGATAATAATAGCGTGCCATGTCATGGGGCAGAGTGTGATTAAGATCCCAGCAAATGCCATGAGCTCAGAAGAAGGAGTGATTGCTATGGGATGGAGAAGGGGGCGGGTACTGTAGAAAGAGAAATTGACATGAACTAAAGCACAAAAGGCAGGAAGGAGAATGGCCACAGCGTAACGGGAAAAGTGAGAAGTAGTTAGCGCTTTAAAAAACATAAATCAGGAGTGCCTGGGTGGCTCAGTCTGTTAAGCACCAGGCTTCAGCTCAGGTCACAATCTCACAGTTTGTGGGTTCAATCCCTGTGTTGCACTCTGTGCCAACAGCTCAGAGACTGAAGCTTAATTCAGATTCTGTGTCTCCCTTTCTCTCTGTCCCTTTCCCACTCGTACTCTGTCTCTCTCTCTCCCAAAAATAAGTAAACATTAAAAAAATTTTTTAAACAAATAAATAACGTAAATCAGATCATGGCCTACTCCCACATAAAATACCAGTAGCTTCTTCCTGTATTTAGGAAAAAATCCTAATGTCTTATCAAAAACTGTGAGGCCCCATGAATCTAATTCAGGCATCAAACATTGGAAAAGGGAAACTGAGTACCAGAATGACATTTTCAGGGATGCTATCACAGTGGGCTTTTTTTAAAAATTTTTTTTAACGTTTATTTATTTTTGAGACAGAAAGAGACAGAGCATGAACGGGAGAGGGTCAGAGAGAGGGAGACACAGAATCTGAAACAGGCTCCAGGCTCTGAGCTGTGAGCACAGAGCCTGACGCAGGGCTTGAACTCACGGACCGCGAGATCATGACCTGAGCTGAAGTCGGCCGCTTAACTGACTGAGCCACCCACGTGTCCCCACAGTGGGTTTTTTTAAATGTTTATTTATTTATTTTGAGAGAGAGAGTGCTCAAGCACGTGTGCATGTGCACACGTGGGGAGGGGGGCAGAGAGGGGGAGAGAGAGAATCCCAAGCAGGATCTGTGCTGTTAGCCCAGAGCCCAATGCGGGGCTCGAACCAATGAACTGTGAGATCATGACCTGAGCCAAAATCAAGAGTCAGACGCTCAACTGACCCAACACCCCTCATCACAGTGTTTTTATTTAAAACACTCTTTTGCTTAAAAAAAAAGTTTTTTTAAAACAAATCATGTGTAATATTTTTACTACAAATGTATTTGACTTCAGTTTGAAATCCCTGATACAGTTTTCCAGAGTTTTTTCCCTATGTGAATCAAGTCCTACGAGCCTGCCTTTATATAACACCGTTGAGATTTTTGTTTTTTCCATCATGACCGATTTGAAAGCTGCCCTATTTAGTACTGTAGGAACCTATTCTGGAATTGTTTATCTTTTAAATTGCTATGGGGCCTTACATTAAATAAGGTTTTAGCCTTCAAACCCCGGTCTCCTGAGAACCAGGGAAAGAAGAATTATTTGTTTTTCCATCAGTAGCTGATGAGGCCCCTCCTCATGCCAGCACAGGGCCAGGAGTGACTGATCTGAGAGTGAGGAGAGCTGTGTACCAGTATCAGATGAGAGATTTGAGCCAGGCACTGCGCTGACCACCTTGTGTCCTTTCTTTCTTCCTCTCCCAGTAATCCTAAGGGGTAGCTACTATTACCTTCATTTTATAAGTGAGAAAACTGTGGCTGAGAGAGACCAAAGACTCACCCAAGTCTCACACCAAGTGAGTGTCCGTGTGGGACCCTGAGTCCCGATGTGTGCTTTACCTCAGTCTAAAGCAAAACAGAATTAGCTATACAGAGGAAGAGAAGACCTTGCTCCGACCATTCTCAGTAGGAGAAGCCGTCCCACAGGACACCTCACCCATCCCTGCCCCCAGTGAATGAGGTAGTAGTAAGAGCTGACAGTGGTTAGCTGTCTGTGTGTGCAGTGCACTTTGGCCTAACTCTGTTCCTCACACTAATAACCTTGAGCAAAGTCATGTAATCCATAGCAGCAGGTATGTAGTACATCTCCATTTTACAGTGGGGCTCACAAGATGCTCAAAGAGGCTAAAGAATTTGTGCTGGGTTACAGGCAGGGACAATATTCCAACTCTGTCTTTTTTTTTTTTTAATGTTTATTTTTGAGAGAGAGATACAGAGTGCGAGCGGGGGAGGGGCAGAAAGAGAGGGAGACACAGATTCTGAAGCAGGCTCCAGGCTCTGAGCCGTCAGCACAGAGCCCGACGCGGGGCTTGAACTCACGAACTGCGAGATCATGACCTCAGCCAAAGTCGGCCACTTAACCGACTGAGCCACCCAGGTGCCCCTCTAACTCTGTCTAGGTCCAAAATTTTTTTCCCACTGCTCCTAGCTTAGAAGAGGCAATAAGCATCAAACCGTGAGGTTTACTACTTGTGACTCCAGGAAGATCACTGAGAAAGAACCGTAGAAACTGCTCAGCAGCGAACAGCTGAGGTAGGAACCTGTTGGATATATATGGAAGTTTCGGCCTCTAAAAAGACCAGTGAGAATGAGCCCAGGAGACTGGAACAGATGGAACTCCTGTTACATTACTGCAGAGCAGGGTCCTTCCAGCTACCGGTACCAGCCTGGAAATAGCCTGGTTCCAAACAGGGCCTGGGCCAAAGTCAGGTTACCCAAAGGCATAACTGATGACCAGACCCAATCTAGATTGAGTAAAAGGTATATAGTCAAGTTTAAGAATCAAAAAACAGCAAGAGCCACCAAAGAACAATCCAAGATGACAGCCTACAAAGAGTATCAATGGAAAGTTTAGAGAGACAGGAAAGCCAACTGACAGAGTGAGGATTGTTTAACGATCCAAGGTCTGGCACAGAGCAAGCAGGTATTTATAGCACAGTGGAGTCCCTTCACATCCTAAGCCAACTAAATGCACTTGAGAGAGTGGAGATGAAGACAGAGAGAGAGAGAGAAGGAGAGAAAGGGAAAAAGAGAGCAGTCCAAGCAGTGCTGTTGACTACACCAGTCATCATAATCCATAAACACATACCCCTGAGTGAATGCGAGGTAGGAGATCAGCTGTCCCACAGGAGAGGAGATCCCCTCAGGCCTCTCTTAGCAAGAGCATCAAATGGCACTAAGGTGATTGTTGTGTTTAAAGGTAAGTATTTTTTTATACATTCTGACCTCTAGATGTACACTAACCAATTCATCCAGTGTTTACCCAAACAATGAATTATATGTCCAAATACTACAGAATAAGAGCTCTGTGACAAACTAAGTGAAAATTCTACAAAGGGTTACATTCCCTGATGCAGAGTCATGGAGAATTTAGACCGGATAAGCTTTTAACCTTTTGTGTTGATGTTGGAATTATCCCCAGTTCAGTGAGACTTCGCTGTTGATGGACGTCTGATGTGGTGAGGCATCTTCTGAAGGCTCAGGGCCCAGAGCCTGACATCTGATATGACCTGATATTTGGCTCGTGAAAAGTGGTTTTGTTTTTAAAATAAATTTCCTTACCGCTAGCAATTATAGTGTGGCAGGATAGCCTTACTGGGAAATGTACGATGGAGGCTCTTCAGGAAAGAAAGAAAGAAAAGCTTTTTTTCCCTTTTGCTCCCCACTCTGCCCTCACCAGTATTCCTGAACCCCTGTACTCCAGGAGATCTGAGGTTCTCTTGCACCAAGGGAGAGTTTAGTGGCCTTTGTTTTTGAAAGCTTAGCTCTATTGAGATATAGAAAAAAATGATTCAAGATTCAAAGGCATGAAGACTTCCTGGAGTGAGAGAACTGTGGGCAGAGGGGTGAGGAGTATCTGAGAGGTAGGGACATGGACCCTGCTCCTAGGGAGTGTCCCACAGAGGTCTGACCGTGGATGGGGGATGACTGCTAGATGCCTTCAGAAGCTAGACGCTAAGCACAGTGGCCTTGAGCTGTAGAGAGGGTCCCTATGGTCAAGACTGTGGTAATGGAAAGCTTAAGGTTTGCAAGGGAGAGCAAGGCCAGAACAGATCAAAGCCTTCAAGAAGCAGTCTTGGGCAGATAGCAGAAGATCACAGCACCAGACACCAGCACAAGGCAGCAAAAGGAGCCATGCAACAATGAAGCTGCCAGGAGTTATAGCCCAGTGTCTCCCATATTTTCCCAGAACCAGGAGTCTTATACAATCCAGTGGAATGGAGGAGCCCCAATGATGACTGATGTTGAATTTTTCCTCTACCTGAGTGAAGAGGGGGTGCTCAAAGTGTTTTATTTTTATTTAGAAAAATGAATGAATGTATTATTTTTTAAGCCTGAGTTCTACTCCATAATTTTTTCCTGAATATCACTATTACTGTAATAATAATAATATCTAACATTAGCAGAAGTTTTTCCATTTACACTTTCACATGCAGAAGTTCTTGAGCTCCAGATATTATTATCCTTTGGGGTGTGGATTATAAAAAGGACTCACGGCCTTTGATTTCATCCTCAAAAGTAGGGACCTCTTTCATAACACTCTTTGGTGCTCTGCTGATGCTTGCCATTGTTCATTTCAACCTTTTAGAGAACTGAGTTTCTTTATTTTTTTAAATTTTTTTAGTGTTTTTATTTATTTTTGAGACAGAGACAGAGCATGAGCAGGGGAGGGGCAGAGAGAGAGGGAGACACAGAATCTGAAGCAGGCTCCAGGCTCTGAGCTGTCAGCACAGAGCCTGACGTGGGGCTTGAACTCATGGACTGTGAGATCACGACCTGAGCTGAAGTTGGATGCTTAACTGACTGAACCACCCAGGTGCCCCTTTATTTTATTTTATTTTATTTTATTTTATTTTATTTATTTTATTTTATTTTTTAAAATTTACATCCAAATTAGTTAGCATATAACGCAACAATGATTTCAGAAGTAGATTCCTTAGTGCCCCTTACCCAGTTAGCCCATCCCCCCTCCCACAACCCCTCCAGTAACCCTCTGTTTGTTCTCCATATTTTAGAGTCTCTTATGTTTTGTCCCCTCCTGTTTTTATATTATTTTTGTTACCCTTCCCTTATGTTCATCTGTTTTGTCTCTTAAAGTCCTCATATGAGTGAAGCCATACGATATTTGTCTTTCTCTGACTAATTTCACTTAGCAAAGTACCCTCCAGTTCCATCCATGTAGTTGCAAATGGCAAGATTTCTTTCTTTTTGATTGCCGAGTAATACTCCATTGTATATAAATACCACGTCTTCTTTATCCATTCATCCATCAATGGACATTTGGGCTCTTTCCATACTTTGGCTATCATTGATAGTGCTGCTATAAACATTGGGGGTACGTGTGTCCCTTTGAAACAGCACACCTGTCTCCCTTGGATAAATACCCGGTAGTGCAATTGCTGGGTCATAGGGTAGTTCTATTTTTAATTTTTTGAGGAACCTCGATACTGTTTTCCAGAGTGGCTGCACCAGCTTGCATTCCCACCAACAATGCAGAAGAGATCCTTTTTCTCTGCATCCTCACCAACATCTGTTGTTGTTAATGTTAGCCATTCTGACAGGTGTAAGGTGGTATCTCATTGTGGTTTTGATTTGTATTTCCCTGATGATGAGTGAGTGACGTTGAGCATTTTTTCATGTGTCAGTTGGCCATCTGGATGTCTTCTTTGGAGAAGTGTCTATTCATGTCTTTTGCCCATTTCTTCACTGGATTATTTGTTTTTTAGGTGTTGAGTTTGATAAGTTCTTTATAGACTTTTGGATACTAACCCTTTATCTAACATGTCATTTGCAAATAATAGAGAACTGAGTTTCTTTAAATAACATAATCTCTGAACAAGAGCCACTAGATGACCTCACATATGTGACCATGTGATGACCAACATACCAGGTGCTCAGTAAATGTCAAAATAGAAAATGAATAAGTGAATAAATTATTTGATTGATTTGATTGGCTAGATTTTCAAATCAATAGACTTTATTTCATAGGGCAGTTTTAGGTTTATAGAAAAATTGAATAGAAAGTACAGAGTTCCCATACATTCCATCTCCTCCCCCACCACATACACAATTCTCCCTGTTGTTAACATCTTGCGTTATGTGGCACATCTGTTACAATTGGTCATACAATATTGATGCGTGATTACTAATTATTAGCATCCATAGTTTACAATAGTGTGTGTTATATAGTTCTGTGGGTTATGACAAATAGCATGCTATGTACCCACTATTACAGTATTATACAGAATAGTTATGCCACCCTAAAAATCCCCTGTGTGCTCTACCTTTTCACCACTCCTTCCTTCCCCAGTTACTCCTGACAGCCACTGATCTTTTTACTGACTCTATTGTTTTGCCTTTTCCAGAATGTCAAATAGTTGGAATTATACACTGTGTAGCCTTTTCACACTGGCTTCTTTGGTACTTAGTAATATGTATTTAAGTTTCCTTTGTGTCTTTTTGTGCCTTGATAGTGCATTTCTTTTTAATCCTGGATAAATTTCCATTGTATGGATGGTGGTACATCCATACTATAGTTCGTTTATTCATTTATTGAAGGCTATCATGGTTGCTTCCAATTTGGGGCTATAATGAAAAGAGCTATAAATATTTGTGTGCAACTTTTTGTGTGGACATAAGTTTTCAGCTCATTTGGGTAAGTTCCTAGGAGCGCAGTTGTTGCATTGCATGGTAAATGCAGTGTTTAGTTTCATTAAGCCTGGTTTTTAAAAAAGCTATTTCTAGCTGGCATTACCTCGTAAAATAGGGAAGAAGGTGGTAAGTTATGAGTTGCCTTCACACAGTGTAGAACTATAAAATAGGCCCTGCTTTAATGTACACTAAACACATTGTTTGGCTTCAGAGTGTATACCTAAGCCTCAGCTTGCTTGGATGCAGTAAATAATATCCTATATAATTGCCCCCATGATTTCCTTTTGGACTTTTTGATTTGGCTGCCAAGACAGACTAGTCTGAGAAGTTACCTACCCACCAGAGTTAAACATTCTAGTGGAAGAGACAATAAATAAATATTCAACTGAAACCTGTACAGGGGGAAGTACTGGATGGGAAAAGACCACATATTAAAACATACACACACTGGGGCACCTGGGTGGCTCAGTTGGTTGAGCATCCGACTTCCACTCAGGTCATGATCTCACAGTTCATGGATTCGAGACCTGAGTCAGGCTCTGTGCTGACAGCTCAGAGCCTGGAGCCTGCTTCAGATTCTGTGTCTCCCTCTCTCTCTCTGCCCCTCCCCCTCTCATGCTCTGTCTGTCTCTCTGTCTCTCTCTCTCTCTCTCTGTCAAAAATAAATAAACATTAAAACACACACACACACACACACACACACAAGAAAACAAATGAGATTTCCCATCAACTAACACGGAATCTGTATGGGCAGCCAAACTAGGATTGGGGGATGAGGAGGACAGTAATTCAGAGACAGTTTAGCTTCAAAGAAATACTACTCCAATGTCAGCCACCTTTCTCTGTACTTTTACATCACAACCTCTTCCCCAGGAACATCCTCTCCAACTAAACTGGAAGAATTTAGTTGGAAAGGATGCTCCTCACGTTACTACTTTGCACATAGTAGGTATTCAAGAAAAGTTCACCATGTTGAAAGGAGAAGTTTTGCCAATACACACATGAAAACAGGACTTGAATTTTACCTTCAAAGATCGACTATCACCAAAGTCAAACAAAACCAGAAAATATCCTGCTCTTAGTAATTAAGTGTTTTTAAGTGGTATTAGAATGAAACCCACATATACATTTTCAGAGCTTTGTAATCATTAACTATTCTCTACCATCTTAGGAAATGTGAACTTGGATAAGCTCCAAGCACCTTAGCGACAAGCCAGCAGCTTCCAATGAGAGCCCCCAGTCCTCTGATGGGGCCAGAATCCCAGAGACAAAGCATTATTTATATCGACATAAACTCTTGCTTCTGAAGCTAGAATCCCAAGAACCAAGCTAATGAGAAGACTCAGTGCCAGGATGTCATACTGAGTTAGGAAGGCCAACCCATTAACAGTCCATTTCTCTGTGCTCAGCCCAGCCTGGAGGAGACGCAGGCAAACATATACAGTGGTTTCTGAAAGGCCCCAACACTTGATGCTTGAACACCAAGACAATCGCTGCTTAGCTGGGAGTGTGGGAAAGGGCACAGACCATGGAATGTTTTCCAAATGGATGGGCAGTGTCCTGCATAGAATAGCGGAGGCTGCCAGCTGCAGGACTGGGCAGTGTGATGCTCCCAAACTTCTGAGCATGTTTATCAGGGCTCTGTGCTTGATGAGCCTGAGGGTGAGACTCAGCCCTTGTCTTCTCCTAATCCCACCTCTACCAAAGGTCTTATCTAGGGCTCCACTGCTGGCACAGGTAGAAGATGCAACCTCAGCACAGCAGTAAGTGTCCCTTAGTTTCAGGAGGATAATTTCCTTCTCTGGAAATTCCAACAGGACACGATGTTTCTCTGCATCCTATAGAGATTTACCTTTGAGTGTTTCCTGTTTCTGAAACATCTCAGAGTGACTTAGCAAGCTAAGCACAGAAGAGGGCTTCAATTTGTGTTAGTAACAAGTGATCACTAAAATGAACTAAGCTCTGCACATAGCAATGTGCAGCACTTTACAGCCATTACCTCACTTAATCCTCCTAAGAACTCTATAGGAACATCATGAACCCCATTTTACTGATGGGAAAACAGAGGCTTAGAGACACTAGGTTAGCAGTTCTCAGTGTGGTCCCTGGACCAACAGCATTGACACCATCTGGGAACTTGTTAGAAATGAGCATTCTCGGGGCACCTGGGTGGCTCGTTAAGTGTCCGACTTTGGCTCAGATCATGATCTTGTGGTTCATGAGTTCAAGCCCCGTGTCAGGCTCTGTGCTGACAGCTCAGAGCCTGGAGCTTGCTTCAGATTTTGTGTATCCCTCTCTCTCTGCCCCTCCCCCGCTCACACTCTGTCTCTCCCTCTCTCTCAAAGATAAATAAATAAACATTAAAAATACTATAAGAAAGAAAGAAAGAAAGAAAGAAAGAAAGAAAGAAAGAAAGAAAAAGAAATGAGCATTCTCAGGCTCCATCCCTTACCTACTGAATCAGAAACTCTGGGAGTGAGGCCAGCAGTGAATTTCAACTGCAGATGATTCTGGTGCTCTATGACGTGAGGACTCCTGGATTGGACAGCTTATCTAAAACCACACAGCCAGTAGGATCCTAATGTCAGCACCCCTCTCCTATCTACAGTCACAAACTCCGGGTTCACAGAATTGGCAATCATGAATAGTTGCTTGGCTGCTAAAATGGCTGGTCAGATTCATCAGGGGAATAAAAGAGGAGAAGTAACTTGCCTTCTCTACATTAAGGCATCTCTCTGACTTCATAGGGGCACTGTCACATTCCTCATAGGAATGAAGATTTTCTGCCCTCTAAACACCTACCCCACCCTAGCATATAGGCTACACTCTGGCCTTATTGAATCTTCATTTCACACCCAAGATAGCAGACAAGAGCAACTCAGAGGAATGGAGAGCAGCTTACATTAAAAACTAAAAAGTTAAAAGCTCTGTATTAATTTTCAAGGGCTACCATTATTATGGTATACCACAAACTAGGGGCTTAGAACCATGGAAATCTATTTTAAAAAGGTCTAGGGGCTAAAAGTCTGAAACCAAGGTATTGGCATGGCCATGCTGCCCTCTTAAACAAGTAGAAGAATCTTTCCCTGCCTCTTCCAGCTTCTGGTAGCCCCAGACATTCTTTGACTCATGATAGCATAATTCACATGACTTTCTCCCCGTATGTCTTGACATCATCTTCCCTCTGTATGTGTCTCTGTCCAAATTTCACCTCTTAGTAAGGACACCCAGTCGTACTGGATTAAGGGCCTGCCCCACTCCACTATGACCTCATCTTTTTTTCCAACGTATTTTTTTTTTTTAATTTATTTTTGGGACAGAGAGAGACAGAGCATGAACGGGGGAGGGGCAGAGAGAGAGGGAGACACAGAATCGGAAACAGGCTCCAGGCTCCGAGCCATCAGCCTAGAGCCTGACGCGGGGCTCGAACTCACGGACCGCGAGATCGTGACCTGGCTGAAGTCGGACGCTTAACTGACTGCGCCACCCAGGCGCCCCAACTATGACCTCATCTTAACTACATCTACAACAACCCTATTTCCAAGTAAGGTCATATTCTGAGGCACTCTGGGTTAGAACTTCAACATACAAATTTGGGGGAAAACATAGTTCAACCACAATATCTATTTATGAGGGTAGGAGATTAGACTACAGAAGTTGTCATGCATGGTGTTTGCTGAAGGACCATTTCAAAGACTCTTAGACTGACGTCAACAAGGCCCTCTACCTGAGGGTAGTTTGCATCATGGCTGATACTTGTTAAAACTGTAGCTCCCCAAGTCTCATCCTAGACATTCTGAATCAGAAAGAGAGTCAGTGATTTGTATAACAAGAACCCCTGTGATTTTGATGTAGGTAGCCCTCAATGTACTCAAACTTGGGAAGCACAGTTCCAGCCAACCCCACATGGGGTGCTCCACATTCTGGCCCATGTGACAGTCAAGCACTTCGGAGGTACTACCAGACTCCCTCAACACTCCAGACCCTGTGATGCTCATAGTGAGTTCTAAGTTCAAACCAGCCATCACGGGAACACTTGACAGAGATACCCCTAGGACTTCTCTGGATTCTTCTTTATATTGAGGTCACAGGTTATCTGCTTTGGTCCACAGATAGCACTAAAAGGTCAGAGAAACTTGAGTTCCAAGACAGATGATTTCATTGAGTAGGAGTCAAGTTGAACTAGATACCCTGAGATCTAGTCCCACTAACCCAATAACTTCTCCCCTTTAGAGAAATATAGACAGGGAGGCCACTGAGAGCTGGTACTCACCTCAAGGAGGAAGACACCAGAGGCACTTCCATTACTCTGAGCTGAGCCTGGGAAAGTAGCTGCATGGAATGTGGAGAAGCAGCAGAAGTCAGCAAGGGAAAGTATCAGGGCAAGGTTAGCACCACATCTTCTGTGACAGACCTTCCTTCCCCGGCCCACCTCAGACCCCCAGTTAGCAGCTATAATACGTGTGCTTGTTAGATAAGGAGGATTACAAGGCAGCAGAGAGACATAGAATGAGTCCTAGACTGGGTGTCTAGACTCGCCAATACCTTGTACCTCTCAGAACCTCCATTTCTTATCTGTTCGGTTCTCACCATCCATCTTCTCATGACAAGGAATAGATACACTCTCAAGCCAGCCCAGGAGAAGAGAGGATGACTTACAAGGATACAGATTCCATGGACTCCAAGGGCAGGAAAGAATCTACCTGCCTTCATGAGAACCAGGAAGATATTAAGAACTGTAAGTCTGTCTTTTAAAGGCTGAGTGACCTATCTCTTCTCCCTTGTTCCTGTGCTCACTTCCTCACTTCTCTCCATTAAAGGGCTTCCTCTGCCACTACCTCAGCATGCATGGTAGTCATCCTGGTTGCCTCAGTCCCCAAGACTACATGGCCTTTCAACTCCGTTCCCCACAACTCAATGGCTCAGTTCCTCAATGTTCCAATTCCAAATTCCTATAGGCATCTGAGCCCATTCTGGGTCAAGCAACCTTCTCACCCAGTTAGCTGTGACTAAGTGGTAAACCACACAGTGCAAACACAGGCACCTTACCCAGGCACCTCATCAAGGGCTGTGGATAGAAGCAGCACCAGAGCAGAGTGCTATGAATGGGTAGCACCCCAAGACATGTCTACTACAGTAATACCAAAAAGTCACCATTTTTTAAGCACCTGCTAGTTGACAAACACTGAGCTACATTAATACATATAATCCTTACTTCAAATATTCAAGATAATTATTACAGATATAGAAACTGAGGTTCACAGAGCTGAGGTTACTTACCCAAGGTTACTCAGCTAGTACAAGGTTACAACTCAAGTCCACCAGATTCTACAGCTGGGCATTTTCCTTTTGGCCATCTAGCCAAGGATGACTGGGCCAGGAGATGGTACCATTTTACAATGTCAGGAACAAAATAGAGGTTAACAATCTATACCTACCTATCTGCCTGATTATTTTTATAATAAAATGAAATCACCAGCTGAAAAGTGCATTGAGAAAGTGGTACAAAGATAAATTTGAAGTTTTGAACATGCCTGCTTTCACTGTCCCACACACAGCATGGTGTTTGCTTACTGGGCATTTCCCTGAGGACTGCAGAGCATTTATTCACTGCTGCTCTGAGGCCATAATGGATCATGGCCACAGCAAGGGTCTTAGCAGCTGTCCAAGACCCCCTGGAAGGAACCACCCACTGCTTACAACCTGGTGGTATGACCCCACATAAACAGGATCTGAATTCTCAACCTAGAGCTTGGCACTCCAAGGCAAGTGCTATTTGAATTGAAGTAACTTCCTTGTTTTTGCCCAAGAAATTTAGCCTCCCATGCCAAAAAGTTGGTCACTTGGGCTCAATTTGGGTATAACAGACCACAAACCACAGCCCCAGAGGCAACTCTCCACTGTAATGCCACCCTTTAAACCCCAAGATGGGAGTCAGGCCCATGGAGTTCTTGTCTCAGAAGGGAGGTGGGTTTCAGAGACTCATTCACATGCTTATATGGTGGGGAACATCTGTAGCCATGGAACAGGCCATGCATTTTGGCCCTTGTGATGTTTCATTTTATGTATCACTTGGCTGGGCTGTAATGCCCCATTGTTTGGTCAAATATTTGATGTTGTTGTGATGGTATTTTTGCAGGTGTGATTAACATTTAAATCCATTAACTTATAAAGTAAAGCAGATTATCCTGTATAATGTAAGCAGCCTTATTAATCAATTGAAATCCTTAAAAGCAAAAACTAAGCTTTTCTGGGGAAGAAGGAATTCTACCTCAAGAAATTCTGAGCCTCCAGCCTGCTGGCCTGTCCTACAGATTTCAGACTCAAGACTTTTATATTGACTCTTACCTGAATTTCCAGATTGCTGGCTTGAAATAACAACTCTTTATTCCTCTCTCCTTGTCTCTCCCTCTCTCTCTCAAACCCTGACTAAGTCCTCAAGAACTGCTGATGGTGGCCTGATGATACTCCCTCACACTGAGTAACTACCATAGGTGGGGCAGTAGGCCAGACTCAGGGAAGCAGGTCATGATGTTCAGTGGCCAGGTACAGGTGTTATAGACCGAGTCCCTTCTCCTTCCATAGACTCTGTCTGTCACCCAGAGACTAAAGTAGCCTCAGAGAGCTCACCGAGGTCAGTAGAGAGTCTCACTACTCAAAGTGTGGTCCATAGACTAGCTGTATGGGCATCACCTGGGAACTTACTAGAAATGTAGACAGTCATGCCCCACCTCAGACCAACTGAATCAGAATCTGCATTTTAACAACATTCCTCAGTTACTCAAATACACATAAAGTTTAAGAGGCACTGTGATCGAAGGCAGCCTGAAATTCCAGGATGAACAGTGGAATGTAAGAGATACGTTAGGTGTTAGGAGACATGGGCGAAGTTCCTGATTAGATTCTAGACAGCTCTGAGCACTTGGGCAAAACTAATAAGGAAATAGACATGCTAAGAACTAACTAACAAGAATAAGTTTCCTTGATGAGGTTTCCCTATGTGACAGGTGCTGAACTAGGCACTTTGCATGTATAAACTCTCCTAATCCTTCTGTCAAACTATGAGCAAGGTACTATTACTATCTCCATTTTTCAGATGGCAAAACTGAAATACAGAAATGTTAAACAACTTTTCCAAGGTGACAGAAAGTGAATAGTTGAGTGAGGATTTGAATTCAGAAAGCCTGGCTCCATAGCCATATACTGCCTCTCAGATTCAAAGCACAGAGTCATCACAGTGTTATATCACATGTATAATAGAAGCTCAAGCATGGACTAATTCAAACTGACTCTAGGGTTTGAAGAAATCTTCATAAAGGAGGCCACTTTTAAAATGGTCTTTGAATGAATGATAGTCAAGAGTTTGGTAGGAGTTATAAATTGGATGCCTTCCATTGATAAGGGTGTTCCTGTAACCAAGTTGCAGTTTCCATGCAGCAAGTATTCTTGTATCCATGCGGATCCCTATGCCTGGAACAGCCCACCATCGCCCCTCCCCACTTTTACCTAGTCACCTGGTTTCACCTGATGAGTGTCGCCAGCATTCTGAGACCCCCCCCAGACCAAGTCAGGCTTTCCATTCAAACACTCCCAATTGCTTTTCCCTCATGACACTTAATGCCAGCTTATAATGAAACCATTATCCTGAGAGAGTGTCCAGTCAATGTGAGATTCTGTGAGCTTCTTAAGGGCAAGGACTGTACCTAGTTCTTTTCTTTTTTAAATGTGCAACATGGTAATTTGACATATGTAGACACTGTGAAGTAGTTACCACAATCAAGTTAATTTACACCTCACAAAGTTACCATATTTCTGTGTGGGGTGACAATACTTAAGACCTATTCTCTTAGCAAATTTCAAGTATACAGTAAAATCAGTATTATTAACTATAGTCACCTTTTGGTACATTAGATCCCCAGAACATATTCATCTGTTAACTGAAAGTTTGTATCTTTGACCAACATCTCCCCGTTTCCTCTGCCCTTCCCTCTTACCCTCCTAGCAACCACCCTTCCACTCTCTGGTTCCATGAGATCAGCTTTTTAAGATTCCACATATAAACAAGACGTCTTCTAGGTTCATCCACACTGTCACAAATGGAGGATTTTCTTCCTTTTCGTGGCTGAATTATATTCCATTGTGTATATATGGCACATTTCCTTTACTCATGCATTGATAGACACTTAGGTTGTTTCCATATCTTAGCTATTGTGAATAATGCTGCCATAAAATGGGAGTGCAGAAGTCTTTTCAAGATAGTGATTTCATGGGGCGCCTGGGTGGCTCAGTCGGTTAAGCGACCGTCTTCGGCTCAGGTCATGATCTCACGGTCCATGAGTTGGAGCCCCACGTCGGGCTCTGTGCTGACAGCTCAGAGCCTGGAGCCTGTTTCAGATTCTGTGTCTCCCTCTCTCTGACCCTCCCCCGTTCATGCTCTGTCTCTCTCTGTCTCAAAAATAAATAAACTTTAAAAAAAAGATTTTTTTTTTTTAAAAAGATAGTGATTTCATTTCCTTTAGCTATATACCCAGAAGTAGGATTGCTGTGATGAAAAGCTGACACCCTGCAAACTGCCCACCCCCCCTCCAGGTGGGATATGTGTGATATTCCTCAGGCACTCCTGGCTGCCCAAGAACAAAGAAAACAAATGTTTAAACTAATAGAGTCTCCAAGTAAATTACAAGAAAAAGGCAATCCTATCAACGATCCTATCAATAGCCTAATATCTAGGAGCTCCCTACTATGTTAAGGATAATGCTTTGCTAGAAGGTAAAACAACTTTAGCTTGACAATAGCCAGGCCTCCAGTAATCTGTGAGTCCTTAGCATATGGAAATTCCTTTAAGAAACTTCCTCTCTTTTTTTTTATTAATTTTTTTAGTGTATATTTATTTTTGAAGGAGAGAGAGACAGAGCATGAGCCGGTGAAGGGCAGAGAGAAAAAGAGACAAAGAATCCGAAGTGGGCTCCAGTCTCTGAGCTGTCAGTATAGAACACAACTCAGGGCTTGAACTCACAAATTGTGAGAATATGACCTGAGCCAAAGTTGGATGCTTAACCAACTGAACCACACAGGCGCCCTAAGAAACCTCTTCTTGATTTTATTTTCCCTAACTCCACAGTATATAATCAGTCAACCCTTCACAACCCCAGTGCAGCTATTTCTGCCCACAGGTACTGTCCCTGTACTTTAATAAAATCACCTTTTTTGCACCAAAGATATCTTCAAGAATTCTTTCTTGGCCATCAGCTCCAAACCCCCACCACCACCCCAAAACCCAATCAGCTGGGTCACATGATAATTCTATTTTTAATTTTTTGAGGAATCTTGATAGTGTTTTCCATAGTGGCTATGTCAATTTACAACAATGTGCAAAGATTCCCTTTTCTTCACACCCTTGCCAACACTTGTCTCTTATCTTTTTGATAACAGCCATCCTGACAGGTATGAGGTGATATCACGTTGTTTTGATTTACATTTCCCTGATGACTAATGATGTTGAACATCTTTTTATAGAGCTGTTGGCAATTTGTAGGTTTTCTTTGGAAAAATGTCTGTTCAAGTTCTCTACCCATTTTAAAATTAGGTTATTTGGGGGTTTTTTTCCTATTGAGTTGTATGGATTCCTTATATGTTTTGTAGATTAACTCCTTATCAGATAAATGGTTGGCAAATATTTTATCCCATTCCATAGATTGCCTTTTCATTTTGCTGACTGTTTCCTATGCTGTAAATAAGCTTTTTAGTTCGATGTAATCCTACCTGTTTATTTTTGCTTTATGTTGCTTATGTTTGGGGGGTCATATCAAAAAAAATCATTGCTAAAAACAATGTCAAGGAGCTTTTTTTCCTGTTTTATTCCAGGAGTTTTATGGTTTCAGGTCTTACATTTAAGTTTTTTTTATTTTTTTATTTTTTTACATTTAAGTTTTTAATGCATTTAGAGTTCATCTTTATGTACAGTATAAGATGAGGGTGCAAATTCATTCTTTTGCATGTGGATATCCAGTTTTCCCAACACCATTTATTGAAGGGACTGTCCTTTCTCCATTGTGCATTCTTGGTTCCCTTGTGAAAGATCAGTTGGCCATGTATGTGTGGATTTATTTCTGAGATCTCTACGCAATGTATGTGGTTCTACGTGCTTGTGAATCTTGAGGGCCTCCAGTGCCTAAGACACAGTCAGCACTCAGCAGCAGTTAGAAAGGACGGTCATCTGCTCTCAGTCATTGCCACCCATCCCCTCCCCAACACAGAAGTTGGAAAATGGGTTGCAATCCACAGGAGGAAATCACCCTCCCCTTGATTAATAAATGACAAACAAAAAGGCTGCCAAACCTGCATACCTTGGGTTTATCCATCTCGACTCATTCCTACTTTGGAGCCACAATGAGCACAAATAGCTGTTTATAATCCTAATGACTTACTTGCACAAAGTTGTACTGTTACCTCCAAAGCACAGAAGATAAATCATGTATTTTAGTTGGAAATGTAGAACATGTTTCAATAATGCTGTGGCTTCTCCAAAAATCCAGATCAAAAAGGAATAAAACTAACTTGAATCCTTACATTTAAGGCACTGTGAAATCAATTCAAACACCAGTAACATTGACCTAAAGGGGCAAATTCTTCAGAACTATATAATAGGTTCAACAGTTCTTACAAGCACATTCTCTTTTCAGTATGAAAACCTTCTTTCAGAGGCCAGCATCGTTTTGATAAGGGATGAATCTAGTGGTAAATGAAAAGATCCATTGCAATTCAGAGTCCTACTTCATATGGTCTGCTTGGGGAACTTGCAAAGCTTCATCCCAGGCCACTTGGCCTACAATGGTGTTTAAATAAAGGCATCTCTTTTCAAAATAGGTTGCCATTTATCAAAGCTGCAATTCTTGTCCTTAAGATCCAGTTCCATGTTCGTTTGCTTGTTTACCAAGTCTCAGTTGGTCTTTTTTACCCCCAAATATAAATATGTCTCCACCTTTGATTTAGGGCCAAGAATTTCTAAAAGCAAGTCAGACTTCAGAATGTTGTTCTTTCCCGTAGGAAGGCCTTATCAGACCCCATCAGACACATTTTGATTTTGTGAAAATATACTCACTTGAAAACCAGTAAGTAGCCCAACATTTGGGACCAGTGACAGTGAAAACAAATCTTAAATATAGTTGCGAGCTCTACTAGCAGAGGTTTCTTTTACTTTCCAAACACAGCAAAGAATCTGCTTAAGAGACATTCAATTCTCCTATAATTCTGGATTGCCCAAAGCAAATATAATTTGAAGCAGAGATACCCAGTAGACCAGCACAATCTTGTGGATTGAAGTAATTTATTTCAAGAGGAAGGCTTTCTTTGGACAAAGGAATGATCATGTTTATAGTTGCCCTTTGAGACATTTGAGTTTTGTTTGCTAGTTTGTTCATAAGAAGACAGAAATTTTAGGAAATTGGAGAAAGATTTTCTTCAAAGTTGATTAACAGTCTCCCTACTGAGTCTCCTAAAGAGAAATGATTTGTTTATGCCTCTGCTCAGTCTTCTGCTTTCTAGCCTCCTGCATTAAGGAAAACAGAAACGTTGACTTTTCTTTGCTAGACAAGTTGTGGACAAATATTGATTATTAAGGGCCAAGTTCTGAGATAAGTGCCTCTTGTACACATACTATAGGTGGCCACTGCCCTCCTGAAGTTTTCTGAATGTCCGAAGCTCTTCTGGGCAATTCACAAAAGTTTGCCTACACAAAGACCTTTGTATACCTATTATTTCTTCCTACTGACCTATCCTCCTCCCTCCGCCCTGTCCCACAAGACCCCATTCTTTCATTTAACTAAACAGACTTGAGAGATGAGCAGCTGAGTCTTTGGTTGAAAGTAATTCTCACTAAAGTATGAATGGCCACAGGTAAAGCACCTGGGTAGCTTTTCAGCTTCGCCACACATAGACTTGGGGTAAGGAACTCGGCTACGTTTGTCTTGCCTGGTCTCTTAATCTCCTTCTTTTTAGTTTTCTCCTCTATAAATTGAGATGGTTTAGTCAGATGGTTGGCGAATTCCTGTTCAGTTTTATCAGTCAGTGGGTCTCCACCATTTATTTATGGTTAGTGAATGCCACTTCATCAACATAAGAGATCCAAGTTTTCTCTTCCCAAGTTCTTTTTTAAAATTTTTTTTTTCAACGTTTTTTATTTTTATTTTTGGGACAGAGAGAGACAGAGCATGAACGGGGGAGGGGCAGAGAGAGAGAGGGAGACACAGAATCGGAAACAGGCTCCAGGCTCCGAGCCATCAGCCCAGAGCCTGACGCGGGGCTCGAACTCGCGGACCGGACCGCGAGATCGTGACCTGGCTGAAGTCGGATGCTTAACCGACTGCGCCACCCAGGCGCCCCTCTTCCCAAGTTCTTTGTCTTCCCCTTTCACTGCTATCCAGTGGCTCTGTCAGTTTGGCCTCTCCCCACAGCCTAGTCCCCAGTTTGGATGCCGTATCTACTCTAACATGAAGAAATCCTCAAATACAAACCATATGCAGGTTTTTTATTGAATTTATTCAAATATTACTCATTACAGAAAGATTTGAAGGTGACTTAGAATAAAAGATACAATAAGATTGATTATAATACACAGCTATGATACCAGGTTAGATGCAGCTGAAGTCACTGACTAGGTCCTTACTAAGCCAAATGAAGCATGTCATAGCTCAGCCTAGTACTTCGGGGTCTCTCTGTCCTTTCTTTCAGGTTGTAAATAAATTCTGTCCCACGCTGCCTCCATTCTCCACTTGTATTTTCCAGCTACTTCTAGTGATTGTATCCAGCATGCTTGAACTTTTGTTCTCCCCTGGGAAGTAGAATAAAGGCAATAGAGACTGGGAGAGTAGAAACCTGCCTCTCTTCGAGGCCCCGACTTCCTGGGAAAGCAAACAATGGTTCTCTTAATGCTCTCCATCTTTCACACTTTAGTCACCCACCTTTGGGGCATCTTAACAACCTTTATAGCCCCTCCCTGATTCCTGTAGACCAGTAGTTCCCAGTCCTGGCTGGCCATCAGAATCATTTGGAGAGCTTTAAAAATGCTGGTGCCTGGGCGTCAACCCAGTTGATTGATAATCTCTTTTGGAAAGGCCTGGGCATCTATATCTATAAAGCTCCTGGGGTGATTCTAGCATGTAAACAGGTTGAAATACACTTCTGTAGATTTTCACCTTTGGACCTCCTTCCTTGCATTGTCTGCTGGTATTTCTGGGTTTTTAATGTATTACAATTGAATATTCCTTGGGGTTGGGGGGGAAGGGGTATATGGAAAGCAGGACAATGCCATTACTCTCACTGAAAGGCAATTTTTAAAAACAGAAATAGAAAATAATTTCCACTTAAGAGGAAAAAAATAATTACATATGGCATAACATACTTTTTTAGCAGCTTTTAGTAGTTAAGAAAATATGGACATATTTTATTTATTCATATATTAATATATTTGTTCACATATTGCTTTATTATAAAAGCAGTTCGTTTTGTTTTCAGATGCAGTACAGTAAGTCCAAATGAGCAAATTCTTGATTCTCACATGTAATTAGTGACAGAATAGTTTGGGTGAATATAAGCAAATTCTATCAAAAGTCCATCCCTGCAATGTACTAATGGTCATTAAAAAGGCAAAAGGTATAAGGATCTGTCTTCTTTTGAAGCTAGAAGACCTCTTTGCACAGATATTAGAGGCATTGATTCAACAGAATTGTGTTGAGTGACCACCTGGTGCCGGGTACTGCTCCAAGCCTGTGTGTGGGCCTGCAGTTTGAACCTCCCATGTCATTCATTGAATCATCCGACAGTATTTTCGGCTTTTTCTTGTTTTCAGTCTGTTTTTCTTTTTTCTCCAATAGCTTCTGTCTTCATCATCAAGTTTCACTTTGGTCTCAGTCTTTTGATCTCATTGTTTTTGAATGTTCTATAGTTGTTTAAGAGTTCTTATATACAATTCAGCCCATTTTATGTCTTTCAAAACTTGTAAATGTTTCATTAATTATGTAAAGGAAGAATCCCCAAAGGCAGTTACAACCTGTTATATAGTCTACCAGCTTTAATCCATAAGCAAACTTAATTTCGTCACCATCAATAGATATGCCACCTGAATTTAGGGGAAAGTACAAAGTATTTGACGTATACATAGACCAGCAGTTCATTTACCTGCATCTGGGAAACAAATTCTTCCTCATTCAGGGCTTTTTCAAAAGCTTTCAGCACTAAAGCTGAAATTTAACCACTTACACCAGGAATCTCACAGTGACAGCCTCCTGGCTTACTCAGCTGACACGTATGTTTCCATTGGCACCAACAGTATTTTTTTCTTTTATTGAATTTCCATGTCATTGGATGGACCACATCTTCAATTGTGTGCACCTGGTCTATTTCACTCATTTGCATTACCCACTGCCTCTTGAAGGCATTTGAATTTATTACCCCTCATAAAAATGGAAATCTTTCTGCAAAGTGTTAGGTCCTTACCAATCTCCTTCAACAGAATATGTGGAATATAACTTAATCTTCTCTTAATAATTCAAGGTTATCATTGTGAAACTCAGTGATTATACCATGCAGAAATGCCCTTATGAATTATGCAGGGTTTTGGACACTCAGTAGTCCCAGGCTGCTCTGCTTCTTGGGTTTTTTAAACTGTTTTATGTTGTCTCTTCCTATCTTATTATTAACCATTTCATTTCATTGCTGCCATTGTGACTGCCACCCCCATCACACATATACATACACATACACAAACACATATAACTCTTTTGACACACTCAAACACTTCCTGACGTTTGACTGTTCTGTGGGCCAGGAGACAAGAAGGTGATTTAATTAAAATTGTGTGTAAAGGAATACTCAGTAGGCTCTGAGTTACGAAGTCCTTAAGGAAGATGCCTCTTTTTAACAGATAAACTTTAGTACAGGTTCTTCATTAACCATTTTGTTTAGGTATCTTCATTGTTCAATTACAGGCTCTTAAAAAAAAAAGGTTGATAAATACATGACTTCTTTCTAATGAAAGAGTTAGTTAGCAATTGAAATTCTGAGAATTAGATTTTCTACAAAGAACCACTCACTCTGTCACTCACTAAGCCAAATAAAAAGCATGCCCACTGACCTTCAGTTCTTGGCCATCACTGCCAACTACAAACCAAACAACTAGAAACCAACAGCTACGGATGTTGTACTTTTCCTTGAGTTTAGTCAGAGGCCTCAAGAGCATCTGTGCACCCAGCACTATCATATGAGTCATCCATGTTAACAACAAGCCATTTTTCCTTAACTGGACAACTATGGCCATGCTGGCCCAGCCAAGAGTGTTTTCTCATTCTGCACTCAGGCCACAAGAGCAGCTCGCACAGAGGGACTGGGCCTGCGTTGTTCTTCTCGCATCCAGTCAGGCCCACTGCCCAGCCCAGCCCAGGTTTTTGTGCCTCCTCACCTGAGGTGACCACCCCATGGAATTTCCACTGCTTACCTCTCCCTGAACCATCCCGGTCAGACTTTCTAACCCTCTGCTCTCATTGCACTGCTTCTAGGTAAAGACAAACGGCGATCTGTCTCCCTATTAACTAGAGCAAAAAAAAATAAGTCCACTTTCTTCAATCCCCATCATTCACTTGCACCTTACTTTACTGCAGCCTCCAGCCTTATAGCCAAGCACATTTATCTCTTTGCTTTCCCACCACAGTATAGTCATTGCCACTTCCTGCCTTTGCCCTTGCTCTTGTGCCCTTCTAGAACAATATCTCTTTTCCTGCCTGTCCAGATCCACTCATCTGTGTCTCAACTCAAGAATCCATTCCCAAGTACTCTGCTCCTCCAGAGCTGCTCCTTCCATCCGACTCCTTACAGCTCCCGATGTTTTAAGCCTTCCTTTTCCTTTCCAACTGTCCTTGGCATAGGCCCTGGAGTAGAGTAGAGATCTTACCTAAAACTTCTCTGGTGGCTCCTGCCCAGTTTCCATCCCTTTAAATACTAACATGTTCAAAGAACACAGCTGACCTTGTAAATGAAGAAGACTCTAAGAGCTAGGTTTCTATTTGGAGAAACTGCAGTATCTCTCCCACAATGATACATGGCCCTTCTGGTCTTATGGAGAAAATGTGGGTGGGCTAGGTTCCCAGATAAATAGAAAAGAAAGGGCAAGTCGGCCTTTTCCCCTCCTCCCACCACCCACACTTGCCAGACAGCATTTAAAATGCACTTCAGTATGGTCAGTCTTTTCATTTGAAAAGGAAACAAGTCTTGATGTTCTGTTTCTCTCATTTCATTAAGGACGGGGGTCATCCCCAGAAGGGGAAGGGTAGTTTCCAAGAGAGGACTTGGAGGGAGTGGAAGTGGGGTGGGGGAACTCTCTCATCCCTTCTCTTTAGACTGCTTCACTCTTCGAAGAGAACAAGCCTAGCTTTCATACTAAATTATTTTCAGCATGGCCTCTGCCAGGACTCGGCTCTCCCTGGCTGAGGGAGAAGGATTGAGTGATAGTTCAAGGTCAGACAAGGTGTCCAGACAGCACTTGCCAGAGGAGGTGGCACTAAGACAGCTGGGAGATAAGGGAGTGGAGAAGAGGAGAAGGGAGAAGGGGAAGGGCAGGATGTATATGTTAAATGGAAGTCCGGGAAAAATGGAACCTGGAAATTTCTCTCCCTCTCTCCCAACCCTGTGCCCCATTTCTGTCTGTCTGTCTGTCTGTCTGTCTGTCTCACACACATACACACACACTCCAGTACAGAAACACATTCTTCTCTTTCCCTCCCCTTCTCTAGCTCCCTAAGGCATTTCTATAAATAAACAAGACATTAGCCTACCAGTGGCCCATTATTAACTCTTACAGTGTTCAGGCTGTAAGTGTATAAATCCTCACACTGTTCCTCCTTCATGGTCTGCATAGACCTTTCTGACATGTAATCTTCATGTGATTCCTACCTCTCACGCCTCACAGATCCTGTAAGCCTCTCCTCACTAGCCCCATACGCAGAGTCATAGGCACCCCACACCCACACTCTCAAAGTTCTTAGCCTTGAAACTATAAGCTTCAGGTCCTGCTGCTCAAAATAAATCTCCTGTGTTTTAGGACACATTTTTTCTTGGAACATTTTCTTTTTCACACCCCTATCATTATCAGAGCTGCCATCGAGTAAACATTTGCTCTGCTAAATGCCTTACATATATTATCTCATTTAAATTCCACAACAATTCTGAGTTGCTGATATGATGGGGGCATTTTGTAAATGAGGGAAGGGAAGCTCTCGTGTTCTGTTACGTAACTGCAGTCTTAAGTAGAGAGCGTAGATACTAAGTTTTGAACCCAAGCCTGTAGGACGGTAACACACATGTTTTCAACCCCTGCCTGCAGATCCTCTTACTAATAGGAAAGAGTTCTTTAGCATCTAAGATTCCAGAGCATCTACTGAGAGATCTAGTCAGATATCTGGAATGCCAGGATTAATGCCTAGTTAAACTTCCCCACGCCTGCAGTGACATCTTTTGCTCTTCACTGCAGTGAACGTTTATTTTGCTGAGCTCTGTATTAGATATTATGGACAGAGCACTAAATAAGACAGACAGGTCCTACCTTCATAGAACTTACAGACTAGATATGAGAAGAAGGTCCATAAGTGAGGTCACAATTAAATACATATATCAGTTCACTAAGAAGTTCCAAATCAACAGAGTAAATATGACATAGTTTTAATTTTTTCCAGATGCTCTTCTCACCTGTGCTGTCAAATGATCTCCCTCCCTATCTGCTCCCCTTAAAATATCTCAGACAGATTCTATTATTTCCTGTCATTTTCAGTTATTGAAATTTAGCCCAGGCCAGTTTAAACTCTCATATCTGACCCAAAGCCTGCGGCCCTCCCAGAGGACTTTGCTGCTGAGGGGCCCCTGAGCTCTTTCTCCCTACCCCGTAGCCCTTGCCACCTATAGCCCACCTCACAGACCCTTGTTGCTGGAGGGTTGTTGTCCCTCATCCAGAGGCTGGCCATCTTGGGTGGGGCCACTACCTTCCTCAGTGTCCTTTGGACCCATGGGAAGTTCAGGCTTCCTGCCATGCTAAGCCATGGGAGAGACCCTGCCCCATTGTCATCCTTTCTTTAGTCCTGCCTTCTTCCTTCAAAGTACTCCCCCACCCCGCCCAGGGACAAAAATAGAGTGCAGACAGTAGCACTGCTGCCCAAGCAGATGTCCAGCCAGGAAATATGACACTAGTCATCCCCAAAGCACACCTCCAGTTCTGTCTTAGAGGAAGGAGGATGTACCCCTTTCACTCACCAGGAGCTCTGCTCCTCGCCCAACCTGATTCTGAGGACCAAACCCAGCCCCCTTCTCCAGCTCAGCCGTCTCCACACACACCTGGACTGGGGGCAGGGGTAAGGTATTAGGGCCAGTTCTGCCACTTTAAATATGAGAAACTGATTGCGAGCTCTCCTAGAAACATGGAGTGCTTAGCACCTGCCATGTCACCTTTGGGCCTTGGCAGCCATTCCAAGACAACAGGAAAGGTCTCACCCAACATCATGTTTCAGATAAAACTATAATTATGAGACATGATGAAGAAAAAGAACACCTATGAGAGGAGGTTTTCATGCACTGGAATCAGACTTCTTGGATTCAAATCCCAGCTCTGCCTCTTACTGTGTACCCTTGGGTAGGTTACTTAACCTCACTGTGCCTCAGCTTTCTTATATGTAAAGTAGTTATAACAATACCCACCATGTAAGACTATACACTGAAAACTATAGAAAGCTTGTGAAAGAAATTGAAGAAGACACACACCAAAAAAATGGGAAAATATTCCATGCTCCTGGATAGAAAGAACAAATATTGTTAAAATGTCAATACTACCCAAAGCAATCTACATATTCAATGCAATCCCTATCAAAATAACACCAGCATTCTTCACAGAGCTAGAACAACCCCAAATAGCCAAAGCAATCTTGAAAAAGAAAACCAAAGCTGGAGGCATCACAATCCCGGACTTCAAGCTGTATTACAAAGCTGTAATCATCAAGACAGTATGGTCCTGGCATGAAAACAGACACTCAGATCAGTGGAACAGAATAGAGAACCCAGAAGTGGACCCACAAACGTATGGCCAACTGATCTTTGACAAAGCAGGAAAGAATATCCAATGGAATAAAGACAGTCTCTTCAGCAAGTGGTGCTGGGAAAACTGGACAGCGACACACAGAAAAATGAACCTGGACCACTTTCTTACACCATACACAAAAAGAAACTCAAAATGGATGAAAGACCTAAATGTAAGACAGGAAGCCATCAAAATCCTCAAGGAGAAAGCAGGCAAAATCCTCTTTGATGTCAGCCGTAGCAACTTCTTACTCAGCATGTCTCCAGAGGCAAGGGAAACAAAAGCAAAAATGAACTATTGGGACCTCATCAAGATAAAAAGCTTCCACACAGCAAAGGAAACAATCAGCAAAACTAAAAGGCAACTGACTGAATGGGAGAAGATATTTGCAAATGACATATCAGATGAAGGGTTGGTATCCAAAATCTATAAAGAACTTACCAAACTCAACAGCCAAAAAACAACCCAGTAAAGAAATGGGCAAAAGACATGAATAGACACTTTTCCAGAGAAGACATCCAGATAGCTAAAAGACATGTGAAAAAATGCTCAACATCACTTATCATCAGGGAAATACAAATCAAAACCACACTGAGATACCATCTCACAATGGTCAGAATGGCTAAAATTAACAACTCAGGCAACAACAGATGTTGGTGAAGATGCGGAGAAAGAGGAACCCTTTTGCACTGCTGGTAGGAATGCAAACTGGTGAAGCCACCCTGGAAAACAGTATGGAGGTTCCTCACAAAATGAAAAATAGAACTGCCCTACAACCCAGCAATTTCTCTGCTAGGTATTTATCCAAAAGATACAAAAATGCTTATTTGAAGGGCACATGTACGCCAATGTTTATAGCAGCACTATCAACAATAGCCAAAGTATGGAAAGAGCCCAAACATTCTTCATCAACTAATGAATGAATAAAGAAGATCTCTCTCTCTCTCTCTCTCTCTCTCACAGACACACACACACACACACACACACACACACACACACACACTGGAATATTACTCAGCAATCAAAAAGAATGAAATCTTGGCATTTGCAACAACATGGATGGAACTAGAGTGTATTATGCTAAACAAAATTAGAGAAAGACAACTATCATATGACTTCACTCATATGTGGAATTTGAGATACAAAACAGATGAACATAAGGAAAGGGAAGCAAAAATAATATAAAAAACAGATGGGGAGAAAACCTAAGACACTCTTAAATACAGAGAACAAGCTGAGGGTTGCTGGAGGAGTTTGGGGTAGGGGGATGGGCTAAATGGGCAAGGGGCATTAAGGAGGACACTTGTTGGGATGAGCGCTGGCTGTTATATGTGGGGGATGAATCACTGGATTCTATTCCTGAAATCATTATCACACTACATGCTAACTAACTTGGATGTAAATTTAAAGAAAGGAAGGGAGGGAGGGAGGATGGAAGGGAGGAACGAAGGAAGGAACAAAGAAAGAAGAGTCGGACATGTAACCGACTGAGCCACCCAGGTGCCCCCTGCACCCTCTCACTCTTATGCAGCGGACACTCCAGCCCACACGTCCAAGCCTTGTCCATGTGAATTCTTCCACCACCTCTCAGGACCAAGGGTGCAACTACCACTGGTGTAGTCCACCTTCAGTTGCACACACTCAAAGCAGAGACAGGGACAGGCCCTGGAGGTGGGCTCAGTTGGGGAAGCAGGGGTCCAGGGGTACCAAAGCATAGTCTAGAAGGAGATACATGTATGGGCTCCAGGTGGTGAGACATCATTTTCCCATGTTCCAAGCTAAAACAAGGGCGTTGTTTTCTCCTGTGCCCTCTCCACCTTTCCCAATACCCAGTTCATCTCTGTCTGAGTTCCCTTGGCTAAAATTTAATAAAATTTATATATAATAAAGTATATCAAATTTTATATTAAATACATTATTGATTTATTTTATTACTTTAGTATGCTGTTAATTTTAAATGTATATTAAATATAAATTTGATATTAAACATGTTAACATAAAGTATGTGTGTATGTATATATATATGTATGTATGTATATATATGTGTGTGTGTGTGTGTATATATATATATGTAAAAACAAAACCTATTTGTGATGAGAGACCAGACTTTGAAAGTTGGAAAAACAAAAAGAACATTTCAAGGCAGTCTCAACCTTTGAGAAATAAGAGAATCTGTCTTTTATCATATCTTAAATCATAGGCATCCAGTGACAACATCCACATCCACCTGCAGCAGGCATTTCAAGTAAACACCTCCGACATAAAGCTCTAAAATCCAAAAACAGTTTTATGACAATGACAGTTGTCGTGAAAATAGTTTAAATGTGCACATATATTTTATGTTGTTTACTTCCAGGGTGGCTGCTTTGGGGATTTGTTTCCATTTTTTAAAGTTTCCAGCTAAGAACTTTGATAGAAACTAAATCAAGATTCTGGCTAGATGTTAGGTTTGATTCCTCATGACCTAAACAGTCAGAGCTGGAGTGTCAGCTTCCACAATGAAGAGAGTGTATCATAAATGCAGAAAAATGAACATAGGAACAAATAATTTATAGACTATTAGCTAGGGTATATCCAAAGATTGATTTTGAAAGTTGCATCATCCTACGGTGTACATAATTGGACATTTGAATCTGTGTGTGTCTCTGGTTATAGCCATTTTTAGTTACTTTGACTCTGGTCAGCATTATAAATGGCTGGGATAAAATATTTGCTGGAGGGGGTGGTTCAGTCAGTTAAGTGTCTGACTCTTGATTTCTGCTCAGGTCACAATCTGGTGGTTCATGAGATCGAGCCCTAGGTCAGGCTTCATGTTGATAGTGTGGAGCCTGCTTGGAATTCTCTCTGTCTCCCTCTCTCTCGGCCTCTCTTTCTCTTTCTCTCTCTCTCAAAATAAATGAATAAGCATTAAATATAAATATATATGCTGGAAGACTAGGTATAAGCATGTGACTCACCAGCCCCTCTGACTCAGGGGACCCACACCTGAGCTGTTCATACCTAGATCCATTAACAGAGCATGAGTAGGGCAAATGGGCTGTGCGAACCTGTACCAGCAAATAGCCGAGAGCCCCCACTGGCTATCTTTATAGCTGTATCCTTTTGTGATGCGTAGCATCTATACCCTTTGTTGCTATAATGGCAAGTTTCAGGCACAGGTGTGGCCTGATCATTCTTTCCAAGCACGCAGAAAGTAGATAATGATATAATGCAGTTGGAACTGATCCCCAGATGGGAGGGTGCCTTTCTGTGCACAAGTTTGACGCACTCTTAGTATAGGTAAATAAGGGCTGGAAGGCTGTGCTGGGATTCAGAAAGGCAGGGTGATGTATAATTGTAGGTGGTAGGACCAGCAAGGGGCTTTCACTCCATTTAGAATGTTAGTGGAGGGTAGTTGCCATGTTAAATAGGGTTGCCCTTTCTGTCATCTAGAACCTCAGGTGTAAGCACCAAGAAGCTAGTGAATAGCTGGTCCTGAATAGAAATACCTAAGGATGTAGCTTCTATTTTTACTTATGCAGCAGCAATGAGAACACAAAGGAAACATCTACTCAGCTTGATTCAGTCTGGCACCTAGAAAGAAGGTTAGGAAAAACACGTAAAAATGGGCCATTGTCACATATTCAAACCACATCCGAAGATTTGGTAGTACAATGGTTTCAAAACCCAGATGTTCCAAAACAATTTATTATTCTTAAGGGTTACATAGAAAAGAGATCATCCCTCCCCCTCCCCCTCAAAAATATTGAAAATAAAAGTTCTACATAGAATGTGAATGGGAAAATTTCTCTGTGCTTATAGGTACCAATAAAACCTTAAATTTTTTATTCTAATGTATTATTTACTTGTGAGATATATATAATGTATATACAAGAATTTTGCTTAAGGAAGAAAGTGTTAGCAATATTTCTAACTCATCCCCAATTCTCTCCATCTCCACCCCCCCCCCCACCTAGAAGTAACCACTATGCATATTCAGAAATGCGTGGGGTTTTGAACCTTATGTAAATGAATCCTACTCTACCTATTTCCTGTAACCTACTTTTTGCTCAGCTTTATGTCTGAGATTCGTTTGTGTTGGTAGGATTAGCTGCCATTCATTTTTACTTTTGTGCTTCGTATTCCATTGAAATAACAGGATTTATTTATCCAATCTATTGTCAGTGGGCATTTGTGTTGGTTTCAGTTTTTGCTTTTACAAATAATACTGTTACAAACATACTTATATTATGTCCTGATATACACACTCAGGAGTTTCTCTGTAGGATATTCACACAGAAGTGGAATTGCTGTGCACCTTCAACTTTGCAATGCTAGATTGTCTCCCAAGTGGTCATACCAGGTTTATACATTCACCAGGAGGGTATGAGACCCACTGTCTACAAGCTCACCAATGCTTGTTTACAGATGTTTTAACTTTTGCCATTCAGAGGGATATGAAATAGTATCCTCTTTGTAGTTTTCATTTCATTTCCCTGTTTATTAATGAAGTGGAGAATCTTTTTGTACATTTATTTCCTTTCATGTTTCTTCTTCTGTGAAATATCTATTCAAGTCTTTCTGCCTGTTTTCTATAGGATTTTTTTCTTATTAAGTGTCAAAGTTCTTTATATATTCTGGATACTAGTCCTTTGTCAATTATAGCTTCTCCCAGTTTGTAGCTAATCTTTTCACTTTTTTTATCTTGTCTTTTGATTTAAAAAAAAATTCTAAATTTTCATGTGGTTAGATTTATCAGTTTTTTTCCTTGTGGTTTGTGTTCCTTTATCTTAGAAATCCTTTCCCATTCCAAAGTCCCAAAAGCCTTCTATATCTTCTTCAAAAAGTTTTAAAAGTTTGCCCCTTCACCCTAATGATTTAAGCCCCTGGTAGTGCTTTTAGAGCAAGGCATGTAGGAGGGTCCTGGTTTCATGCTTCTACGTGTTGAAACCATTCATTCCAGCATAAGTTATCATGAAGTCCATTCTCTTCCCACTTAGTACCATTCCCAGCTCTGTCACAAGCTGAGTCTACATCTATATGTGGGCTGATTTCTGGGCATTCTGTCTTGTTCCATTGGAAATTTGTCCATCCCTGAGCTTACACCCCATTGTATCTGTCACTATAATTTTATAAGACATCTTGATATTTGCTAGACCAAGTCTCCCCCCGCCATCTTCAGGAATTTCTGGACTCTTCCTGGGATTCTTTCTACTTCCACACACATTTTAGAAGCAATTTGTCAAATTCCTTAAAAAAAAAAAACTATTGATATCTTGTTTTGATTGGCATCGCATAGAATGGTAAACATCTTCATGATATTAAGTGTTCCTAACCATGAATATAGAATAGTTTTTTATTTGTAAATTTCTTTATTGCCTGTCAATATATATTTATAATTTTCTCCATAAACGTCTTGCTGAACTTTTGGTATATTTATTCCAAAGAGTTTTTATATCATTACTGCTATTGTAAAATATCCCCTTTTTTTCAAAAACTACCTTTTCTGCTTATTGCATGTATATAGATAGATATTCAGTTCACTTTTGGGTGTTGATCCTTGTATTAGTCATCTCTTGCTGAGTAACAAATTACTCCAAACTTAGTGACTTGAAATCACAAACATTTAGGGCCTCCTGGGTGGCTCAGTGGGCAGAGCATCAAACTCTTGATTTCAGCTCAAGTCATGATCTCCTAGTTCGTGAGACTGCATGGGACTCTGCCCTGACAGCGTAGAGCCTGCTTGGGATTCTCTCTCTCCCTCTTTCTGCCCCCCCCCCCGCAAAATAAATAAATAGTTTTTTTTAACCCACAAACATTTATTATCTCATTATCTCTTTAAGTCAAAAATTCAGAAGCAACTTAGCTGCACAGTTTTGGCTTAACTTCTTTCATTAGGTTGTAATCAAGATGTCAGCCAGGAGTGCAGTCATCTTGACTGAGACTGGAGGACCCATTTTGAAGCTCACTGACATGGCTCTTGGTAAGAGTCTTCAGTTCCTCACCACATGGGCAACCCCAATAGGGCTGCTCATGACAAGGCAACTGGCTTCCCCTAGTGCAAGTGAATCCGAGAAAGAGAGAGAGAGTGCAAAAGACAGCAAGCAAGATGAAAGCCACAGTGTATTTTATAACCTAGTTTTGGAAGTGACACGCTATAATTTCTACTGTATTCTGTTGGTTACACAGAGCAACTCTGGTACACAGCATTGGAGGAGATTACTCAAGGGTATGAATCTCAAAGGTTGACATCATTGGGGCCATTTTGTAAGCTGTTACAATTTATATCCAACAACCTTGCTAATTCTCATATTTATTCTAATAATGTAATAGTAGATTCTTTTGGATTTTCTGTGCAGGCAAATATACTATCTGTAAATGATGATAATTTTCTTTCTTTCCTACCAATCCTGTTTTTATTTCTTTTTTGCTTTACTTCACTGGCTCAGATTTTCAGCACAGAGAGGTGATGACAGAGGACCTTATCTTTTTTTTTTTTTAATCTTTTTTTCCTCTTTTTTTTTGTTTGTTTTTTTTTGAAATTTATTGTCAAATTGGTTTCCATACAACACCCAGTGCTCATCCCAAAAAGTGCCCTCCTCAATACCCATCACCCACCCTCCCCTCCCTCCCACCCCCCATCAACCCTGTTTGTTCTCAGTTTTTAAGAGTCTCTTATGCTTTGGCTCTCTCCCACTCTAACCTCTTTTTTTTTTTTTTCCTTCCCCTCTCCCATGGGTTTCCGTTAAGTTTCTCAGGATCCACATAAGAGTGAAACCATATGGTATCTGTCTTTCTCTGTATGGCTTATTTCACTTAGCATCACACTCTCCAGTTCCATCCATGTTGCTACAAAGGGCCATATTTCATTCTTTCTCATTGTCACGTAGTACTCCATTGTGTATATAAACCACAATTTCTTTATCCATTCATCAGTTGATGGACATTTAGGCTCTTTCCATAATTTGGCTATTGTTGAGAGTGCTGCTATAAACACTGGGGTACAAGTGTCCCTATGCATCAGTACTCCTGTATCCCTTGGATAAATTACTAGCAGTGCTACTGCTGGGTCATAGGGTAGGTCTATTTTTAATTTTTTGAGGAACCTCCACACTGTTTTCCAGAGTGGCTGCACCAATTTGCATTCCCACCAACAGTTCAAGAGTGTTCCCGTTTCTCCACATCCGACAGAGGACCTTATCTTAAAAGGAGTTTCAACATTTACCATAGTATGATGTTGCAGGTTTTGATTTTTAGTATATATCTTTTTCCAAATTTCCCTTTATTCCTAGTTTCAGGGGTTTTTTTTTTTTCATGAAGGGTATAAAATTTTATAAACCTTTTTTACATCTATTGAGCTGACTATATATTTTTATTCCCTTAACCTATTTATGTGTCAAATTACAGTAATTGATGTTCTTTTTATTTATTTATTTATTTTGATAGAGTGCATGCACATGCACAAGAGGGGGAGGGGCAGAGAGAGAGAGAGAGGGAGAGAGAATCCCAAGCAGGCTCCATGCTGTCAGCACGGAGCCCAATGCAGGGCTTGATCCCACGAACCATGAGATCGTCATGATCTGAGCCACAATCAAAGAGTTGGACACTCAACCAACTGAGCCACCCAGGTGTTCTAATATTAAACCAATCTTTCATTCAAAGAATAAACCCACCTTGATCACAATATATTATTTTATACATTTTATTTATTTTAATAATTTGTCAGTTTTTGTATCTGTCAATAACTAAGATTGGTTTACACTTGTCCTTTCCTATAGTGTCCCCATCAAGTTTCAGTATCAAGGTTATGCTAACTCAGGAATAAGCTGAGGAATGTTATCTGTTTTTGATATGCTCTAGAATATTTTATATAAAATTAGAAATATTTGATCCTTAAATGTTTGATACAACTTACCTGCAAGAATATCTGGACCAGGTATTTTTTTTATGAGTAGATTGTAAGCCACCAATTTTATTTATTTAATTTATTTTTTTAATGTTTGTTTATTTTTGAGAGAAAGGGAGAAAGAAACAGAGCATGAGCAGGGGAGGGGCAGAGAGAGAGGAGATACAGAATCCAAAGGAGGCCCCAGGGTCTGAGCTTTTAGCACAGAGCCTGATGTGGGGCTTGAACTCACAAACTGCGAGATCATGACCTGAGCTAAAGTGGGATGCTTAACTGACTAAGCCACCCGGGCACCCCTTAAGCCACCAGTTTTAAATTACTAATCTTAAATGTTTATAGGACTAGTCAGGTTTTCTATTTCTTCTTGAAATAATTTTGGTACAACACATTTTTCTAGAAATTCTCCACTTTAAGTTTTCAGAGTTGTTAGCATAAAGTTGTTCATAATGCACTGTTATTTATTTATGATATACCTATAATTATATTTTTTAATTCCCTTTTTCTAGCTTTCTTACTTTTTCTTCATGCATCTTGTCAGAGACCTGTCTTTTTATTGCTTTGTTTATGAACTCATGTTTGATGAAAATTCTTTGGGGCTTAGGTTAAGGGCATACTTTTACAAAGAGTACTTGTGTTTGCTTCTAGTGAGCACCTGTGGTTACTGCAACCAGGGACCATTTTTAATAAATTTTTGGTTTGAGGTTTTCAGAAGGCAAGGAATGTGAATTCAGATTGCAAATCCATGTGAGGGCCAAATTGTGGTTATGAATTTTAAGAAGAGTTTTTTCCCTCAACCCAGAGATATAGGCATTTCTCCTAGTTGAATTTCTTTGTAAGAAGGGTTGTATTATTTTCTTGGTGAAGTTGTATCCTTTCTTATCCCAGTTATGCTAGGTATTCACTGGGACCACCTCCCAGCTTAATGGGCACTTACCTTCATTTCTGTCCCCTTAGCAGTTATTGATGTTAAAGACTAATGTTGGTCACCAGGGGATTAAAAAGTGACTTCAGGACAGGTCCAGCTTTGGTACGCATTTACTGTCTGGGGTCCTGCTTTTGCTTTTTATTTAGGGGACAGAGTAGGCCTTTAAGGCCACCCTTCCTTTCTTCTTAGCTCAGCAATGCTTTTAAAATATTATTATTATTATTATTATTATTATTATTATATTAAAGTATAATTTAAAAAGTTTCTGTATCATTTTTAGGTGTTTTGTACCAGAGGAGTTTTGAGGGGAGTAATCTTGACTTTAATTTTTACATTTTCAAGGCCATAGTCATCTTGATCATGTTGTACAGGGTATAATTTTGAGCGTGCTATGAAGCACTTTTTTAGGTACTAGAAAAACCCCTAAAATTCTTCCAAAGGGAAGAGGTGAAATATCTTCCTATCTAGGCTAAGATCCTGGTTATAGACACTGTGTGTCAAACAAATTACACCTGCGGCCAGATAACAGCCTGCAGGCCTGTAGTTTACAACTTCTGATGAAAAAGAGGTTATAAAATTCGTTCTTCATAATTGGGCCTTTTCCATAGGTTGGTCATTTGTTTCACCTTAAGTTTAAGATGGCCCATGCAGAATCCTTTCTGGAATTTACACGAGAACTAGAACTACAACTAAGTTTCATAGACCTCCTGCCTCTCACTGCAAGGAGCCTTTTAGTCCAGCCTCTCCTTTTAGTCCAGGGCTGATGCCCACTGTGCCCTCTGTGCAGCTCCAAGCTTTGCCCCTTCAGGAAGGTGCTGGAGCTGATGAGGTAGAAGCCACTCCAGCTCTTCCCACATGATCTCCTTCCCCATTTTAAAGCTGAGAAGCGGCCACCAAGAGAACCCTACCCCAGCAGAGTGTGTGTGATGAGCAGTAAGCACAAATGGGGACAGTCAGGGGGACAGTCACAGCAGCTGAAGTCACTGCCCCTGGACCCTAGCCCTAGTGGTCAAGTGGTAGGAAGTGACCTTACTATTGAGTCTGGAACCATGTGAATACCTTCAGGTGAATCCAATTCCCGGTCCAAACTATCTTTGCTCAGTTGTTCTAACACAAAACAGGAGAATCTCAGTTGAAGGTTTCTTATTTGACTAGCTGTGACTTTGAGAGAGAAAGCATACTCAGATCTTGTATCAAACACTTTTATTCTTCAAGTGAGAAGTTCACAAAGGATAGCTCTAGGAGAGTGAAATATTTAGAGTAGAAAAATTGTGGGTGCTAGCCAAACCTCAAATACTGTCACGGCAGAATTATTCCAATAGTACTTTTCCAGCATGGCAGATCATGTGTTAAAATTAACTGCATTCTCTGAATACCTCTCAATGGACGTGCCCGAGACAGAAGCAAACATTCAAGGACTACTGTTGTTAGGATCTTACAGAGTGGATTTATGCACACCCCAAACAAGTATATTACAACACATCCAAACAATCCACATCCATTAAAAAAATTTTTTTTTTTACTTCAAAGAAATTGGTAGAAAGACTTAAAACAACAAGACAAATATAGGCAAGAAATACATTGCTACTTGCATGTGTAAGGTACTGGATTCTTGAATTGAGAATCAATGTCAGTCCTCATTTCCAACATCACATCGAAAAAGTGTGGCAGAAAAATGAGTCACCTTCAATATGAAGGATGCAAGTTGTGTATACTGATGACACTCCCAAAGATATGACAGTATTGCGAAAGGGAGGCCAGTATACAGAGTGGACTTTCTCACAAAGTCAAACACTCAAGAGTTATCAGATGACCCTTCAGATGTTTGGGAACAGCACAATATTCTGGCTTCATCAAGGCACTTGCAAAGAGCTGTCCTTGACACGACAGAATCCCCACAAGGTGTTAACCATTGATGATGGTGTGGGGTTTTGGTCAGGCAGCATTTTGTACTGAGAATCTGAGCGTGATGCCTTGGTCACAAACAAGATCACTCATAACATAAGGACTGCAAAGCCAGATTCGCTTAAACTTTCCCCAAATCATGCTTTCTTACAAATCATGTTTGAAAAGAAAGACTTCATTTAAAATCTTGATTCTCCCGAGTTATAATTCATTCACCTTTCTCCAATACCACCCAACACCCCTAAAGTTTGTTTGGTTTTTCTCCGCAAGAATACATAAGATGGAATCTCTCCTCCACCTCTACACATTATTTCCTTAGGAGAGAACTGTAAAACCAACTTAAAAATACAAAGTAACCTTACATTTTTCTCACCAACAGCAAAATACCAGACCTCCCGCTCCTCCTCTGATGAGCTGCAGAGCCCTTTGTGTGCACTTTTTAGACATTCCTCATACCATTAACACAGCTTCCCATCACCATCAGCTGTCCTTTCTCAACCTTTCCTTGCCCAACATGAAAGCTAGTGAATTGAGAGGGAAGGAGAAAGGGCATTGGAACAGTATTGCTTTTACAAAAATAGGGTTCCGGGCTGTTACTTGATCCTCCAAAGCAAAATTGGGCAGTATCATCGTAGAGACCCCAACACTAAATTCTCAAGTGGCTATCTTTTTGTAGCCAGGTCTCGGAAGCTCAAAACTAAACCTACTGAAGGAAAGTAGCCAAGACTTCCTAATATTGAGCAATATAGACCTAGAATTACATGGGAAATATGCCAGGTCAGAGCCAGTCACCAAGGTTACTTAATCATCGGTAAGAGGCCAAGTTCTCCATTCTCCCCCAGCTCTGCCATTCTGGGAAGAGCCCACTGGCCAGCCTCGGACTGCCAAAAATGGATGACTCCGACTCAGTCTTGGGGGGCACCTGGTGGAATGCACAGTCCTGAGGTGCCATCTGTGTCTGCACTCCGTCAGGTTTCCATTGCACATGGACAATTCTATAATTCTGACCCTCGTTGTTGTCCCAGAAGACCTGCCCATTAGCATGGTAAGAAATGCAGAACTCAATTTTCTCCTCAGTTGGAATGATGGAGGGTAAGTCAATGGCAAACGAGAAGGTGTCACTATCTGAGCCACCATACACATTTTTCATGTAGACACAGTCCACATCAGTGTAGCTCTTCCAGGTATCAAAAGTGATACGAATCTGAACCTTCTTCTCAAAGCTCATGTTTTTCACTTTCACAGTTCCAGCCACTGTTCGCTCTTGCAAAGAGCAGTTCTCCAGACAGACAAAATTCTTCTGAAAGTGGTTCCGAAAACTTAAGTAATCCGTTGAAGGCTGGGGGAAATCTAAAATCAAGTTCTTCTCCTCATGGAGTTTTAAGCCAGAGGAGATATCATTAAGGTCCAAGAGATCAAACTGAAGATCCCACTCTGGTTCCTCTGGGAGGTCCGAGAAGACGTGGATGGCGGTGAGAGAGAGCCCCTTGGAGTCAGCAAACACAACCCGCTTCTTGGCTTGCTCATGTGAACGCTTCCACTCATTCTGTGATTTGGCTTCCTGTTTTATATTGAGACACGGTTTCAGAGGCTTTAATTTGTTCACAAAATTTCTTCTCTGGAGGTCATCATAAGGGCCCAGGAAACTCTTCAGGGGTGGCGAATGAGCCAAGCAGAGCCTCATGGCCACATCCACTGGCATGACTGAACTTGTCAAAGGCCGTGGATCTAAAACCTGGATCATCCTGGAATACAAAAAGAAGAGGGGTTATCACCTGGATCTGGAATGCTCTTCCCTGGTCTCAAGTATGTATATGTGTGTGTGTGTGTGTGTGTGTATGTATATATATATATATATATACATACACACACACACACACACATATATATATACACACACACATATATATATGTGTATATATATATGTGTGTATATATATATATACACACACACACATATATATGTGTATATATATATGTGTGTATATATATATATATACACACATATATATATGTGTATATATATATATACATATATATATATACACACACACATACTGTTTCTATATTGACTAAACTATACCAGCACAGTAAATATCAGGGATGTGCTATCATATGTAGTAAAAGAAAACAGTATTAGACGATCAGATTTGCATCCCATGTTTGGCTGTGCCCTTGACTGACTACAAGGCCATGGGTTAACTGCCTAAAACACTTGAGCATCTCAGTATCCCCATCTGAGAAATAAAGGGCTGGATATGATAATCTCTAATACAGCTCTCAGAACCATTTTCTCTGTTCTGAGCCAGTGGTTCTCAAACCTGTCTAGTCACAATGGCTAGAGAGTTGGTTTTCTTTCTTTTTCTTTAATGTCAATTCCTGGGACTTACAGCCACTTGAGGCAGAACCCATCCACAGGGAGGGTAGATATTCTTAAAGCTTCCCAGGTGATTCTAATGACCATACAGGTTCCAGAACCATGGTTCCAGACTCTCTTCTCCCTCTGGCTGCTCTGCTGATTTTGCTGTTAAATTGATTACACTTCTCTGGAAAGGTAATCCCCTTGAAAAGAAAAAAAATTGCCATAAAATTCTCATAGAACAGTTTTGAAAGTGACAAGGCTGGAAAGAATGAAGTCAGAGGATTATCTGTGCACTTTGTCACGTTCTCCCTCATTATTCACAAGTAACAAACTGAAATGCAAGTCAGCAATTCATGCACTTAAAGAAGTGCATATCCCATAATCTATATTTCATATAGAGATATTCATGACAAATCCACATTTAGGTGGAAAAAAACTGAAAATTGGACTTTTTAATATATATTATATATATGAACTTATAAAAAACTTAATAGGAAATACACCAAAAAGTTACTTATCTCTGGGCAGTAGGATCATTGGTGATCTATTTTCGCCTTTGTACTTTTTTGGTGTTTTCTAGTGTTTTGCAATGGATATTTATAACTAGCAAGATAGTGAAGCTATTTAAAATTTTAAACATAACTATGCTCAGCAATATTAAATTAAGAAGTGCCCATCAAGTTTTTTCCTGGCCTTTCGCCCTCCGTACATATTGCCAAGCTTATGGATTCCCCGCCCCCCATCCTTACAGGTAGGAGGCTTGTGTGTACTGTACATGACATTTCTCAATCTGGCTTCAATAACTCTTCACAGTAGCTCTAAGCACATAGGCAAATGGTCTTTAACACAAAATGGATAATAAAAGAACATTCACAGAATTTATTAGTCCTGGGATTTTTCTGGAAGGCCTACAAACTTAGAACAAACAAATTAAGCTAAAGCTATACTTGCGAGTCTAATAATAGTTAACAGCAGGATTTTGGGAGAAGTCTTCTGCTAAGTGAGTTATGTCTGGAGGAGCTATTTAAAGTAGTTTTGTGGAAGGTTTTTTGTCTTGTAGTTTTGTTTTGTATTTTCACTTTTTGCACTTATAGAAAGACAGTTTTAGGATTTGGCAGTTTCCCTGGAATTTTAAATCCTGGCCAAGAGTTAAAAACTAATTTGCTCAAACTCCACAAGGCTGAGTTTACTATGGCAAACCGTGATAAGAAGGGTGGAGAAGGGCGAATGAAGGCAAAACATTCTACTGCAGTTCTCCCCCCAGGCTCAGCTATCCAACCAACGTCGTCAAGGTGCTGTTCCCACAAGCTGCCCCAGTGCTTTGGGACGTTTGTTCGGGATTAAGGGATAACAGTCGGAATCCAAAAGGGAATCAGAACCACAGCAGACTCACGTTAAGAGATTCTGTTTGGGGATGCTTACTACCAAAATGAGCTTTGCCTAAGAAGCACCGAGCACATCTCCACACCTGCGAGGCTTCCCTGGGACCACAGTCAACTCAGCCATCAGCCAGCTAGCCATCCTCCGGGGTCTCCACTTGCAGTGATGCCCGAAGGACGACGCAGCCCAGCCTCCCTGCACCCGTGCGCTCCCCTCTGCTCTGAGGCGGGGAGTCTGCAGTGAACCTACCTGGTGCAGCTCATTAGGCAGAGAGGCGGCGGCGGACCGTGAAAGCCGGCTCTCCGCTGCCCGCGCAAGTTCGGACCCCACTCCCAGGCCGTCCCAGTTCCGCCGGTAGCTCCGGCCGATTGCGGCTGCGGCGCGGGAGTGGCCGCTTATCTGCCCCGGACCACGTGAACCAGTCCCTCGCACCAATCACCGGGCGGCTGGCCCCGCGCCGCGACCAACCAGCACCCGGCTAGGGCGCGAGCCCTCGCCCAGGGAACGTGACCGCAGTGGCGCGTGGGGGAGTGCTCGGGGACTCGGCCAGCAGCTGGACCGAGCCCCGTAATGCGAACCCTGGGCGAGGGGGGCGTAGGGGCCGCACCGGGAAGCACGTAGCGGGTGCAAGCCAGGGAGGAGAGCAGCAAACCTCTCCCGGGCTGGGCGCCAGCTCGGCGGGACTGCAGGCAAGGGGATGCCTTTTTCGTCCTGAGGCGTCTGTGCACAGTTAAACCCAAGCACGCAGAGTTGTGGCTCCTTCCAAATGTATATAATACTAGAAATGTTTATATTGTTCACTGCTTGGCGCGTCCACTCATTTTATCCCTCACCTTTAGCCAAAGCAATCAGAGGTTGGCTGCATGTTTTTTTAATTAGGGAAAATCTAAAAATGCACCACGGGAGCGGACTAAGGCTGCTAGGAATTACCAACTTCTCTAAACAAACGTTAATAAAGCACGCTAGACCCTTAGAACGGTGGCGTGGCATTTAATTAAAAGCCACTTTGTATTTAGATCTATTCTTCAGTTTTTCTCCTTGAACGAGAAAACTAAAGCCAGAAATGAAATGGTCTTTTTTACTCATGTGGCGAGTCCGCCACACAGCCAGTGTTCGATCCAAATCCCTCAACTCAGTTCTGACGTCCTTTGGCAGTGAGGTGGAAACCAAAATGTTAAAATATCACCCTGTAAATTTAATGACTCTCCCGAACCAGTTACTTTGTTTAGTTTGGGGAGTTTTTAGACCATCAGTTACAACCATAAAATTAAATTTCTAAGTCGAGTAGAAATTATTTTTATAAAACCCACCTCCTAGCTCTCCTCTATTAACTTTGATATACACTAGTCAATTAAAATGTACAAAATGTACAATGTACGATGTAAAAAAAAAACCCTGTGTCTTTCAAATTACTGTCAAACACTGGAATTGTTAAAATAGTTACTAAAGAGAAAGACACCCATGCTGAGTATCACCAGGAAGGTACTTAAAGCTTGGGTTTGAATTTAAGAAGGAAACACCCAACTAGTAGCAGATCTAGCCCCTCAACTGAACCAAACTAGCTGAAGGTGGCATAGTCCTTGGGTTTGACACTTACAAGCTACGTGAATCTTGGCAAGTTCCAGCCTCACCTTCCTCAGGGTTCAAGGAGAGATAATGACATTGTTCCAAGGGTTACATAAGACTGTGCTGATGAGAAAACTCAGCAGTGTCCAGCGCGTGTGTTCAACCCCTGGTAGTTCTCAGATCAGTACCCTCTCCCTCAGTTTTAGTTTTTATTCCATTGCCACAGGTGGCCAGTGCCTGAGTTCTTATATATTAATCAATAGCTCCTGCTTGTTGGGCCTGTACTAGGTGCCAAACACTCATTTTAAGTGTTCCGTGTGTCTTAGCTATTCATCTCCCAGAACAGCCCTAAATGGTGTGTTATTAATCCCATTCGAGAGATAAGGAAACTGAGGCACTGAGAGGTCAAGAAATCTACCCAGGATCTCATAAATAAGGCTGGGATTAGAACCTGACTGATGCCAGGGCAACAACCATTGCACCAGAGTGACTTCGTTTAATTCCCCATCAACAGTTAGAATGATGGGAGTGGAAGGTACCTTAGGTATCACTGGCTTCAGTCTGTTTTTCTTTTCTTTTTCCAAAGTCTTCCTCTCCCCCCTCCCACCCCCATCCCACAGAGGAAGAATCTAAAACTCAGAGAAGCTGAGCTGTTTGCCAGGGACTGGTTAGGTCAGAGCCCAAACAGGAACATGGGCAGAGTTTGTGCCTCTACTCACGATAAATACGTTGAACTAAAAAAGTGGGTATTGCCAATTAAAGTTATGGAGAAATATAAAGTAATGACTGTATTGTGATCCCATTTTAGAGGGAAAATGTGCCTGCATAGAAGATAGAATATGTTCTGCCCAAATGTTAACAGTGCTTATTTTTGGATGGTCAGATTATGAGTAATTAAAATTTTCTTGGGGCATCTGGGTGGCTCAGTCGGTTAAGTGTCCAACTTCGGCTCAAGTCATGATCTCGCGGTTCATGGGTTCAAGCCCCGCATCGGGCTCTGTGCTGTCAGCTCAGAGCCTGGAGCCTGCTTTGGATTCTGTCTCTCTGTCTCTGTCTCCCTGTCTCTCTCGCTCTCTGCCCCTCCCCCACTTGCACTCTGTCTCTCTCAAAAATAAATAAACATTAAAAAAATAAAATCAATAAAATTCTCTTTGTAATTTTGCTTCTTCGTATCTTTAAATTTTTCTACCATGAACAAGGACTTTTTCTATAACCAAGAAATCATTCTTAGAGGACTTTAAAACTTCCACATTCAACTAATCTATATAGCCTACCTACTAGGTCCCAAGAACCGTGTTGGAGGCTTTCACATGCTTATGCCATTTACTCACACGGTCCTTTTGAGTTTATGCTTGTTTCCATTCATGCTGCCTTCTCTCCTGCCCCCTGGTGCTGACTCATGCCATGAAATCCGCCTCTCTGAAGTCCTTAAAATAGAAATCAGGAAAACAGGCTTTCTCCAAAGAGGAGTCAAAACTCAGTAAGCCTCTAAACTGGATTCAGCTCACACCCCACTTTGCAAACATCCCTGTAAGAGAACAATCCGGGTGCAGGTGTGAAGGTGCAATTGTTGTTGCCGACAGTAACAGTAATTAAAGAAACAGTGGTTAAAATGGTTAAAGAAAGTGCAAGACACCACCTCAGACATGTGTGGTATCACAGGTGAGGTGAAGAAGAAGGGAACAAATAAGACAGGATGCACTTGGCCTCTCTAATCTGTTGGGAAGAAGGATATAAAGTAAAAAGACCAGTAACCAGGTTGGCTAAGTGGAAAATGGGTCATATGAACATTATATACATTTGTTGTATGTACATTAGGACTTGAGAGAAAGGAGTGGCCTTTAGAGGCCAGGACATGTATGGTGACTGCAGGGAGAATAATTTGGCTAGAAGTGTGCATTCTAGCTGGAGGGTACACTGGGGGACGGGTCAAAGGAAAGAGAACCTTAACTGTTAAAATAAAAAGAAAATCTCCTAGACTGTCTTAAAGAAAATTAGAGATGTGAGTGCAAAGCAATTAAATGAGCAAATAATGAAATAACAATCTAAGTGTAAAGGAGAAATCATTCCTTGTGTTGATGGTGACATCTCCAGATTGCTTCAGGTTCTCCATATTCATTGAAGGATTAGAGCGAAGAAAACATGTCAGAAAAGACCTATGGGGGGTGGGGGGCACTTAAAGTCACCACTGAAGAGCATTTTGAATATGAATATTATGGAAGATGGGCGAGGGGATGAGTGGTACCGAGGAAGGATAGAAACTAGCCAAAATGTACTAAGTAGGAAATGTCAGCATAAGAAACCTCAAAATGAGAAGGAATATTCTGGGGGGAAAAAGATGGTAATGACATACTAGCCCTAGTAGCTAAAAAATGTATTATAAATTTAGTGTTTTTCAAATTTGGTATTGGTGCATGAATGAAGAATCCAATCAAAATAGGGGTGCTGAGTGGCTCAGTCAGCTGAGCGTCTGACTCTTGGTTTCAGCTGAACTCATGGTTTGTGGGTTTGAGCCTGGCATAGGGCTCTGTGCTGGCAGTGCGGATAGTGCTTGGGATTCTCTTTTTCTCCTTCTCTTTCCTCTCTCTCTCTGCCTTCATGTGTTCTCTTTCTCTCTCTTTCTCTCTCCTTCTCTCTCTCTTTCTCGCTCTCAAATACATAAATAAATAAGCTTAAAAAAAAAAGAATCCGATCAAAATAAAGGGCATACAAATCAGAAAGGAAGAAATAAAATTGTACCTATTTGCAGATGACATGATGGTATATGTAGAAAGCCCCAAAGACTTCACCAAAAAAACCCCGTTAGAACTAATAAATGAATTCAGTAAAGTTGCAGGGGACAAAATCAATATGCAAAAATATGTTGCATTTCTACACAATAACAGTAAGCTAACAATAATAACAAACTACCAGAAAGAGAAATTAAGAAAGTGTTCCCATTTATAATTGTATCAAAAAGAATAAGATACCTAAGAATAACTTTATCCAGAGAGATGAAAGAGCTGTACCGTGAAAACGGTAAGACACTAATGAAAGACACTGAAGAAGACACCAAAAAATGGAAAGATATTCCATGCTCGTGGATTGGAAGAACTCCTTTCATTAAAATGTTCATACTACCCAAAGCAACCTACAGATTCAATACAATCCCTATCAAAATTCCAATGGCATTTTTCACAGAAATAGGACAATCCTAAAATTAGTGTTGAACCGCAAAAAAATAGCAAATAGGCAAAGTAATCTTGAGAAAGAACAAAGGTGGAGGCATCACACTCCCTGATTTCAAACTACATTACTATATAGTAATTAAAACAGTATGGTACTGGCATAAAAACAGGCACATGGATCAATGGAACCGAATAGAGAGACGAGACATAAACCTACATATATATGGTCAATTAATTTATGACAAAGAAGCCAAGAATACACAATGGGGAAAGGACAGTGTCTACAGTAAATAGTGTTGGGAAAACTGGACGGCCGCATATAAAAGGATGAACTGGACCACCTTCTTATACCATGTACAAAAGTTAACTCAAAATGGATTGAAGACTTGAGTATAAGACCTGAAGCCATAAAACTTCCAGAAGAAAAGATAGTAAGCCTCTTGACCTCAGTCTTGGAAAGAATTTTTGGTTTTGGATTTGACACAAAAGCAAAGGCAACAAAAGCAAAAATAAACCAGTGAGACTACACCAACCTAAAAAGGTTCTGCACAGCAAAGGAAATGAATGACGTGAAATGAGAAGGAGCCTACCTAATGAGAGAAAATATTTGCAAATATGATGTGTATCTGATAATGGGTTAATATTCAAAATATATACAGAACTCTTAAAACTCAATAAAAGTAAAAAAACAAAACAACAACAGCAAAATACTCTAAAAAATGGGCTGAGAATCTGAATAGACATTTTTTCAAAGAAGATGTCTGAATGGCCAAAAGGTACACAAAATGGTGCTCAACATCATCAGGGAAATGCAAATCAAAACCACAAGCAGCAGCTCATACCTGCTGGTGAGGATGTGGAGAAAAGAGAACTCTGTGCGTTGTTGGTGGGAATGTGAATTGGTGCAGCCACTATGGAAAACAGTGTGGAAGTTCCTCAAGAAGTTAAAAATAGAACTACCATATAATTTGGCGATCCTACTTCCAAGTATTTATCTGAAGAAAATGAAAAGACTAACTCAAAAAGATATCTGCACCCTCATGTTCATTGCGGCAGTATTCACAATAGCCAAGATAAGGGAACAACCAAAGTGCAGATGAATAAAGATGGATAAATAAATTATTTCACACGCACACACACACACACAGTGGAATATTATTCAGCCATAAAAAGAATGAAATCCAGTCATTTGTGGCAATGTGGAGGGACCTTGAGGGTGTTATGTTAAGTGAAAAAAGTCCATAAGTCAGACAGAGAAAGACAAATACTGGATGATCTTGCTTTTATGTGGAATCAAAGAAAAAAAAAAAAAGCGGAGCTCATAGATTCGAAGAACAAATTGGTGGTTACCAAAGGTGAGGAGTGGGGGATGGGAGAAATTGATGAAGGGTGTCAAAAGGCACAAGCTTCCAGTTATAGAAATAAGTCATGGAGATGTAATGTACAACATGGTAACTATAGTTAATAATACTACGTTGTATATTTGAAAGTTGCTGAAAGTAAATCTTAAAAGTTCTCGTCAGAAGAAAAAACTTGTAACTATGTGTGGTTATGGATATTAACTAGACTTACTGTGGTCATTTTACAATATATACAAATATCAAATCATTATATTGTACACCTGAAACTAATATAATGTTATATGTCAATTATGCCTCAATAAAAAAATCAAAAGTAAATAATCATTTGGCACATAGCAAAAAAGAATCAGGTCAGTGAGATTAAAGAGTCCATTAATGGACCTACTTAACATATGTTACAGGTGGGCACATCTAATAAAAGGAGGGGAAGAATTGATTGTTCAATAACTGGGCAGCTAGCTGTCCATTTTGGAGGGGGTGGGAATGGAAGGACGTGTACAAGAAATTGTTTTTAGTTCATGCCCCTGTGGAAGGGGACTTCACAGTAACATGCGCGAATAAGGCAGCTCCAAAGGAAATTCTGTAAGGGGACTACCAGCCTGATTCAACTTGCTCTGGGCACTGTCATTTTTGTGACTTGGAGAATTTTCTTTTTAACTCGGGGCTTATAGGAAAACACTGGGGCAAGGACTGAATCTACTCAGTAAGAGAACACTGATAGACTGTATACTCCTAAGTTCTATTCTTCCCTGTATCCACTTCCTCCTTTCTAAAAAGCTAGAGGGGTGCCTGGGTGGCTCATTCGGTTAAGCATCTGACTCTTGATTTCGACTTAAGTCATTATCTCACAGTTCATGAGATTGAGCCCCACATCGAGCTCTGTGCTGACAACTCTGAGCTGGCTTGGGACTCTCTCTGTCCCTCTCTCTCTGCCCATCCCCCATGTGCATGAATGCCCTCTCACTCTCTCAAATAAACACTTTTTAAAATTAAAAAAAAAAATAAGCTGGATAAATCCCTCTGTGGACATGGCTGACTGGGTTCATCTATGCTGGGTGGGTCTGATGCTCTGTTTTCATTGCTCTGTTTGGGCTGGGTGTGCAACCTTCCGTTTCGGTCCCATATTTTGCTAAATCTTAGCATTCTGAATCATTGTGACTCTGCATCTTGATTCTTTGCTTGCAAACTCAAAAAGCCCATGGGATGCAGCAGCTCTCTGTCTAACCACAATTTATTCACCAGGCTCATTTTGTCTAGAGACAGATATTTTTCTGCTCTGTCATCTAGTGTCTGGATTCAGCTATGAACTATGGTTATTGGAGTTTTAAAGTACTTTTGGCAGAAGTAATCCAAACTGAAAACAGATCCCTGATTTATAACATACCACAATACTTCCTTTCTTATATGTTAAATTAAACATCTCTTGCCATCTACTCCCCGACATACACACAAACACATCACATCACCCCACCCCACCCCACTCTGAATATAATTCTTAATGACTACTAGCTCCAAGGGATATTCAAAACTCTATACCCTTTTTTAGAATTGTTAAATGTTTTTATTTACTTGGGGGAGGGGGGGCAGAGAGAGAGGGAGACACAGAATCCAAAGCAGGCTCCAGGCTCTGAGCTGTCAGCACAGAGCCTAACATGGGGCTCGAACCCAAGAACCACAAGATCATGACCTGAGCCAAAGTTGGACGCTTAACCAACTGAGGCTCCCAGGTGCCCCTATTCCCTTTTTTAACTAGAATGCTGTAGCATCTCCCCTACCCATGTATAGTCAAAGCAGATTTGGCCCAAGCTATGGCTTTGCATCTATCAGAGAATTATTTCTGTTTAGCTGCTATATGCCTAGGAAGTGGTGAAAAGTTCCAACTGTGGGGTGGGCGGCAGTTGGGAGAGAGTGAACAATTTCCCAGATCCTACTGAGTCAACTGTTCTTACCAGAGCTTTCATAGGTCATCTGAAGTGTAGTAAGTCCTCTAGAATGGCAGCCGCAACCTTGAAAACATGTTTCAAAGCCCACTTCCTCCAAGCCTTATTTAATCTATTAGTAACATATTAATTTTTTTCAATGAACAACTGTTAAACTGTTAAGTCACTTGGTAAAATTAGAAGTTATTTGAGACCACCAAGAGGAAGACAAAATATTCCAAAATTCCTTCATTTTTCCTATCAAAAAACTCTCTCCTGTCGTGGAAAGTGAGAATGTTGAGGAAAAAGCATTAGGTCTTGCTTTCTTTTTTTTTTTTTATTTTTTTTTATTTTTGGGACAGAGAGAGACAGAGCATGAACGGGGGAGGGGCAGAGAGAGAGGGAGACACAGAATCGGAAACAGGCTCCGAGCCATCAGCCCAGAGCCTGATGCGGGGCTCGAACTCACAGACCGCGAGATCGTGACCTGGCTGAAGTCGGACGCTTAACCGACTGCGCCACCCAGGCGCCCCAGGTCTTGCTTTCTTGTACACACTGAGCTTTCATTGTTACCGAGTTTTGGAGCTCAATTAGTGATTAAAAGAGGTTTTTTTTTTCTTTCTGAAGAAAGGATTGAAGAAATAAAATTAACATTATAAGAACAAATCATGTATCCAGCATTATTAGGTCCTTTTCTATATTTTATGACAATCACTGGCTATAATATTGTTATAGTATAATTCTTCTTTTAAGTCGATTACTATTAGAGCAGAGGCCTACTGCTTAAAACAGGACAGTGACTAAGCATCATTTTCTCTTGTCTTACGTCCATCCTGTCTTACCCTCAAATCCAAAATTTTGATGCTATTTATGGAATTAGTCTTCTCTGTGGCTAATATTGAAAGAGGTTCTTATTTTGCAGACTACAAACAGAAGTGCAAGATTTGACTGCAAAGATTACAATGGCACTTCTTGAGCAAAAACGTTTACATGTGATTAGTCCTTTAACTTTATAAAGGCCTCGTATATTTTATTTCATTTAATTCTCATTAAAACCTTGTGAAGCCACTCTCATTATTCCATCTTAAAGATGGGGAAACTGAGACTCACTAAGGCTGAATGATGATAGCAGGGTTTGAAACTACTAAGTAATGGGATTTAAGCTTCAATGCCAAGACCTAACCTCATGTGCCAACACCTCATCTGAGTAATTAGCTGGTTTGTTCACAGACATTAAACTAGGATCTGAACTTGAGTACTCTGTTGGGACACTTCTGTCTTCCTCACTCCCGTATTGCGTCCCTCACCAAATCCTGCCTGCTTTTGCCTTCTCAGTATGTCTCAAAATCCAAGTCCTCTTCTCCATCCTTTGGCCATTCACCCTCTCTCACTTGGATTGTCATAAGAGCCTTCTGACCTGCCTTTCCCACCCTATACTGTCACTCAGACACATTCTTCTCACCTCCAACAGTGTATCTAAAATGAAGCTTTGATCACAAAATCCTACAATAGCTGCCTATAATCTAAATCTACCAAAATAAACTCCTGATGTTCCCAGACACCATTTGTCATTCCCTAACCGTCTATGTGCTCTTACACTGTCCCTCTGCCTGGGTGCTCCCTGCACTCACCTGTGCTAGACTAATGTCTCTTCCTCTTTTGAGGTTCAGTCAGATGTCATTTCCCAGCAGTACCTCCCATGCCCTCCTCTCCAGACTGCTTCATGGAACTACTTCTGTGTTTTTTTAAGACCCTGGGATTATCTTCATCATTTCACTTACTATCTTATTTTATAAAAATCTGGCTGGCTGGTTGGTTTTGTTTTTATTCTGCAATATCCTAGGGAAAGAGATCTCTGAATTATCTGCATTATTTTGATGGTGTTTTATTTTTTAAGTAATAATTATTACCCTTAGAATATTAACAGTTTTGTTGTGTAAAAATCAAAAAGAGAAAATAGGTTTCATTCTTTTAAAAAGTATAGTGGAATGATGACATTTTTCAATTTCTGTTTCATTCCTCTAAGATGATAAATGTTGCCTATGACAAATAAGTCTATAGAAGACTGAGGAAGAATTATCTGATGGGAACCCTGGTGGTTATTTTGAGAAGGAAGACAGTTCCAGATCTCACAATTATTTTTTTTTCAAAAGAGGAATATTTGCTTAGGGAAAGAACATCAGGGGAGATTTTAAAAGATAAGGAATGTTGAACACCATAGCAAAATATCTGAAAAAGCTGATAGTTTTTCTTTTATTTTTTCTTTTGTTTGTAATTAATTTTCTTCTTTTTTAATTTATTTATATTGAGATATAATTGACATAAAATGTCAATTGTGTAAGTGTAAGGTACACAGTTCACATATTGCAATATGATTACCAGGTAGCATTAGGTAACACATCCCATCACATCACTTAATTGTCATTTGTTTTTGCGGTGGAAACTATTAAAATCTAGTCTCGGTAACATAAAAATCTGTTTTGCATCTGTCTCCTCTGCTAGATTGTAAGCTCCTGGAGGGCAAGGACAACATCATATTCATCTGTGTATCTCCAGGACTCGGCACCTAGCACTAACAACACATGCCCATTGGGTAAATTGGATGTGTTAATTAAGAAAAATGGTTGTTGCCTTCAGAATCCTCCACAAAACAGAGAACATAAGAAGATAACTTTGAAATGATGTGAATTTGGCAAATAGGCAGGTGGCAAGAATATGAATTGTCAAAAAAAGAGTCTAGCGAGGAGCACTGACAAAAATACTAAAAGAAGATAGTGTACCATTAAGTTGGCACTCAGAGGGAAAAGGTATTTCAAAAGTACCACAGAGCAGTGCCAACAAAACCACCTAATGTCCCGGTCTTAGGAGCCTCCACAAAAGTACACATTGTCCTGGGACATGGCAGATTTGTTTTCAGATCACAAGTCAGGCATCAGGACCAGGACAGATGTAGACTTGAGTTTTTTAAGGCAGTAACTCCTCAGGGATTCTTTTAATACCTGTAAAACCATTTGTCATCCTTTGATTCTCATGCTACTTCTGGCTGTTGTCCAGCTTGCCCTTTTCTTTGCAGGACTTCAAATGTCTCCTTCCTCCTTTGCCTTCCAGTGTCTCCTGCTTTTGTCCTTCACTGTGTTACTTATATAAAATTACCATTGACTTTAAAACCTCCTGGAAAATTCTGCTGACTATCGGACTCCCCTAATTGTGGAAAGTACGTAGGTCACGCAAGTCTCTGCCGTCATATGCCACATTCTCTGTTTTTGCCATTTCCCCTGCCCAGGAGCCCTTCACCTGATCAAACCGTATCCAGATCTCACAATTATTTTTTTTTCAAAAGAGGAATATTTGCTTAGGGAAAGCAATCCTTCAAGGTCCAGCTCAGATGTCCAGTGTTAAACCTCTCCCAGCCCTAGAGATAGAACAGAATTCCTTATTCTCTTCTCTGTGTTCCAGACACAAATTGTTTAGACAGCTAGAATAGCTTTTGTAACACTGTTATTTATTTGTTTACATTACTTTTTTCCCTAATAGACTATGAACTGCTGAGGGCAGGTACCAAATGTTACCCATCTTTGTATCCCTTGCACTTACCAATGCCTAGAACATTGTAGACACTCCAAAGATATTTGTTGAAATATCCTGTAGTCTTATGGGCCCATTAAGGTGTCAGGTTCACACCTAAGATCAGCAAGACCTGTTCTGATCGAAGTTGGGTGACACGCAAAGAGAAATTTGAAGACTGAACAATGTTGGTATTTACTATTCAGTTATTCAACAAGTATTTACTGGGCTTCTATGGAGTTCACTGTACTCAGGACTGAAGATACTATAATAAAAAAAAAAAAAAAAAAAAAAAGACCAACTGGGTCCTATGTTCTCAGTCTAACAGAACAACTATTACTAAGCAAATAATTGTATAATTAATCATTATGCAATTTTAATATGCATATCAAAAGATAACTAGAGGGTGCTATGAGAGCATGTGACAGAGGGAGATGACCTAACCTGGGGTAAGTCAAGGGAAGATTCTTCTGTGGGTAGCTGATGCTCGGGCTGAGAGCAGAGGGAAGAGCAGGCATTGGCTAGGTGAACGGGCGGGCCTGAGGAGACAGAAGGAAACAGCATATAAGGTACAAGGTACCTTAGAAAAAATATAAGAGCCCTCCAGATGCACTTGCCACACTCTTGTAACCAACTTTTTGCCTGGGAAAGCTCACCTGTATGGACTGCACCAATGGGCTTCCATGTCCTCTGACTTTTGGTTGGGTTTGGTCAACAAGAGGCACTAAAAGGAAAGCAGAGGGTTTGAGGAGAATGAACCAAAGTATTTATTCCCCAGCTTCCACCCTGGCAGGTGGCTGTGGTTGGTTGGCTTCGATCCTCTGCCAACAGCCATGATTTCTGTCAGGCAGTGAACTCCATAGTCTATTCCGTTGGCTCTGCGGTGGCTCTATCTGCTTGTCCTTTCAACCTAGAGGTGGGGAACAATTCCTGGAGTTATTGCTCCCCCCCAAGACTTCACTATTCCTTATTAGTTTCTTCAAATCCTCCCGCACCCATGTAAATAGCAGCTTTATTAGACACTCGTCAAATTACCCATTTTGATTTATGCTACTTTCCTGCCAGAATGCTGACTGATAGAGAGGGCAAATAAGAGGCTAGATCACACAGAAGGTTTTTTAATTATGATAAGGGGTTTAGATTTTACCCTAAGTACCTGGGAAGTCATTGAGAGGTTTTAAGCAGGTAGACGACCAGGTTTGCATTGAAAAAAAATCACTCGAACAACTGCCGCATAGAGAGCGGATGGGAAGAGGCACAAGAGTAGAAGCAAGGAGGCTAGTCAGGAGGCAGTTGCAGTCATGAAGATGGAAATGATGGGCCATGATGGAATAAGTTGAGAGTGACCACAGAGATCAGGACACAGAAATAGGAGGAACTAAGGGACAACAAAAATCCAGCAAGATTTTTAACATAGTGTATGTGACTGCATGGCCTCATTGACTACAGAGTAAACCCCAGACTCCTCATTCTGGCCTCCAGGACCGGCCACCTCTGGTCCCTGAACCCCCTTCTTCCCTTCATACACATTCTATGGCCCAGATGAAGTCACCTCCCAACCAATCACAATGTACCTTGCACCTGGTGTACTCTTTCTGTCATGTTCTTGCTCTCACCCAAATCCTACCCATCCTCCAAGGCCCAGCTCAAAAGGTATTCATTAATTACAGGTAACAGTCTCTGAGAGCTTACTCCTTTTTGGTCACTGTGTTAAAAGCATTAGTTCACGTAATCCACCTATCTATGAAGCAGGGCTTTCATTCACCCCTTTTACAGATGAGGAGTCTGAGGCTCAGAGAAATTAAGTGCACACAGTCATACCATGTTGGACTTGAACCCAGGCCTGGATGATTTCAAAATCCTGTGTTTGATTCCAGTCTAAAAATGTTTCTCAAATTAAAATAATTAACTTTATTTATGACTCACTAAATGACAGGCAGTGTGCCGTGCACTCCCTTGAATTGTTTTACTTGATGCTTATAACAACCCTACCAGTTAAGAACCAGTTTTAATGTCATCTTTAAAGTATGAAACTAAAGCAGAGAAAGTAAGAAACTTGCTTAAATGCAACCTTCTCCACAAAAACTTGCCAGATACCCCCCCTACTCTTGAAAATCATTCCTCCCTCCTCTGAAATTTGAGGCACCACAATAACATCACCCCTCCACTCCATTTACTGCTGCTTAGCATGTGTCACCTTTTTTTTATAATAAACTACTAGGGCAACCCGGGTCTGATTCACTGTCAATTCCCCCAAAGCACCTGACCATAGTTACCCCATTTCCTAACAGCTCCTTGCTCCAAGGAAGCACTTGTAAAAATATTTAACAAATGAACACTGGGATGCCTACAGCATACCAACAGGGAACTCAGGCAGTGCTGGGGGATGACAGTCTTCACTGGCATTTGTTTAGGCCACACTGCCAGACCCTCTGGCCAGGGTACTGCCAGTTATCTACCAGCCACCAGACTTTCTGAATCACATTTGCCTTAAAAACAGGGACTATGTAGATTGCAGAACAGCGCAAAAGAAATTAGATTTTTGTTTATTGTAACTAGCTTGTTGGGTAGTAAAACTAATCATACTGGTGGAGGACTATGAGTTTTGAAAGCCATCACATTCAGTTCTGCTTTCTACTGCTCCTAACCCTAAGTCCAGTAATGACTTAACTTATCTGAGCTACAGACCCCTTATCTATAAAATAACAGTTGTAAGAACTGTCTGCATGGGACCGTTGTGAGGAAAGTTAAATGAGATGAAATACATAAGCAAAGCCACTCTAGTAAGGTGACTGAGTGGTAAATGGTAGTTATAATTAAGTGTGAGAGTAGCGTGTTCCACTCACTACATTTTAGGAGGGTCATTGCCAAACAGGAAATTTAAGAGAGGACAAAAAATGTGTCCCCCATGCTGCCTAAGGGGCTAAAGGAGTTTGGCCTGTGAAGACTTAGAGAATGCACAAGATACGTTTTTGAAAATCTGAAGTTTACGTATGGGAGAGAGAACAGGCTTTTCTGTTGCTCCAAAGCTGAAATAGGACCAACATGATAAAGTCTCACCATTACGATAAAGTGACAAATACTGACTTAATATAAGAGAAACCTTTCTAACAACTGGGTTATCCAGCAATGGACTGGAAAACTAGTGGGAGTTTGCTCATTGGACGTGCTCAGGCAAAGCCTGGGAGGCATGTCAGAGATGCTAAAGGCAGCATGCTTCTACCTGGGAAGATGGCCTCAGCGGCAAGGGAGTTTCATTCCAATGCAAAAATTCTGTTATTCTATTATCCAGAAACTCAAATATGCATTGGAAATTTGGGTAAGGAACGATTTAAGGATTCTGTCCACTAGATTGTTAATTCTGGAGTGACACAAATTAATCTATTAGCTGCAATGATTTAGTTCTACCCACAGCCTTGTGGGCTCCTATCCCTGAATACCTACAAAGATGAGTCAGGGCTGTCATCTTGGCATCTCTCCAGACAATAGACTCATAGTTTCCTAAAGTTAGATGGGACCTGTGAGGTATTCTGATCCAGTTTCAGATCAGATACCTTTGATCAAGAGAATAATCTCCCATTCCTTAATCAATTTTCAGTGCACAAAGAAAAACAATCCTAAACTTTGGAAATAAACACATAAGCTGATTCCCATGAAAACTCAAACTTCAGGCACCACCACACCAAGTATAAACTCTCTTTAACCCATTCATTCATAAAACATTTATTTAATCCCTGTTCTGGGCAGGACCAAGGCCAAGTATGACTGGATATTCAAAATGAAATATTTTCAAATCCTGCCCTTTAGAATTTCATGGAGATGAGATATGTACATAAATTAGTACATTAAAAAGTGGGAAGTAAGGGTTGCAGTAAGAGTGATCCAAATAGAATGATCTGGAGTGTATGGAGGGAAAATGGCTCCCTTCAGCTTAGGTGATAGGAAGAACCTCTCCTGAAGTGTGCGGATCAGGTCATGAAGGAAGCGCAGGAGTTGGCAAAGATGGGAAGGATATTTCGACAGAGGAACCAAAGGGAATAAAGCATGGAGGTGAAGAAATGTATGTGTTTGTATTAAGTAGTTCAGTTAAGATAGGAGAGGAAAATGGGAATGAAATCAAATCACCAAGGATCTGGATTCTATTGTGGACAATAGCATGCCTTTGAACACCTTGAGCAGGGACCACATATACATTTGCTACTGTCTATATTACTCATTTGATCCTTATAGCAACCCTATGAGCAGGAATTACCATAACCCCATTTTACAGATAAAGCTCACACTCATCCTCATGCCAAGGATTTATCATAATGACTTGAAAACATAACAAATCCATTAAGCCAAATCCCAAATTAAAGAGCAGAATTATTTTATTGAGAACAATCTCTCGGCCATATGTTTGAAATCTAGATTAGGTAAAGGATCATGGTGCACACATTTCAACTAACAATGGGGTTGATGTATGTGAAAAGGAGACCATAGTCCTTGAGTAGGTCTCCTTAGGACAGACATCTTACTTCAACACCAACTAGTGCCCCATGTCTCTGTTCTAAGGTGGTCCAGATCAAATGATCAAAGGTCTCTTCCTCTTTTCCTAAAAGATCAGGTGAACAGACCAGCCAAAGTCTTGTTAGGTATCAGTTCCAAGAATAAAATTGGTCATTAATGGTTTTCACAACCATATTTTGTAAGAGATTCAAGCTAATTTTACCTTCAGACCATCTATGTTAGGCATATAATCAATAAGAAGCAAGTTAACCAAAATGTTTACATTTAACATTTTGTGAGTTACTTCAGGGAACTTTTTTTTTAATGTTTATTTATTTGTTAGAGAGAGAGAGAGCAAGTGGGGAAGGGGCAGAGGTTCTGAGGTAGGCTCTGCGCTGATAGCAGCAAGCCTGATGCAGGGCTCAGACTCAAACCGTGAGATAATGACCTGAGCCAAAGTTGGATGCTCAACTAACTGAGCCACCCAGGTGCCCCTACCTCAGGGAACTTTAAATATAAAGACCAATCTCCTGGGCCATTCAGAATTCACGTCTAGATAGTCTCACGCCACAATCCATGGGTATGTGCTCAATTAATTCACATTTCTATCACCCAAGATTCTGGTGGAACCTAAATGAAAATTGAGTGTGTGAGTGGCTTGCATCAATTGAATTAAATGGGGCTCCCAGGAAATGAAGTCCATCGGTGTCAATGAATAGAACTTAGGCACATGCAGGCATGGATAGTGGGCATCGTGGTAAGTGGGATGATGAGTGTGAGGACCCACAAGGCGAAATCACAATAGGGAAGGGAATTGTGGGGCCCCCAGGAGAAAATCCACTATAAGAAAAAAGACTGGCTTGGTATGTTGAACTTGGCAACAGAACTTGAGCTGAGAAAGAAAAAAGGGTTTTCAGGTACAGCAGGGAAGCTATTACTTGAACCTACCTCTACTCAGTATCCTACCCTGGAGGAAATACATAGCAATCAAAGAGCTGTGGCACCAACCTACCTTGCTATGAAACCCCTCTAATAGAACCTAACTCCAAGGAGAAGTCATTTCCCATCCATCCATCTTTTTTTTTTTATTTGGGGGGGGGGGGGCGCAGAGAGAGAGGGAGAGAGAATCCCAAGCAGGCTCCGCCCCACCAGCACAGAGCCTGACGCCAGGCTCAGTCGCACCAACAGTGAGATCATGACCATAGCCAAAATCAAGAGTCAGGTGCTTAAGAGACTGAGCCACCCAGGCACCACCCCCCCCCAACTCCATCCCTCTTTGAGTGAAATGGTGAGTGCATGCCCTGAGCTAGAGAGCAATGGTGGCAAGGTTCTGTTGTGACCAGCTGGGATAGCTGGCAGAGTACCCAGAGTAGGCAGTAGAGGCAACAACCCTAGGAAGTCATGGAGCTGGCCTGGGGAAGGTAAAATCTTATGGCAAACCATAAGAGACTCTTAAATACAGAGAACAAACTGAGGGTTGATGGAGAGGAGGGTTGGGGGGGTGTTAAATGGGTAATGGGCATTAAGGAGGGCACTTTTTGGGATGAGCACTAGATGTCATATGTAAGCAATGGATCACTGGGTTCTATGTTAACTAACTTGAGAATAAACAAGTACATAAATAAATAAATAGAGTCAGACACTTAACTGACTGAGCCACCCAGGCACCCCAAGTCTTATTTCTTTTTATTTTGGTGTAGTCCCAATAATTTGTTTTTACTTTTGTTTCCTTGCCTCAGGAGACATATCTAGTAAGAAGTTGCTATGGCTGATGTCAAAAAGGTTACTTCCTGTGTTCTCTTCTTCGATTTTAATGTTTTCCTGTCTCACATTTAGATATTTCATCCATTTTGAATTTATTTTTGTGTATAAGAAAGTGGTCTAGTTTCATTCTTTTGCATGTTTCTGTCCAATTTTCCCAACATCATTGTTGAAGAGACTGTCTTTTTTTCCACTGGATATTCTTTCCTGCTTTGTTGAAGATTAATTGACCATATAGTTGTGGGTTCATTTCTGGGTTTTCTGTACTGTTCCATTGATCTATGTGTCTGTTTTTGTGCCAGTACCATAGTGTCTTGATCACTACAGCTTTGTAATATAACTTGAAGTCCAGAATTGTGATGCCTCCAGACCTGCTTTTCTTTCTCAAGATTGGTTTGGCTATTTGTGTCTTTTGTGATTCCATACAAATTTTAGGATTGTTTATTCTAGCTCTGTGGGAAAATATTGTTGATATTTTAATAGGGATTGCATTAAATGTGTAGATTGCTTTAGGTAGTGTAGATGTTGTAACAATATTTGTTCTTCCAGTCCATGAGCGTGGAATGTCTTTCCATTTCTTTGTGTCATTTTCAATCTCTTTCATCAGTGCTTTATAGTTTTCAGAGTATAGATCTTTTACCTCTTTGGTTAGGTTTATTCCTTGGTATCTTATGGTTTTGGTGCAATTGTAAATGGGATTGATTCTTTCATTTCTCTTTCTGCTGCTTCATCATTGATGCATAGAAATGCAACTGATTTCTGTATGTTGATTTTGTATCCTGCAACTTTGCTGAATTCTTAGCAATTTTTTGGTGGAGTCTTTTGGGCTTTGGGTGGAACCCAATTTTTTGGGTGGAGTGTTGAGCAACTTTGCTGAAAATCTTAGCAATTTTTTGGTGGAGTCTTTTGGGTTTTCTATTTAGAGTATCATGCCATCTGCAAATAGTGAAAGTTTGACTTCTTCCTTGCTGATTTGGATGCCTTTTATTTCTTTGTGTGTCTGATTGCTGAGGCTAAGAGTTCCAGTACTATGTTAAATAACAGTGGTGAGAGTGGGCATCCCTATCTAGTTCCTGACCATAGAGGAAAAGCTCTCAGTTTTTCCCCATCGAGGATGATATTAGCTGTGGGTTTTTCATATACAGCCTTTTTTATATTGAGATGTGTTCCCTCTAACCCTACTTTGTTGAGGGTTTTTATCATGAATGGATGTTATACTTTGTCAAATGCTTCTTCTGCATCTATTGAAAGGATCATAGGGTTCTTATCTTTTCTTTTGTTAATGTGGTATATCACATTGATTTGTGAATATTGAACCACCCTTGCAGCCCAGGAATAAATTCCACTTAATCATGGTGAATGCTTCTTTTAATGTACTGTTGGATTCAATTTGTTAGTATTTTATTGAGAATTTTTGTATCCATGTTTCTCAGGGACATTAGCCTATAGTTCTCTTTTTTAGTGGAGTCTTTGGTTTTGCCGTCAAGGTAATGCTGGCCTCATAGAATGAATTTGGAAGTTTTCCTTCCTTTTCTATATTTTGTAATAGTTTGAGAAGAATAGGTATTAAATCTTTAAATGTTTGGTAGAGTTTGCCTATGAAGCCATCTGAGTTTCTTTATGTTTATTATTAATTGATTTATATATTTGGGTGCTTTCAAGCTGGGGGCATATTTACGATTGTCAGATCTTCTTGATGGTAGACCCCTTAATTATGATAGAATGTCCTACTTCATCTCTTAATACAGTCTTTATTTTAAAATCTAGTTTATCTGCTATAAGGATTGCTACTCCAGCTTTCTTTTGATGTCCATTTGCATATAAATGTTTCTGCATCCCTTCACTCTCAATCTGCAGGTGTCTTTAGGTCTAAAATGAGTCTCTTGTAGCTAGCATATAGATGGGACTTGTTGGGGGTTTTTTGTTTTTTGTTTTTTGTTTTTTTATTCATTCTGACACCTTATGTCTTGATTGGAGTGTTTAGTCCATTTACAGTGAGAATGATTATTGATAGATATGTACTTATTGCCATTTTATTACTTGTTTTATGGTTGTTTCTCGAGATTTTTTCTGTTCATTTCTTGTCTTTTGTCATTTTTGGTCTTTCCTTTCCACTCAGAGTCCCCTTTAATATTTCTTGCAGGGCTGGTTTAGTAGTCACAAACTCCTTTAGTTTTTGTTTGTCTGGAAAACTCTTTATCTCTCCTCCTATCCTGCCGGAGTCCAGCTCCAGCAGATCTAGGGGTTCCCAAAGAATGAACGATGTCAGTGAAAAAGTGAAAAAAATAAATAAATAAAATAAAAATAAAAATGGACACAGACAACAGCAGTGTGTTGAACTGGCCACTTTATTGTGGCAAACGTGGCATTATGTTTGTTAGCAATTTCCTTGTAGCGTACGTCATCTATGTTTTCTAGCATTACCTAATTCTAAAAATGTTCCTATGTGTAATCACCCTTTAAGGAATAACATGGTTATTTTCTCATAACGTTTCCTCCTGCCCTTTGCTTATTGATTAATTTCTTACATTATTTTCATTATGTATCTATGTTTATCTATAATCTATAAAACATTTGCTTTGCTGTTTTCATGAAAGGTCATCTATCTCTCAACACCTCAAGTGGAACAGTTACAGGGACATGACCTCTTAGTTGTTTCTCTGAACCATTTGTGGCTTGAGGAACAAAAGTGTTCGCCTCGGTCCAAGGAGCCAGGAGGGGGCCAAGAGGGCCTTAGAAACCCACGCCTTATACATTCTCAGAGAGGCAATGCACCTAGGAACTAATGAACCATTCTGTACCTTAACCGACTAGGTTCAGTCATCATCTGGAATGCCTCCTGGGGGCCAAGTGGGCCTAGGGGTTGGAGTAACTTGTGCCCATAGATACACTCCTTTGTTGCCAGAGTGGGCTTTCAAATCTATTTGTTCCTTCCTTGGCTGAGAAATATATGAGGCTATCCTTCCTTTAGATAGAGGAGTCTTTATAGGGGGTGGCAAAGGCTAAATGTAGGACTGCACAATTTCCTTGTGGAACCTTATTTCTTTCCCCAATAGTTCTTTTCCCAGGGGGCCTGTCCAGGGCAATTCCCCAACAGACAATTCCCCAGGTACTTTTATTAAGGCCAAATTACATAAAAGCAGGAGTATAAGAAGCTTCACTGTCGGTGGGCTGCCCTGCAGTCCCGATCCATCCACCGCCCGGGCCCTGCCATCAAGCTGGTTGGATAGCTCGCCTTCCAGCACTATCCTGAATGACAGTCTTGCTGGATAGAGAATTCTTGGCTGTAGATTATTCCCATTCAGCATGTTGAATAAACTCTGGTTTGACAAGTTTCTGTTGAGAGATCTGCAGTTAGCCTCATGGGTCTTCCTGTGTAAGTTATGGAACTCTTTTGTCTTGCTGCTTTTAGGATTTTTTTCTTTACTGCTGTATTTTGCAAATTTAATTACAGTATGTCTGGGTATTGGCCTGCTTTTGTTGATTTTGATGGGAGTTCTCTGTGCCTCATGGAGCTGGATGTCTGTTTTCTTCCCCAGATCAGGGAAGTTTTCAGCTATTATTTCCTCAAATTTTCTGTTTTTCTCTCTCTTCTTCTGGGACTCTTATGATATAAACATTACTACATTTGATAGAGTCATTGAGTTCCCTAAATCTATTCTCATGTTCTATCATTCTTCTTTCTCTCTTTTGTTCAGCTTCCTTATTTTCCATTATTTTGTCTTCTATATCACTTATTCATTCCTCTACTTCTTCCAGTCTGCTGTTCATTACATCCAGTCTGTTTCATAATCAGTTATTATATTTTTCATTTTTGACTGCTTATTTTTTAACTCATTCACTTTGGTGGTAAGGGTGTCCCTGAAGTCTTCCATGCTTTTTTCAAGCCCAGCAAGCATCTTTATGGTTGTTGCCTTAAATTCTCCATCAGGCATATTACTTATATCTGTTTCTATTACATCTCTGGCCATGCCCTTTTCTTAATTGTTTCATTTGGGATAAATTCCTCCATCTTGTCATTTTGTCTACATCCCTGTCTTCTTCTGTGTATTAGAAAAGCTTGTTCTATTTCCTTCTCCTGAGAGTAATGGCTTTATGAAGAAGATGCCATATAACAGTCAGGGCCTGGAGCTTCAGAGAGTGTCTCTGGTGTGTGCTGCATATACTCTGCTGCTATGTTTTAGCTGCTCTATCCTTTAAGCCAATCATCTCCAGAGACTCTCCTTGCTTACAGTGGGCACTGTTTGGACCTTGGCCCAAGGGTGGCAAGTTTTAACTGGATGTGCTCTGGTTTGCTTGTTAAATGAGACCTGATGCTACTTCAACTAGAACTGAAGGCTTGCAGAACTCTCTGGTTGAAAGACATGGTTCATGCAGGGGTTTCTGCTGGGTTTCTAGAGAAGGGTCCCCCTGCGCTGGGATTGAGGCAAGTTTGGCCAAGAAGGGCAGTCACACCAGAGCACAAGAGCATGGGAGTTGCATCAAGCAGGTTAGGCAGCCAGCGTCCAGGCAAGCCACTCTCAGCAGGCGGTTCTGCATCTATGCCAAGGGACAGGAGGAGGGCAATGGTGCCCACAGGCTCTTTTGTCCCCAGAGAGGTGTCTCTGTGAATACCACCTCTCATAGATGCACTCCAAGAAGAATGAACAGTCTTCCCACTGTGTGCCCTAGGTGATGCTCAGATTTCTACCTCCATGCCACCTGCCCCAGTTTGCTTGCCTACTTTCTCTCCGGAAGTAGGGCAGCACCCTGGCTCTATCCCAGCCAAGCTCACCAACCTTTAAAATTCCAGTCTTGGGATGTCTGGGTGGCTCAGTCAATTAAGCATCCAACTCTTGATTTCAGTTCAGGTCATGATCTCACAGTCGCAAGATCGAGCCCCATGTGGAGCCCTGCGCTGAGCAAGGAGCTGGCTTGGGGTTTTCACTCTCTGTCTCTGCCTGTCACCTGCTCCTGTGAACTTTCTCCCACCTCCCCCCCCAAATAATTAAATAAATAAAACATTCTTTAAAAAGCTCCAGTCTTTAAGTCCCACTGGTTGCAAAACCCACGAAAATCAACCTCTCTTGTTTTCCCAGCCAGTGGCTTCAGGAAAGTGTTTTCCTTATGGATTCCCCTGTGCACTCCTCTCTTTCTTTCTGCTTTTCTCCACCACCAAGGCTCCCTCCCCACTGCAGGACCTGTGATTTATTTCTCCCCTAAACTAAGTCTCCACACTTCCTACCTTCCTCAGTGTGACCTCTTCTCTCCCTCTAGTTGTGCAGTTTGTTCTGCCAGTCCTCAGGTCGATTTCTTGGGTATTCAGAATGATTTTATAGTTATCTAGTTGTGTTCAAGGGACTAAACAAGCCTAGGGTCTTCCTACTACACTGCCACCTTACCTCCCTTCCTATCATGTTACTCTTTGGTAACCTTTGGGGACCTACATTTTTCACTCCATATATTATTGCTAAGATTCATCCATATTCTTATGTGTAATGGTGAGTCATTTTGAATGCCATATAATAGTACATTATGTGAATAAACCATAAACTATGTATTCATTCTCAAGTTAATGGTCATTTGGGTTTTTTCCAGCTTTCTGTTATGAATATTCTTATACATGTTTCCTGATATATCTTTGAAAGAGTTTCTTTTGTACATTCAATATTTTAATTAAAGTTTTAATTAGAAATAGCTACTGATTGTATCAAAACCTTTTCTTGGCATTTACTGATGACTTCATAGTTTTTCCTTAATTTGTTGCTGTAGGGAATTATATTGTTGGATTTCCTAATGGCAAAACTTTCTGGGATTCCTAAAACATAACTTAGTGTCTATTATTCTTTCAACACTATTACTAGACTTATTACGTTCTGTGAGTCCAGTTTATTGAGGTATAATTTGGATATAGTAAAATTCATCCTACCGAAGTACACAATTTGATGAGTTTTGACAAGTATCTTCAGTCACGTAACTACCACCACAATCAACATAGAAACATTTCCATCACACCAAAGTATTTCCTTATGCCCTGTGCAGTCAGTCTTCTGTCCCACCCAAATCCCTGGCAACCACTGGTCTGATTTCCATCCTTCTAGTTTCACCTTTTCCAGAATGTCGTGTTATAAATAAAGTTCATACAGCATGTAGGCTTTTGTGAATGGTTTTATCACTTGACATAATGTTTTTGAAATTCATCCATGATGCTGCATATATCAGTAGTTTGTTTCTTTGCTACTATTCATCTCTAGGTGTACCACAATTTGTTTATCCACTCACTAGTGGATGGACTTTCAGGTTTTTGTTTTCAGTTTTTGACTACTAGGAATATATCTGCTATAAAAATTTGCGTATGCCTTTGTGTGAACAAATGCTTTCATTCCTTGAGTAAATACGTAAGTGTGAGTTTTCTGGGTCATATGACAAGTGTATTTTAACAATCTAAAACTGCCAAACCCTTTCCCAAAATCCCTGCACTATTTTGCATTCCCAGCAGAAAGGTATGAGAGTTCCAGTGGCTCTACATCTTTGGCAGCATTTGGTATTGTCAGTGGTCTGTTTGACTTTTTGTTATTGAGCTATAAGAGCTATTCATATATTCTGAATACAGGTCCATTATTAGGTATATATGTTGCAAATATTTTTTCTCCCTGCACGTGCCTCGCTTTTCATTGATTTAATGTTGTCTCTCAGAGGGCAGAAGTTTTCTATGTTGACAAAGCACATTTTAATTTTCAGTTCATTTCAATTTTTTCTTTTATGGTTCATGTTTTTTAAATGTCCTGTTTATGCAATCTTTGCTTAACCCACCATTACAAAGATTTTTCTCTGTATATCTATGCTTTCTTCTAGAGGTTTTATAGCTTTAGCTCTTATATTTATGTCGATAATGTGTTTCAATTTAGTATGTTTATAGATGTGAGGTAAGGGCCAAGGTTTTATTGTTGTTGTTACTGTTGTTAGTCTTTTGTTTCTGCTTTCACATAGACTTCCAACTGCTTCGGCCCCATTTATTTAAAAGTCTCTCCTTTCTCCATTGAATTTCCTTTGCACCTGTGTCAAAATTCAATTGATCATAAATATGTTTGGGTCTATTTCTGGAGTCTGTATTCTATTCCATTGTTCTGTAAGACTATTCTTTTGCCATTATCACACTTTCTTGATAAGTGGTAAATCTAAAATTAGGTACTGTGAGTCCTCAACTTTGTTCTTACTTTTCAGATGGGCTTGCTAAATTTTTATTTAGAATCTTTTCATGTATATGCATAAGTTGAACTACAGAAATATTTTGTGCTATATTTATCAGATTTTAATATTAAAGTTATGCTTGTTTCATAATATTATTGAGGAACTTTCCATACCTTTCTAGAGAATGAAATAATTTGGTTAACCTATTAAAGAGATTAAATTAACTCTTGCTTGAAAGTTAGATGGAATTCAGTTGCAAAACTAAACTATTTCAATAAGTATTTTTCCTTAAAGGAAGAATTTAATAATTTTTTTCATTTCTTCTATAGTTTTTGGCTTTCTGTCTCTTCTTATACCAATTTTGCTCATTTATATTTTGCCAGAAAATCATTCATATTGTTTAGACTTTCAGATTTACTGAAATTTATCAATTTATAATTTATTAACACAATTGAATTTATGAATGTTCTTATAAACATAGGAAACTGAGGTACAGAGAGATCAAGTAACATGCCCAAGGTCACACAGCTAATAAGCGGTAGAGGCAGGATTTGAACCCAAGGCATCCAAGCACCTGCACTTAACCACTAGAAACCCAGGGAATACTGATACAGAGTGACCTTTAAATTCTGCGAATCATCTGATAAAGTCTTTCATGATACCCTTAGGGACAAGATGAAGAAATGTTAGCTACAAATTTTTGCCAAACAGCCTTACTCGAAGAGAATGCTCCATCTTTACCTCTCCTTTACAAATCCAGCAAGAGGGACAATAAATGGCTTGACGTAGAGATCCAGAGACGTGGAGGAGAACATAAAATATGGTTCCTAAATTTGCAAATGATGCGAAAGTGCATCTGCTAGCTTAATGGCAAAACGGAATTAAAGAAATCTTCTCCGCTGCATTCTAGTTGATCACACAGGTGTAAACTGAACAGATTTTAGGCCCCACAAGAACAAAGACCAAATATATTTTTATTCATCCATGTACACAAAGCTCCCAGCAGAACTGTAACTGCTTAGTAAATATTTTTTTAATATCTATTGAAAGCAAAATATATGACTGCACCGCAACAAGTGCACAAGTTTAGAATGAAGGCGACATGGTTAAACGCTGAGACAAGTAGGGGAAAAGTTCCCGTTTGCCACAAGCTCCCTGTGAATCGACGATGCAATGAGCAGGATGTAGCCTGAGAAAACTTAAAACTAGATGTGGTTCTAAGGCAAGTCACTGAAACTCACAGCAAAACAAAGTTAATAATAATTCAAAAGATTATTTGAAGGGTAAGATCATTCGTATGAGAAAGAAAAATTGTTGCAAACAACAAATATCCATTATCAAATTTTATTGCAATTAAATTATAAATCCCCACAGCAAATTAAGAATCACCTTGAGCTTCTCTATAATTTATCAATTTTTTGAGATGAAGATTAAGAGAGATACATATGAAGTGTCTCACGGGATGTCTGGAGCCTATTAAACATTTTATAAATCATCACATAAATGGATTATCCTTTCAAACACAGGAAACTGTACGTATGAGTATATGCGTAACCACACATACATACATAATCACATGTATGGAAGTATTTATGTCAAACTGTAAAGAAGTTTCCCCTAGTTATTGCTACCATTATCACTATTCTGGATACAGGAGACACAATGAAGAATTAGATGGACGAAATACCACCCTTGATTTTTGGTTATTTACTCCTCTCCCATGTACAAGAATCACTTTTTTATTATAAAAGGAAAACCAAACTATAAAGACAATAAAGAGATAGCAGTTGCTAGGGATTGGGGTGGGGGTGGATAGTTGGAACACGGGATTTTTAGGACAGTGAATTACATCATCATTTGGCAAAACCTATATAGATAGAATGTACAACACAAAGAGTGGATTCTAATGTAAACTGTGGATTTAAGTTACTAATAATGTATCAATATTGCTTCATCAATTGCAACAAATGTGAGATTGTGAGGGGGAAAAAAACTGAGATTTGTGGAGAGGCTTGAGGAAGGGAAGGAAGAGAAAGGTTTAAGCCAAGTGTTCCAAGAGAGAGTAGACCAAGTTTAATTCCATCTCAGTCATTAACTACTAATTGGGCAAATGATTAAATCTCTCAGAAGCAGTTTCTGCTTTCATAAATTGAAGGTTCTTTTCCTGCAGGTTCGTTGTGAGGACCAGATTTAAAAAGCGTAAAGTGCCTCCCCTAAGAGACTGTGGGTACTTAATACATTTTAACTGTTCCTGAAAGGAAAGGTGTCCTAAACCAGTGCTTTTCAAATGCTAATGTACAGATGAATCACTGGGGTGTCTTGCTGAATGCAGACTCGGATTCAGTACACCAGAGTCTGTGCTTCTGCATTGCTGACAAGCTCCAGATGATGCTGATGCTGGTTGAAAGTCCTAGAGTCTTCCAACAGTGGGAATCTTTGACAGGGAATATTTAAGAATCAATTTAACAACTGATATCTATTTTCAGAAGAATTGTGACTCAGAACTACACAGAATTTGCAAGATGGAAGAAATAGCTATCCCTTAGAGGATGAAACTTGAATCTAAAATTAACTGAACCAGGTCAGTGTTGCACCAGATGAAATTTAATTAACAGTGGGTTGTGGTTGCTATCCAGGGAAGCCAAACCTCAGATGGATACAAAATTGTGCATAAACAAGAAAGTAAAAGATCCAGTGGTCGAGTCCTCTCACTGATCTCCTTCCCAAAGGCCCACCCAAAATATCCATCAATAGAAACACCTCCTATGAAAAAATCAAGGCATTTAGAGGAAACAAATTGCAGTAATCTACATGTGTCTTTCCCCCAGATGCAGTGTCTCCCAGCCTCAGCCAATCAGAAGCAACACCTGGACCATTCGCTCCCACCCCTGGGGTTTCAGAGAGTTCATGGAAAGTGGGAGATGCCCAAGCATCTGTTATTTCTAGAACAGAAATACGTGGTGGTTTGAGGGGCGCCTGGGTGGCTCAGTCAGTTAAGCGTCCAGCTCTTGATTTCAGCTCAGGTCATGATCTCCCAGTTCGTGAGTTCGAGCCCCGCATCAGACTGCGCTGACAGCACAGAGCCTGCTTGGAATTCTGTCTCCCTCTCTCTCTGCCCCTCCCCAAATAAATAAAAATAAATTTTTAAAAAATAAAAAATAAAAAAGTTTGAGAAACCTTGCCTTACTGCATTCATCTCCTTAGACTTCCCAGCAGAGAGGACTTAGCTGAACGTGGTGGGCAGAGGTTCAGTTGTGAGTAGAGCAATTTACTCACCCTATTTGAGCCTGACTTTTGTCATCTGTAAACCAAGAATCACAATAGCATCTATGTAAAGTGTAAGGTCGCTATAGAGACTAGATAAAGTAATGGATGTAATGGCCACTTGTAATCTGAATACAAATGCGTTTTCAGTAAATGCATTCCTTGTGTCAAATCTTCACTAAACAAAGCCATTAAGATGCCCCTTGGGCTTGTTAGTGTGAGATTTTACCCATTTAGCAAGGCAAGGAGGAGTTGGTAAACCAAATTCCAAGTTGACAGAAAACCTTGCTATAAGCACACCTTTGCTTTTCTTGTTTGAGCCACCTGGGAAAAGAATGCAACCTTCCAGATCTGCTATCTCATCTGTAAAACTTAGGACGGTAACTCCTTGCTCCCCTCTCAGAGAGGTGGGGTTGCTTCCTAAATGATGAAATCTGAAAGTGTCTTGGAAACTATAAAACTCCACACACATTGTTGATGCCTGCCTGTGCAAGAGCTAGAAAGGGCAAGGCATCAGTTTTCAGATCCAGTAATATCCCACTCCTACCTCACCTGAACCCTACCCCCAAAAGGTATAATCTGCTGACAGGAGAGCCTGAGTCTGAGGCATGACTCCATCAGCAATTCAAGAAAGGCAAGAGTACTCAGTTTCTGGGGTAATTGCCAGTTCCCTGGCGTGGAGTTAGCGGGTGCCGCTCAGCAAGCAAAGAGGTTGGCCCACCATCTGCGTGCCTGGCATATTGGCAGTTTCCCAAGTTTAGTGATGGGTAGCGTGCCACACGTTCTCCCCACTGCTGCTGGTGGCAACTGTCATTATACATCGTATTTCAAGAGTGGAATTGTAGATTATGTGCCTTAGAAGAACTGGGTTCAGATATCTGCAGAGTCAAGCACAGACTGATTCAGGGATTAGGAATGGAGAAAGGCTTTACAGGATAAAACTGTTCACATGGTTTAAAGTGGAAAAGTGAGAACAGCTGACTGGGAAATAAAAACTGTCACTCAGAGATGGGAATCCGGGTGGGGAGACACAAGATAGGGCACAGGTGATGAGGGAGCATAAGGTAAACTGAGGGCAAAGCACAAAGTAGCACATCACCACCACCACCCCCAGGTGGAATATGTGTGACATTCCTCAGGCACTCCTGGCTGCCCAAGAACAAAGGAAAGGACAGAAAACAAATGGTTAAACTGATAGAACCTCCATCAGTTTACAAGTATCTTTAGTAATATTACAAGAAAAGGGCAAATTTATCAATGGCCTAATCTCCAGGAACGCCTACTGTCTTAAGGGTAATGCGTTACTAGAAGGAAAAACCTTAGCTTAACAATACCAAGGTCTCCAGTAACCTGTGAGTCTCCTTTAGCATGTGGAAATCCCTTTAAGAAACTTCCTCTCGACTTTACCTCCCCTAACTCCACAGTATATAAGCAACCACTCTTCACAACCCCAGTGCAGCTCTTTCTGCCCATGGGTCTTGTCCCCATACTTTAACCGCCTTTTTATACCAAAGACATTTTCAAGAATTCTTGGCCGTCAGCTCTGAACCCCACCCTCACTCCAAAACCCCATCATTTGGCACCTAAACCGTGGGACTTCAAGTCTTTTCAACTGGACTCTGAGCCAGTGCAAACTTGGTGAGTACTTTCTCTTTTCTTCCTTTACTCTCGTTTCAGGGGCTTTTCGAGAAGTATGGTCTTATTGGAACACTTTCACGTCGATTGCTCAGGCTGCAATCCTCTAACCCGTGGCTAGCCTACAGGGAGGAAGAAGCCTGCCTTTTGGCTGGAAGTTAGTACCCTGGCTGGAATAGTAATAAGACCCAGAAACTTTCTGCCTTCTCTTTATTCCTATCCTTATACAAAGGATAAGGGTCTCTGGGTGTGAGACCTCCACTGAGAGCCAGCTGAAACCCAGTACCCTATTGAATTAAAACCCAACCAGGAACTATTTCCTAGGGAAATTGGCTATAAAGACTATATGTGTTGGAATGTCGCTTAGATCATGATGGATTTCTAGCTTTATTGTTTTGTCACTGTCCTCTACTAACTACTTAAATTACAAAATTGGGTAATCCCTCCCACCCCTTGTAAAACTTTTCCACTGTTTTCATGTGTTAAAAACAGTGCTTTCTTCACAGCCTTCTCAGCAAGGCAAACTAGGTCCATACGCTGGCACCCACCTGTAGCCTAGGATGCAATTGGGAAGGGGGGGAACTCTAGCATCCCTCCTACAGGGACCCTTAAGCAGCTGATCAGTGATCATAGTGATTTCGTTTGAGGGATGCCTCAGGTCGCTTTAACACCTCAGGAACCTCTGACATATCCTGCTTGTGGGACGCCACCTAGTAGTCAGGGGCTTGGGGGGGGATTTTCATGTATCCTGCTTGTGGGACTCCACCCAGGGGTCGGGGGTGGGGGGAATTTTCATGGTAATGGACCTTCTCCACTTTCTGTCTCTCAGAGGAGCATGGGAGCTTCTCTTCATCCCCAAGGGCTCTCCCTTGGGATGCCTTTTTAACCCACTGGAAACCATTCAGATTGCAAAATTTAGAAAAGGGCTGATTTCCTCTAACACTGCATGGCCTCAGTAAACAGGGCAAATGGACAGAGGGACCCTAGGTCCAGACTTTCACGGCTCTAAATCAGGACCCAGACCAAAAGGCCTCTTGCAGAAGGTGTTTGCCCAAATGTGTTTGACTAGTGAACTCCCCCCCCCCCTAACATATTGGATGTCTAAATAGGCCTCTAAATAAATCCAAGTTGCTGGAGGAAACACAGGCCATCCCTGACAAAGGGGATGCTACCTCTGTTCCTCTTCCTAGTAGATGTGAGGGCCTCTGCATCATTCATTTCCCAGGTTAATGGCTATGATAATTGGAACCAACTGTGCTTAGTCTACCTCAGGACAGGGACTTTAAGGAATATTCCCAAGCAGCTGCCAAAACTCCCTTTGTTTCAGGGAAATCCCATGTCTTCTCCAGCCTGACCTAGTCTCCACATTTCCATTTTGGTGGAAAAAAAAAAAAAAAATACCAGGGGTGCCTGGATGGTTTAGTCAGTTAGGTGACCGGCTTCAGCTCAGGTCATGATCTCACAATTCATGGGTTTGAGCCCGGTGTTGGGCTCGGTGCTGACACCTTAGATTCTGGAGCCTGCTGCGGATTCTGTGTCTCCCTCTCTCTCTGCCCCTCCCCTGCTCATGCTTTGTCTCTCTCTCAAAAATAAATAAACATTAAAAAAAAAAACATGGCATCTGCTCCTCTGTTTGAGTTGACAAGGGTTTTTTTTTACTATTGTTGTTATTAATCTATTTATTTTTGAGAGATAGAGAGTGAGTGGGAGAAGGGAAAGGGAGGGAGAGAGAATCCCAAGCAGGCTCTCACTGTCAGCACAGAGTCCGATGTGGGACTTGAACTCACAAACCGTGAGATAATGACCCAAGCTGAAACCAAGAGTTGACCCTTAACTGACTGAGCCACCAAGGTGCTCCCCTCCCCCACCTCAGCTGACAAGGCTTAGAACCGGGAACTGTAATGCCCCCGATTTCAAATACGAGAGACCACCAAGGAGCCGATACCGATGCAAACGCATGAGGGTTTATTTGCAAGCTTGAGCTTGGGCCCAAGTATATCCGACACAGCAGAGCAGGGACTTGGACCCCTAGGTTAAGGGGCGTAGCAGTTTTATAGGGGCCAGTGGCCAATGAGATTGTAACACACACAGAAAGTTGCATAGTCCTGTCAGCCCACACGCAGGTGGCCAATTGAATTGCAATTTACCCTATAGTAACTGTTTGAACTAGCCTATCACTCTGGTCAGAATTGGCGCACAAGTTTGGCGGGCAAAAGGCGGGGTTTACATTCTTTGGCGGTTAGGGGTTCTGTATTGACTAGGGTGGAGGAGTGTCTTAAGCACTAAGTAGGTCATGTGGGGGTTATACATGAGATGGTGGGTGTAGCACAAAATGGAGTTAGTCTTGCTCTGCTTGTCCAGGGGTAGGGGATTTTTGTTAAATTCCTTGGGTCCCACAAACTGGTTCTCTGCCTTCTAGCACTTCACCTCTTTTGCCTTCCCCTCCCCACCTCCTGTTTCTGTACCACCTTGGGTGCGGTCTACAGAACTGGCTTTTACACCATCGTTGGTGTCTCCGACACCTCCTCCCACTCTCACTGTCAAGGAGCAAAGAGCACCCCCTTGGACCACCCACTTCCGATTCCCCACTGGTGTTCCAGGTAAAAACTAATGGGAACAAATCGATTGACTTTTAAGTGGATGCAGGTGGATCATATTCGATGTTTAAGCTAGTTTAAATTTGTTGGTTTGAGGTAGACCTGTTCATCAGCATTAAATAAACTTTTTACTCTATCTAGGTTTGCTGAATGTCAAATAAGCTCATGTTCTCTCTGCTCCAATTTGTAGGCAAAAAAGATGACTTAAAATAATGGTTCATTTTGTATGTCTCAAAGTTTTCATGGGTAATTGTGAAGATAACTTTCAGTCTTTGGTAATCTAAAACTTTGAAGTTTTGCTTGGTGATAAATGGGATTGAATTCATTGGAAATCTATGTCTTCTCCAAATCGAATGGAATGCTAAAGCATTGGTTACTGAACGTAGGTTTGCACTTTTCTTATTGTAGAGAAACGAAGGATATTCGGATCTGTTGGAAAAACCTGCTTTGTGCTCGATTAATTCATAAATTTTCCATCAAAAAATTCTGGTGTAACAATTCACAATTGGTTACTACTTAGTTTTCACTGGAGACTAAGGTTTCTAAGAGTTAAAATTCTGCTAAATGTAGTTAAGACTGATGGAAATGAGAAAAGCAATTCTGTATGTTAAAAAACAAAACAAGGAAGGAGATGTGTAAGAAAGATACAAGGAATGGAAATAAATTTTTACTAAAGGTAAAAGAAAGTAATTTTGTCCTAAATGAGCCTGGTTACTTGGAGAGAAATGGCTTGGGCCAAAATTTGAAAGCAAAGGAAAGTTGTAGAAGGTTCGTGAAGGGAAATCTTTGGAAAGGAATTTTATGTGTGGTCAGGATGGACTAAGGTTGAAATGTATGGATTTTAAAAGTATACTGGGATAAGTATCCTTTTCTCTGTTCAAAATACAAAGTTTTCTTGGATTGTTGTTCTGCTCTCGATAAGTGTAAACAAAGGTCTTTTCTCTTTTGTCTGCCCACAAAGCCAAAGCTTATGTTTGTCTTTTTCAGGTGTTTGATTACTTCATTAAAACTTCTCAATATTAAAGGAGCTTCGCTTTGCTAACAACCATATAACCCTACATATTTGCCTTTGGGATCTCTTATTGCCATCTTGGTGAAGTAAGTTAGTTTTAAGTTATGTAATGATCTGTAAACCTATTTAGGATGTGCTTTATAACTTTATAAGGTTTTAACAAACTTCCAAGACTTAAATTGTAAATGAAGTCTTTTTGACCATTTAGGCCTTTTTGTTTGGTATGCTAAGTTACTTGGAAAAGCACTGTCAAAGAATGGTAAACCTTAGGTTGTATTGTAGGGGTAAATGCTAGAACTGCTCAAATACATATGCAATACCTAAAGTTTTAATGTTTTGGTGTAAGGTCATCACTTGATATTCAGATAATTGAAGTATTCTGTATCACAGAAATAGCTGGATTACCTCGTCAGTTGCACCATAATGAACTCTCATCAGATTGTTAACCATGCCCGTTTCTGAGATTTTGTCATTTATAATTCTGATGCTTTTACAAAACATGTTTTATCTTCAAGGAGATTTATAAAAAGGACATTTAGGACAAATACAGGTATTTAACATCCCTAAAATCCTAAAACTAGAATGGGCAAGACTTTTTAGAACTAAAAAAGCTGCATTCAAACTGAACAAGAATTAGGAACATGGGACCAAATGAACCAAGGAAAATTAGTTTTTTGTGACCCTTGTTTTAAAGTGTTGCTGGTTTCCTAATGATTGCTCTAAGATATCTATGATATACAAAAATGTGGTATTCATTTGTAAACCTGAAACATTTAACAAACTTCGTTCTACCTCAATGCTCTGAAATTCAAAAACTCTCAGTACTCTTTCTTTCATGGAAATTACAGTTACTTGCATAAGTTCAGTAAGAGTCTTCTCCTTTATAACAGGACACCATTGGAAATCCTGGTTATTTCACCAAGGCTTTGGCTGGAATGTCCTATTTCAGAGCAACATGCATAGACTCGGATATGACCATACAGCTCTGAGGAACTAAGGTTGACTTTACAAAACATGGAGCCATAAAGCCGCTTGGAAATGTTGGCCTGATACCTTGCTTACCAAGTTCCCAGAAGCCTTACCAGATGAGTGAGGAATGTCACTTCCTGGAAGGCACAGGAACTTCAGGATATCTTGAGGACCTCCTCAAGAGGAATTCATCCAAATCAACAAGTATTGCAGGGATGCCTGATAGCAAGTGCTTGGCATGGCTTCTGGCCTGGAGAGGCTACTAAACGTTCAATCTTGAGATTCCTTATAAAAAGTTCCAGCAAACGGGGTGCCTGGGTGGCTCAGTCGGTTGGGCGTCCGACTTCAGCTCAGGTCACGATCTCGCGGTCCGTGAGTTCGAGCCCCGCGTCGGGCTCTGGGCTGATGGCTCAGAGCCTGGAGCCTGCTTCCGATTCTGTGTCTCCCTCTCTCTCTGCCCCTCCCCCGTTCATGCTCTGTCTCTCTCTGTCTCAAAAATAAATAAACGATAAAAAAAAAAAATTTTTTTAAATAAAAAATAAAAAAAATAAAAAGTTCCAGCAAAGCAAATTATAAAAGATCTATATAACCAATCACTGTTCTTGATGAACTTATGTAAATAATAAGGCTAAGTTAAAATTGTACTTGTTTTACAAACAAATTAGTCTTGATTTGGCTATCTCAAAAATAGGGATGATTCTAGAGAGGAAAACTATGCCTCAATAATACACCTTTATGGATACTAAATTCTAGTTCTGATTGTCTTTAAATGTTGTTGTTTGCCTAAGCTGAACAACTTGAGGTAGATTTCAGAAAAATTGTCACAATATTTCATGTATAGACCATCCTCTGCGTATATAAAAAGCCTTTCTCACTGTAGAGACCTATCAGTAGATAAAGGCTATAGTGCTTTATTATTCACTTGAGGCCAGGTTCACTCATAAATCTCTAAGTGAATATGCAAACCATATCCTCCCTACACCTGATCTGCCAGTTACTAGAAACCCACCCCATATCAACCCAGGAGATGTGGTTTAATGAAGGTCTAATACAGCAGGGAATTTAACTCCAAAATGGAAGGGCCCCTACCGGGTCATATTATGTACTGTCCACTGCAGTAAAATTACAGGGGCACTCTTCATGGGCTCCTATATGTAGAATAAAACCTCTACCTCCTTCACAGGAGCCAACTAATGCGCCTTCTCATTCCTGTAAGCCTATAGAAGACCTCAAACTTCCCTTCAAACAAAATTGATGGTCGTACCTTTCTTTTTCATTCTTTTTCCCAATTTATACTAACAATTCTTTCTTAACAGCGGGACATTCAAAAGGATCACCACAGACATTTGAATTACAAGCCAGAAAGACCCATCTGATTCCTACTGCCTGTTCCCACTCCATCTGAGGATGCTTCAAGCCTGACCTCTAAAAATCTTCTTGCTGGTACCACTGGCAGACACTGGACTCCTTCACTGCAATAACTTCAAGCCAACAGACGAGCCTTTCTATTCAAGAAGGTCTGTACAACAATGTTTTCTACATTGGATTCAGGTGCCTCTGCCTTGGTCAGTCTGGGAAGGTAGAGTGGAATTACAAATGTTGACCCGTAGGTAGGGACATCTCTACGCTCCTATTCAGCAGGAAGAAGCTACAGAAGATGAGACCTTCCACGTTCTTTAACCTTAAAGATTTAGGGGTCAAAATTGTTCAGGGGGGATATGATGAGGGAGCATAAGGCACATATGGCTAATGGCTACCTCACTGGACAGAGCACTTCCAGATCACTTGGATTTGCCTTTGATCTTATCAAGAAGTTATCAGCATCAACCACTTTTAATGATTAAACTTGATGGCACAGGGGAAAATAATCAAAGTCCCAAGACTCTTCCTGCTCTAGCTGCCCCTAAAATGGCTCTCTGTGGCAAAGAATGATAATTGGCATAGAATGTTCATTCTCCCCCTCTTCCGTAGTAATAGTAATTTTAGCTAGACACATGGCTATCCAGAATAAATACTACATTTTCCCTTGCAGCTATCAGAAGCCATGAAACTACTCTTTGGGCAATGAGATGTAAACATCAATTCATGCAGGACCTTTCAGGGACTTTTTTTTTTTTTTTTTTTTTTTTTTTTTTTTTTTTTTTTTTAACATTTTTTATTTATTTTTGGGACAGAGAGAGACAGAGCATGAACGGGGGAGGGGCAGAGAGAGAGGGAGACACAGAATCGGAAACAGGCTCCAGGCTCCGAGCCATCAGCCCAGAGCCTGACGCGGGGCTCGAACTCACGGACCGCGAGATCGTGACCTGGCTGAAGTCGGACGCTTAACCGACTGCGCCACCCAGGCGCCCCCCTTTCAGGGACTTTAAGAATCAGCTGGCTTCACCCTTTTATTGTCTTTTTTCCTATTGACTGGAATGAAAAACCAGGTGGCCGGAATTCTAGTCACCATCTTGTACCATGAGGTGATCTTGGAAATGGAGACCATACCATAGAAGCACTTACTTTAATAGGCCTTACTTATATTAAGTATTTACCTCCCTTAATGCTCACAACAACCCCCAGATATACACAAGGAGATTTAAAAGAAGTGATTGTCCAAGATCACAGTGCTAGGAGATGGTGAACTCAGGATTTGAACCCCAGTCTGGGTGGCTGTATAAACCATGTCCTTTACTGGATGGATCCCCTGGGTGAAGTCTAGGCTGTACACAGAGTGTGGGGAATGGGTCACAATTCTGGTTTTACCAAGTCAGCAGAAGCTCTGAACTCTAACTCCTTATACCCTTATCCCAGCAAGGTTCAATCATTCAGGGAAAATGTGAGGGTCATCTGTGTTCACATCACTCACTCTGTAAGGCATTCTCAGAGAATGAGGCCATATCACTTAAACCCAGTTCCCTAAAGTTCAACTCCCTTTTGAGGGCTTTTGTACCTGTCTGCATGTTCTTTTTGTCCTCATTTTAGCAATCTAAGAATTTGAAAATTAGAATTTAGAATTATGGAATTGAGAGTGCCTTTGAGTGACAGGAAGTGGGAGAAAACTTTTATTTATTTTTAATGTTTGTTTATTTTGAGAGGGAGTTAGCAGGGTAGGGTCAGAGAAGGGAGAGAGAGAATCCCAAGAAGGCTCCATCCTCAGTGCAGAGCCCGACAGAGGGCTGGATCCCATGACCCTGAGATCATGACCTGAGCCTAAATCAAGAGTCAGTCGCTCAACTGACTGAGCTACTCACATGCCCCAAGAAGTGGGAGGAAACTTTTAAAAGAGCAATCTTGAGCCAGAAGTCAGAAGAATTTTCTTTGCATCAACTCTTTTCAGACTATGCAGAACACAAAAGGCAAAGAGTGGAACTCCACAGAGAAGTCAGGGGGAAGAATATGTGACTGTCAAATTCGAACTCATGTTGGTGGAAATGAGAGGAACAGTGGGCTTGAGTGAGTCAAGCATCTCAGCTTTATCAAGAACCTCATTGAAGGGGACAAAACAAAGATCTGAGGCAGATAACCAAGTTTCCTATCCACCGGAGAATGCACAATGCAACAACAGCCTAAAACTGGAAGAAGATACCTATTCCTCCATTACCCTCTAAACTACCACTAGTCAACCTACTTCACAGAGACACTGTGTGGGCCTGGTACCATCAGTTAAAGCTGAGCACCAGAGACAGACACTAGAAGCACATAAGTAACTCTGTGAATATACTTACCCAAATCAGAAGAATATTCCCGTCACAGCCAAGGAGGCCAACATCTAGACAAGGTCCCATGGAAAATCAAAGGTGAACAAGGGGAAAGCTCAAAAATATGATTTGAGGGGACTGATCCTCCAGAAGCAGGTCCTTCTTCTGAGGAGGGGGTGCCAGAGCTTTTAGAGTTACCACTCTTCTAGAGGGAGTTAATACCATTGTAGTAACCAGTCCAGCCCAGAGGCTGGGTTGGCCTTCTGGACCAGAATTGCAGCCAGGGCCAGCAATATGGAGGCAGTAGAATCATGACGAGACTTGTAGTGTCTCATGGTGTATGGTCCATGGGAGAAGTCTCTCTGAAGACATGGACAGTTGGGTTCACCTGCAGCTTTATAGTGGACGAGCCTGGATTCCAGAAAAACCAGGGAAAATGAGTACATGCTTTTCCTTGCCTTCCTGCAATTTGCCAATATGGTATGCACCATGTGTTCAAAGGAAAAATGTGCTAATAAAAAGCCTCCTGTGAGATTAGAATATCAAGGGAAAGAGCATATTTGTGTAAGTGAGGGTGGAAAGGGGACTACAGTTAGCTCCACTGACAGCCGTACTTTAGTCCCTTCAGCATAGTCCATGCTTTCTGCTTACAGGGCTGGTAGACCAGTGGGTTGCCCGTAGACCCTCCCCCCCACCCCTCCAAAGGTGCCTGCTTTGGGTGGGATATGTGTGTTAGGATACAGGCAGACCCTTAGGTTTCAAAAATGGGAAAACTGGGGCACCTGGGTGACCCAGTCCGTTGAGCATCCAACTCTTGATTTCAGCTCAGGTCAGGGTTGTGGGATGGAGCCCCACATCAGGCTCCTTGTTGAACATGGAGGCTGCTTGACATTTTCTCTCCCTCTCTCTGCCTCTACTTCTCCCTCTACCCCTGCCTCTACCTGCCCCCCGCCCGACTCACACTCTCCTCTCACTCTTAAAAAAGGACATTTCACAAGTTATCACTCATCCCAGTTAATAAACATCATTTATTAACAAAACATTAATAACATAATTTGTTAAATGAAAACCTTGTTTGTAACTACCAAATATCCACCTTTGAAGTCCCTGACAGCTTGTAAGTGAGACGGTCTTCAGCTGAGCATATTGCAAGGATTTGAGTAAAGAAACAGCCAGCATTGGTTTCTGTGCATTTTCCTCTTCAGAACACAGATTACCTTAGGACTTGTTCCTTCTGGTTTTAAGTGTAATGACTCTGAACTGTTGAGTATTTTAAGCCAAAGAGTAAGCTGTTATTCTCTCTCTTGCCCTCCCCAAAACACAGAATTCTTAACTTGGAAAATGTTGTTTTTGTTTTTTCTTAGCAACCTGAGACGTCTCTGGTTTAGCACTGGCTAAAAACACAGGGCGCTTTGCCAGTGTTATTTCCACTTGCAACCGTTTTGTAGAGTTCTGCTGCTTAAAAATGTTTAAGGCTGCTTCTCAATCCTAAATACATAATATGTTGAATTTAAAATTTGTATGTAAGTCATCAGCTGTTGTATTTAGGAGACCGAATTCATCGCATGCAAAGTATGGTTAATGTTCCAAACTCAAAGTAGGATTAAAGCCAAAAAGCTTGATTTTCATGCTTGTGCATGACTCCCTTTTAATTTCTTGTGTACTTCTTAAATGTTTAGTCCTGGGAGTATTGGAAAAGGCTGGGTGTTTTTCACTTGTCCTTTCACAGCAGTTTCCAACGTTGTTTTATTACTAAGAGCAGAGGATTTCTGTGCTCTCCTCACCCCCCACCAATCAGAGGAAGTTATAAAAGTACTGCCCTGGAAGGAGAGGTGGAGGTGGGAAGTCTGTAACCATCATGATACTACTGGTCTGGGTTAGAATCCTCAATAAACATTACAGATAAAAAGCAAGTTTTATTGAGGAGCAAGTGTCTCTCTACTGATTGCTCATTAGCAGTCAGAATTTTCACCATAAATAACACACAAACTTTATTCCTTTAAAAAAAATGATGGAGGGGTGCCTGGGTGGCTCAGTCGGTTAAGCGGCCGACTTCGGCTCAGGTCATGATGTCGCGGTCCGTGAGTTCAAGCCCTGCGTCGGGCTCTGTGCTGACAGCTCAGAGCCTGGAGCCTGTTTCGGATTCTGTGTCTCCCTCTCTCTGCCCCTCCCCCGTTCATGCTCTGTCTCTCTCTGTCTCAAAAATAAATGTTAAAAAAAAAATTTTTTTTTTAAATGATGGAATCATTTGGGGTCTTGGCTTATGAGCTGGTCACCCATGGAGATTTCTGGAACTAGCCCAGATGTGTTACCCATTTTCAGCAGCGCCACAAAATAAAACTAAAAGCAGCTAATGACAATTGAGCAGCTCTTTACAGATGTTGCGTTAAGTACTTACCTCCTTTTATGCTCACAACAACCCCCAAACCATGAGTTTCCTGAGAGTAAGGGTTGTGTTGTCATGGTCACTGCCGAACTACCATCTCTTATCTCTCTACCTGGAGTATACCAGGTCTATGATACCTTCTTGTTGAATGAATGAAAGCGTATAAGATACTTCTTAGTGCCATTTAACATTCCGTCAGCCTCCCCTACCTCTTGTTCCAGCCACTGCATAGAGCAGCACTACAGTGGCCTCTGAACATCTTCACACAGGCTCAAAAAACCTGCCTCACCTGCGCTCCACACTTCCTGCTTCTTGCCTTGGGGCTTCCCTTGGACACACAGGTCTGTGTGCCCTGAAAGTCCACCATGTACGTGTAATGTGGAAATGTGGGAGAGTTATTACCTGCAGGGACATACCTTTAACCAATGGGAGACAGGAGTCAATGAATAAATTCTTCCTGTTCTTTTCTCCAGTGGACTATTTGGATACCAAATTTATTTCACTTTTAGAGGACAATCATGATGGTCCCTTGGGATCAAACCATTAGCATGGACCAACTCAGTAACCTCCCCTCCATACCTTATAACAGTCCCTCTCTCTGTCTTCCTGCCCCACTTCTTTGTCTCCATCTTGCTCACTGGGCTCACAATCCCTAGTAGAGAAATAGCCTATACGTCCTCTATCTCAGGCCCTTCTTTCTGGAGAGCCCCGACTAAGACAAAGTAGGTGAATCTGCCCTTGAATACTTTGTCCAAAAACATTATCCAGATGAATTCTTGTGCACTAGACCATCTTATTTTAATTGCTAAATTCCAGTCAAAAGGAATGAGGGATGCCTTCTTCCAGGACGACGGAACCCACCACCCTGGATACCAACGGTAGCTATTTGTGTGAGCTGTGAGAACGTGGCGCTGAGGCAGTAGGGCCCCCTTCTGACTCCTGTAAGTCTTATTTCGCTGCAAGAAGCACAGCCTCCAGAGGACTCGCTGAGGACAGGAGGATGTGATATTGCTGTGTCAGGGTCCATCTCGGAATGCTGAAAACAAATGTTTGCAGTAAATGGTAAATGGCACAGCGATGCCTTCCAACTATGTCTGGAAAATTACACAAATCTCTGGGAGCTGACCAGTTCTACTAAAAAGCAGCAAACCTAAAAAGGAGCTGATAGCAGAATCAACTAGCACTAGTAATAAAATAATAGATGTGATTTTTTTTTTTTCTGACATCCGTTGAATATTTACTCTGTACCAGGCCAGGGTTTATCACATTAGATCTTTACAAAAGCCCTTTAATGACATCACTCTTAATTTTCAGGTATCTGGAGGGCTTCGACATCGTTAACTCACCCAAGTTCTCACTGCTGTATAAAGTAGATGCCGGCCAACTTGCAGACTTCTTTTATATAAGAGAGGAATAAATCTTCTGTCTCAGCCAGTGTTGTGTTGATGATTTCTGTTATATGTAGTTGAGATTAATCGTAAATGTTATAGTTACCTAATTATAGGAGATTTCTGGTACTACTTTTGGTTCAACCCCCAGTGCAAAAACTAGGGAGATATACCTTAGTGGACATTGTAAAAAATTGTAGTCATAAGATACTCTTTCCATTGTGCAGCAGAGAAAGGAAAATCAGCAATGATCTGATACAGGGAAGGTGTATCAGAGAAAAAAAGTCCCACAAGATACTTTCTCAGTGTTCTAAGGCCTTTTACAGGTATAAAGACTGTATCTCCCCCATCCCCGGCCCCAGAATTGATACACAGGAAGTTATAAATATGAACGTACCTACAGAGATTTTCAGTAGGACTCTAGGAAATAATGATATTTCACTCATTTATTCATTTAAAACCATTTATTAAGCCCCAGGAAGCTACAGAGATGAAATGGTGAGACGGAGCCTCAGAAGGCCAGGTCTGTGGAAGAGGCTCCCACCGGGCGCCACCGGGCGCCACCGGGCGCGCTCCGCTGTGCCGGTGTGGCTCCCAGGGAGTCACAGAGGAGGGGTCTGATCCAGCGTTGAGAGAGGAAGGAAGGCTTCCTGGAGGAGGTGATGCCCAGAGGAAGGAAGGCTTCCTGGAGGAGGTGATGCCCGAGTGAGTCCTGATCGTTGAGTAGGTGTTCCAGGAGGATAAATCTGGGTAAGGGTTAGCAAGAAAGGCAAGGAGAGAGCCCCAGGGGCACCGGGCGAACGCCGAGCAGCGTGGTGTGGTAGGACACACGGGGAGGAGTGAGAAGAGATGAGGCCGCTGCCGCATAAAGGAGCCACGTCATGAAGGCCCAACACCAACGTGTCTAGGTCACCTGGAAAGCTATGCCGAGCACAGAATGCATTTAACCATTTAGAACCATTGTAGTTTAGAAAGATGCTTTGCTCTGGGTCACCGCACTGACCTTCCTGCTCTAATACTGTGAATCAAGAAACTGGTATGATTTTTTTTTTTCTTAATTTTTTTTTTTTAACGTGTATTTAGTATTGAGAGACAGCATGAGCAGGGGAGGGGCAGAGAGAGGGGGAGACACAGAATCGGAAGCAGGCTCCAGGCTCTGAGCTGTCAGCACAGAGCCCGACACAGGGCTTGAACTCACAAACTGCGAGATCATGACCTGAGCCGAAGTCAGACGCTTAACCGACTGAGCCACCCAGGCGCCCCATTTTTTTTTTAATTATAATTCAAAAAGCAACCCTTGGCCTTATTCGGGAAGGTAATTTGGAGTGCTGAATGTTCACACTTGATTCTGTCCTCTTAGGACACGCCTGGTGGATCTACCTAAGTCCAGGAGAGAGATGTATACCATTCGTTTGAGATACCAGTTCAAGCAGAAGCCAGGAGTGGGGACTGGAGGTAAGGCTCAAGATTCAAGACGAGGCCTCAGTGATAATATCAGCTAGATGGCTTCAGGGAGGAGCCAACAGGTGCCTGTGCTCACCCCGTATATGGTCCTTCTAAGGGAATTTTCTTCATATTTGAACATTCTCTGCAGAGTCCAGAGGCTTTCTAGGGGACGGGACCTGGGTTGGCCCCTGATGGCTCCCGGTATAATAAAGAAGCCCCCGCACCTTTCTCTACCACCTTCCACATGCATTGGCCACAGGTGGCAAGTCCATCCTCGGCAATTCCACGCCTTCTTTACATGGTAAAGAGCAGGAAGCTGGGTGCCGGGCAGGGACGGAGCTTGTTTTGTTCATTGTTGTGTCCTCAGTCCCTAGCACAGGACTGAGCACATGGTAGGTACCCAAAAAATACTTACAAAATAGTCAATTGTGCCTTTGCATATAAAATAAAAATAGCAAATGCATTTCATATTTGCTATGTATTCTAAGCATTTTACGGATATTTTATTCTCAAAACAATGTTATAATGGAAGTACTATTATTCCCTTTTTACAGATGATAAAAACTAAGAACAGAGAGGTTAAGTACTTGCCTGCAGTCACACAGCTATAAGTATAAATTCTGCAAAAGTACAAACTTTTGGAAGTACAAACTCTTGGAAGTACAAACTTCCAATTTGAAGATAAATAAGTACTAGGGATGTAATGTACATGATGACTACAGTTAACACTCCTCTGTTAAAAGAAATTAATACATGTTACGTGAATGCTAGCATTTATGGTTCCTTTGACAACCCACTATATTTTCAATTTGGGGTACTTGTAGGTTTTAGTTGTTAATTAGGAGGCATTATTAACAGATAAAGATACATTTGCTCATTTTCTGGGTATAAATGGCAATCCAGAAGCTGAAAGAAGGGAGTGATGCCTGAGTGGGGAGAACCTGAAAACCCTCCACCCCAGTCCCATTAATCTTCAAACCCAAACACCCAGCCTTGGGCTATCTGGTTAAGCCCGCAAACCCTGTTCCCCCCAGTCACTGAGGTCTCAGTCACATTAGCCAGCTTTCTGCTCTTCAGACAAGCCAAGCACCTGCCTCCTCAAGGACTGTGCATATGCTGTTCCCTCTTCTGCAAATACTCTGCCCCCAGGTTTTCTCCTGGCTGGATAATTGCTCACTGTTCAGGTCTCAGCTTATGTGTCACTCCTTTTTGAGGCCATCCTCAAGTACCCAGTCTAAAGAACTACTCTCCAACCCTTACCCCCATCCCATTAACCTGCTTTATTTTCTTTTTAGCACTTGCCAGAAATAGTCATTTTTGTTTGCTCGCTATTTCCTTACTTACTTCATCTTCCCAACTTGGGAATATAAAACCCATGAGGTAGATCAGGGAGGTTGGCAGCATAAAGGCAGAGTGCAGTTCCTATTTTTCCAATGACAAATGATTCCACAAATTACCTGTCTTTGCCAAATCGTGGCCATTGCTAAGTCAGATGGGGAGAAGAACCTCGAATCTCCATGCACCCACCTCTCAGTGCCTGAATCATGCAGGATAAAATGCCCGGGCCCCAGAGATCCTGCATCAAAGGCCCATTGATGACACTCAGTTGCCGGCAAAGGCCCCCTTGCCAGTGTGAGAAATCAAATTGGGAGCTTTGGGCATGAGGTAGATGATGGTGAACAGGTGACAGTGGAGACCAAGAGGAGGTTTCACAGCACCGAGGATGTTGGAAGTCTGTGTGACTGCTGCTGAGGTTGCTGGGGAAACAGTTGGTGCCGCCTCTGGATGCCATCAGGGAGGATTTCCTGTTGCTGTTCCAGTTTTATATCCGAGGCTGTAGCATAAGATTTCTCTTGGGAAAAAATGTTTCTTTGGCTTAAAAAAGACATGGTTTGGAAGCCCTTCCTTTAGACCATTTCCCCTCATTGTATACAAAGGAACAGTGCTGGGAGGAAAAAAATGTTTTCGCTAAGCTCTTTCTCAGTATTCAGAATGAGAGTTTGAAATATTGTCCTTGCCAGGTAGACATTTGAAAACTTCAGGGCCAAGCCTCTCTCCCGCAGGCCCAGGGAGTTGAGCGCACTCACCCCTCTGTCTACCCTTCTCTCCTCACCAGATGGCAGGTAGCACCCATTGCCTGCTCCAGGCAAAACGTGTTAGAAACGTAGAGCGCTCAGACATGCCACTGACCTTTATCTATACTTCATGTAAGATGGTAGAAAGAGAGCAGGGTGCCTGGGAGGCTCAGTCATTTGAGCATCCAGCTTCAGCTCAGGTCTTGATCTCACGGTTCGTGAGTTCGAGCCCCGCGTCGGGCTCGCTGCTGTTGGCCAGTCAGTGGAGAGCCCGCTTCAGATCTTCTGTCCCCCTCTTTCTGCCCCTCCCCCGCTTGCACTCTCCCCGAAATACATATACTTTTTTTAAATTTTTTTAATGTTTATTTATTTTTGAGAGAGAGACAGAGCATGAGCGGGGGCGGGGCAGAGAGAGAAGGAGACACAGAATCCGAAGCAGGCTTCAGGCTCTGAGCTGTCAGCACAGAGTCCAACTCAGGGCTCGAACTCACCAACCGTGAGATCATGACCCGAGTCGAAGTCGGATGCTCAACCAACTGAGCCACCCAGGCGCCCCAATAAATATACTTTTTTTAAAAAAGGCAGGAAGAGAAACCAGGGAAATAATTGCCCTAGAAAGAACTCAGTTGATGGGCATCCCACACCCAAACTCTGCCAAGCGCCCACACTTCCTGGGGGTAAGGTAATGGCTTGCCAGCAGCTAATGGTGCACATCAGCATCTCAGGAGCTTTGCCGAAAGTCTGCTCGCAGCCATTGGGCTCACTGGGAATGTTTAGCCGAAAATAAATGTCTTCCTCTCACTTGCAAAGTGCTGCTTCACCTGCTGCTGGGGGGAGAGTGGTGGGAGAGAGGCGAGGATTTTGCAGCACTGCTCCCCCGCCACACAGGCCCGGAAGCCCAGAGCAGCCACCCCCACCTCTGCGTTGTGACTGCCACCTCGCCGCTGCTAGGCGAGGGATAATTGGTAGCGCTGGAACATGGCCAGGATTTGACAGAATGAAGAGCAGGCGTCTAAACACAGGGCATTGGCCCCAGCACTTGAGCTGTGACTGCGGGGTAGGTTTCAAAGTCACGGTACATTCACAAGGACCTCGGAGGTCAGGACACCCTGCCTGTTACCCAGCTCCCCCTTACTCAACTTCCGTGCCACTTTTATGCCACCCTTCCTACATACCAGCCTCTTGCTGGGGCAGCAACACAAAGGTGTTAGGTGACAGTAGAGTCCTATGAGTGTACAAGTGGGGACTGTACCCCACCCTCGAGCTGGAAGGTGACAGCCACAACTATATTTGGGGATGGAGATTAGCACAGGCTTCGGTTGGGACCGCGAGTACTGGCACAGGAGCTCTTTGCATCGCTCAGGGAGCCTATTAGCAAAGCCGAACTTGCTCCCGGCCAGCTGGCAACACAATCACTTTGAACTTCAGCCAGGGAGAGAACAGCCTCTGATAGTTAAAGAGCCACGCCCTTGTGGTTGGCCAAAAGATTGAATCCGACAGCCTGTGTGTCTGTGTCTTTTGCTGGGAGTCAGTCACTAAATTGTCATCATGGATGTCCAGCCACAGCACTAATCCCGAAGCTGGAGGTGTACCCTCCAGGGGAGGGACCCGTCCCTCAGATGGCAGGTTTTAAGTGGAGTATCTACCACTCGCAGGAGCAGGGCAAGCCTCCCAGTTCACGAGAGGTACCAAGAGACCATGTGGCCCAGGTCTCAAGTTTCGAATTTTGAAATTCTCTGCAAAAGAAATTGTATATGCAGTCACCGAGACTCCCTGACGGTGGGTGAAGGAAAATGACATTCAGGGTAAAACTTTAAATTAGCTGCTTCTTACCAGATGCCACTGCTTGGAATCTATTAAAATAACAATAATGACAGACACTCATGTAATGTATACTGTTCCAAGAGTCCAAGGCTCTTCTAAGACTTGTATTTAACCCTCAAAAATACCCTATGAGGATGTAATACTATGCCCATTTTTATAGATTAGAAACTGAGTTCAGAAAGACCAAATAACGTGCCCAAAATCACGCAGCTCATAAGACCACACAGCTAATTAAGTGTTGGGTCAGGGTTTAAATTCAGGCTGTCTGGACTCCAGAGTCCGTGTGCTTACCTACCACACTATGAAGTAATTGTTTTTAAAAAATAAATTTTACGGGTAAAAGTAGTCACCTCTTAGCATGGAAACACTTGACATTTCACCATTTTTTGATGTCCCAGGAATCTCTAAAAATGGAAGAACCTCAGGCTCTCTAAGGCCTCGGGTCAGTCTAGCAACAGCTGGTCTTCTTCATGAGGAGTGCTCCTACTCTAGAGAACAGTAATTCAAGTTCTGGGTGAGGGTACTGGAGACCCCATGCATGGGCCTCCCTCTATGCTACAGAGTCAACCGAGTTATTCTTGGTTTGGCCATGTCCACTTCTCAACTCAAGGCTCTCAAACTAAGAATCAAAAGAGCTTCCCTATACCTAATAACTGGTGATGCAAAGACCCCCAAGGGCTCTCATTTTGTCCCAGCCCCTCCAACAGAATGGCAGTGTCAGGCACCCAGACAAGGTGCTGAGAGGCATTACTGTGAGCTCTAAACGACCTACAAAAGGAAAAGGTAGTTCTTCAAAGCTGGCAGTTGAGTTGGGATACCTAACAGACTCCTCGGTGTGCTAGAGAACAGTGTGTACAATTAGTATTTGATGTATGGGCGGTAGGATTTATTCACTCAAAGCCCATCTACTGACCCTCCCTGGGAAGGCACTGTGCTGGGCACTGTGGGAACGGAGATGAATGAGACATGAGAACCCAGAACAGGGGCAGCAAACACACAAACAAATCGCTCTATTACAGTGTGGTTGGCAGAGCAGATCATGGCAGGTCTGAGTGCTGTGAGACCCTGTTTTGTTCTGTAGAGGGATTTGTGGAAAGCTCCTTAGGGGAGCTGACATTTGCAGGCAGCCCTTAAGGACGAGCAGATGTTGACTTAGCCAAGCAGAAAGCTGAGTGAAGGACAGAGAGGCCCCAAATGCCATCTGGCCTATTGTCATCTTTCTACCTCTGAACGAATTTCCCGTTAAGTCGTTGATTTAATTAATGTTTGCTGAGCACCGACTATGTGACTATAATGCTTGACTATAATGGTTAAAAACTGGGGAGACTACCTAGAATTCTTCGTAAACATTTTAAAAAGATAATGATTTAGCGTTTTCTCAACTAACTCTAATGCATGTTTATCTTCAGAAACTAAACTCAGCGGGGGCCACAGGGCAAATGCGGAATTGCACGCGCACACACACAACCACGCACCTTGAGGATGGGGACTGTGAAGAATTCTCAAAACATTTCCAAACTTTTTTTAAAGTTTATTTATTTATTTTGAGAGAGAGACAGAGAGAGCACAGGGGAGGGGCAGAGAGAGAGGGAGAGAGAGTATCCCAACTAGGCTCCGTGCTGTCAGCAAGGAGCCCCGTGTGGGGCTCGATCTCACAAACTGTGAGATCATGACCTGAGCAGAAATCAGTTGGATACTTAACTACGTGAGCCACCCAGGCGCCCCTGAGATTTCCATCTTTGAACTTGATTCCCTTCCTACTCTGACCTCTTGGATTACATATGTTGGCTTGGTATCCTTTTGGAAGATTGTTAGCAACAGATCCCACTCCAACAGGGCCTTGGGACATGCCCGACCCCCAAAAGGTGGCTGTGATCAGAGAAAAAGATGTCTCCACTTAAAAAGCACGGTGAGGCCGTCATGCCATCATTGGGGATGTTGGACACCAATCTGACTCTTTGTTCTCTATCCCTTTATTGTCCTCAAATACTACAGAAAAAAAAATATGCTTGAAAGGGGAGGCCAACTAGCTGCTACCCTCCAGTCAAGCATCCAAGCTTGGAGCAAGGCTAAAAGAACTTTAAATGAAATGTAGAGTTTTAACTAACACCCATAACTGGATACTTTTTATTTCTGAAGTGACATCATGTTTGTGACAACAAGTAACTGGAAAACAGTTAATTTTCTACACGTGACTAGAAAAGTCTGGAGACCTGCCCTCAGCATAGCTGGACATACCTGCCCTCAGCACAGCTGGGGACAGAGGGAGCTACCAACTCTACAGAACAGGTTCAAGCAGGTGATAGGGAAAACAATGAAGTTCGTTTCCCCTTGTTCTCTCCAAAGCTCTGCTCTTGCAATGTATGCTTACCTAGTTTCCCCAGGAATTCTCAATATTTTGCCAGCGCAGCAGTTTGAAAGATGTCATCAGCACGGTCACTACCTGGGCTCAAATGCCGTTTCTGTACTTACAAGTTTTGTATAAAATTAGGCAGGATGTGTATCCTCTGTGTGCCTCGATTTACTTCTCAGCAAAATGTGGTTAATCCTAGGATCTACCTCATGAAGCTGTTATGAAGACTCAATAGTTTCAAGAGCTTAGAACAGGGTCTGGCATATGGTAAGTGTCAATCATTGATAGCCAATATCATCATCCTAATCATCAAAGACCTTGAAATTAATCAGAGTTTTGCTCATTCACCACTAAAGAAAAAGAGAAACAGGTTAGTAAGCATATGGAATCTTGCTCCATTTACAGCGAGGTTAATGCCACTAGGAGTGAGTCCTTTGCAGGGGCAGCAACATCTTTTCCAGATTCTGCCTCGAGGACCCAGTTCAATGCTTGATCATAGTCGTTGCCAAGAAAGGTTTGTTGAGCAAATGAATGAAGGAGTAGACCCAGTTCAATGCTTGATCATAGTCATTGCCAAGAAAGGTTTGTTGAGCAAATGGATGGAGTGAAAAAGTGAACGCCTCCTCTTGCCTATGGTCTGGCAACCTTGATCTGGCTGCCTTGGCGCCAAGTAAGTGGTAAGAATGTCTCGTCTTTCCTTACCCTCAAGCAAGGAGCCTCCTGAATCCTCTGGGGCTCTTCAGAAACTCTTCCCAGCATGATTTCCCCACTCTATCTAACCTCTGATGCCTAAGAGGAGACTGATTGTCCTAAGCAGTGAATGTCAAACTTCAGTGGGTATCAGAATCACCTAGAGTACTTTATAAAACACAGATTGCTGGGCCCACCCCAAAGTTTCTTATTTACAAAGTCTGGGCCAAGAATTTGCATTTCTAATAATTTCCAGGTGATGCTGATATTGCTGGTCCTGGAACCACACCCTAAGAAACATTGTTCTAAAGCATGGATTTGATTATATTACCCACTGCTTAAAAATCTCAGAGAGTTCCCTTAAAAAGTCCATGGACTAAAGCTACTAAATAAAGTCCACATTCCTTAGTCATGGGCCTTTCCAACTTATCCCCAATCCAAATTTCTGGCCTCATTTCCTGCACACTGAGCTACTTGGTATTTCATGAACTCTCCAATGGCCCTGCCTCTGCACTGTTCCCACTGCCTGGAATTCCTTTCTCTTCTTTGCTGACAAAGTCCTCCTTAAAGACATGATCCAAATAACAGCCTCTGTGTCACCGTCTGTCAGTCCCTCCAGGCTTGCTGTGTGGCCATAGCCCACTGTACATGGCCCTACTATTGCCCTTGTGCATTGTCTTTTAGGCCTGTTATGTTAGCGATTATGTTACTGAACTGTCATTGCCCCTCTAGCCATGACAATGTATTATTTCTATTTGATGCTCCAGGCCCAGCACAATGCTTGCCAAAAGGGCTAGTTTAGTATGTATTCACATATGATGAATAAGTGAATTCCAGACCAGTTTCCCCCGTTGATATCTGTAGCCTGATCCACAGATGTTTAATGTATTAATCAGCCATTGAAGTAGTAATGCTGCATAACAAACACATTCTCCCTCCCTCTCTCTCCCTCCCTCTCTCTCTCTACCCCTGCCTCAAAAAAAAAAAAAAGAAAAAAGAAAAAGTATTTCTTTTTCTTGCTTAGCTAGGGCAGCTCCACTTCAGACAGCAATTTGGCTGAGCTGGGCTACAGGCTGCAGGTTGGGTTCAGATTTTCTCTACATGTCTCCTCATTCTAGGACCAGGACCTATGTGGACGTGTTCTTCTCCTAGTAGATCACAAGACATAGAGGTCAAGCCAAATCATGCAAGCACATTAATAGACTCTGGTCGTATCATGTCTGCTAACATTACATTGGCCAAAACAAGTCACATAGCCAAGACCAACATCAACAATAGGAGATATACTCTACCATCCACAGTGTCAACAAAGCCAATGGCAAGATGTATGGACTTATAATTCCATAACAGGGAGCCAAATGGGAATTGGGAAAGAAGAACTGGGAATAATAATCCAACCTACCAAATGTACCTTTTCCCATTTTGGGGTCTTACCCATCTGTTTATTCTGTTCAGATGATAGTACAGCATCTCAGACACCAGGTAGGTCTGTTACCCTGGACTTCAGGGGAGAGTGTCTCTGGAGCTCAACTTCTGCATCCACAAGATGGACCAAGCCAAGCAATGGCCCAGAAAAACACAGGTATTTGCCCTTTTGATAAGAAATGTAAAAATCACATCCCAGATATTTCCATTACCTTTAGGAAAATGATTGGCACTACTTACACTAAATTGTTTTGGGTTTGGGATTTTGAGTTACTGGTTTTTTTAAATTTGTGTTTATACTGTATCGTGTTTAGGATGTGGCTAATTATTTTGAAATCTCACTGGAACTCCAGCCATGCCTTCAGTTGTTCAAGTACTTAAAAAGTCATCTAAAATAGTAGATTACCCAAAATAATGTGCCATGTTATGACTTAAGGGTTATTCAAGGTGGTCTGATGATTTACAGACTGTGGTGTGGTCAGGCCCAGCTGGAAGTGTCCATTAGGATGGCAGAGAGAATTAAGAAATCAAAGGTCTCAGATAAGCATGTGTTCTTGTCCCCAGGGCCACAAGGGGGAAACTTTCCTATTACAATATATAACGTACTATATATAACGGTTATGTCTTTTTTTACAGAGTGCTGGAGATTTAATCTGGGCAGAGGGCACTGTGACCCACTCTCTGATGGTCAGGGCAGACCTACTGACTTCCTAGGGTGGTAACTGGAGCCAGTGAACTCATTCTTGCCTCACTGCTTCATCCTTGAAATTTTGTTTGCTATAGACCAGGACTGGAAACCCCAGAAGAGCTGGACTCAGCCATTGAATTTTTTAAATTACCATTTTCAGGGTCATTAGATTCATCAGTGGAAACCCCCATAGTTAGAGAAATACCACCCCAGCCTGTTGCATTAGAAAATATGATTTCAATACTTCTTTAATAAAATGCTACAGGCCGTGACATTTATCTTTATCAGTCCAATTTTTCTATTCCTATTGGTAATATCCTTGAGCCAGAGGCCTCATTCACTATGATTTTACTTAGCACTTAATCCAAAAGCTGACAAGCAGCCCTGCCTAAACCAGCAGAAGAGGACAGTGGAAGGGGGCCCTCAAGAGGACAGTTCCCATTGAGATGGGAGAAAAGGCAGCAAGCCCCCACACATATATTCTACTGCTAAGAATCACATTACATGATCGGTCTTCTACAAGGCAATGACCTCTAAAAGTTTGCTGTGTCCCTTCTCTCTGAGCTATTCAGAGACATGTAGCAGCACGTAGCACACCTCCAGTCAGTGAACCTTGCCTCTCCCCACTACACAGCCTCCCACCTGCTTTCGAAAGCCAGCCAAGAAATCATCCAGTATCCACACAGATTGCCAAAGAACAGAGGCAGACTCTACATGAGAGCAGACAGCACAGTCCAAAGAACGCCAGAGTTAGGAAACAGGGGTTGTGGCCCTACCACTGACTGTATGGTGACCCCAGGCAGGCCCCTTTGTCCTGCTGCACCTCAGTCCCCTTTCTGATCTCCTCTTCAAAGTAAGCTTTCTCACATTCTACTCTATGTGAGCCCATTCTTTGACTCTTTCACAATTTGTAAGTATTTTCTTTTTACTTGCTCTTAGTCTGTACTGTCCACTAGAATATAAACTCTTTTTGGCCATCTGACCCCCATTGTGTACCTACCACCAGACACATTATCAGCACTCAGTAAATAGTCATTTAAGGAATGAATGATATCCAGTGATCTGGTTCTAATATTCTATGGCTTTTCATTCAGTCAAAGCAAAAATAAAAACAATTAACAATTATATAGAAGGAAAAATAGCTCCTTCTGTAGTTCTTGGGGTAGGTGGGTAGATGGATGACTAAGTGGAAAATCCCCTTATTATGTCTTTTCTAACCTCACAGAGGATAATTTATTATTTTATTTATTTGTGTTCTTATTTTTTAATTTTTTAATGTTCATTTATTTTTGAGAAAGAGAGAGAGAGCAAGAGGTGGAGGGGCAGAGAGAGGGAGACACAGAATTGGAAGCAGGCTCCAGGCTCCAAGCTCCAAGCTGTCAGGACAGAACCCAGTGCGGGGCTCGAGCTCATGAAGTGCAAGATCACTAAGCCAAAGTCGGACACTTAACTGACTGAGCCATCCAGATGCCCCTATATTTGTGCTTTTAAGGTTTACTTATTTTTGAGAGAGAGAGACAGAATGCTAGAAGGAGGAAGGCAGAGAGAGAGGGAGACACAGAATCGGAAGCAGGCCTCAGGCCCTGAGCTGTCAGCACAGAGCCCAATGCAGGGCTCAAACTCACGGACCACGAGATTGTGGCCTGAGCCAAAGTCGGATGCTTAACCAATTGAGGCACTCAGGCACCCCTATATTTGTGTTTTTGAAATACCCTGGGTAATTATTGTGAGCATAGAAATTGGAAAGTCTTATCTTTTGGGCACTTTCTTGTCTTTCTAGTAACTCTTACCTGATATGAAACCATTTTAATGAACTTTTAGGTATGTGGTCTAGCTTACTAACCAAGTCTAAAGTTAAAGTTTTCCACTTTCATTTCGTTTGGAATTTTTGCATGATTCCTGCCCAGTCTCTTAACTCCAGAGATCTTCAGATCCAATGAAACCTAAAAGTGTAAAACAAGAATATCCCTACAAACTGGAGTAGTTTAGTTTTCCCTGTGTTAGCAGAAACCACCTGGGCAAAGCCACTGTAATTGACTGCCATTAGCCTGTTTTTCAATATAATATCTAATTAAGATGGGGCTGATGGTTGGTCGGTGGTCCTGGTGTCCATCCTTAGGCCACTCCATAGCCCTTCAGCTGACATCATACTGAGCCATCCCAAGCTAATGGACAGACCACAGACAACTGCAGTTTTCCTCCACCCCCCACGCTCTTATCTCTTCTGTTATTTGGTGACTTTGGCCAGAGTTTTTGTCTGCTCTTTGCTTATTTGCTTTCCAAGTAGATAAGATGATGTATACAGCACTTGCAGTTTGTCGTTGCTCCTGACACAGAGGTGGAGAGCCCAGGCTCCTTGAAATAGCTCCTCCAGAAACATACATTTGATCCTCTGCACCGGCCTCCAGATAACTTCTGGCCAGAACAAACACATCCACACAATATCAGATGTTTATGGCAAAAGTTAAGGCCAATCCGGGTGGTTTTGTTTAGAGCTTTGCCCTATGTGGTCAAACTGCTATGTTTCCAGGCTTATTTCCCATCTTCCTTCACTGTCATCAGAGCCAACTTTGCCTTGTTCCTCATGCAGGCTTTGTGCTTTCTTGAATCCTTGCCTCCTGAATGTTCATCCCTTAAGACTTTTTGAAGCCCAGGGCCATGAAGTTTTCATAAGGCTTCAGGAATCCAGGTAAGCAACCTGGGCCCCCAGCTTCGGCTGAGGCCCTGTTATGGAGTAAACATTTGTGTCCCCCCAAATTCCTGTGTTGAAATCCTAACCCCTAATGTGAATGGTAGTAGGAGGTGGGACCTTTGGGAGATAATTAGTTCATGAGAATAGAGCCCTCATGAATGGGATTAGTGCCTTCATAAGAAGACACATGAGAGTTTTTTGCTCCCCATTTGCAGACACAACAAGAAGATGGCCTTCTGCGAACCAGGAAGCAGGCCTTCAGACACTGGGTCTGCCAGCACCTTGACCTTGGACCTCCCAGCCTCCGGAACTGTGAGAAATAAATGTTGATTGTTGAAGCCACCCAATCTGCGGTATTTGTTGCAGACAAGGCTGCTTAGGGTGCTAGTGGAGGCAGCGTTGGTGTGAGAATGGATGAGTAAATTCAGCCAAGCTCCTTTCCCACCAGAAACCCCGGTATCTGTGCCTGCTCATCCCATAGAGCCTCTGCCAGGCCTTCATGGAACCAAGCAAAAGGCAGCTTTGCTCCAGGCCAAGTGGTAGGCAATGGGCCAGGCCCTGCTACCTTGAAGCAGTTGGATCACAGAGAGGCCCTGCCCAAGTCTGTACCCCTCCCAGAATCTTTGCCAGGGCAGACTTTTGTGGGGGCGTGTTGGCCCGGAGCCTAGCATAACTTTCACATGTGGGTCTCCTTGTAGGAATCAACAATTACCAACCTCTTGGTTCTGTGGATGGAGACACTAAGAAGCTCTGCTCTCAGCCTGCCTGGACAGTCGTAGCCCAAAGACCCACACAATTTCTAACTCTTGCAGGAATCCAGACAAATGGGGCTGGTGACTGTATGGGAAGGGAAGCCTGTGCTTTAGCTGTGGCAGTGCTGGAGGAAGGGCAGAGCTTAACCCAGGACCAGGGGTCAGTTCTCCTCTAAGGCCCCCACTGCCTCATCAAATAAGCATGAACTGCCCTCAAAGCAACTCCTTCTTTAGGCAGAGAGACAGAACTGACCTGGGTTCTGCTCATTCTCCTCTCCTCGATCCCCTGGTGCCTCTGTGGATCCTCAGGACAATGTCCTGCCCCAGCCACCTATTCCTCAAGGCCAAAGGGAAGGCAGCATCCCAAAACCTGGGCTTGGGACTGAAACCACTAGGGCTGCCCAAGGGAGAAATTTGCAAATGTCCAGGCCCGAGAAATCAGATGACTCAAAAAGGAACCCAAGGAGATAGGCCATTGACTTAAAGATTTACCTGTGCTTACAAGCAGAAAACAGAGGCTCCATAACCACAAACAGGGAAAAAGAAAGCAGAAACCTGTAGGACAGTGAGAGTTAGACATGGAGCAAACAGAGAGGGAAGCTGGCCCAAGTGGGTAGTGTGGGTGGTTCATGGCAAACCCTATAGAGGCCCGACATCTCTCTGTGTGAAATTCCGGTATGTTTCCATTGGCTCAGGTCAGGGTCCTAAATGGGCAGCTTCTCTGGACAAAAGGACCCCGTAAGCCACTCTTGAGAAAACAACTTTCAATTTTGAATACTGAATAAGCACCACTGTATACTGGGAGGTGTGCCAGGACTGGGGAACCGCTGTGAGTAAGACTGGCCTATTCCTGTCCTCATAGCTTGCACGTAGCAGAAAGACATGACACATAGACATGGTGCTGGTAGTTACAGGTACAATGAGCACTGCAAGGAAGTCCAGTTAGCAAAGAAAAGAGCATTTTTCAACCCTTCTTCACTCAATTCCTTAATGAGGAAGATTTGAAAATAGGTGTCAGACTTCAGAGCTCTCCAGCCCTAGTCTCCTGAGAGGTTGAAAAAAAATTATTTCGGACACCCAGGTTAAGCACCCAACTTCAGCTCAGGTCATGATCTCACGGTTTGTGAGCTTGAGCCCACGTCCAGCTCTGCCGACAGTGCAGGGCCTGCTTCACAACCTCTGTCTCCCTCTCTCTGCCCCTCCCCCAGCTCTCTCTCACTCTCTCTCCTCTCAAAAGTAAATAAACATTCTTTAAAAAGTTATTTTAAGGGGACTCTTTTATGCTAGTGAGTTCATGATGGTTTACCCGAAACATTTCCCAAGGTGCTCAAAAATTCATTGCAGTTTTCTCATCTGTGAATATCTAAATCCCTCCTGAACTTTACCTGTTTACTGCTTGATTCTGTTATAGCATTGCTGAGTACGTTACCTCTTATTAATTCATTCACTGCCTCTCAGTATTTTTCTGTTTGGGAGAACCCTCACCACCTCGCTGGATCTTCTAGAAATTACTCTCTTCCCCTCACCACTTACTTTCCTCCCCTGGATTTTTGCCAGCCCCATTAGGTCATTCTTGGGTGGGTGGGGGGGGGGGGGGGTCGGTCAGAAATGGTAGAAAAGCCAGTTTTGTTGCCAGCGCCCTTGGCCAGAATCTGCCCACCTCCTCCCCTGGCCAAGAGCAGCCCCTTCCCTGCTTGCTCCTGCAGGCCCAAGAAGGTCATGGCCAGTACCTGCCCCTGCAGGCTGGAAGCCCTCATTAACAATGTCTTTCTTGGGCCTAGGCTTCTTAGTATACGAAGCTCTTTCACGGATATTTTCCCATTTGATACAACATTGAGAGGTAGACAAGATAGATGCTAGCATCCCTATGTTACATAAAGAGAACAAAGGTTCACGAAGCTTAAATTAATTGTTCAACATCAGAAAACTACCAGTGACAGATGCAGAAATTGAACTTAGGTCTCCTGAGTTCTACCTGTTTGGTCTACCCCCATTCTTCAACCCTGAGACTATATGCCCCAGCTCCTAATATCTGCCTCAGATCTCCTCCCCGTTTTGGTGCAAACCTTGGATTTTAAGCATATGAAGCTCCAGGTAAGAACCATTTCCTGCAGCAGCCTCAGTCTGTGTGACCCTCACCTGGGGGGCTGACCTTCCCAATACCTCTTCTGCCCCTGGTCCTTGGCTTCCCAAGGAAGGAGGTGATGTCAAACCATTTCTAATGGCTGATGCCGTGAATCCCGTTTTCTGCCTCGTGCTAAGCTGTGCCCTAATATCGGTAAATGTTTGGCAAATTTGTAGGAACTCTGCTGCCTGCTTATTTTTCAGCTCACTGTTGCATTTTGCCCTCTGACTCATATGCTCTTTAAGACTTAATTTTGGGCCAAATTTCTGGCAAATAATCCCACCCCTTCCAATTTAGAGACTTCGATATAATCTATTTCTTACTAATGTCAGAATTGTGGCCAAGGAGTACTTTGTGTGTGCACAGAATGCTAGAGTCTCCCTATCTAAGCCTGTGATCAAGGCTTTGACAGAGATAAGGGGACCCACAGGCGCTTAGCCCAAAAGGAAGTTAGGGTGGAGGAGAAAAGAGATGGGTCAGAGAAGGCTTCCAAGGAAAAAACAGTACCTGGGCCAGTGTTTAAAAATGAGTAGCCAAGAAGGTTGGCAAGGGGAGGATGATCCAGGCAGAGGGTGTGATATGTGCAAGCACATAAAGCGTGAGAGTTTTTGGCACTTTGGGAACCATGAGGAGCTTTGCATAGCCAGAGGGCACGTTGAGATGAGATAGTGCTGGGAGAGGAGTCTGGAAGTGGATGTGGGCCAGGTAAGGGAGGGCCTTCTATGCCATGCCAAGGTGACTAGGCTTCATACAGAAGAGGATGGGCAGCCACTGAAGAGTTTCAATGTAATATGATCATACTTGTAGAAACACTCTGGCCACCTAAGGAGAATGGATCGGGCAGAAGCTAAATCTATTGAAAGAATGCTGCTTTCATCTGGGTGAGAAATAACAGAATTATCAAAGGATGCATAGAAACGTAGAATATCAATACTGAAAATGATCTTGCAGACGGGTCATCTTGGCCAAATGCTCTGTTTTGGAGACGAAGTTGGGGGGCAGGGGGCACCACTCTGCTACCATCAGTGCCTCACTTGGACCAGTTATTAGTCCCCTCTTCTATGAGTGTGTTTGTTTCCTGCCATAACAAAATACCACAGAGTGGGTGGCTTAAACAACAGAGATTTATTTTCTCACAATGCTGAAGGCTAGAAGCCCACGATCAAAGTGTCCACAGGTTTGATTTCTTTTGAGGCCCCTCTCCTTGGTTTGCGGATGGCCACCTTCTTACTGTGTCCTCATGTGGTCTCTCTGTGCTTGTCTGTGTCCTAATCTCTTCTTACAAGGGCTCACCTTAATGTACCTATTTTAACTTAAATACCACTTTAAAGGCCCTATTTCCAAGTACAGTAACATAAGGTATTAGGAGTTACAGTTTCAATATATGGAGTGAGGGGAAAGGGACACAGTTCAGCCATAACAATGAGTAACAAGAGAGTGTATTCATAGATGCATAGGGAAAGGAATGTTATGACAGTTGCCTGAATATCAAAGGATGAATTCACAGCAGAAATAGGGAGAAAAGGCAATCCAGGCAGAAGGAATAAATGAGCAGCATCCCTTCTGGGATGTCAAAGTTCCTTGGGTCATAGAACCTACATCACGAGCAGAGTCTCATGTCCATTCTGATGCTCACTCACCATGCTCCTGCTCCAACACACAGCACATAGTTTACCACGTACCTCCTCAGTGGATCACCTCTAGCTTGTCCGTACATCCCGCACAGTCAGTGGAAACAAAAGTGAGGGTCTCTTCCAGATCAGTGAGGAACGTATTAAGTTGCCTCATCATTTAGCACTGCTCCGTAAAAGAATCCCAAACTAAATTAATACTCTGCAGCTGTGTCCATTGTGGGATTCTATGCAGTTGTTACATTGTGATGGTCCCAATGACAACGAGGAAAGGCTTGCATTGAAGTAAGGAAACACAACACAAAGTTGCATTATAACTTTGCTGCTGTTAAAATAAGACTGAAAGACATTTCAAGAAGATGCCAATAACAATTGTCTATGAGAATGATGGGACTGACATATCTAGCTCTCCAAATTTTCTATGAAATTATATGAAAAATACATTTGATGATGTTTAGACCTCATTCCACAATATAGTCACTTTTTTACATACCCTTTGTTCCTAGTACAGTGTAATAAAATACTCCGGGTGCTTTAAGTCTCTAATGAAGTTCATTACCAAGACAAAACATGTCTTCTCTCCCGTAATTATCAGTTTCCAAAAAAAATCAGTTGCTGAGTCTTTAAAAATAGAATTTAGGGCATGTTATGAAATTTCTTTATGTTCACCCATTTACAAAATAAACTTATTCTAGAACACTTGAAAAATAGAGACAAGCACTTGGGGAAAAAAAAAAAAAGTTGCCTAATCTGACTCTACTAACATTTTGGTGACCAACTTTTTTAATGTATAAATATTTAATGGAATCAAACTACTTTATAACTTGCTTTTCACTTATCAATACATCCTAGACATTTCCCCCATATATCCATTATTCTTACATATCATTTTTATGACTGCTTACTATATATCTTTGTATGGATATATCTTACTTTATTAACCAAGTCCCTTTTGATGGAGAAGTAGATGGGATTTTTTCCTTTCAGTCAGAGATTAGACTGGAATGAACCATAATGATAAATCAAAGCATATGTCCATGAATATTTCCATAGAATAAATTTCTAGCAGTGAAAATGCTAAGTCAAACACACTTAAGACTTAGGATGTATATTGTCTGATTACCTTCCATAAATGTCCTGATTCCCCTTTCAGCCTATATTTCTCTCCAGTGTTGGATATCATAATTTTTAAAAACCTTATCCAATTTGAATAAGGGTAAAATGGCATCTCATTACTTTATGTCAAAGTCTTTTTGAATCTCAAAATTTTGCTCATAGGTCTGCCTATGTCCATTCAGACTTAACCCCTCAAAAAACACATTTCTCCAACATTCCATACTTGTTTGTCTAGTGTCTATTACATCCTAAGCTCTGTACTAAGTACCTTTTCATAATGAATTGTATTTATTTCATGTTTACTGACCTATACTTTATCTCTGATTTTTCTACATTGCCGAGAATTACAGTGAAAATAACCTAACAGCCCATAATTTTCCCATGGGCACACCTGGAACTTCCTAATAGATGTTTTATGTTGCTAATCCACTGGTTATCTGATGACTTTTAGTAATTTTAAGACTTATGTTTTAACCAATGGTTCCACAGTTTTACCTCCAGAAACAGCTGGGCGGATGCCATATGCTCAAATGGTCTATTTACATCTAAATTGCCATTCTGTTCTAGAACATTTTGTGCGTGTATTATCATTTGGCATACACCATCTGGCTTGGCAGCTACCAAAAGCAATAATTGTCCAGTATTTTGTCTAAGGTGCCATTGGTGGTGTATCTCAGAGACACTAGACAATAGCCACGTATGAAATGTGCCAGTAAAGGGAAGGAAGATCAAATTTAAGGTACAAAAAAAAAAAAAATAGTAACAATACTATGGAATCTCCCTAAAATCCAGTGCCATCTTCATTTATTAGTCAGGAGTCAATGGATTTAATTCAGTAATAGGAAAGTGTTTTCAGTGTTTAGAGTATATATTAATCAGGTTTCTCTCAGGAAAGTGGAACTTATGCCAGATGGTTCATTGGAGATAAGTTAATACAGGGAACCCATTATAAGGATGTTAGAACAATTGAGAGGCTGAATAGAGGACAGTGGGATAACCTAGAGATTCAGAACCGTGGAAAGTTGCTACACCATGTTATCAAAACCCAGAAGCCAGAGCAACACAGCAGAAACTAGAAACTCAAGATATCACCTGAAGCAGAGGTGGGGGGGGGGGGGATGCAAGACCCTGGATTCTCCCTTTCTTTTTTCTCCAATCTCTCTCATGGGTTCCCCACAAGTGAAATGTAGACAGAAGCCACTTGGCAAAGAAACTTGGGGAAAGGCACTCTACAGGGGCAGCCCTGGTGGGATTTGAGAAGAGGGCAGGAAGTAGATGTGGTCTCTCAGGTCAGATAAGCAAATGAGTGGCCCAGTGTACCAGCAAAGAGCTGGAATTTGCCATGCAGAGGGTACTTCTATCTCATGGAAGAAAGCCCAGTGCCTCAGTTTCCCCAGAAGTCCAAATTTCTTGCCCTTAAACTCCAGTCTCCCCATGAATAGGTCCCCCCCACTTACACTTCTCACTCTTAATCTGTTTGCACTTCGACCAGTGCTACTCACATTTCATCATCTTTGCCCGTGGAGACCGACCTAGACTTTGACCAACTTTGCACTCTGTGCCTCTTCAGAGCTCTGGACTTTGGGCCCACATCCAGACTTCTGACCTTCGCCTAACCCCATGGATCTGTCTGTACTTCCTAATTCCAGTTGTTCTCTCCCCAAATCAATGAAACCACAACTAGAGGTTTATATGTTTTAAAGTTACGATGGTAACTCATGTCATGACTAAAAAACCATGTGTATCTATCAGATATTAGGAGGAGCAAGGAGGAAATATGGGAATGGAGTGAGCTAAATCCTCATCTGATGCAGGAGGCTAATAGATAACATTTAAAGTTGGGAAATGGGAAACCAATTTGACAATAAATTTCATATATTAAAAAAAAAAAGAAAAAAAGAAACAAAAAAAAATAAAGTTGGGAAATGAAATTGGAATTATTTGAGTGTGTAAGTTAGAGACATAACAGAATTAAAAACAAACTATTAAAAGGAATAAAATGGTTGCCCATGGGCAGTGTAGCTGCTGAGGAAAGGGTGAAACAAGAGTCCACTACTTTTCATTATAAACACTTCAGTCATCTTTGACTCTTTTTAACCATCATAGATTCTATATTCAGATTTTACACTTGCTGTTCCCTCTATCTGGAATACTCTTATCCCACATATCCACATGGTTGGCTCCCTCATTTCCTTTGGACCTTCCCTGAACACCCTATTTAAAATGGCTACTTCCCCCCATTCTGTGCTTTATTTTTCTCCATACTGCCTCTTAACATTCTATATAATTTTCTCATTCATTTTGCTGCTTCTCTGTCTGCCCCAATTGCAATGCAATCTTCATAAGTGTCGGGGCCTTGTTTCATGGTAAATGCCAGCACCTGGAACAGAGACTGGCACCGTTGACTGTATGAATTGTGTGTGTGTGTGTGTGTGTGTGTGTGTGTGTGTGTGTGTGTGTGTGTGTGTTACTAGGTGGGGAAAAAAATTTAATGACCAAAAAGTGTTTTAGAGAAATCCTCACCTTTCTTTTGCGTGTCTGATTTTGTTTTGTTATTTTTCACATTGAGATAGTTCGTGGAGGATTAACTATACCTGAGGTTTTCCAAGTGGGTTACTCTACTCCTTTGTACACTTGTCCTTCAAAGATTCCTTGAAGTTCAGCCTAACGAAGCATCAGGCTGGTCCAAGTGTAGGGAACTGACATCGCTGGGAAAAAGGAAAAGCAACTCCCTGGCAGAACACTTCCTTCCCCATGAGGATGCAGGTCCCCTAGGGTGTCACCCAAGAAAAGAAACTTTAAAATGAGGGCAAACTCCATTGAGAAATTGCACAACCAAAAGAACACAATGTCTTAACGAGTACTTTGTTTTGTTTCTTTCCTTAAAATAAAATTTTTAATTATTTAAATCTAAGAAGCTAAAGAATTAAAGGTTAGACAGCCTGACTAACATACAGGTCTTTTAGATATGAGAGTGTAAAAACTGCATCATTTAAGGACTTTAAATCGGGGCGCCTGGGTGGCGCAGTCGGTTAAGCGTCCGACTTCAGCCGGGTCACGATCTCGCGGTCCGTGAGTTCGAGCCCCGCGTCAGGCTCTGGGCTGATGGCTCAGAGCCTGGAGCCTGTTTCCGATTCTGTGTCTCCCTCTCTCTCTGCCCCTCCCCCGTTCATGCTATGTCTCTCTCTGTCCCAAAAATAAATAAAAAACGTTGAAAAAAAAATTAAAAAAAAAAAAAAAAGGACTTTAAATGTATTGTAGTCAGTGGCTCAGTCAGTTAAGCATCCAACTTCGGCTCAGGTCATGATCTCACGGTTTTGTGGGTTCGAGCCCCACATCAGGCTCTGTGCTGACAGCTCAGAGCCTGGAGCCCGCTTCGGATTCTGTGTCTCCCTCTCTCTCTCTGCTCCTCCCCTACTTGTACTCTGTCTGTCTCTCTCTCTCTCTTTCAAAAATAAATAAAAACATTTTTTTAAATGTGTTAATGTATTGTAGTCAGCGTACTCTTACCCAATTTCTTCTGAAAAGACCAGCAATTTCTCACAAAGGAATTCACCGGTATTAATAACCCCAGAAACACCCTCTCTCTTCAGTCCCATCAGAGGACTTCACTTTGAACTTTGCTGATGAGTCTTTCCACTAATGTGACTGAATGCATCACTGATACAGTCAAGTAGAGAAGACCCAGAATGCAGAGTAAGACATTCCAGTCTGTTTCAAGACCAACCCTATCACTTATAATGGTGTGACTGTGGAAGGGCCTCCCTGTTCTGAGGACTGATCCTTTCAAGCTTCAATTTCCTCATCTTTGGCAGGAGTAATGGAACCCATTTCACAGGGTTACAAGGATTAGATGGAATAAGGTACGTGAAATGCTCCCCACAATGCTTACAGTATAGTAAGTATTCAGTAAGAAATGGTTATTTTTATGATTATTATCATTTTTGGGTAGCTATGATATTTTGTAAAGTTAGGAAATATCTCTCAAAAACAAATAAATATTAGACTTCAAAGTTTATGTCATATGTATCCCTCATCAATATATTCCTTGCAAATTGCCAGTCCTTAGAATCAATTGAATAAATGTATTTAAGCTTTAATTACACATCTCTTCCAGAATAGATTATACCTTTACCTTTGACTCAAAACAATTTCACCCAGTGTTGGTAGACTTGTACTTTGTTGGAAAAGCAAGTATTATAGTCCCATATGTTCTGCTGCTAGTTCTCATGCTGTGTCCCCTAAAATTCTACACTTTAGGATGATTAACAGATCGGCATCTACTGACTACTATTTTCTGGGCAGTGGTTAGATTTTAAGATGACCAACATCTATGTTTGGATTTCATCAGGTAGGGCAAACATAACTTAGGAGCTTGATGTGATCAGAAATTTCTAAGGGGAATAAGCTTACCCTCCTGGGGGGAAATAGGAACAGGTTTCCAGCCAAGTCACTGACTAGACAGAGTCCCAGGTGCCCCAGAATTAGAATTGCCAGATAAAATAAGAATGCCCAGTAAAATCTCAATTTCGGACCAACAATAAATCAGTTTTAGTATAAGTATATCCCACTATGCCATTATTATCTGAAATTCAAATAGGGGTGTCTGGGTGGCTCAGTTGGTTAAGCGTCTGTCTTCCGCTCAGGTCATGATCTCAAGGTTCAAGGTTCATGAGTTCAAGCTCTGCGTTGGGCTCTGTGCTGACAGCTCAGAGCCTGGAGCCTGCTTTGGATTCTGTGTCTCCCTCTCTCTCTACCTCTCCCCCACTCTCACTCTGTCTCTGTCTCTCTCTCTCTCAAAAATAAACATTAAAAAAATTTTGAAATTCAAATATAACAGGCACTCCGTTTTTATTTGCACCCAAATAAAACTTTATTATCTTTAAAGGTAACAACATAGATGACTTCCTTTTATTTTATTTTATTTTATTTTATTTTATTTTATTTTATTTTATTTTATTTCATTTTCCTTATTTTTTTAAACTATGCTCTGGGATGCCTGGGTGGCTCAGTCACCCACAGCATAGAGATAACCGCTAACCTCCCCCACTCTCCATCCCCCATATTATCTTCCCTAGTAAATTCTGACTTTCTTGAAGTGAGCCATTCATCTTTTGGTCCCTGTGCTTGCACAGCTTACTTGTTCAGTGACTGTATCTCAAGTGAAAGAGTTAAGGAATTTATGAAACATTTAAATCTTTGAGGACTCGGTGTGGGTCAGACTGTCAAATTGCAACACCAGTCCTGCTTCCCTGAGCCCGACAGGAGCTTGACCCCAGCTTCTAATCATGTAACTTGTCCTGATCCCAAGTATCCCTGTGGACAGAATAAAGAAAGGCAGATGATCCAAATTGCACAACCTGTGCACTTCAAGGGCGTTCATCAATAGCACCGATGCTGGTCCACAGTGCTGGAGACTCAATAAGGAATAGAAGGGTCTGGATAGAACTGGAGAAAGGGCCAACACTCTGTCCCATTGTTGCCGCCCAGAAGTACCCATTCTCAGCACAGCCAAATAATCCAGCTTATTTCAAATGCAGCCAGAAATCCATGCATTCCTGTGAAATCCCCCAGTTTTTAATTATAGACACTAAATTAAAAAATTATTAATCTTCTGGCCAAATAAAACACATCTGCAGGCTGGATGTGGCTCCAGCCCACAGTTCACATCTCTGGACCTTGAGATTCAAATTTTATGTCTGTAGAGTTGCTGATCAGTTCATGAGCAATTTTGATTGACGGTACCGCTGTAAATAAGATGAAGGCATCACACCACTTTTGCGGCTATTTAGCTCAACTGGTTTTAAAGTAGTGCTGAGGGGATCAAGGACAAAGTAGCACCCATCCGGTTTTTACAACCGGCACGTTTCACTCTGTCTTGACCAGTCCTTCCACCTACTTGGTTACACAAAGACAAGAAAGGAAAAAAGAAAGAGAATATGGATGGTGCAGCATGAATCCACCCCAACTCCTGGAAAGTTGACCTGGAATGTAATCTTTGGATACCAGGAAATAGGGCGCCTGGCTGGCTCAGTCAGTAGAGCATGTGACTTTTGATCTTGGGGTTGTGAGCTCAATCCCCACCTTGGGTGTGGAGCCTACTTTTTTTTTTTTTAAGTTTATTTATTTTAAGGGGAGGGGGGCAGAGGGAGAGAGAGAGAGAAAGAGAGAATCCCAAGCAATGATAGTGCGGAGCCTGATGTGGGGCTCAGTCTCACGAACCGTGAGATCATGACCTGAGCCAAAATCAAGAGTTGAACACTTAACTGACTGAGCCACCCAGGCATCCCAGCACATACTTTAAAAAATAAGTAAATTAAAATAAAGTAAAATTAAATTAAATTAAATTAAAGGAAATCATCTATGTTGTTACTTTAAAGATTAAATAAAGTTTTAAACATGTAAACTGCTCCCATGCACCATTGAACCATTTACAAATCTAAATGGTCCCATGAACCATTTACAAATCCAAATTTCTTTTTTTATCCTGTCCTATTCTTTCATTATGGTTTTTATTACTTCTATTATGTATTTTATCATTTTAAACATACTTTTTTTAAATTTTTTTTAACGTTTATTTATTTTTGAGACAGAGACAGAGCACGAACGGGGGAGGGTCAGAGAGAGAGAGGGAGACACAGAATCTGAAACAGGCTCCAGGCTCTGAGCTGTCAGCACAGAGCCCGACGCGGGGCTTGAACTCACGAACCGTGAGAGCATGACCTGAGCCAAAGTCGGACGTTTAACCGACTGAGCCACCCAGGCGCCCCTAAACATACTTTTTATAGTATCTTTCAGCTTGTTGGTCTCAAATATGTGGGTTACCAGTTCTCCTATTTGTTTGGTCTTTGACTCTCCCTCCTGGAGAATGCCTTCCTTAATGGAGTTGGACTGTGAGCGTATTTTCAACAGGGATCTCTATGGAAATCCCATGTGTCCTGTTACCAAAGCATTGCTACAGAGAGATTTGGTATTTGCTTCTACAAGTTTCACTGAGTTGCTACCTTTTTTATGTTCTCTCTTGGATTGAAGACTCCAGGACTACTTGAGTAAATACAAATTTGAATTCCACCAACACAAGTCACAAGCCTGGGTCTCTGATTTCTCGGGGACAGGGAAATGTTTCAAATCACTTCAAATGGGCAAACTGTTTCTAGTCCCATTTTACTAAGGGTGCAGCCCTCTAAGTGTGTTAGCTCTATGGAGGTGTCTCAGATCTATTTTCCTATCGCATAAGAGTCCAAGACCACATTTCTGTGCTGGAAAGAACATAAATATTAAATACCCAGTTACTAGTCCCTTTGGTCTATTTCCAGACCAATATCTTCCCTGAGTCAGTATGGCATCAGACCATGAAGTTACACATCTGGTTTCACATTCCCTCATTGTTTTTGGCTCCCAGGGAATTCTCTTTCTTGAGCTCAGCCTTAGCATCCAGACTTTTTGTTGCAAGAGTTTGTCCTGCATTTATATGTGCTTAGAGTGAAGAAAAGATAATATGAGGTATCTCAGTAAGCCACATTACCAGAACCCAGGAACATATTTTTATACATTTTCCTGTTAAATAGAAAGCATAAAATTATCTTGGCAAAATTCAGAAAATGGATTTCTTAAATCACTTTGCCTCATTTCTTCAGCTTAAATTCTTTTGCTAAAAGTAAGTAGTTGATCCAAACTTGGGTTCATATTGTAGGTAACATTTTATGAGCTATTTTGTATATGGCTTTTGTACATGGTGTTTATCTTGAAACATTAGACAATTACCATTGGCTCTGCACTGGGCATAGAGCATGCTTGGGATTTTCTCTCTCCCTCTCCCTCTGCCCCTCCCCGCTTATGGTCTCAGTCTCTCTCTCTCTCTCTCTCTCTCTCTCTCTCTCTCTCTCTCAAAAAAAAAAAAAAAGAAAAAAAGATATATTTATATATTCATAAAAATGCCTTTACTGGGAAATTGCATTAATTCACTTAAGCCCATGTACTACATGGGAAATGATTGTTTAAATTGTATCATTGCCAAGAACCTAACTGGCTGATTTGCTAACAGGAAAAGAATGATTAGCAACTACCCTCTAGTAAACCACAATTTCATAAGATTATTGTTTGTTTCACTAAAAGTGGGCCCTTGATTGCAAACGATTAGGAGCCAATGATAAAGAAAACCCTGTATGGGTTCACAAGTATATTTAAATTTCACAAGTTTTGTGTATTCCCCCACAAAGCTGAGTTCAGTTTGGTGCTTTCATACAATCGCTCAGCCTTGCTTTTCAAAGAGTGCCCTTCATTTCCTTCTCCACAAATATCATCAGTCCATAAAGGTCCAAATCAGATGCTCTTTCCTTCAGGACCCCACCTGAACAAGAGAAACATCTGCCAAATCTTTCCTTCCTCTGTTTTCGCCCCAGTCTTTAAGGTACTCTTACAACCTCGAACACTCTCCACTCTTACAGTAGTTGTGCCCATATCCCATCTCCCACACTCAACCAAATGCTTGGAAGACACAATCTTCTTTGTCCAACTTTACTGAGAAATAATTGGCATAATCACTGTATAAGTTTCAGGTGTGCCACATGATGGTTTGACGCACATACCTTGTGAAATGATTACCACAATAGGTTTAATTAACATCCATCATCTCATATAGATACAGTATAAAGAAAAGAAAAATTCTCTTTTCCAAAGAACTCTTTGGATCTACTCCCTTAACTACTTTCCCATACATCATCCAGCAATGCTGACAACAGTCGTCATGTTGTACGTGACATCCCTAGTACTTATTTGTCTTATGCCTGGAGGTGGTACCTTTTGATCACGTTCCTCCAATTCCCCCTCCACTCACCCCTCTGCCTCCAGTAACCACAAGTCTGAGCTCTTTTTCTGTAAGCTTGGTGTTTTTTGGCTTGGCAGGGGAGGTTTAGATTTCACATATCAGTGAGATCATACAGTATTTGTCTTTTTAAAAATTTTTTTAAATATTTATTTATTTTTGAGAGAGACAGGGCACAAGTGGGGTGAGGGACAGAGAGAGAGGGAAGTAAAGAATCCGTAGCAGGCTCCAGGCTCGGAGCTGTCAGCACAGAGCCTGACACGGGGCTCAAACCCATGAACCGTGAGACCATGACCTGAGCCAAAGTCGGACACTTAACCAACTGAGCCACCCAGGTGCCCCCAGTATTTGTCTTTTCTCTGTCTAACCTATTTCACTTAGCATAATGCCCTCTGGGTCCATCCATGTTGTCCCACATGGTAGGATTTCCTCATTTTTTATGGCTAAGTAATATTACAATATATACATACTCTACAACTCCTTTATCCATTCATCCATTGATGGACCTTTAGGCTCTTTCCGTGTCTTGGCTATTGTAAATAAGACTGCCTTGAGCATAGGGGTGTAGATGTCTTTTTGAGTTAGTATTTTTGTTGAGGACAGAATCTTCGATTCATCTTCACATCCCACAAAGTGTAGAACTCTGACTCTGTCTAAGGCATAGAAAAGACTCAACAAATAATTCTTATAGACTTTAATGCACAAATGGTACCAACCCTAACTACACACAATTTCATTAACAACTAACCAAAAATACATATTTCTATTAAAGAATTGAAAAATTGGCTTTTACTCAACTATATTGAGGAAGTTTGTGTCTCAGAATATAAAGACTACTTTGATAAAAGCTTCCTAGTACTGGATTTGAACACATCAAAACCTAAATAAATCAGTACGATTCAAGCAGAAATAAAGTATAATTCAGGAATTCAGTTAATCTGATTTTTGCATCTAACAATGTAACCAACTTTACCTAATGGCTGAGAATAAACCTAATTATAATTCCAAATAGCAAAGTTAAGTGATTTTTTTCTTTTTAAATTACTTTTTTTCCTGGGGCACCTGGGTGGCTTAGTCAGTTGGGCATCTGACTGTTGATTTCGGCTCAAGTCATGATCTTATGGTTTGTGAGGTAGAGCCCTGAGCCAGGCTCTGCGCTGCCAGCCTAGGATTCTCTCTCCCACTCTTTCTTGCCCTCCCCTGCTCGTGCACACGCACTCTCTCTCAAAATAAATAAACTCAAAAATAAAAACATAAAATGAATTACTTTATTCCTTTGGAATTTTTGGTAATAATCCTTAACTACTTGATAAATGAATCTGACCACCAGTGGCTGTTTGTTTCTCTTGTCAATAGTAAGTTTGTAATGGATTGATAGATACATAACAATGCAAATAAACTAGCAAATTAACAACAGTATCTTTTTTTTTTCTTTTGAGCGATGAAGAGCATGAGTGGGGGAGGGGGCAGAGGGAGAGAGAGAATCTTTGTGTGTGTGTGTCTGTGTGGGAAATGTTGCCTATTTTATTCCCTTTAAGGTATATAACAATTAGTAGAAGTCATAAGTGGCTCTGAGAAGTCCTACAGTATTGGTATTGAACCAATTTTTGCCCAAATGTATTTTTTCTTTTTTCCCTTTTTTTTTAACTTTTTTTTTTTTTAATTTACATCCAAATTAGTTAGCATATAGTGCCACAATGATTTCAGGAGTAGATTCCTTAGTGTCCCTTACCCATTTAGCCCATCCCCCCCTCCCACAACCCCTCTAGTAACACTCTGTTTGTTCTCCATATTTATGACTCTCTTCTGTTTTGTCCCCCTCCCTGTTTTTATATTATTTTTGTTTCCCTTCCCTTATGTTCATCTGTTTTGTTTCTTAAAGTCCTCATAGGAGTGAAGCCATATATTTGTCTTTCTCTGACTAATTTCGCTTAGCATAATACCCTCCAGTTCCATCCACGTAGTTGCAAATGGCAAGACTTCATTCCTTTTGATTGCCAAGTAATACTCCATTGTGTGTGTGTGTGTGTGTGTGTGTGTGTGTGTGTGTATACCTATACCACATCTTCTTTATCCATGCATCCATCGATGGACATTTGGGCTCTTTCCGTACTTTGGCTGTTGTCAATAGTGCTGCTATAAACACGGGGGTGCATGTGTCCCTTCAAAACAGCACACCTGTATCCCACGGATAAATGCCTAGTAGTGCAACTGCTGGGTCCTAGGGTAGTTCTATTTTTAGTTTTTTGAGGAACCTCGATATTGTTTTCCAGAGTGGCTGCACCAGCTTTGCATTCCCAGAGAGAGAGAATCTTTTTTTGTTTTGTTTTATTTTGTTTTTTCTTTTTAATATGGAATTTATTGTCTAATTGCTTTCCATACAACACCCAGTGCTCATCCCAACAGGTGCCCTCCTCAATACCCATCACCCACCCTCCCCTCCCTCCCACCCCCCATCAACCCTCAGTTTGTTCTCAGTTTTTAAGAGTCTCTTATGCTTTGGCTCTCTTCCTCTCTAACCTCTTTATTTTTTCCCCTCCCCCATGGACTTCTGTTAAGTTTCTCAGGATCCACATAAGAGTGAAGACATATGGTATCTGTCTTTCTCTGTATGACTTATTTCACTTAGCATCACTCTCTCCAGTTCCATCCACGTTGCTACAAAGGGCCATACTTCATTCTTTCTCATTGCCATGTAGTATTCCATTGTGTCTTAAACTGGCTCCATGCTCAGCATGAAACCCAACAACAGGGCTCAATCCCATGACCCTGGAATCATGACCTGGGCCAAAATCAAGAGTAGGACACTCAACCAACTGAGCCATCCAAGGGCCCCGACTGAGCCACCCAAACGCCCCAGTGACGGTATCATTGAAATCAAAGGCTTGCAAACTTTTTCCATAAAGGGTCATGTAGTAAGGTACTTTAGGCTTTGCAACGTCCCTTGCAGCTACTGAATGCTGGTGTGTAGTGCAAAAGCATACAGAAACAGTACATAGACCAATGGGCATCACTGTGTTCCAATAAAACTTTACAGAAACAAGCAAGCAACTAGATTTGGCCCATGGACTGTAGTTCACTGACCCCTGATCAAAATGGTGGGTATATGCATGTTCACTATACAGTTCTTTCAACTTTTCAGTGTAGTTTAAAGCCTTCATAATAAACTCTTGGGGTGGGGGAGAATATGTCTATGAATTATCCAAAGGTTTTTAACTATTATGAAAATGTTTAAATATCAGAAGCTTATCATTGTCCCCAAGTTTTTGTTTTGGTGTGTGCTCTTTGATAAAGCCTTCAGATGGTAAAAGTTCTATATTGAATTTTCTGAAATGTCTTTAGATTTGGACATCAAAATCATCCTGAACAAGAATGATCCAAAAGGCAACAGTAACCAGAAACATTTCCTCCCTGGTTTTCTCCCTCAGTGATGCACAGTGACTTCCCACTTCCTGTCAGGGAAGGGCAGGTAGATGTTTTTGTGGCACTATTATTCTATATGCGGTGTATGTGCCTTTTTCCAGGCTCTTTCTTTTTAATATTCCATTCTTTAAAGTTGACATCATCTGAAATTGATAGCAGTGACGTTTCAAGTTGTGTTATTTGAGATATTTCTGTCTACATGGTGCTTAATATAATTTGACATATTTTCATTTTCCTCATAATGTGGATTTTTTTATACAGTTCATCTGGTAGCTGTGACATTGGTTACTTGAAAACATTAAAAAGAACCTCAGTTTGTAGGTGTTTATAATATCGGCCTGCTAGACAGAGCAAGGTGACAAGTAAGACAGAAGATATCACTTGGGATATATATGTAGCCTTCTTGAATTGAAGCAGAAAGAATTCTGTTTCATAGTCACTGGCTTGATTCATAATCAAACCAGACCTTGGGAGACATAGTGTCTTTGTTCCTGACAGAATTTTTCTTCAGGCCTATGAAGTCCTTCTGGCCTTAGGGCCAAAACTGTTCTCCACAGGGAACAAAACATGGGATCAGGGAGAAAAATCATCTATGTTGTAGTATCATTCCCAGCACGATCACAGGTGCCTCTTGTGTGGCTCCCAGTCTTCTAGGATGCTACATGTTGCCTGTCTGCCAAAACTGAGCACCCCCCGCAAACCTTCCTGTTACTCGGCTCTTTCATGGAAGAGACCCTTCATGGAAGATCTCCCCGGAGGAACTGGCCCTCTTCCTGTGCTGCAGTCACCTCCACTGAAGCCATGGTCGCCCACGTCATTCTGGAGAGGCACCATTTTAAATACAGAAACTGAGGCTGAGAGATGTTAGATTACTACACTGCCTTCCCTCCTGCTGGGGTGAATCCCCACTTCTGAACACTTCTGTCTGCCCACCCACCACCATTTCCTGACAAAACCACTGTCTTTGTGGAACGGTACAGAGAGTACAAATTCTGAAGTCCAAGCGATCAGGGTTTGGCTCACACAACTGCCACTTACCAGCTATGAGTCTGGGTCAGGTGATTTAACCCTACTGTGGTGGGCTGATAATGACTCCTGGCACACATCCACATCCTAATCCTGGAACTGTGAATGTAACCTGATATGGCAAAGTTTTTGCAGGTATGATTAATTAAGGATCTTGTCTTGAAACGAGATTATCCTGATTATCCAGGTGGGCCCTGAATGCCATCACAAGTGTCCTTATAAAAAAAGAGACCAGGCACGTAGATACCACACACAGGAGAAAGCTATGGAGGTGGGGATTGGAGTGATGGGGCCAGAGCCAAAGAATGTGACAGCCACCAGAAGCTGGAAGAGACAAGAAATGGATGCTCCCCTGGAGCCTTCAAAGGAACCAGACCTACTGACATGTTGATGGCAGGGTTCTGGCCTCCAGAACTGTGAGAGAATAAATCTCTGTTGTTTTAAGCCACAACTTTGTGGTAGTTTGTTACAGCAGCCGCAAGAAACTAATATACCTGTTCGGCGTCCGTTTCCTCATCTGTTAAACAGAAATAAAATATGTGCCTTGCTGGGCTGTTTTGATAAAATTAACAAATGTGAAATACTAGCCCAATCTCTGGCACGTCGTGGGCATTTGGTACATAACAGCTATTTTTATTATAATTATTTTCATTATTTTTTAATATGGATAGAAGAGTATAGGCCACATATCCTAAACCCATCACCACTGTTTTAAAAATCAGTCAAACCAGGGGTGCCTGGGTGGCTCAGTCGGTTGAGCATCTGACTTCGGCTCAGGTCACGATCTCGCGGTCTGTGAGTTCAAGCCCCACATCGGGCTCCATGCTGACAGTTCAGAGCCTGGAGCCTGCTTTGGATTCTATGTCTCTCTCTCTCTCTGCCCCTCCCCTGCTCATGCTCTGTCTCTCTCTCTCACTCTCTCTCTCAAAAATAAAAATAAACATTAAAAAAAATTTTTTTTTAAATCAGTCAATCCAAATCCCCAATGGTTTATCTCTGTATAGGAATAACTGCATATTTATTTACAGTTTGTATCAAAATACTCCCTTTCACCAAGAAGCTCTTTTCTATACTGTTGCTATATTATTATGAAGTGCCATATTTATTCATGCCAATAACTAAATAAGCCGTGTTGCATTTTCCCAAGTATTTAATTGTGCGTTTTACCATAAATTACATGTTTGAAATGGAAAATAAACATTTCCAGCTGTTTTGAGGACAGCAAATCTAAATTCAAACTGCTGAATTCTGGAAAAACTACAGATCTCTTAAGGCATACTGCAATTTTTTTAAAAAACCAATGTCAACTGTTGCTTATTCAAGACTTGAATGTACACTGAGCTGTAATTAGGAGAGAGTAGGAGTTTTATGTGATGAAAGATTGCCTCCCCAAACACAGAACTGTAGTATGTCGGGGAGTACTCATTCATTTCACCAGTGATTATTAGGGCTCAGGGCCAGGCCCTGGAAGATGCAAAGGTGAATAAGACAGAGCCTCTTTGCCATGGAGGGACTCGCAAGGGCCTAAAAATTTAAGAAGATAGGTTAAAATTCAGAAGTGAAGCTAACATTTACCACGTGTCAGTCACTGTATAACCCTTTACATGCATCCTCCTTTGATCCTTACAACAACCCTAGGAAGTGGGGTTTTGACTAGGTTAACTCCCCAAAGATCACATAATCACATAACTAGTTTGAGAAGAACCTAATTCCTGAGTGCCCTCTCTTAACCGCTACTGCAGAGGCATAAATTGCATAGTATGAGAACACAGAAAAAGAAGAGACTTACTAGGCCTGAAGGAAGAGAGGAGCTTTCGTCTCATAGATACATTTAAGTTGGCCCAAAGATGAGTTATGACTTCCTTTATTAAAGGGGGAAGGGAGGTCAAAAGTCACTCCAGCAGCGAGGAGCCTGTGGAACTGGGTGGCAGCAAGAAAGGACGATGTATGCGAGATGACTAGAGTGCCGTTGAGCTTCGCGGCCAGGAGTAGTGCGCTGTCCTCAGAGAAGGATATCAAATGACTAAAATCTCTGGGGACAGACAGGATCATATCTGCATTTTAGGAAGGTACCTAAGGCCCCATGAGGACGATGGGCTACACAAAAAGAAGTCAGGCCGGGAATCAGGGACTTCTAGTCCCATATGGGAATCAGACCACCACCCACTTGCCGGTTCCCACTGGATAATCAAGCGAATGCAAAAGGAAACATTTGATATTACCATTGGAAATCAGGGAAGGGTGCCATGCACGTATCAGAAGGTACTGTGGCAGAAGAGACGGCACTGGTTGGTCACACTCATCTAAAACTGTCTAAAACCGGGGCGCCTGGGTGGCGCAGTCGGTTAAGCGTCCGACTTCAGCCAGGTCACGATCTCGCGGTCGGTGAGTTCGAGCCCCGCATCAGGCTCTGGGCTGATGGCTCGGAGCCTGGAGCCTGTTTCCGATTCTGTGTCTCCCTCTCTCTCTGCCCCTCCCCCGTTCATGCTCTGTCTCTCTCTGTCCCAAAAATAAATTTAAAAAGTTGAAAAAAAAATTTTTAAACTGTCTAAAACCAATCTGAAGCTCACTGAGAAACTCCCCACCCCCACACACTACATTAGTAGAATACAAAATAGAATTCAATGGGGGAAAAAAGAAATTTTTTTTTCCCAGAAGAAAAAAAACGCATACAACGTAAGGACTGAGAAATGGGACACAAACACAAAATTTTTAAATTTCTATTAAATAGATAATTTTCTGATGAAAAGATGATAAATCTAGTGGGATAGTAACCACAGAGGGAAACGTTTTAATGTGTCAAAAAATATCCCCCAAAGATACCAAGTTAGGGTCCCATGTGGTTTTACAGATTGGTTCTTGCAAATCTTAAAGAGGAATACATAATTTATATGCTGATGAGCATAGAAAAAGAATGTTGCCCAATTCATTTTACCAGATATATATGATATAACTTCAATATTGAAACCAGAAAAATCATGCAAAAAATATAATTCTCTAGCACATAAATTTAAAATTCTAAATAAAACATTGAAATTGTAATCTAGCAGTATATTTTTAGAATATCTTAATTTATAATTCAACTAATGTAAGTCACCATGTTAAGAAACTAAAAATGTGCCTGGGTGGCTCAGTCGGTTAAGCACCCGACTTTGTCTCAGGTCATGGTCTTGCAGTTTGTGGGTTCGAGCCCCACATCAGGCTCTGTGCTGACAGCTCAAAGCCTGGTGCCTCCTTCAAATTCTCTGTCTCTCTTTTCCCTTTCCTTGCTTGGTCTCTTGTCTCTCTCTCAAAAATAAATAAACATTAATAATTTTAAAAAAAAGAAACTAAAAATGTAAAAGCCATGTGATCATCTCAATAGACATAGAAAAAGCATTTGACATCCACTTCTCAGCAAACTGAGAATACAAGGGAACTTTTTCAACACAATAAAAAAATCTATGAAAAATGTACAGCTAATATCAAACTCAGTGGTGAAAGTCTGAATGTTTGCCAAGATCAGAAACGACAAGACACTCTCAGCACTTCTAGTCACCATTGTACTGGAAATTCTAGCCAGTGCAGTAGGTGAAAGAAAGAAAGAAAGAAAGAAAGAAAGAGCATCCAGATTATTACATAAGAAGTAAAAGTGTCACTACTCACAGATGGCGTGTTTGTCTATGTAAAAGTCCGATGGAATCTACAAAAAAGGTACCAAAAACTAATAAGTGAGTCTAGCAACATTGCAGTATACAAGATCAATACCAAAAATCAATTGTATTTCTACATTTCTATATTGCAATGAACAATGAAAATTGAAAATTGAAAAATAATACCATTCACAATAGCAACAAAAAAATTAAATATCTTAGGGATAAATATGACAAAAGATATAGAGTGCCTGTACTCTGAAAACTACAAAACATTGACAAAAAATTAAGGAAGACCTAAATACACGGAGAGACATACCATGTTCCTAAGTTTGAAAATTCAATATTGTTAAGATGGTGATTTTTCCCAAATTGGTCTGTAGATTCAACACAATCCCAATAAAAATCTCAGCAGTTTTTAAATAAGTGAATGAGCTCATTCTAAAGTTTGCGTGGAAATGCAAAGAACCTAGAAGCCAAAACAACTCTGAGAAAGAACAGAGTTGGAGGACTAACCCTAACTGATTGCAAGACTTGTTAAAGAGCTACAATAATCAAGATTGTGTAGTATTGGCTTACAGATAGATTAAACCGATCAATGGAACAGAATAGGGAATTTAGAAAAAAACACATATAGTAACAACAATTTTTGACAAGTGCAAAGGGGTGAAGAAAATTCTTCAAAGAATAGTCTTTCCAACAAAGAGTACTAGAAAACTTGAATAACTATGCAAAAAAAAAACCAAGCAACATGTGGTCCATACCTTGTGTCATATACGATTAATTCAAAATGAATCATAGATCTAAATGTAAAACCTAAAAGTTTAAAACTTGTAGAAGAAAATATAGGATATACTTGTGACCTTGGGTTGGGCAAAGATATCTTAAATATGACAATAAACCACAATCCATAAAAGGAAAAAAAGGATAAATTTGACTTCATCAAAATTAAAAACTGTTATTCTGCAAAAGACACTGTTAAGAAATGAAAAAGATAAGCAACAGACAGGAAGAAAATATTTGCAAAGCATGTACCTGAGGAAATATTTATATGATGAATATGTGAAGAACTCTCAAAACTCAACAATAAGAAAACAAAGAACCCACTTTTCTCAAATAGACAAAATATTTACACTTCACAACAAAGATCTATGGATGGCAAATAAGCACATAAAAAGATGCTCAACATCACTAGTCATTATGGAATTGCAAATTAACCACAAGCAAATACCACTAACTACCTATTGGAATAGCTTAAATTTAAAAGACTGACCATACCAAGTGTTGACAAGGATGTGAAGAAGCTGGAATTCTCAGACAACGCTGAAGGAAGTGTTAAATGGTACTACCATTTTGGAAACTAGGTTAGCTCTTTATTTTTAAAAATTAAACACTCTTCTCAGTTTTCCCACCAAAGATTCTTTTGCCTGTTCTAGAACTTCATCTATGTGTATGTATCACACAGTATATGTATATCATTTTGCTTAAAGCTTCTTTCGTTCATCACAATGCCTTTGAAATTTATCTGTATTTTTGTATGTATCAGTAGTTCTTTTTTTTTTTTTTTTTATTGCTGAGCAGTATTCAGTTGTGTGAATAAACCATAGTTTGTTTATCTAGTCTCTTATGGATGGACTGGGCTGTTTCCAATTTAGGGTTATTATGAATAAAGCTATGAATGTTCTTGTACAAGTCTTTCTGTGGACCACATTTTCTTTTTTTTTTTCTTTTTTTTTTTTTTTTTTTTTTGAGAGAGAGCATGAGCAAAGGAGGGGCAGAGAGATAGGGAGACACAAAATCCGAAGCAGGCTCCAGGCTCCATGCTGTCAGCACAGAACCCAATGTGGGATTCAAACCCACAAACCATAAGATCATGACCTAAACCAAAGTCTGACACTTAACCCACTGAGCCACCCAGGCGCCCCTTTGTGGACCACATTTTCATTTCTCTTGGGTAATGCCTAGAAATGAAATATCTGGATCATAAAGTAAATGCATGTTTCCTTTCATAAGGTTTTGCCAGAACTTTTTCCAAAGTGGTTGTACTATTTGAGATTTTCACTAACAATATATAAAAGTTTTGGTTTTGAGTGGAGCAGGAGTGAGTACTGACTGAGCACAATCGTGAGCAATTTTCTGGGGTGTTGGAAATGCTCTATATCGTTATATGGGTTTAGGGTTGCACACGTGCATATATTTGTCAAAACTCAGCAAAGGTGCATTTTTGTATACATTTCTTTTTTTTTTTTTTTTTTTTTAATTTTTTTTTTTTTCAACGCTTTTTATTTATTTTTGGGACAGAGAGAGACAGAGCATGAACGGGGGAGGGGCAGAGAGAGAGGGAGACACAGAATCGGAAACAGGCTCCAGGCTCCGAGCCATCAGCCCAGAGCCTGACGCGGGGCTCGAACTCACAGACCGCGAGATCGTGACCTGGCTGAAGTCGGACGCTTAACCGACTGCGCCAACCAGGCGCCCCTGTATACATTTCTTTTTATGTAAACTTTGTATCACAAGAAAAACAGCAAACAAATATTGAATACTAGCTAATGATTTGCTTACTGAAATAATTAGGATGAACTGTACTGGTGTTTGTAATTTACTTTGTAATGCATACAAAAAAAAAAAAAAGGAATGGAGCCTGGGTGGCTCAGTCAGTTAAGCATCCAACTCTTGGTTTCTGCTCAGTTCATGATCTTATGGTTCGCGGGTTCAATCCCCCTGTCAGGCTCTGCTCTGGCAGTGCAAAGCCTGTTTGGGATTCTCTCTCTCTCTCCCTCCCTCCCTCTCTCTCTCTACCCCTTCCCTACCTGTGCTGTCTCTATCTCTCTCAAATAATAAATAAAATTTTTTACAAAATGGATTGGACAGAGGGAGGCAGACAGAGGAATGATTGCATTGATAGATGTCTCATAAAGCAAGTACATAAAATGTTAATGATAAATTTTATAGTGGGTATAAAGGCAGTCACTGTAGAAATCTTTTCATCTTCACTATGTGTTTAAAATAGTTCAAAAACACACTGAAACTGAAAAAAAGCCATACACCTACCTCCACTCCACTACTAGGCGCCTACCCAAGAGAAAGTAAAGCCTACGTCCACACAAAGACTTGTACACGAATGTTCCAAGTCAGTCTCTCCCCAAGAGAGTTCATGTATGATTTAACTTATATGAAATTCTAGAAAATGGAAACTAATCTATGATGACAGCAAGCAGAACAGTAATTGCCTGGGGACAGGGTGTGGGGTGGAGTGTGGAGAAGGGCAGGGAGGGAGAGGGAGAGATTACAAATGGGCATGAGGAAGTATTTGGGCCTGATTGTGGCAATAGCTTCACAGTTATGTACATACGTCAAAACTTACACACTTTAAGTAGGTACAGTTTGGGGTCTATCAGTTGTACCTCAATAAAGCTAGGGGGTTTCGGCTTGTTTGTTTGTTTTTCTAAAGCCTAAAGAAAATATCAAAAATTTGAATCCGGCAGTATGTTTTAGAATATTTTAATAACATAAGATTTATGCAGTAACTGCAAAAATTATATAATGTGAAATTATTGATTGCTAATATCAATTAATTTAAATTTAAATTTTTAATTAACATTTTAATATTCTGCATTTTTAATTCTAAGAGAATTTTATAAATATTTCATAACATGATTTTTTAAAAGTCTCTCAAGCTGATCCAAAATGGTATTAATAGTAAAACACCAGATGGTTTCCCATAAAGCCAAGAATGCCCACTATTGCTACTTTTATTATTTTTTAATTAGTCTGACATTTCTAGCTAATAGAATTAAATAAGGAAATTGAATAAGAGATATAAATATTGGAAAAGAGGTGATAGAAATGTCATTATTTGTACATGAACTGGTTTTCTAGAAAAAGTTATAAAGATAAATGAAAGGCTAGTAGAAGAAATCCCAGTAAGGAGGTGGTTTGTTACAAACCATGTAGAAATAATCATTTTCATATTTGCTAATAATAAAAAATAGAAAATATTCCAGGATACCTTTAAAATAAATATGCAGACCCAATATGGAAAAAAATGCAAGTCTTTATTGCGGGGCATAGATGGAACTTAGAAAACTAGAGACACAGGGCACCTGGGTGGCTCAGTCGGTTAAGCATCTGACTTTTAATTTCAGCCCAGGTCACAATCTCACAGTTCATGAGTTCGAGCCCCACATTGGGCTTCATGCTGACAGTGCAGAGCCTACTTGGGATTCTCTCTCTCCCCTCTCTCCCTGCCCCTACCCTGCTTGCTTTCTCTCACTCTAAATAAATAAATAAACTTTAAAATTTTTGTTAAATAAAAAGAAAAAAGAAAACTAGGGAGACATTTTACGATTCTAGAATAGGAAGCTTCAGGGGTAAGATGCCAATTCTGTAGAAATTAATCCAAAGCAACACCATGGCCATAAAAATGCCAACAGAATTTCTCTTCAGTTTGACATGATTCAAATTTTATCTGCAAGAATAAGCATACAAAAACGAAAGACAGAACAATATTGAGAAGGAATATCAATGCAGGGAAACCTGTCCCACAAGCTAATAAAGTGTACTGAGAAAGCGCGATAACTGAAACATTAAGCTGGAATGTGGGCAATTGTAGACAGATCAGTGGAACAGAGTTTAACATCCAGAAAAGGACCAGGATATGATGACAGCAGCATCTCAAATCAACTCAACAGGTGTTTTAAGCACAAACCAAAAGAAGTTAAAATGTAAAATATAAAAACTGACAATAAAAACTTTGAGCTTCTCTCTAACAGAAAATACCACAAACAAGAAGGAAAAGGCAAATCATGAGGAGAAAAATACAACATGTGTGACAGAAAACAGTTTAGTTATTCACATACAAAAGGATCTCTAACAAAAGAATATGCCTCATTAGAAAAACATGCAAAATGCTGAACAGTGAATTTTTAAGAAATAATAATGATGAATAGACAAAGAATGACCATAATAATTACTATTAATCTGAGAAATGCATATTAAATAATGGGATAAAATTTTCACCTGTCAAATGGGCAAAGGCACAGAAGCATAATAATACTAAATATTTGCAAAAGTGACTTTCCTTGCATTTGGCCAATGGGAGCCACCCGAAAGAGATAAGAAGAGGGGAGAAATATCGGAATTTTTGTTTCCCCCATTAGGGCTGTGGTTTGCCATGCTGTTCCTCTACTTCTCTCCACAGTCCCTATTAGATGGCCCCTCAAGAAGCTACAACTGTCACCAGGTTCCAATGAACATCTTCCTCATACCTCTTGACACCCAGTAGAAAAAGCCTCAGTAGAAAAAGTTTCTTGCAATACCTGGTTCCTAGATGTTCCAGCCTGCTGGTCCCCCGACCTTGTCTCCACCCCTCTGTAAATGCTCCCTTTAACAACCCCCTTGAGTGTGGCTTCCCGGTAGGCCCCTGACTGATATATAACCCTACAGTATGAATTTATTGTTTAATTGTTTGTGTGTGTGTGTGTGTGTGTGTGTGTGTGTGTGTAGGATGTATAAACTAAAATGTGTTAGGACAGATTAACTTAGAAATATATGTACGCACACACAAACATATGTAAATTCAATAAATGATAAAGAATGTAGGAGAGAATTAGTCCAAAAAATGTTATTGCTTAGCTTTTTGTACAAAAAAAATTCATTTAGGGTCACCTAGGTGGCTGAGGCGGTTAAGTGTTGGACTCTTGATTTCAGCTCAGGTCATGATCTCATGGTTCATGAGTTCCAGCCCCACATCGGGCTCTGTGCTAACAGTGCAGACCCTACTTGGGATTCTCTCTCCCCTTCTCTCTCTGCCTCTCCCCTGCTCTCTCTCTCTCATAAAATAAATAAATAAACGTTTTTTTAAAGCCCATTTACACTTAAATGGCACACAGACTACTTAGGTGTGCCTGGCTGGCTCAGGTGATGGCGCATGTGACTCTTGATCCTGAAGTTGTGAGTTTGGGTCCTACGTTGGGTGTAGCGATTACTTAAATAAAATAAAATCTTTTTTTAAAACTATACAAAGACGATTTTAAAATTACGTGTGAAAAAATTAAACTCTTAAAAGAAAATATAAATTAAAATCCCTCCCCTACTGAGGATGTGGCCTGATCCAAGCCACCTTCATTAACTTTCTAGACGACTCAGGATACATCTCACTCCCACTCTTCCCCTTCCCCGATCCATTCATCACATAATGGCCAGAAAAATATCTTGAAGTCTAAATCTGATCCAAACTCGTTAGTGGCTTCCTATCAAAATTGGGACCAAAGTCCAGAATCCTCACCATGACTCTACAATATCTGGCTCCCTGTACGTTCCCTGCTTTGCCTCACATCCCTTCTGGTTTCTCATTCTCCTGCAGCCACACTGCTCCCCTTGCAAGTCCTCAAACTTCTCAAACTCCTCCCCCTTCAGGGAGTTCACATGTGCTTTTCTCTCCACCAAACCGCTTCCCATGGCTCTTTGCCCGCCTGAGCCTTATTTATCCTTCTGGCCTCAGCTTAAATGTCATTCTCTCCAAGAGGCTTTCCCCAGCCACCACCACCCACCCACCCACCCACCCCCAATCTAAATTAGGTCTCTCTGTTGTACCGTCTTGCACTTTGCCTTCATAGAATTTACTTTGGTTTGTATTATATACTTATTTATGTGATTATTTCTAGTGTGTTTTCCCACTAGAGCTAGATCATATACTGCATGAGAACAGATGCCAGCAAATATTTGTTAGGCTCATCACTGTTTTTTTGTTTTGTTTTTTTGTTTTTTTTTTTAATTTTTTTTTCAACGTTTTTTATTTATTTTGGGGACAGAGAGAGACAGAGCATGAACGGGGGAGGAGCAGAGAGAGAGGGAGACACAGAATCGGAAACAGGCTCCAGGCTCCGAGCCATCAGCCCAGAGCCTGACGCGGGGCTCGAACTCACGGACCGCGAGATCGTGACCTGGCTGAAGTCGGACGCTTAACCGACTGCGCCACCCAGGCGCCCCTGTTTTTTTTTTTTTTTTAAGAGAAAGAGCATGAGCGGTGGAGAGAGATGGAGGGGGTGGGGAGGAGAGTCTTAAGCAGGCTCCATGCCCAGTAGGGAGCCAGATGCAGGGCTCAATCCCACAACCATGAGATCATAACCTGAGCCAAAATCAAGAGCGGACACCGAACCGACCGCGCCACCCAGGCACCCCTGTCTCATCACTTTTATAGCCAGTACTCCGCCAGCATCTGGCACATGGTCTTGGCTTGTTTGGGTTTTTTTCAACAATTGGGTTAATGAATACATGAAGATTCATCTCAAGCCCCACTTCTTCTACAGTTTCTTTCTCAATCACCCCCCTGCTCCCCCACACCGGTAGATTTCAGCGCTTGTTTCCTTATTCCCCACTGGGTACTATACATAGAACTCACAGGTGACAAATAGTCTCACCGAACTTATTTTGGGCTCTTAGATGAGCCAGTACTCCATGCTGTTTCTGAGTCTTCACATAGGCCATTTCCTCTACCTGCAACACTGCTTTCCTCATGTAGCCAAATAATCCAACTCACATGGTCAGGGTCAATTAATGTTGAAGAATGAGTTGTGAGCCTGCTTGAACAGTTCCCTCCATAGGAAGGTGAGAGTAGGCCTACTTCTACCTTCTTCCACCAAGACTTTTCAGTGTGAAAACCACATTAGAAATAGGAAATTCTAAAGTGATCCGCAGCTGTTCCCAGAATCACACTTTGCCACGGAATATATCACAGACTTAGCTCCATCTGCCACCAATGGAGTGGAAATAAATAAACCAGTTTTTCTAAACTGGCCTCAAGGACAATGTCAGTGCTATCTGTGTTAACAAAATTTTAGGCAAAAAAAAAAAAAAAAAAGCAATGGTTACATAAGAGGAGAGTGTCTAATTTCTACATAGTTGATTGGTTTTTTTGAAAGAACGGCCTTGAAAGTATCCAGAAATCAATTGATTGGGTAATGCATGCTCAGCAATCCCAAAGTTGACATAGGATGAAAGTCAGGGAGGCCTTACTAGGCACTGTCCAAGCAAAGATGTGCTCTGAGAACAGAGAGGGAAAAAATACTGACAGGTACTGATACAAAGTCAATCATCAACGACAATGGCATACGCTATTTTTATAAGAACATATGTTGCAGGCACCACAGATCAGCTCACTCGGCATCCATCTCTACCCTTTGTGCCTTGGCTTCCTCTGCTATTGAAGATAGGAAAGCTAAATAATCACTTCCCCAACCTTTCTGGAAACTAAGAATGGCTAGAGAAAAAGTTTTGGCTGAATAAGACATCTCCATTCTCCCATTCACTTAAATCAAAACCTTGGAGTCCTCCCTGACTCCTCTCTTTTCTCCCACACCCCACATCTGATCCGTTTGCAAACTGTTGGCTCCACTTGTGTGATATATTCCAAGTCCAAATATTCCTCACGCCTCCCCCACTGCTATCTTGCTGTAAGTCAGCATCATCTATTGCCCGGGCTGTGGCAATAGTCTCCTATTTGGTCTCTCTGCTTCTGTCCTGTCCCCTACAACCCGTTTTCCAAAGAATAGCTGAAGATATCTTTTTAAAAATGCAAACCTCATCATGTTACTCCTTTTCTCAAAACCTTCCAGTGTCTTTAAATACAATAAAATATAAACTCCTTAGCATAATCTACCAGGCCTTGCATGATCTGACTTCCAGCTACTTTGTCAACATCTATGGCCACCCTCCTCCTGCTGGCTCCCTCTGTTCAGCACTGCCAGCCTCCTTGCTGTTACTCAAACATGCCAAGCACATGCCTTATCAGAGCCTTTCTGTTTGCTGCTCCCTCTACCTGGAACACTCTTCCTCCAGACACATTTATTCAGGCCTCTACTCAGTCATCATAGCCTGCTGCCCATCATTCTCTACCTTTTACCTTCCCTAACTTCATTGCACACTTTGCTACTTGGCTTGATATGTACTATTTTTTTTATTTATTTCTCTATTATCTAACAGACACACACACACACACACACACACACACACACACAGAGGCACACATGGCTATTTTATTTACCCCTCTATCCCTAGCATCTAAAAAAGTGCCTGACATGTAGTAGGAGCTCAATAATTGTATTTGTTGAGTTAGTAAACTTTCCATAGACCTCTGCCCAGCTTTGAGTTATACTATATTACCATGTTTTATCATTTCTTTTACTTTTCTAAGCTAATAGTTATGGCAGACAGTGTTCATTGTCTACCCATCACTTAAGCCTCATACCCTCCTTCCATAACAAAGCTCTGATCTGTTTGGGTAAGCATAGAGCCATCGATTTAGCCCAATCTCAACTAATGAATCATGGTTTTCCTGGGCTAGACATGGTCATCCTGTTCCACTTTGCCACCAATTGTTATGCAGTAGACATGTGATCTGATTTTTTCAAAGGAAAGGCAACTCAAAGATTTCGCTTCTCAAATAAAAAGACAGTCTTAGAAGTAGCCGATCTTTTGTGCCTTGTCTCTTCCTTCCTCCTTGGCACATGGGTGTGAAGAAATAAGATTCAGAGTTGTAGCAGTTCTCTTGCAGCCATGAGGTGACATGCATGAAGGCTAAAAGTCACTCAGTGACGATAGTAAAATGGAAAAGTAGAAAGACTGTAGGTCCTTGATGACATCATTGAGCCAGTGAATAAACTGGAACTGCCTGTGTCCAAAGTTCTTATTAAGTGAACAATAAATATTCTTATGGCTTAAGCTATTGTAATTAGGTTTCCCCTTATTAACTGCCAAATGAAATCCTGATTCAATCTTTTTATTTACAGATGTGTTTGTGAGGACAAATGTATTTTTTCTTACATGGAACATTCTAGATAAGAAAACGTAAGAAGGGAAGGAGGAAAGGGAGAAACTTGTGGATGACATAATCCTGGAAGTGGAGTAAATTACAAGAAGGATGTGTGTGTGTGCGTGTGTGTGTGTGTATCAATATCTTACTCACTCATCACCTAGTCTCAACTTCCCCTGCTCTTTTTTTTTAATTTTTGTTTTAATGTTTATTTATTTTTGAGAGAAAGAGAGACAGAGTGTGAGGGGGAGGGGCAGAGAGAGGAAGACACAGAATCTGAAGCAGGCTCCAGGCTCTGAACTGTCAGCATAGAGCCTGACGCAGGACTCGAACCCACAAACCATGAGATCATGACCTGAGCTGAAGTCGGACACTTAGCTGACTGAGCCACCCAGGAACCCCATCCTCTGCTGTCTTTATCCAATCTTCCCACTGATACTGAAGGATCATAAACTAAGCCACTGTCTTTATACATCTACCACCACCCTTTAATGGCTTCTCATAATTTATCAGATAATTTTCATCTAGTGAGCATTTAAAGATTCTAAAACCCAACCACACCAATTCATTGAATTTACCTCCCACTATCTCCTAATCTAAGGTTTCCCACTCAAATAAATAAGAACAAACTCTCCTTATTTTATTCTTATTCTTTATTATAGCTAAGTAATTGATCTTGACATTCCCAATTGCTGGATGACCCAATAGACAAAGTAAGTAGGTCTTTAAAAACACAAGCAAGGCAAAGGAGAGAGAGGCAGAGACAGAGAGAGATTCAACTATAATGGACTTATCCAGAATTCTGCAACCAGAATATCTGGAATAAACCATTTTAATTTCATCATATATACAGGTTTTGTGTTTTACAGTTTTAGAATTGTTTACTTTTTTTATTTTTTTAATGTTTATTTATTTTTGAGAGAGAAACAGAGTGTGAGCAGGTGAGGGGTAGATAGAAAGGGAGACCCAGAATCCGAAGCAAGCTTCAGGCTCCAAGCTGTCAGCACAGAGCCCAACACGGGGCTGGAACCCACAGACCGCGAGATCATGACCTGAGCTGAAGTCAGACACTTAACTGGCTGAGCCACCCCGACGCCCCTAAAATTGTTTACTTTGAATTGTATCTGGTATATGTACATCATATATTTAATTCTAAAGGTTAAAATTAAGCCCTGACCATTTATTTTATTTTTAATTTTTTTTTAAATTTACATCCAAATTAGTTAGCATATAATGCAACAATGATTTCAGGAGTAGATTCCTTAGTGCCCCTTACCCATTTAGCCCATCCCCCCTCCCACAACCCTTCCAGTAACCCTCAGTTTGTTCTCCATATTTATGAGTCTCTTATGTTTTGTCCCCCTCCCTGTTTTTTTTTTTTTTTAATGTTTTTTATTTATTTTGAGACAGAGAGAGACAGAGCATGAGCAGGGGAGGGGCAGAGAGAGGGAGACACAGAATGCGAAGCAGGCTCCCGGCTCTGAGCTGTCAGCACAGAGCCCCATGTGGGGCTCAAACTCACAGACTGAGATCATGACCTGAGCCGAAGTCAGACGCCCAACCGACTGAGCCACCCAGGCGCCCCCCTCCCAGTTTTTATATTATTTTTGTTTCCCTTCCCTTAGGTTCATCTGTTTTCCAAATGGAACACATCTTTTCTCCTCCTATCTGAAGCCTGCTCCCTACCTTGAGTGCAAGTCAAAATCCAATCTCCTCCAAATAACCCAAAACCACAATAGGATCTGTTTTTGAGTTTTTAGTTTTTAGATTCACACTTTCATTTAAATATGTATATTTATTGTAAACTGCTCTTTGTGAGTTACAGCTTCTCTCTCTTATTAGACTCAAAATTTCCCACTCGCAAGTAAATCTTCGAGAATGCATCGTACTTCTGTTTTAATCTCCCACATTGCGACTAGAACGGTAAGAATGCAAAGAATAACTTTTGAACCCCTGACCTGCCGGTTTACATGAGCAGTGTGCAAATGAATGTGTGAAGAAAATTATTTTATGTTTCAAGAGTTCTCAGCAAACTGTGAGGCTAGAGGTAAATCTTGGATGAAGTTGTAAAGTACGATACTATCATCAGCATCAATAAATGAAGAACCAAATGTTCCTTTATGAAGTTCGGCAGGAGCCCACCAATCTTAACGAATCGCTCCTGGCAAAGTGTCTCCTAACGGGCAAGGGAAGAGCCACACAAGACCTCATTCGGTCGGACATTAACCATCCCTACCCAGTCCCACTCCTCTCCCCGCTAACCCAGCGCTGCTACTCCCCCCATCATCAAAACTATGTCTGTTTTAAATCAGAACATGGATTGGCAACCAGTAGCATCTATGCCTTATCAGAATTGGTTGCCAACACGTGCCCACCTCCCTGCTGCCTGTGACCGTCTGCTACCTGCCTCGCTGACCAAACTTGGCAACCGGCGCGCTTCTTCCTCCGCCTCAGTGTTAGCGGGCCATCCTGCTCCCTCCCTGTTTGGAAATCATGTCCAAAGACTCTTCTCCATGAGCTGCCTCCAACACGCCAAAGGGAAGGGAGGAGGAAGCTTGGCACCCTAGTTTCAAAAGGGTGCCAGTCCGTGATGTAAAAGGAAGACAATATTCTTCTGCAAATGTGGACACTGCCTGTTTCCCTTTACTGCAGTCATTAGCTGCTGTCTTTGGCAGAGAACATATTGAGTAAGCTTTTCCAGGGTGGGCCGGTAGCCTTGGAAATACATCACCCAAAACAAAAAGCCAAACTTCTGATTGTTTCTCATCTTGCACCCACACACTCGCCAAGACACTTCATTTGAAAACAAATTTTTTAACAAAGCAAAAGCCAAATTCATGTTCCTTCTACCCCCCGTGCCGATGACAAATTTTTACGTTTCTGATTTTTACGTTTCTTTTTGGACTATTTTCTTTCCCTTCTCAATGAAAAGAAATATTTTTTGTCACCAGTAGCTACTGCATTTTCCAGTTGCCCTTTTCTGTTCCCTGGCCTCACTTTTTCCTTTCCTCTACCTGAACAAACAGAAATTTTTAAAACTAAACTGAATTTTGAGTAATATAAAATTGAGATTTTTAAGATCAGTATATTAAAAACTGGATGTGAATAGGACTCGACTCAATAGATCATTTATTTCCTTATGAGTCTGAATACAGATGCATTTATTATTTATTATTATATAAAGAGAAATGTAAAAATTTTCACAGGCAACTTTTCTTCTGGAAAGTTGCATATTCACATTATGCCTATATCACATTATGATAGGGTAATACAATAGAACTATTATAAACTCTTCTTTTTTTAATGTTTATTAATTTTTGAGAGAGAGAGAGAGGCAGAGAGAGGGAGACAGGATCTGAAGCAGGCTCTGTACTGACTGCAGAGAGTCCAATGTGGGGCTTGAACTCACAAACTGTGAGATCATGGCCTGAGCCTAAGTCAGAAGCTTAACCAACTGAGCCACCCCGGCGCCCCTAAACTCTTTTCTACTGGATTCAATGACATGAGTTTTAATAGGCAATCCGGAGCGCCAACTTCAACTCTAATCAATTCCGGTGTCAAATATTCCGATTATCATATGCTCCATTTAATGAGTAACTAGCTGGAGAGTGAGATCTCTTCGATTGCAGCATGATATGTACAAACCAGACCACTGTTTCTTTCTATTTTTAATACAGTTAAAGAGTAACGAATATCTTTTCAAAGGCCATGGAAAAATACCACATAAGCTAGGGAAACTGAAAAAATAAATGCTTCTAATTACAGGTTAAGTTACTCCCCTTCTGGGTTTCACTTTTCCTTAGGGTCTTAGAAGGATATAATGTGATATATCAAGCTGCAGAAACAATAAATAACTTCTACCAACATCCTATTATTTACAGCTTAGCTGTCTAGTATGAAGACCAGGCCAAAAAGATTCAAGCATGCCCCTAATTTTTATTGACCTTTTCCTAAGAATTAATCAAGATTCGAGTCCCAATTCTACCACTCCATTGCTGTGACATTAGCTTTTCTGGGTTTCCGTTTTCTTCCTTTGTAAAATAGAGATAATAACTCCCTTCACAAGACTGTTGTGAGGATGAAATGAGAGAATATATGTGAAACATCTAGTTCAGTGCCTAGAATTCCATGAATTTCCTTCAAACCCCCTCTTCACCTTCAAATTTCCATTCTTACTATTATGAGCCAAAAGGGATGTATGTGAGCATTCTTTCCACTCCTGTAGAGCAAGGAGTTAAACGAATATCTTTGTTTATCGGTGTTCTTGCATAAGATATTGTTTTGTGGGCATGTAATTTTAATTTATGTAAATAGCATTGTATAGTATATCTCACTCTTTCTTATTCTATTTATTTTTTGGTTTGGGGTTGGAGGATTGCTTTGTTTCTTATTGTTGTCATTTGGGGAAAATATAAAACTTACAACGTAGTCCTTCACAGCTCCTGTTCAAAAGCGAGACTTTCTAAATCAGGTGTGCCCAAACTTGCTTGGAACAACTTTATCTGAAGAGATTAGACATACATGCAAAGCAAATACATGATGAAAGGGCGCGGGAGTTTTTTTTAATCTGCGGAGGTGGGAGGATATGGTAAATGCCCTAGGGTTGAGTTAATCATATTCTTCACTTCATGGTCCATTATCATCAGATGTCTGTGCAAGGGCTCACCCTTATTTTATTGATTGATTCCCTTTAATCCCCATTCTTCATGCCTCTCTCCTCCATCCTCTGAGAGGCAGCCATACCAATGAGTTGGATGCGTATCTTTTTGTTTGTTAAGTGTACTTGTGAAATATATTGTTTTGTGTGAGAGATGATTTTAATTTATTTAAATGGTATTACTCTGTATGTTTTCATTTCTTATTTTGTCACTCTGCACTATGCTTTTCTTTTTAATGTTTATTTATTTTTGAGACAGAGACAGAGCATGAACAGGGGAGGGTCAGAGAGAGAGGGAGACACAGAATCTGAAGCAGGCTCCAGGCTCTGAGCTGTTAGCACAGAGCCCTATGCGGGGCTCGAACTCACGGACCGTGATATGATGACCTGAGCCGAAGTCAGACACTTAACCTACTGAGCCACCCAGGCTCCCCTGCACTATGCTTTTTAAATTCATCTCTATTGCCAGGTGTAAATCTACTTAGTTATTTCCAATTCTTGCTTTGTTCCCATGGTGTACAACCACCATGTTTTACCTAACCACTTTCCCAACGATGGGCACTCAAGAGAGCATCCAGCCACCTACCACTACAAATAATGCTGAAATGAAAGTCTTTATGTGTGGGGTGTCTGGGTGGCTCAGTTGGTTGGGCGTCCAACTTCGGCTCAGGTCCATGATCTCACAGTCCATGGGTTCGAGCCCTGCATCGGGCTCTGTGCTGACAGCTCGGAGCCTGGAGCCTGCTTCCAATTCTGTGTCTCCCTCTCTCTCTGCCCCTCCCTGCTCATGCTCTGTCTCTGTCTCAAAAATAAATAAAAACATTAAAAGAACTTTTTTAATTTTTTAGATGAGTTCCCATATTTACCTGTGTGAAATTTCTTTGACATGTATACCCAAGAGCAGAACTGCATATACTAGCAATATGACTCTATACCACATACTAGTATATATGTATAATATACTTGCTGTAAGCCTCTAATTTTATCAAATACTGCTGGGTAACAACTGTCTAACAGTACCTGGGAGTTCCTGTAACATCACACTAGGCATGACATGGCTTTCTAATAAATGAAAACTGATATCTCATTGTTTCAACCTGCACTTCTCAGATCCTGATGCATTTCTTCATTTGCTCATTGGAATTTCCTGTACTATAAGTAAGGCCATTTCTGTTCATATCCTTTGCATATTTTCCTATTGGAATTATTGTCTTTGTCTTGGTGATTTGTAGTTCTTTGGATATATTAAATATAATTCCTTGTCAATTTTAAAATTTGAAAATATATTGTGTCACCTATTAATTTTCTCCACAATATCCTTTGTGGGAATCCTTAATTTTGATGTCATATCTTTGTCTTATGATTTGTGCTTTTGGAGTTTTGTTAAGCCTTTCCTTCTCCCTGGGTTACAAAAGAATATCCTCTTAAGTTTTCTTCTATTAGCTTTGTAACTTACCTTTCTCATTTAGGTCTTTCAACCATCTGAATCCAAATTTGGATATGAGCTTAGGTAAGGATCCAGTTTTATTTTTCGTCATGTACTGAGCCAATTTTCCCAATACCACTGCTAATTAAATCCATTTTTTCACCATTGATTTATGGTGTCACCTTCATTATATATTAAATACTCGGTATACATGGGTCTGTCTATGATCTCTCTGTTATGTCCTTTTGGTCTGTTTATTCTTGTGTCAATATTGCACTGTTTTTATTATTATAGTTTGTGATTTGTCTTTATATCTCAAAGGAAGAGTCTTTTTTTTTTTTTTATTCCTATCTTAGCTACTTGTGGATCTTTATTCTCCCATACAACTTCAAACATTGATCAAATTCCTCAAAATAGCCAACTGGAATTTTTATTGGGATTACACGGAATTTACATATGAAGTTTTGGATCATTGACATCATTATAATACTAAAGCACCCAGTCAAGGAAACATACCCAGGACAACTTTACCTAAAGAAGATTATAGATGTCCCTGGAAAGCAAGTAGTCAAAGAAAATGAACAGAAGTAAAGTCTTTTTTTAATCCAAGTTTTCACTAACAGTTGAAGAACCATTTCTTGATTTTTAAAAGAAAAAAAAAAAACACTGTATGAAAGTTTTATAGGACTATCAGCTCTTTTTTAGTTTCTACCTCAAGAGGGAAGCTAACAGCTGGTCTTTGAGAATGAGACCAACCTAAAAAGTCCCTATATGGGGGTGCCTGGGTGGCTCAGTCGTTTAAGCATCTGACTTTGGCTCAGATCATGATCTCCTGGTCCATGGGTTCGAGCCCCGCATCAGGCTTTCTGCTGACAGCTTGGAGCCTGCTTTGGATTATGTGTCTCCTTCTCTCTGCCCCTCCCCAACTCATGCTCTGTCTCACTCTGTCTCTCAAAAATGAATAAATGTTTAAAAAAAGATTTAAAAAAATTAAAAGTCCCTTTATAGTTGCAAAAGAGAAGAGCTTTTTGTTTGTTTATTTATGTAGTTTACAGGCGAAGAGTTATGAGGAAAGATATATAAACACAGGGCCATGACATGAGACTATGGACACAGCCGTGAGCAAACCTAAGGATTCTAGAGTAGCTGGTAATTGAACCAGTTAGGGAAATGAACCTAGGGATCATAATAATTTTGTTTCTTTATTTGTTTTAAGAACAGAAATGGTAAAAATTTTAAATGTTACTTTTAAAAAAATATTTGGGGGCGCCTGGGTGGCTCAGTCAGTTAAGCATCCGACTTTGGCTGAAGTCATGATCTCACGATTCCAGTGCAAGGTCAGCATCAGGCTCTGCACTGACAGTATGGAGCCTGCTTGGGATTCTCTCTCTTCCTGTCTCTCTGACTATCCCTCATTCATGCGTGCTTCCTCTATCTCAAAATAAATTTTAAAACTTAAAAAAAAAAAAAACGTTTGTCTTCATCATAGGGAAGTGGTGTTTAGAAAGAATTCCACTCATCTATTTTAACAAAGCTACTTAGTTTTTTCAAGCAAAAACTACAGCATCAAAAGCCAGCTTTAGTGCAAAATTAACAAACCAAAATTTAGCAATTTATGATAAAAGCTTTTAAAAGTTAATTTTTGAAAAGTAAAAGCTACCCCCCCAAAAACGTACTAACATTTTATATTTTTGCCATATGTAGTTTGCCCATAGTGAAAAGGCAATTCATTCTGAAAATAAAGATGGAGTAAATGACATTTTAGACTCATTTCTAAGTAAATAAAGAAGGTTCTATCAAAATCCATAATCTTATAAATCAAAGAAATCATGTGCTATTATAAATAACTATTCCTTGCAAACTGGTGCAGCCATCATGGGAAACAGTAAAAAGTTAAAAATAGAACTATCCTATGATGGAGCAAATGCACTACTGGCTATTTACCCAAAGAATCCAAAAATCCTAATTCAAAGGGATACATGCAGGGGCACCTGGGTGGCTCAGTTGGTTATTTCAGCTCAGGTCATGATCTCATGGTTCATGGGTTTGAGCCTCAAGTCGGGCTCTGCTCTGACAGTGAAGAGCCTGCTTGGGATTCTCTCTCTCTCTCTCTCTCTCTCTCTCTCCCTCTCAGAATAAATAATTTTTTTTAAAAAAGGGATACATGGGGGCACCTGGGTGGCTTGGTTGGTTGAGCGTCCGACTTCGGCTCAGGTCACGATCTCGCGGTCGGTGGGTTCGAGCCCCGCGTTGGGCTCTGTGCTGACAGCTCAGAGCCTGGAGTCTGTTTCAGATTCTGTGTCTCCCTCTCTCTGTGACCCTCCCCCGTTCATGCTCTGTCTCTCTCTGTCTCAAAAATAAATAAACGTTAAAAAAAAAATTTAAAAAGGGATACATGAACCTCAATGTTTATAAGCAGCATTATTTACAATAGCCAAACTGTGTAAACAGACTAAGTATCCATCAACTGGTGAATGGATAAAAAAGATGTGGTATATTTATACAACGGAATATTACTCAGCCATAAAAAAGAATGATATCTGGCCATTTGCAATGACATGGATGGAGCTAGCAAGTATTATGCTTAGCGAAATAAGTCAGAGAAAATCAAATGCCATATGATTTCACTCATAGGTGAAATCTTAGAAACAAAACAAACAAGCAAAGGAAAAAGAGGGGAAGAGAGAGAGAGAAAGAGAGGGAAACCAAGAAACAGACTAGTAATTATAGCAAACAAACTGATGGTTACCAGAGGGGATGGGGGGGGGGGGCAGCGATGGGTTAAGTAGCTGGTGGGGATCAAGGAGTGCACTTGCTATGATGAGCATCAGGTGACCTATGGAAGTGTTGCATCATTGCATTATACACCTTAACTAATATTACACTGTTAGGTAACTAGAATTTAAATAAAAACTTAAAAAAAAAACTTTAAAAACCTATACCATAAGTCTACAGCGTGAATACATAACTAGAATTGGTTCAGAGCGTTGCCGGAGAGGTAGCGGGAGGTGGAATGGTCGGACTGGGAAAGGGGCATTAAAGAATCTACTCCTGAAATCATGGTTGCACCACATGCTAACTTCTATGTAAATTAAACAAATAAAGTTAAAAAAAAAAAAAAACTAGAGCTGGTTCAGAGACATCACTAAGCATGATTATTCCATACAAGAACTGCAAAAGAAAATCACAATTAAGTATGGTTGGTATCTGAATATAAGATTTCTGAAAACTGGCAATCCATTTGCTTAGTTTCCAGAGCAGCATCTGTTACAGCAATGTGTCAAATAGTTCACGCCTTTGAAACATCAGGGTTGTTTTTGATTAAAGCACCCAGATCTTTTCAGTAAGCCCAATGTGCGTAAGATAATGCTTAAATTGTCCTAAAATGAGGAATTTTGGTTGCTAAAGGCGAAAAAGAGGCTGACATTACAGAGGCCTTGCTCCAAGTTGCAGGCCTTGTAGTAAAAACAGGTGTAAGTTATACAGTTGATAGGAACTTTGTGACAAGAACCACGATCAGTAAAAGTGGTGTTTTTCTCTTAGAATAAAGCATAACAACCTACTGGCAAAATTTCTTTATCAGATAAGACTACTGAAGTCTGAATATCTGGAACACAGTTGTAGAAGGCCATTACTATCACATATCCATGCCAGAAGATATCTCACTCTGTAGTTGCCCAAAACCGGGACGCCTGGGTGGCTCAGTCGGTTAAATGCCTGACTTCAGCGTAGTTTGTGATCTCATGGTTTGTGAGCTTGAGCCCCACTTCAGGTGAGCACAAGCCCCGCTTCTCTCTCTCTGTCTGTCTCTCTCTCTCTCTCTCTTTCTCTGCCCCTTGTGGGATTCTCTGTCTCTCCCTCTCTCTCTCTGCCCCTCGTTCACTTGTGCCCTCTCTTTCTCAAAAAAAAAAAAAAAATTACAGTTGCTCAAAATCACTGAAATTATGAATCACCTTTAACATTGTACACATGATATTACATGATTCTATACATTATGATGATAGATAGATAATAGATAGATATTATATATTAGGTATATATTAGATAATGGAGAGGCCCTTGATGGCTTCATGCGTTTATCACAGCAAATGCATGCTACACGGAACGAGACTGTGGTTAACAAATATTTTGTGAGTCTGTGGTGTGAAATGGAAAATGGATAACAGATCTGGTAGTGACGGAGTAGCAGCTATATGTTAGAGCAGGGGATGTGCTTCTGTGCAAATCAAAGACGCGGCAGCCCAGAGCCAATCCACAGGCTGCCATGGCCAGCCACAGAGCCCAGCCAGCTATGTACTCCTGCCTCCCAGTCTTTACTCAGTGTAAAGGAAATGGTGACAAGTGTGACAATCATCAAGGTGCAGCTAATATTTTTTTGTTTATTTATTTTGAGAGAGAGAGAGAGAGCATGAGCAGGGGAGGGACAGAGAGAGAGGGAAAGAGAATCCTAAGCAGGCCCTGCACTGTCAGCACAGAGCCCAACGTGGGGCTTGAACCCACGAACTGTGAAATCACGACCTGAGCCAAAACGGAGAGTTGGATGCTTACCCGACTGAGCCACCCAGGCGCCCCAAGGTGCAGCTAATATTTTATGTTTGTGATGAGAGGAAATTTTAAGAGTAAAATTGTTTTTTCATGTCAAAGTAGCCGTTTGATCACACAGTGTTTAAAATGCTGAGAATAAAATATTGTTCTAGATTCTCATCATGCTTGTAAAGACCCTTTTTAAGATTTCAAATGGCTTCCTTAAGCTGCGCATCTCAGAAATATACCTAGTATCTTGAATAGCCAGAACTTCTTATTTTAAGGTTAAAAATATCATGATGGTCATAATGCTGAAGTTAACATGCTAAGAATTCATAAGAAAACTGAATTGCAGTGAAAATGATTCAATAATCAAGAATTGCACTCTGCCAGCCCTTGATTCTCTTTATTCTTCAAAGAAAGAAACCTATGGTATATTAATGGGCAGATCTTAAAACTGCAACCAGATGCTACAAGAGAACATCAAGAAATATTTCTTTTTTTAATGTTTTTTTTTTTGAGAGGGGGGTGGGGAGGCAGAGCACGAGCAGAGCAGGGGCAGAGAGAGGGAGACACAGAATCCGAAGCAGGCTCTAGGCTCTGAGCTGTGAGCACAGAGCCTGACATGGGGCTCGAACTCACAAAGTGGGAGATCATGACCTGAGCCCAAGTCGGACGCTCAACCGACTGAGCCACCCAGGCGCCCCATCAAGAAATATTTCTTAGAGCCACACACAACCAAAGAGTGTTATTAGATATTCAAATGTTTGAAACACTTGAAACATTAGCATCTGACTGAGAACCAAATGTGCTGTTCAGAGAAAAATCTCCCCACACTTTTGGATCTCCCCACAGTTTTGGATCTGTATTCAGTCCAAAAATCCAAAACTATCTGACAAAGTCTGCAAACATTTGTTCCCACTTCTGATGACTTGTAATTGTGAATTAGCATGTTCTAACTTAGAAGAAAACAAAGAGTAAGAAAACAGCTACATAAAACCCGAACTGCAGTTCAGGTCAGCCATGATCAAACCTGTCAGAGATTATTAATTTTAATATGCTTTACTTTTTAAAATGCTAATAGATTGTAAACTTAAAATTGACTCATTGTATATGCTCTAAAACTCCATTAAGTTGGCCATGGACATTAAAAGTTAGAGAGAGGTGCCCGGCGGAGGGGGGGGGGGTGCTCAGTCGGTTAAGCATTTGACCCTCAATTATGGCTCAGGTCACAGATCTCACGGTCATGAGATCGAGCCCCACGTCAGGCTCCCAGCCTGCTAAAGATTCTCTCTCTTCCCTTCCTCTCCCCCCAAAAAGAGAAACACAGACTTATAATAAGTTATGATGAGAGAGTGTTTTGCTCTGTTCCTGCATACCACTGATCTACAGCTAGCATCCAAGGTTTCAGGCAGGAACCAGAGGCAGAGTCATTCTCTTCCTACTTACGAATCATGGAAGTAGATATTATTACTATGCCATACTATTTTTATAAATAAGAAAACTGTAATTTGGGTAAGTAAAATGAGCAGAGTCATATAGATTAGACACACGAGAAGCAGACCGAACACAGATCTTCTCACCCCTAATTCAGAGTCTGATTTACCCCATTCTTTCTCAGCATTGGAGACTTTGGGTACATTTGGCAGAGTACAATGCTTTTTGGTTTGTTTTGTTTGATTTTTAAAGATTTTTTAATTTTTCCTTTTAAGTCATTTTTTGAGAGAGAGAGAGAAAGAGCGCGAGCCAGGGAGGGGCAGAGAGAAAGGGAGACAGAGAATCCAAAGCAGGCTCCAAGCTCTGAGCTGTCAGCACAGAGCCCCATGTGGGTCTCAAACTCACCAACCTGTGAAATCATGACCTGAGCTGAAATCTGACACTTAACCAACTGAGCCACCCAGGCACCCCTGGCTTTGTTTTTTGTTTTTTGTTTTTGTTTTTTTTTTCTCATTTAGTATTCTTTTTTTCTGTGTTTTTTTTAGTATAGTTGACATATTGCTCTGGTTGTTTAAACCCTCAACTTAAAGGAATGCTTATTATCCTAGATCTCTGAGTTGATGGCCACTAGCTAAGTGAAGTTCCTACGTCACAACTAACTGCAAAGCACCTGTTCTCTCTTTCGTATGTATTAGTGCAAGGCACCAGTTTCTCTCCCTACCCCACAGCCTGCCTCCCACTTCACTTCCAGACCTGCACGTAAAACAAGGAAGCGGCTGAAAACTGAATACTTTTTTTTTTCTATACCTTGAACCAACATTATGGATTGCAGTTGGGCTGAAGGTTCATATTTATCCTATTTAACGGGTCTTTAAAACTCAGCAGAACTGTTTCCACTAGATGGCGGTCTTTACCAAGAACTGTAAGAGCTATGCCAGCTGGTGGCAATTTACAAGTTGTAAAGCCCGCCTTTCAGAGAGGTGAGTATACTTACTCGTACAAACCTTCTGTCTGTGATTCCATTTTTTTAGCCCCCACTGTGGAAAAAGCCAATAAATGCAAATATAATGTGCTTTTTAAAAACAGAAGAGGGGCGCCTGGGTGGCTCAGTCGGTTAAGCGGCCGACTTCGGCTCAGGTCATGATCTCACGGTCCGTGAGTTCGGGCCCCGCGTCGGGCTCTGTGCTGACAGCTCAGAGCCTGGAGCCTGCTTCAGATTCTGTGTCTCCCTCTCTCTCTGACCCTCCCTTGTTCATGCTCTGTCTCTCTCTGTCTCAAAAATAAATAAACATTAAAAAAATAAAATAAAAAAAAATAAGTCTTGAAAAAAAAAGACAGAAGAGAAATCGTGTTTCAAGTTGAAATTTTTCTTCGTTATTTTCTTTTTTGGGTTGAAACATATTTGACCTATAACCGTGTCAATTTAAGGCGTCAGCATGTTAATCTGTTACATTCATATGCTGTAATATGACTGTAGTGATAATTAGCACCTCTATCATGTTACGTGTTTGTCATTTAATTGGGATAGTTAAGTTCTAGTCTCATAGCAAGTTTGATGATGGTAAAACAATATTGCTGTTTCTGGTCACTGTTACTGTGCATTAGACCTTTGGGACTTCTTTACCATTCTCTGGTTTGTTGCCTTAAACAGCACCTGAAAATATTCTTGAAGAAATAAGGACTTTCTCCCAGAAGAAAGACTGAAAGACATATATAAAAAATTATCTCTTGTAATTGTCGTTCATAGTCTCAGATCAAAAAATACCTGTTGGGCACCTGAGTGGCTCAGTCGGTTAAGCATCTGACTCTTGATTTCAGATCAGGACATGACTTCACAGTTTGTGGGATTGAGCCCCACATCTGATTCTGTGCTGACAGCACGGAGCAAGCTTGGGATTCTCTCTCTCTCTCTCCTCTCTCTCTCTCTCTCTCTCTCTCTCTCAAAATAAATGAATAAACATTAATTTTTTTTTAGGGGCTCCTGGGTGGCTCAGTTGGTTGGGTGTACGACTTCGGCTCAGGTCATGATCTCATGGTTTGTGAGTTTGAGCCCCATATGAGGCTCTGTGCTGACAGCTCAGAGCCTGGAACCTGCTTCGAATCCTGTGTCTCCCTCTCTCTCTGCCTCTCCCCACCCCCCCCCCACCCCCAGCTCATGCTCTGTCTCTCTCTCTCGAAAATAAATAAAAACATTAAAAGAATAAGTAAATTAAATTAAATATTTTTTTTAATTTTTAAAGTACTTGTTGGTTCTAAAAATTGTGCACGACATTTGGGAGAAGCAATTGGCTATTGCTATTTATAGTTGGCATTTGTTTTATATCTTTTCTCCAAGTGATAGTATTTTTAAGTCAAAATATAATCTACTGAGTAGAATTTATCATGTGCTACACAGTTTCTCCTCTGGTTATCAATGAGATTGTTTCTTCCCTTTAAATGCTTTGTTATGTATTAGTATTTAATGACTTGTTATTTGATTAGTAGAAATAATTCTTTAAAAAAATTTTTTTAATGTTTATTTATTTGAGAAAGAGAGAGAGAGTACGAGCGGGGGAAGGGCAGAGAGAGAGAGACAGAATCCGAAGTAGGTTCCAGGCTCTGAGCTGTCAGCACAGAGCCTGACGAGGGGCTCGAACTCATGAACTGTGGGATCATGACCTGAGCTGAAGTTGAACGCTCAACCGACTGCACCACCCAGGTGCCCCTACTTTTCTTCCCTCCCCCTGCCCCCCCACCCTGAGATTTGGAGGGCAGAAGTGACGCAGCAGCCATGATTTTCATGTTTAGAACTCCGCAGCAGGCACTGTTCTAGCTGGTACACGTTGTCCCTTCTCTCTCTTACCTCACGGCTCCCCTTGTTGACCTGGGAACCGCGTGGGGCCTGCAGTTGTTCCAACTTCCTGTGACTCCTCTTTCACCTCCTCTGACTTCTGTTAATTTGATCGTCTTTAGTTTCTCTCAATAATGATTTGTAGTTCTTTGGTGTGATGGTCTTGCCCAACTTTTATTATATTTATTGCCAGGTATGTGATGTTTTTGATGCAATTGGAGATTTCATCTTTTTAAATTTCATTTGCTACTGTTTGTGACTGGTAGATAAAAATACAAGTTGATTTTTACATTTCGATCATGTATCCTACATGTATCCTACAACCTTGCTTAAATTTAGTTTTAATAATTCATGAACACTTTTGGATGTTCTACATATACAATCATGACATCTGAGATTAATGTGTTCCCTTCTTCCTTTTCCTTTTTTGGACTGCCTGGGACCTCTAGTATAGTACTGAGTAGCAGTGGTAATAAAAGGTAACCTTGTCGGGGAGCCTGGGTGGCTCAGCTGGTTAAGCGTCCAACTTCAGCTCAGGACATGATCTCACCATTCGCGGGTTCGAACCCCACTCGTGTGGGGCTCTGTGCTGACAGCTCAGTTCAGAGCCTGGAGCCTGCTTCGGATTCTGTGTCTCCTTCTCTCTCTGCCCCTCCCCCGCTTGCTTGTTCGCTCTCTCTCTCAAAAATAAACCTTTAAAAAAAAAAGGTAACTGTGTCTCACTGCCCATCTCAAGGGAGGGTTTGTAAATAATTCACTCTTGAATATTATATTTCCCATAGGTTTTTTGCAGATATTCCTTGTCAGATAAAAGAAATTCCTTCTACTCTAAATTTGCTAAGAGTTTTTATCATGAATGGTTTTATTGCACCTGGGTGGCTCAGTCGGTTAAGCGTCCAACTTCAGCTCAGGTCATGATCTCACACTCGTGAGTTTGAGCCCAGCTCAAACTGTACTGACAGCTCAGAGCCTGGAGATTGCTTAGGATTCTGTCTCTCTCTCCCTCTCCCTCCCTCTCTCTCTGCCCCTCCCCTGCTCATACTCTGTCTCTCTCTCTCTCTCTCTCTCTCTCAAAAATAAATAAACATTAAAAAAATTATCACGAATGGTTTTTGCGTGATCGAATGTTTCTTCTGCATCTACTAAGATGATCATGAGTTTCTTCTTTTTTCTGTTAATGTGGTGAGTTACACTGGTAATTTTCTTTTTTTTTTTAATTTTTTTTTCAACGTTTTTTATTTATTTTGGGGACAGAGAGAGACATAGCATGAACAGGGGAGGGGCAGAGAGAGAGGGAGACACAGAATCAGAAACAGGCTCCAGGCTCCGAGCCATCAGCCCAGAGCCTGACGCGGGGCTCGAACTCACAGACTGCGAGATCGTGACCTGGCTGAAGTCGGACGCTTAACCGACTGCGCCACCCAGGCGCCCCATACACTGGTAATTTTCAAATGTCAAACCAACCTCAACAAAAGTCAGTTTGGTCATTATACATCATCCTATGTACACATTGATCGATTAAATTTACTCATATTTTGTTTAGAATTTCTGCATATCTCTTCTTTTTTTGAGAGAGAGAGAGGAAGAAAGCATGCAAATGTGTGCACCAGCAGGGGAAGGGCAGAGGGAGAGGGAGAGAGAGAATCTTAAGCAGGTTCCACACCCAGTACAGGGTTCGACTCGGAGCTCAGTCCCACCACCATGATACCGTGATCTGACCTAAATTCAAGAGTCACCTGCTTAGCCGACTGAGCCACCCAGACGCCCCTGCATATCTCTTCTTAGAAGAGATTGGCCTTATAGGCCAATTTTCATTTCATTTCTTAATGTCCTTTTCAAGCTTTGGTACCAGAGGTTATGTTTAAAATGAATTGGAAGTGTTTCATCTTTTTCTTTTCTCTGGAGGAGTTGTATAAAATTAATGTCATTTCTTCTTGAAATATTTGAAAGGATTTACCCATAAGGCCATGTGGGACTGAAGACTTCTTCATGAGAAAGTTTTTAATTTCAGAATCAACGTGGGGCGCCTGGGTGGCGCAGTCGGTTAAGCGTCCGACTTCAGCCAGGTCACGATCTCGCGGTCGGTGAGTTCGAGCCCCGCATCAGGCTCTGGGCCGATGGCTCGGAGCCTGGAGCCTGTTTCCGATTCTGTGTCTCCCTCTCTCTCTGCCCCTCCCCCGTTCATGCTCTGTCTCTCTCTGTCCCAAAAATAAATAAAAAACGTTGAAAAAAAAAAAAAAAAAAAAACAGAATCAACGTATTTAGTTGATATGGGACTGACTATACACTCTGTGCTGTGTGTATCATCTTATTATATTTTAATGCCTATATAATCTATAGCAATGGCCTCTTTTTATTACTGATATTGGAATTTTGTGCTTTCTCTATCTTTTTTCCCTGACTTACTTTGCTAGAGGTCTCTCAAATTTACTAGTCTTTTCAAAGACCCAACTTTTGTGCCTGTCATTTTTCTCTATTATGCATTTGCTCTCTATTGAATTAATTTCTGTTCACATCTTTAATTACTTCCTCCTACTTTTATAGGTGTATCTTGCTGTTGTTTTTCTAAATTCTCAAGATGAATATTTAAATACTTCATTTTCAGTCTTTCTTCATTTTCAGTCTTTCATTTCCAACTACAGATTTCTGGGGCACCTGTGTGGCTCAGTTGGTTCAGCGTCCGACTCTGGGTCTCTGCTCAGGTCATGATCTCATGGTTCATGGGTTCGAGCCCCACATCTCACATCTGGCTGCTTGCAGGCGGTGTGGAGCCTGCTTGGAATTCTCTCTCTCTCTCTCTCTCTCTCTCTCTCTCTTTTTCTCTCTCTCTCCCCCTCCCTCTTTCTGCCTCTCTCCCCAGCTTGCACTCTCTCATTCTCTCTTTCAAAATAACTTAAAGCTACAAATTTCCCTGTATCTTTTTGGAAGAACACAATTTAAGCCACTACACAGCCTTAAATTACTTATTACTTTTAGTACTTCCCCGGCAATGTTAGGACTTTAGAGCACTTTTTTTTTTTTTTTTTTAAAGAAAGGCAGACTGCCACGTGCAGTGCCTCATTTGGATGTGTCTGGAATCTTGGAAGCTTGACTACCCTACATTCTCCTACAAATGGACCTTGAGAGCTTGTTTGGAGGTTCTAGCAGGGGAGTGCACCTACTCCATACCCTTGACCGAAGAATGTCCTCCTGTATCGGGGAAGGTCATCCTCTTGGACCGAGCGCACAGCTTCGGGAGCGATGCACATGGAGCGGTGAGGGAGGAAGGGGACACCCGCCTAGCCAGCCAGATCAGCCGAATCAACCCTGGCGATCAATGGGGTGACAGATGTCGCAGCCAGATCACCCTCACATCCAGGACTTTCGAACACTTTAACCCCATTTACCATTTCCTGCCTTTTGTGTTACTGTTATTGTATATTAATTCTACATATTAAAAAAAATTTTTTTTACATTTATTCATTTTTGAGAGACAGAGCACAAGCAAGGGAGGGGCAGAGAGAGAGGGAGACACAGAATCTGAAGCAGGCTCCAGGCTCCGAGCTGTCAGCACAGAGCCCGACGTGGGGCTCAAACTCACGAGCTGTGAAATCATGACCTGAGCCGAAGTCGGCCGCTTAACCCACTGAGCCACCCAGGCGCCCCTGCTTTCCCTTTTTCTCTTAGTCTGCTGGATCTTCAATTTACCTATATGTCAGACCTGTTCACTATGTCCCATTTGTGTCTGCTGAGATTCTCTTTTTTCTTAATCCATCTTCTCCTTTTTCTCTATTTTCTTATATCTATTCATCAAAGTTATGCTTAAAATTTGGCTGATATCTATAAATCTGAATCACCTGTCTGAGCTTTCTCTTGTGTTTTTGGTCATTTCGTACTGTTCCTTGGTATGCTTGATACCTCTTGATTGACAGTCAGATATTGTTTGAAAATTTACAGAAGCTCTGGATGATGAGGGAATCTCCAAGGAATGTTCTCCATTTACTCTGCTAGGCAGGCAGAGTTAGGGCTGATCACCTTAATCTACTCAGGAATGAAATGACTCAATATCGGGCTGCAGTTTTCCTAAAGGCTTTTTCTACCCCTTCATCATTCCCACAGGTCATGGAGGCGGAACCTCAGAGAACTGCCCAGACTGTAGGTTGGAACTCTACAGACCTGTCTTGAACTCTAATCCTTGATACTTTAGTAGCCTGAGATGGCCACAATCTCCACTCTGCTTTTCAGAAAGCCTCTGCCCAGCTTCTTGCCTCCTATACTTTGCAGGTTCAGAATTCATCAAAATAGCTTGGAAAAAAACTGACCAATGGGGATCAGTTTTCTGCCCAGTCAGGCTTCAGTCTCTTTAGATCCACAGGATCACCAAAAGCTCTGATGGTTTCTCTGCCTTCCAGCAGCGGCCCTTTCCCCAAGAATTTTATGGGTTTTCAGCCACATTCCTTGAATCCATAATTGTGAAATTCCCCATGGAAAAAACACAACTACAGGATGTTAGTTCAGCTCTCCATGGTTTTCCCCTGATCAGAATTTTGACCTCTCAAGTTCTAAGTTGCCTTAGCAGCATCCCTAGACTCAAGATTTTTAAAAAAAAATTTTTTAAATGTTTATTTATTTTTGACAGGGAGAGACAGAGCATGAGCGGGGGAGGGGCAGAGAGAGAGAGGGAGACACAGAATCCAGAGTGGGCTCCAGGCCCGGAGCTGTCAGCAGCACAGAGCCTGACGTGGGGCTTGAACTCACAACCCACAAGATCGTGACCTGAGCCGAAGTCAGATGCTCAGCCGACTGAGCCACACAGGCTTCCCCAAGATTTTTTTTTTAATTCAACCTCTCTAGTTATTCTTTTTTTTTTTTTCAACGTTTTTTTGTTTTGTTTTTTTGTTTTTTTGGGGGGGACAGAGAGAGACAGAGCATGAACGGGGGAGGGGCAGAGAGAGAGGGAGACACAGAATCGGAAACAGGCTCCAGGCTCCGAGCCATCAGCCCAGAGCCTGACGCGGGGCTCGAACTCACGGACCGCGAGATCGTGACCTGGCTGAAGTCGGACGCTTAACCGACTGCGCCACCCAGGCGCCCTCTAGTTATTCTTAAAGGATGCATTATTCTGCCATAAGTTACTCTATCATACTAAATAAAAGTAGAAGTTCTAACCACAGAGTTTTAGAGCTCCCCCACCATTAAAGCTATTGATTATCATTCAGGAAGCTAAACCGCTGAATAAGAGAGTTTATCTTTTTTTTAATTATTATTGAGAGAGAGAGAGAGAGAGAGAGAGAGAGAGAGAGAGAGAGAGAGATTGAGTGCATGCATGAGCAGAAGCAGGGTAGGGGCAGAGAGAGAAAGAGAATCCCAAGCAGGGTCCGAGCTGTCAGCACAGAGCTCTAACTCACTAATCCTGAGATCATGACCTGGGGCAAGATCAAAAGTCAGATGCTTAACCCACTGAACCACCTAGGCACCCCAATCGTTTTTCTTAAATCAGGTATATGATGGTCTCTAAATCCCAACTGTAATTAGTGTGTCCTATGACAAAATACACATTTAAATTATAGAACTTATCATTGGACTATTTTGTCCAGAAACGAATGAGAAAAATAAATATGCAAAATAAGAAGTATTTCTCACAGCTCTGGGTGCTGAGGCCAGCAAATTCACGTCCAGTGAAAGCCCTCTTTTTGGTTTGCAGATGGCCGCCTTCTTGCTGGATCTTCACATGGCGGAGAGATCATCTCTCTTGTGTTTCTTCTGAGGGCACTAATCCCATTGTGAGGACTCATGGCCTAATTACCTCCCAAAGGCTCCACATCCAAAAACCTTTACACTGGGGGTCAGGGCTTCGACATACGAGTTTTGGTGGAGACCCATTCAGTCCATAGCAGCCATGAACTGTGTTCTATGATTAACTCAATGGTCTGTAGCTGTATGTGGTAAATGCTGCATTTGCCACTGAGACCCCTCTCCAGAAATGGAGGACTTCTTCCCTCAGCCGCTGGAAGTGCTGCAGGAAGGCAGCCCTCAGCTCTCAGCTTTCTTTGGGCATTGTTTTGCCTGAAGAAAAATGGCCCAAGATCATACCTCCTTCCAAAGGTAGCTCATATCCAGTAACTGATCGGTGCAGGAGGTATAAGTATCTGTTCCCCTTGCCCAGACTTGGGATAGTTTTGAAGGGCCATTCCAGATGCAGACCTTGTCATCAGGTTGGTTGATTGGGACTGCATCTCAGTTCAACTTTCTCCCTCTACCCAATCCTGTTTCATTCACCTCCCCAATAAAGACCGCTGACTAATAAATGTCTTGCACGCCAATCTCTGTCTCAGAGTCAGCTTCCCAAAGAACTCAAGTTGTGACACAAACATTAACATAAGTACGTGTGTGTTAACCTTTGTTGATGTATTTTTCTCTTTTGCTGACCTCCATTTTTCAAACTTTCAGCAACAAACATTCTGGGAAAAGAAAAAATGCAGAAGTTTTTTGTGTGTGCTTTGTTTTTGGTTTTGTTTTTACAAAATATGATGAGGATGTATTTCTATCGGCTTTAGCAATAACAAAATGTGCCGGATTTTTTGTCTCTGGCGAACATAAAATAACTGAAAATACATAGACATTGAAAAGTCAAAATACCATCCCTATTTAATCAGAGGAATTCAAAGGAATACACAGATGAAAAGTAAATGCACATATAATCAGTTCCCATTAGGTAGCAAGTTAAATACCAAGCCAAAACTTCCTCGCTAAATCATTTTGCAGTGGCTGTCTCCTTCCCAAGCTCCTGCAACATCACACTTGAGCAGAGGTCACTTAGTAAGCCTAAAGAGTTCCCTCACCACTCGTTCATTTGACCAACCTACCTGCCCAGTCTACCATTATCTTGTGAGCTGTCAATCCCATACATACCTATGTCTGACAAGCATTTCTTACAACCATCAGTGGCTCTGTGTATTAATTTCCCAGGACTGTTGTAACGAAGTACCACAAACTAGGTGGCTCATAATAACAGAAATGTATTGTCTCATAATCCTGGAAGCTAGAAGTTTGAAATCAAGGTCTCAGCAGTTCCATGCTTTCTCTGAAACACTCTATGGAAGAACTTCCCATGCTTCTTCTAGCTACTGGCGATTGCCAGCAATCCTCACATGAATTTTCCCCTATGTGTCTGTGTCTATGTGTCCTTATCTTTCTTGTAAGGGCTCTAGTGGTTGTACTTGGGGCCCATCTTAATCCAGTATGACCTCAACTTAATTACATCAGCAAAGGCCCTATTTCCAAATAAGGTCACATACTGAGATTCAAATTGCACATGATTTTAGAGGAGATACTATTCAACTCAGTATGTATAGTCTGCCCTCGGGCTCTCCCAGACTCACATCCATCCCATGTGCAAAATACATTTTATCCTATCTCCAAATCCCCCCCAAACCTTAATGCATGGCAGCATTAAATCTAAATATCAACAATCCATTTGCTCTCTCTCTGAAAAAAAATAAAGGATATTGAATACCTATCTCATACCGTACTCCAAAATCAAGTCCAGAAGGATTAAGGACACTTACATGTAAAAGGCAAAAATTTTCACTGTAGGAGAAAATAAAGGATGTGTTTTCCATCCTAGGATAAGGGAAATTTTCTTAAATAAACACACACAGGGACACAAAGTAGATGAAAATATTCATAATTCAACTATATTAAAATTGAGACGTCTTTTCTTTGGGAAAGTAAACAAGCAAACCACAAACTGGGAGGAGGTAGTTTCAACACTGACAAAGGATTAGTATCCAGAATGTATAAAGAATTCCCAGAGCTCAGTAGTAGAAGGCAAACAACCCAACAGAAAAATGGGCTAAAGATATAAGTAAGCATTTAATGAAGAGTAAGTACAAATAGACTGTAAACATATGAAGAGATACACTTTATTTGCATTTTTACATCATCTTAATCATTTTTATGTGTACAGTACAGAAGCGTTAAGTATATTTGCATTGTCCTGTCACCATTCATGAAGAACTCCCACCTTTCAGATGAGAGCTGCAGGGCCACATCAAGCCTCCATGTATTCATGAGTCTATTTCTGGACTATATTTCATTCCATTGATTGATTTAGATATTCCTCCTCCACTACATCGTAACACATCCTCCAATACTATCTTAGCACAACTTGGTAATAAATTTTGATATCAGGTAGGGCAAACCTCACACCTAACTCTTCTTTTTTTTTTTTTTTTTTTTTTTTTTTTTTTTAGATTTGGTCTCCCATATACGTTTTAGGATCCATCTCGAGTTCCTTGAAAACCCCATTGGGATTTTGATGAGACTTGCATTGAATTTATGGATCAATCTGGGAAGGATTGCTATGTTAATCATATTGAGTCCTCCCATCCTTGGCCATGGCATATCTCTCCATTTATTTAGGTCTTCTTTAGTGAATTTCAATAAAGTTTTATCATTTCCTTCATACAGGTCTTGCACATTCTAGTTTTATTGCTATCATAAGTAGCAACTTTTTTAAAAAATATGGCTTATCAAACTACTGTAAAAAAATTTTTTTAGGGGCGCCTGGGTGGCGCAGTCGGTTAAGCGTCCGACTTCAGCCAGGTCACGATCTCGCGGTCCGTGAGTTCGAGCCCCGCGTCAGGCTCTGGGCTGATGGCTCGGAGCCTGGAGCCTGTTTCCGATTCTGTGTCTCCCTCTCTCTCTGCCCCTCCCCCGTTCATGCTCTGTCTCTCTCTGTCCCAAAAATAAATTGAAAAAAAAATTAAAAAAAAAAAAAAAATTTTTTTAAAGCACTTGGAGACATTTTAATACAGGCTGAATATTAGATGATACTAAGGTATTGATGTGAATTTGGTTAGGTTAATATGTTTAAATGGTATTCATTATGGTAAAAGAAAGTAAGACCTTTATGTATTACAAACTTATATTTGAATATTTACTGGTAAAGTGACATGATGTTTCGTTTGTTTAAAAGTTAATAAAAATCATTTTAAATAGTTTATTTTACAAATGAGGAAGAGCTAAAAGAAGATTGGCAAAATAGTGACAAGTGTTGAAGCTGGGTAATAGATACGTGGGAGTTCATTATACTATTCTCCTTATTTTTGTGCATGTTTGAAATTGTCCACAATAGACTTTAAAATTATATTTTCTACTTATTTTTTCTAAGGTATAGAAAAAATACCTTACAGCAACCCTAACAAACTAGTCCACTTTATATAAATGGGATCATACGGTGTTTATCCTTTTTGTTACCAGCTTATTTCACTTGTCCTCAAGCTTCATCCATGTTACAGCATATGACAGGAATTCCTTCTTTTTTAAAAGATGGAATAATATTCTATGGTACATATATACCACATTTTGTTTATCCATTCATCTGCTGTGAACACGTAAGTTGTTTCTACCTCCTGGCAATTGTGAATAATGCTGCTGTGAACATGGGTGTGCAAATATCTCTTAGAGAGCCTGCTTTCAATTCTTCTGTATATACACAAGAGGCATTACTGGATCATATGGTAGTGTGATTTTAAATTTTTTGAGGAAACACCATACTGTTTTCCCCAGTAGGTGCACCACTTTATAGTCCCACCAACAGCGCACAAGACTTATAAAATTTCTCTACATCCTCACCAGCCCTTATTATTTTCTGGCTTTTTGATAGTAGTCATCCTGATGGATGTGCAGTAGTATCCCACTGTGGTTTTGATTTGCATTTTCCTAATGATCATTCGGTTTTTAAAAATGCTAAGACCTTTTTGAGATACCATTTACATCCACTATATTTATTGGAAAAGTTAATCTGACAATACTAAGAATTGATGAGACAGAGACTTTTAAAAAACATGCTGCTGGGGGGCATGTAAATTATTAACAATCTCTTTTGAAGGACAATTTGGCATTACCTTGTAAAGTGAATTCATTTTCCCTAAGATTCAGTAATTCCAGTCCTAGGTAGTTGGTTCCTGCAGTGCTTTTTAAACCTTGAGTCCACACTCATTTGTGAGTTCTGTACTCCATTTACTAAGAGTCACAATTAGCCCTGGAGAAGTAAATGTTGTTTTATTATTTTGTGAAACTTTTGTTTTATATATGTATGTTTACTGGTGGAAGACACTAATTGTATTTCTTACACTATGAGTAATGGTGAAAAAGTTTGAAAACCTCTCATTAATTCTTGCACACGCATACCAAGAGAATGTAGAAGAATGTTCATAGTAACAAAAATCGGAAGCAAACCTAGTGGCCCATAAAATTGTAAATTTGTGGTGTGTTCCTACAAGGCAACTCTATAAAGCAATGACAATGCATGCATGCGACTTACATACGTATCCTTAAGTGAAAAAAACACCACAAAGACTGACATTTTTTTATTTTTGTTTTTTAAATTTTTTTAAGTTTATTTATTTTGAGAAAGAGAGCACAAGCAAGGGAGGGGCAGAGAGAAGGAGAGATCGAATCCCAAGCAGGCTCGGAGCCATCAGTGCAGAGCCTGATGTGGGGCCACAAACAGTGAGATGATGACCTGAGCCGAGATCAAGAGTCTCGAATTCGGCCTAGCCACCCAGGTGCCCCAAGACTGACGTTTTTATAAAGCTTCCAAACGAGTAAAACTGAACAATATGTTGTTGAGAGATACACACATGGGAAGGGATTAATAAGAACAAATCAGTAAATAGGGAATTCCCAGTAAATAGGGAATAATAAAATTAGGAATACATTTGGCAGGTGAATGAAACGGGGAAAAAAAGATGCAATAGTATTGGTGTCATAGGTCTTATGTATTCATGGATATTCATTTTATTAATATGCAACATAATTTAAATTTATACTAAATATATTTATATGTAATTATATAACTTACATATGTATAAAAAGGTTCCTTCCTAAAAGTGCATATTCTCTGTCTTCTTGCACAGTAGTGAATCAACCCAATAGAAACTGAATTTCCTGAAAAACAGGTTAAGAAGTTAAAGACCACAGGGGGAAAATGCCTGTCAGCATGCCAAAGGTCAACATGTATCATTTCATGTAAGCATATCTTAACTTTCAAAAGTTCCCAGAGGCCAGGGCAGGGAGTAGGGAATGATAAATAGCTAGATCACTACCATTTTTTTCCTCTTAGTTTTGAAAGAGAGAGGGAGAGAGAATCCCAAGCAGGCTCTGTGCTATCAGCAAAGAGCAAAGACCCCCCCCCCTCCCCGCCCCCACCCCGCCCCAGGCAGGGCTCCATCCCACGACCCTGGGATCATGACCCAAACTTAGAGGCTCAACCGACTAAGCCACCCAGGCGCCTGGCTAGATCACTACCTTAACCGTTACAATTATCTCTGTGGTTTTCTTGCTTCTGTGGTCTACATATACATCGCAAATCATTAAACTTTGTCAGCCATCCGTATACCCAGTGTATCCACACCTCATTCAAATCAGTACAATATTGATATATGTATGGGCCCGTTAGTTCTGAGCTAATAACGATACCAAGAGTAATTAATCAGAGCCATCCCTCTCAATAATTTAGAATAGGAACAAACTTTCATCGCTCTCCTAATTTCCTTTAAATGAACTTGGGGCAGCTCATCCAAACTTCCCATGAAGTGGAAAGTAACTCATTCGTTTTCGAGAAGTGACTTACAAGAAGCAACAAAACAGCAGTTGCAGGGGAAGGGAAGAGACAGTAAACAGAAAAGAAATCCCCCGCCCTCACCCCACCCCCGGGAGAAAGGGATTGTGGAAACTGAAAAGTGGAGACTAAGAATTCTAAAAAAAATATGCAAGATCGGGGAAAACCTTTCAAGCGCTCTTTTCAGTGTACAACAATAAGGAAATTCAGCTCAGGAAAACCATGCCTTAAAAAAAAAAAAAAAGGCAAGAAACAATCATTCGACTTCAGCAAAACCCACTGCAAAGATGGCGGTGGGACGAAGCCCCTTCTCCTCTCGCCGCCAAAGGTCCTCGCCTCGCATTTCCCACAAACCCCTCCGCGCCGCCCGGCTCGCAGAAACCTGCCGGGCCGGTCGCGGACCACTGCGCAAGCGCGGCACCACGTCACGTGCCCTCCCAGGGCTCAGCGGAGCTGGCAGGAGGGGCCTTGCCAGCTTCCGCCGCCGCGTCGCTTCGGGGCTCGAACGGCGGGTTCGTGCTGCCTCTGCCGCCGCCGCGGGGCACCCGGGGGTCGCGGGGCCAAGCGAGGGGCGCGCGGCAGCGTGGCCATGGGACTGCGCCGACCCCGGTGACAGTAGGGAGCCCAGCGGCCCGGGCCCTGAGCGCGTCTCCTCCGGGGGGCCTCGCCCTCTTGCTCGCAGGGCCGGGGCTCCTGCTGCCGTTGCTGGCGCTGCTGCTGGCGGCGGCGGCGGCGGCCAGGATCATGTCGGGCCGCCGCTGCGCCGGCGGGGGCGCGGCCTGCGCGGGCGCGGCGGCCGAGGCTGTGGAGCCGGCTGCCCGCGAGCTGTTCGAGGCGTGCCGCAACGGGGACGTGGAGCGAGTCAAGAGGCTAGTGACCCCCGAGAAGGTGAACAGCCGCGACACGGCGGGCAGGAAATCCACCCCGCTCCACTTCGCCGCAGGTAACCGGGACCAATGCCTCCTCGCCTCGCCCCACCTGCGCACCCGGGCTCTCAGGCCTGAAAGCAGACACGGTGGTCCTCTGCTTTCCTCGTAGGACTCCGGTGCTGGTCGTCTCGCTCTCGCGGATTGGGGACCGAGGCGAGGACTTGGGGCTAGGGGGCGAGCGTGTCCCACTCCCTGGAATTTTTTTTTTTTTTTTTTTTGCTTTGTTTTGTATCAACAATACCTGTACCAACTTCCGGTCTTGCTACTCTCAAAGACTTCCAGACACAAGAAAGAGTAGGGGACCTAGTAGACTTTGTGATTTGAAAGGCCAGTGATCTTCCAAAATCTGTCGTTCTTGCAAGTTCCACTACAGCTCTTCCTTTGTAAAATGTGACGATGTAATTCAGGAGGAGTAGCTTAATTAGCCGTTGACACGTTAGTGTTAATGGGTTTATCAGGGTCGTCAATCATTAGCAAGTTTCTGGAGAGGCTAGAACTGGAAATAGTCAAGTTTGGGAAACCTGAGATCTGACTTGGGCTGGGTGCGGGTGGGTAGTGGTTGCTACATTAACACTCAGTTGGGGTGGACAGTGGTAGGATGAGGGAAAAGATGGTACAGGAACTTGAACTTGCATCTAGAACTGAAGTTGGGACTAACCTCGCCTCATTCTGAGTTTAGATTGTTTGAATTACTTTTACTTAATTATTTACTAGGTTGGCTTTATAAGTGTACTAGGTTTAATTGAAGAATTTAAAAGAACTAGAAATGAGACACTCAGTTTATTTCCATAAAGCATTTAAACTTTTCGCTTCGAGGAAAGGTTATATATCCTCAAGTGAGCCATGCATGATTGAAAATGGGAGTGGGTTCTCATACTTAGGATAATCTTGTTTTTTTTTTTTTTTGTATTACATGGTTGTTTAAAACAATTTTGAAAAAAGCAGAAGGATGAGTTTTAAAGCATTCCCTTCTTTTAGAGTAGGCATGATGAGCGAGAAAGAGTGTAAGAAAAATTTCCTTGTTCACAGATAATTGCTTTTACTTGATTTGTTTGCTTTAACTTGCCCTGTTTTAAAATCTAAATACTACTAGGAGGTAATGCTTTCTATATCAGGTACAACTTTGTTGGGTTCCTATTGGGGAGCCTTTTTAAGAGGAAGGTATGGAGGGAGAACTAGAAGCAGCCTGTGGGCAGCAGAAAGGAAAGGGGGAAAGCCACTGAAGTCAGATCTCACCTGTTTGCCATTTTGCCTAAAATTTTAGACTTTTCTCAGCTAATTTGGGTTGTCTCATTTGGCCATGTAGTCAACATTTAAGCAACTGATTTGGCAAACTCATAACCAACTGATAAGTAATCCAAAGGGTAGTGTTACTTAGATTCTGTTCACTTGATCTGTGGGATAAAAATAACCAAGCAAGATCTTAGTTGCTACCTTTCAAGAATCTGGTGTATTAATGAGTTCATGTCTGAAAATAGTAGTATTTAGAGATTATGGGATTAGCTTTTCTTATTGACCTTGTTCCTCCCCCACAATCCCACCCTCGGTTCTGTCCCAACATTTCGAAGTACTTTTTTACATAGATTTCATGTGACTCAGACTGAAGTAAAAAAACTTGTTTTAGGAACCAATCTATCTCACTATTTACCCAAATTATCTGGTACAGGTCATATGACTAAGAATTTAAGGTACAAAGGGAGAATAATAAAATAAAAATTGTGAATGGTGTACATTAAATCAGAGCATTAAAAGCCCTGCATTTAAACCCAGGCATATGAGAAACTCATTTAAAAATTAGTTTTGTAAATTCAATCTGAGTTATTAATGAGAAAATATGTTTTTTGTTTTTAAGTTTATTTTGAGAGAGAGAGAGAGAGAGTAAACAGGGTAGGGACAGAGAGAATCTCAAGCAGGCTTCGTGCTAGATCCCAACAACCGTGAGACTGTGACCTGTGCCGAACATTAAGAGTTGGACAGTTAACTGACTGAGCTGCCGAGACACCCCAGAACCTGTTTTAATTTTTAAATAAATGCATTTAGCTGCATTTACTCTTACATATGGAAAATACATTTAATAATCTCTTGTAGATAGCTGTCAGTCATGTTGATATGCATGTAAACACGCCGTTGGAAGCTCATTGTAGGTGTGGGGACTATGTAACTGCCTGACCAAGTAGTTTCTTGTGTTTGTACATTATAGAGTAAGGTACAAAGGGGAGAAATGTTTTGTTTTGTTTTCAGTAGGCTTCGTGCCCAGCACAGAGCCCAATGAGGGGCTTGAACTCACAACCCTAAGATCAGGACCTGAGCTGAGATCATGAGCTGGAATTATGTGTAGCTTAATCAACTGAACTATCCAGGAGCCCAGAAAAAATATATATATATACTTTTAAGCCAATTAAAGGGGGAAGGGGACATGTTTTTGTCTTTCTGTTTTGATGTCCAGGGAATAGGAATGAGAGATCTCTGCAGACCAAGGAAATGAATCATGATAGAAGAACAGTTTAGAAAAATTTGGTATGGCTCAGTCGGTTAAGGGTCTAAAATATTTAGCTATAAAGAATAAATTGCTAACCCCAAAGGAGTTAAGTTCTTCTGTTAATGAAAAATAACATAAATAGGAACTTTTTTCCTATTAGGTGCTTTTTACTATTAAACTAGATTGCATTTCCTCTAGATAAATACTCTTTAAGAAGCCATTTCTTATGAGAAAAATTGTTTCCTCTTCAGTCCCCCACCACACACAAAGGATATGAATGATTTTTTTGTAATGCATCACAAAACTTGTAGCGGCAAGTTGATGGTAGGGAGACTGCAGCTCTAATTTTGCTAAAAGCAATAACACCTGAAATTCTTGACGGTGTAATCCCCTAGAAAACAGCAGTTTTCAGTAAAGGAGATTGGTTCTCTGAATTTATTTCTGAAAGATGAAGAAGAGGGACAGAAACTTTAGGAAAAAGCCATGTTGTTGTCTGTCACAGCCAAAGAAGTGCATAGCGTGCTGTAGAATCTTAGGATGGGGTTGGGGGTGGGGATAGAATTCCATGACTTCGGTCTTTGGGGTGTGCGGAGAGGTATCATTCAGTAGAGAAATATGTAAAATCATTTATTAGGTTTAAAGAATTCAGGTATAGAAATGGTGGGAAGAGATGAGGTACATAGTTGTATGTTATTGGAGAATGACAAGTTGAAAAGAGCTTGCATTGTGGAGTTCTAGCTAAACAAGGTATCGCTTGTTCTGCACTTGTGTGCTACTCAGCCATCTACATTGGACTAGTCAGACTCAGTTTCAGTTCTTATATTCAATGGAGTGAATTGCAAAGGGTTGTTTGCTTTATTTTTTTGGTTCAGTTTGGTTTTTTTATTCAGAGGAGGGTAGTGGAATTAGAGCATCTGGAAATTATAAAAGCAACAGATACAAAAACTAGAGTTACTTTAGGGATGAAAGAAGACTAAGGTTAGACAGTGTTAGACAGAATGTTACTGTCTTCACATATGTAGAAGACAAGTAGAAGAGTGAAATGGATATTGGATGTGACTTAAGTGGCTTGGGCAATCAAAACCGGGGCCAGTAGGTGAAAGGTTACAAGGAGTCAGACTGACTTTAACAATCTGTTTAACTGTGGAATTGGCTGCAAGTGTCCAAACAGTGGTTGGATTGGCATCTTTCAGAAATGTGGAAAGGATTCCTGCATAAAGGTGGGCAACTGGACCAACAGGTCAGAATCTGGATTGGTATAAGAAAGTGGAATGTTTACCCCCAATTGAAGGTTTTAACAGCTCAGCTACCAAAGATATAATAGCTTTTGTGATTGCCATTCATATCCTTTCCCAAAACGGTGCTGTTGAAGACCTCCAAAAACATTTCAATAGCATTTCCTATTCTTGGCTGTAGGCCAATGCCATAATTATGGGAGATACACAAGATATACCCATATTCCTTACCTAGGACTAGAATTTTTTTTAAGTTTTTTATTTTTGAGAGACAGAGAGTGAGTGTGAGCAGGGGAGGGGCAGAGAGAGAGGGAGACACAGAATCTGAAGCAGGCTCCAGGCTCTGAGCTGTCAGCACAGGGCCTAATGTGGGGCTCGAACTCATGAACTGTGAGATCATGACCTGAGCTAAAGTCGGATGCTCAAACCGACTGAGCCACCCAGGCGCCTCTAGGACTAGAATTATAGATTGTTTCCAGCATTGGTTTTTGCTGTGGGAGATGATTAAATCCTATATCAGTAAAAAACCCAAATCTGAAATAAAGACCAGTCTATATAAGAATTCAGGGAACCCCTGGGTGGCTCAGTTGGTTGTGTGCAACTCTTGATTTTGGCTCAAGTCACGATCTCACAGTTCATGCAATCAAGCCCCACATCAAGTTCCTTGATGGCAGTGTGGAGCCTGTTTGGGATTCTCTCTCTTGAAATTAATAAATAAACATTTTTAAAAAAGAATTTAGAGGGGCGCCTGGGTGGCGCAGTCGGTTAAGCGTCCGACTTCAGCCAGGTCACAATCTCGCGGTCTGTGAGTTCGAGCCCCGCGTCGGGCTCTGGGCTGATGGCTCAGAGCCTGGAGCCTGTTTCCGATTCTGTGTCTCCCTCTCTCTCTGCCCCTCCCCCGTTCATGCTCTGTCTCTCTCTGTCCCAAAAATAAATTAAAAAAAAAAAACGTTGAAAAAAAAAAATTAAAAAAAAAAAAAAAAGCAAAAAAAAAAAGAATTTAGAATCTTTGGGGCTCCTGGTTGGCTCAGTCGGTTAAACATCCAACTTTGATTTTTGGCTCGGGTCATGATCCCAGAGTTGTGGAATCAAGTCCAGCTTAAGATATTCATTCTCTCTCTCTCTCTCTCTCTCCCTCTCTCTCTCCCTCTCCCTCTCCCTCTCCCTCTCCCTCTCCCTCTCCCTCTCCTCTCTCTCCCTCTCTCCCTCCCCACAAAATAAAACAAACAAAAAAAACCACTTTAGAATCCTTTCTTGACTTACCAGATCTCCCAGTATATTCTCAAGACTTGAGCTGTACTTCTTTCTTCAGATCTTGCTAGACTTTAGAGATTGACTTCAATAACAATAGTTTGGAGTACTTGTTTCAGTACTTCCCCATTCAGATTATCAGGATTTGATCAACCCAAAGGCTATGGCATTCTTTTCCAAGTTTCTCCTAGTCTGACCAGAGAGGTAGTATATCTGTCCTAAGTTGAGCTAGGCAAAGCCTTTTTCTCTGTATTCTTCATTCTAAAATATATGTGGAAAATATGTTTCCGGATGTTAGTAAAGTTAATAGTAAATGAGAGGTTTAAAATGATATTCCTCAGAAAAATTTGGTAAGAGTCCTGGCTATATAAGTCAAAGCTGAAGGCCGCTTGATTATACATTTCAACTCTCAGACCACAAGAGCCTTCTCAGTTTCATGGCCTTGTTGGCATTTTCTGTTTCTGAGCTTTTCCTTCTGGCAAAGTCCTACAAGAGACCAGCCTACCTTTAGACTAGCAGGACACAGGGACAGAATTATCATTTTGTATTGGACTGGTTATATCAATGGCCCATCCCCCCTTCGGACTGTAAAAGGAAGGAGAGGTGGTGGCTTTTGGTGAATATTCCTAAGCATCCAAATTGATTTCTATTGTGACTTCCACAATACTGTGGAAAACCATTGCAAAAACTTTGGAAGCCATTCACTGAAAGCATATTTTAGTATGGGAGCAAAATAAGATACTGTTAACAATACAGTAGTATTGAGAATACTGCTCTGACAGTAGAGTTGGCAATAGTTCCGAGACTGATAGCACCTAGATAGTGGTGAAATTTGACAAGAAAGAAACTGAATAGATTTCTTAATAGCCACAAATCATCAACTCCTTACTCTCTGTGAGGGTCATTTGCTTACTGTTCCAACAAAGTATTAAACATTGCACTAAACAGATGTTTATTAAGTCCTCTTTTATGCCAGATACTGGCTTTGGCCAGTGAACAGAAATGAACAGGATACAATACCTACCATTAAGTGACACAGTTTATTGATCAGTAAATTCACTTTACAAATAAGTCTGCTTTGTTTCACTGTCAGTGCTTTTTAGTGAATTCAAACTCAAGTATGATTTCATCAGTATTTTCTTTCTTTCTTTCTTTCTTTCTTTTTAATGTTTGTTTTGAGAGGGAGAGAGTAGGGAGAGAATCCCAATCCAGCACAGAGCCTGACACAAGGTTGGAACTCATGAACCGTGAGATCATGACCTGAGCCAAAATCAAGAATTGGACGCTTAACCAATTCAGCCACCCAGGCGCCCCTGATTTCATCAGTGTTCTCAAATGTAGAGCAGTGTTCGAAGATGAGTGCTGTCCCATAATTATCAAATAGACTGCATTGTATCCAGTGTATCCTGAGCAGCCATGACTGCCAATGAGATCCTTGGGATTTAGAGATTGGCACTAACTCTAAGGATATACCTTCTCAGGTTTTACCTGGCCAGTGAGAGCATTATCAGAATATATCCTATATATCCTGAAATGCTTTTTTTTTTTTTTTTTTTAAAGAACTGAGTACTTAACAGAAGACTTTGAACTGTTCTTGAGACCATATGAATGAAGATTTCATCAAGGATTAGCCCTCAGAGTTTGGGAAGCATCTTAAATCTAAAGGTTTTGCCAAACTCCCAACAATAAAATGCTTAGAATTTGAAATAGCTACCTACTGACCCCCCTCTAATCCCCCCCCCCCCCAATGCCAAGGAAGTGGCTTCAGGCATTCAAAAGCTGAGAGTCCTCATCTACTCTTTTAGGATAGCAACATGATCTCTACTCACATAGTATAGTCATTACAATGTGACTTGTAAAAAGTGCCTATATCTGCTGTCAGCCTCCTGACAGGTTTTAGTCATCCTAATGGCTAGAGAATCATGTTAATACAAAGTTACTGAACAGTCATCTGTGTCTTGGACTGTTGGTAGCTGTGTAGGTATAATAACTTGACCCATTCCACCCCTGTTTCTTCCCCAGCTAAAACTTCAGTTTTAGTATTTAGTCATACATGTCAGTATTGAGTCTCTTTAACTGGTTTTAAGCAACCTTCTTCAATTCCCAAATGATATTTTAATAGAAGGCTACTACTTGACCCGTCTTCAGCTAGATCACCAGTCTTTTGGGATAGATACCTTCATAATTGACACAATATTTTGTAATAAGTACATGTTCAACTAAAGCTGTTTCTTTTTTGAGAAGTTAGCCTGTGAATTACCATTTTGATTACTTTAGATGTGCTGATTACCATTGAAGAAATAGTGATCCTCCTTCTAAAAGTGGGCACATCAAGTAGCGTTCCCTAAGAAGAGATACTTTGACTAATTTTTCTTTGTTCTGATTCCTTTTCTCTTACTCTCCAGTTTAAGAATTCTTTTATAAAAGCATTTCCTCCAGGTGGGTGCTGAATGGATGGGAAAGCAGAACTATTAATTGGGGCAACTGTGGATGGCTTACTTGGAGAGGACAGTAAGATCAACAGCGCTCAGGCAGAGATAAGGAAGACTAAAGTCAGAACATAGTGGCAAGATATTTGGCCTTTTCCTCCTTAAAATTTTCCCTCTTGGGTTCTGCAGTGCCATCTATTCTTAATTTTACTTCTTAGGCTCCTTTTCTCATAGTAATTCAGCAAATATCAACCAATTGCTGTGTGCCACACAGTGTGAAGGACACTGGGAAAGTAATAATAAACTAAAAGACATGGCTCCTGCCTTTTATGGAACTTAAGAGTCCAGAAGATGAGTAAATGGTAAATCCAGATTTTAGTAAGTGTCAGAGGTTATTGCCATGAACAACCAAGAAAAAAAAAATCTCCATTTCTCTGCAGGTTGCGTTCTACTAGAGAAAAGGGGGAGGCCAAATAAAGAATGTTAAGATAGAAAGATGTAGTGTGTGAAATATTACTCAGCGATCAAAAAGAATGAAATCTTGCCATTTGTAACAATGTGGGTGAAACTAGAGTGTATTATGCTAAGCAAAATAAGTCAGAGACAAATGATTTCACTCATGTGGAATTTAAGAAGTAAAACAGATGAACATAGGGAAAGGCAAGCAAAACAAGATAAAAACAGGGAGACAAACCATAGAACAAACTGAGAGTTGGTGGAGGGGTGTTGGGTGGAGGGATGGGCTAAATGGGTGATGGGCATTAAGGAGGGCAGTTGTTGGCACCTGGATCACTCATTTGGTTAAGTGTCTGACTTTGGCTCAGGTTATGATCTCACTGTTTGTGAGTTTGAGCCCCGTGTCCAGCTGTATGCTGATAGGTTGGAGCCTGCTTCAGATTCTGTGTCTCCCTCTCTCTCTGCCCCTCCCCTGTGTGCTCATGCGTGCTCGCTCTCTCTCTCTCTCTCTCTCTCTTCCAAAAATAAACATTAAAAATTTTTTTAAGTAAAAGGAGGGCACTTGTTGGAATGAGCACTAGGTGTTCTATGTAAGTGATGCATCACTAAATTTTATTCCTGAAATCATCATTGCACTATATGTTAACTAACTTGGATTTTAATTACAACAGCAAAGGGGCGCCTGGGTGGCTCAGTTGGTTAAGGGTCTGACTTCAGGTTATGATCTCACAGTTCAGGAGTTCAAACCCTGCATTCAGCTCTGTGCTGACAGCTCCAAGCTTAGAGTCTGCTTCAGATGCTCTGTCCCCCTCTGTGTGCCCCTCTCCCACTTGCTTACTCATGCACGCACACTCACTCACTCTCTCTCTCTCTCTCTCTCTCAAAAATAAATGTTAAGAAAAAATTTTTAAAGAAATAAACCAAGAACAACACTGCCTATGATGACCTCCTTGTTCAACTTTACAACCCATCTCCTTACACACACCCTGATCACTTCTTATTCTGCTTTTGTTCTCATTACCTTCTAACATAATTATTTTTTGCATTTATTGCTTATCTCTCCCACCTCCACAGAATAGAAGTTCTTCACAGGCAGGGATTTGGTCTCTCATTCACTAGCATGTCCCAGGCACCAAAAAAAGTGTCTCTCATATAGTAGATATTCCCTAATCATTTGTTGAATGAATGGATGAGACAGGAGGAAAACCAGTAGTGTGTGATGAAATGGAAGTTTTGGAGACACTATTTCAGGAAGGAAGGGAGTAGTCAGTTGCCAAATGTTGTTGAGAGGTCTAGTCAAATGAAAACAGACATATATCCCTTGGATTTGGTAACATGGAGATTTTAAGTAACCTTGATGAAAGCAGTTGTAAAGAAGCAGAAGCCAGATTGGATTTGGAAGAGGAGTGAATAAGAGAAAGAATTGATGGCAGCCTCTAGAGATTTGATTATGAAGTGAAGCAGAAAAACGGAAATTTTTAATTTAGGGAGAATATTTTGTATAAAATGGAAGATACAGAACATGTTTACATACTGTCAGGAATGATCTAGTAGAGAGGGAGGTATTGTTGGGAGTGGGGAGAGAACAAAGACTTTGAGAAGGGACTAAAGTACAAGATGAAAAGGGATTGATCTTTGATAGAAAGTACACTTCAACACAACAGAAAACTAGCTTCAGATGCAATTTTGACGGTCACAGCTCCAGCTCATACCAGTTTCCTGAGTTCAAGATCTGCGGAGCTTTCTACTTGGCATTCGTTCCACAGGCACCTCAAACTAAGCATTTCCAAATCCAAATGATCTTATCCCATGAAACCTGTTTCTCAAAGATCTGACGGTCACCCCTTCCTTCTCCTCTTTCCCCAGAGTAAAGAAGTTACCAGGTGCTTTCTTGTCTCTTTAGTTACTCCTGTGTACAGTAGAAAAAATTAGAACCAATTTATCCCTGAGAAAGGACCTACAGGTCTCCAGCTGTTGATGGTTTGACTTACGATTGTACTATTTTACAATGGTGCAAAAGCGGTATGTGTTCAGTAGAATACTTCGAATTTTGAATTTTGATCTTGTGCTGGGCTGGCACCGTGCAATACATGTTGGTGATTCTGGGCAGAGGCATTGAGCTGCAGCTCCCAGTCAGCCTGTGATCCTGTAATGACAAGGGTAAACAACTGATACACTTAAAACCATTCTGTTACTCACTTTCAGTATAGTGTTCAGTAAATTATATGAGATACCCAACACTTTATTATAAAATAGGCTTTCTGTTAGGTTTTGCCCAACTTTAAGCTAATACGTAAGTATTCTAAGCATGTTTAAGGTGGGCTAGGCTAAGTTGTGATTGATGTTCAATGGGTTAGGTGTATTTAGTGCATTTTGGACATACAGTATTTTCAACTAAATGGGTTTATCAGGATATAACCCCATTGTAAGTTGAGGAAGATTTGTAGTTAAATTATGGTACTTCCAATAGATAAATTAGGTAATGATAGCAGTTGATTTCTGGGATATTATTAGAGTTTTTAAAGGAGGATGCGAAACTCTTTTTGCTGTTTTTAAATACTAGTAGGTATTTGCTTGTCCTTCAGTAAGCACTTTTATGTTGTAGCAGTATATTTATGCTGTTTCTAAGAGGAGGCTTAGTAATATAGGAGTAATTTCCTTTGGGTCTTTGTGAGGGCTTTTCAAGGAGGATTCAACCTGAATTGTATTATTAAATTGAATTCAGTTAATTTGCAACTCTGTGAGTGCCAGTTATGTACGAGGTGTTGGGTATTTTTGCAGTGATCATGAATTTTATAAGATTTCATTAGTAATTGTAAGCTCACAGAGATACATGCACCCTCCTCTCCTCCCTGTTCATTGCGGCATTATTTACAATAGTCAAGACCTGAAGCAACCTAAGTGTCAATTGATGGATGAAGGAAATGTGGTATATGTATATTTAATGGAATATTATTCACCCATAAGAATGAAATCTTGCCATTTGTAACATGGATTGACCTTGAGGGCATTATGTAAGTAAAAGAAAGAAATACTGTGTGATCTCACTTATGTATGAAAGCTTACCCCCTCACCCCCCCCCCCCCAAAAAACCCCTCCTAGAACAGATTGGTAGTTGTCAGAAGTGGGAGGTGAAGGGATGGGTGAATCAGTGAAGGTGGTCCAAAGATAAAAGCTTCCAGTTACATAATAAATAAGTCCTGGGGATGTAATGTACAGTATGCTGACTATTTTAATCACTGTATATTTGAAAGTTGCTAAGAGAGTAGATCTTAAAAGTTCTCATCACAAGAAAAGGAAATTTGTAATTATGTGTGCTGATGGATGCTAACTAGACTTAACGTGCTGTTCATTTGACAGTATATAAAAATGCTGGATTACTATGTTGTACACTTGAAACTAATACATTATTTGTTAGTTGTGTCTCAATTTTTTTTTTTAAAGGCAAAAGATTCCACTAAAACCTGCCTGAAAACAGTTTTAAAAACAGTATTCCATAAGACAAAGTCCAGATGCCACCTTAGCATGACATAAAAGATTTTTCCTTATCTGGTTATCTGCCTAATTGGCATTCTCTGTCTTATCGTGAATGATTTGCTTTTTCATGCTTCCGTGTCTGTGTACATTTTGTCTCTTCTGCTTGGACTGCAGTGTTCTACCCTTGCTCAGATCCTTCCCACCCACCTCTCCTCTCCTCATTTTCTTCATGATCCCTTGAAGAAAAATCCCTTGATTTTTCTGTAAGTCTTCAATTCAGATTTCACTGGAATCTCCTTGGGTAGTCCTTCCTATTCTCTGCTTTTCCCCCAATTTAGGTATTCCTTTCTTTGGACTTTAGTAACATTTTTGGTATACCTCTGTTATGGCAGTTGTATTGAAATGATTGCCTTTTTTTTTGTTTTTCCACATCTTAAATTGTGAGCTCTTTGAGAATAGGGAGAATCAGAGATAGGAAGATACTTATCTTTGTGACATGGAGCCTAGCAATATTAAAACAAAGAATCCAGTTAATCTTTCCAACCATCTAATTCTTACATCAGCTGCAACTAGGCCAGCCCCAGGCATACACCTTAAAAAGATTCTACTGCTGCTTTTTTTTTTTTTAAGTTTATTTATTTTGAGAGAGAGTGCAAGCAGGGGAGAGGCAGAGAAATAAGGAGAATCTCAAGCAGGATCCACACTGTCACCTCAGCCCATACAGGGCTCGAACTCCTCAAACCCTGAAACCATGACCTGAGCTGAAATCAGGAGTTGGACACTTAACCGACTGAGACACCCAGGCACCCCACTACTGCTGCTTTCTCATTCAGCTCCCACTCTGGTTTTAGAAAAACTGTATTCAGGGTTGGTGGTTTTGAGAATATTCGGGTAAGGTCATCTGGGTGGCTCAGTCAGTTGAGCATCTTCAGCTCAGGTCATGATCTTGTGGTTCATTAGTTCAAGCCCCATGTTGGGCTTATTGCTGTCAGCCTTTCAGCATTGAGCCTGCTCTGGATCCTCTGTCCCCCTCTCTCTGCCCCTCTCCTACTTGCACTTCCCCAAAAATAATTTAAAAAAATTTTTTTAGCAAAAAAGAATATTGGGGTAAAACTTTAGATGAGTGAGAAGGGGCTTCTGTCTCTCCTAGCACTCAGGTATAACCTCCCCATCTGCTTTAACATATGCCTGAAATCCTTCCCATTTCATTTTGTTTTAGCTGTAAAAAAGGTTTTTAGTGTTGTTATGAGAATGGTTAAGAGATTGAAATTCATTAGTACTGATTCTGTAAACCAGTATAAATGAGTTGTCAGACTTTTTTCTTTTGTTTGATATGGGGCCAGTTACAGCAGAACTGTGGAACATGGTTTTCTGAAGGAGGTCTCCTACCTAGAAAGAGGTTGCTTGTGTTGTGCACGTGACAACGTAGGGGCTCCTTTGAAGACACCTGATGTCACACTGTTGCCCAAGATCGCTTCTATTTTCATTGCATAGACTAACTGTAAGCAGATATTTTTTTGTGTTGCTATCTCATAGTCCCTAATTTAGTGGAACCATTTTTTGAGATAGATGTGGGAAAGAGATTCTAGCAAGAGTTATATACTTTGAATATCTGAAAATGTATGCACGCTAAATATGCAGAACTCCATATTTGCAATTAGAAATGCCATTAGAGAGTGGGAAACATTTGAACTCTGGGCTTTCAGTCACTTACTTCATAACCTTTCTCTGAAGTTAGTAGTACACTTGACCCTTGAGCAACGCGGGGGTTGGGGTGTTGATCTCTGTGCAGTCAGAAATCCACATATAACTTTTAACTCCCCAAAAACTTAACTACTAATAGCCTACTGTTGCCCACAGCAACCTTACTGATAACATAAACAGTCAAGTAATAATATTTCATATGTCATATGTATTATATACTGTATTCTTAGAGTAATAACAAAGAGAAAATAAAATACATTTATAGTACTGTAAAAAAATCTGCTTATAAGTGGACCCATGCAATTCAAACCAATGTTGTTCAAGAGTCAGCTATACTACCTAAAGCATTGGAGAGTCCCTCTGCTTTCTTATTAGTAAGTGATATATTTCAGACCCTCTTTTCGTCAATTGTTTTTTTAATTGTTGTATCTTTTGTTATTTTTCATCCAAAGACATTTTAGCGTGGCTAGTATTTATTGATATTAATTGATGTATTTTCTTTGGCAAACTTAAATGTGGATAATTTGTTTTCTTTTAGGTTTTGGGCGTAAAGATGTGGTTGAATATTTGCTTCAGAATGGTGCAAATGTCCAAGCACGTGATGATGGAGGGCTTATTCCTCTTCATAATGCATGTTCTTTTGGTCATGCTGAAGTAGTCGGTCTCCTTTTGCGACATGGTGCGGACCCAAATGCTCGTGATAATTGGAATTATACTCCCCTCCATGAAGCTGCAATTAAAGGAAAGATTGATGTTTGCATTGGTAAGTCTGTTTACTTTCCAGAATATTCTTGAAGTAACTATTCTGAATCTAAGTTAAATTCATTTGTTAATGTGATCAAATTCTGCCAGACTTTATTTAAATACTAGAGAATACTTTGTGATTTAATCTAACCATTATTTACTGAGTCTCTGTTTTTGTATGTTATTGAGCTTAAGTTCTTTAAAGAAGAGAGCACAAAATTCCCATTCTGTAGAAATTTAGATAAGACACATGAAGAAGCAAGTAAAGTCATGATAGAAGTGAACAGAGAGTGTTAGAGGATACTGAGTACCATGACTGGGTTGGAGTCAAGTTTCTCCTTCCTGGAGTCTTTCCAGGAAGTTGTGGGAGAAAGATTGAAAAGGTAGGTAGACTTCTTTGTAAAAAGCTTTGAATTGCAGATTAAGGAGCTTGGTACTGTTATGTAGGTAGTGTGAAATCATTGAAGACTTTGGAGGAGACAGTCTGGTAAGAGTAGTACATTTTTGAAAGAACGATCTGGTACAGTGCTGGGTTGAATGGATGGCATCAGACAGACTAGCTTGGAAGCTGTAAAATAATCCCGATGAGAAATGAGGGCATCAAGGAGGGTTGTAGAATAGAAATGGCAGGATAAGTAAAGAAGCATTTGAAGGACAAATGATCAGTTAACAAATGATACAGGATTGGCCTGATAGGTTGGTTGGTCACTGACAGAAAATTATAATTGAAAAGATTATTTGAGAGTTTTCATTAACCCTGGTATTGACTTTTCTGAGCCTAACAGTCAAGGGTTTCAGACTCTGCTTACCTTAGCTCTATTTCCTGATTCAAAACAAGGACAGCTGAAATGCTTGAGACAGCTAGAAAACCAGTTCGGTGCACTAGGAAAAGTCCAGGTGCTCTATGCTGGATTTAAAAGTTGCTCTCTTGGGGCACCTGGGTGTCTCAGTCGGTTAAGCATCCGACTCCGGCTTAGGTCATGATCTCACTGTTTGTGAGTTCCAGCCCCACATTGGGCTGGCTCTGTGTGCAGACAGCTCCGAGCCTGCAGCTTACTTTGGATTCTGTCTCCTGCTGTCTCTGCCCCTCCCCCTCTTGCGCTATCTCAAAAATAAATAAACATTTAAAAAAAAAAAAGTCGCTCTCTCCTCACCCCAAAACCCCATATCGCTATTTATAACTATTTATACCAGTCCCAGCCTAGCTCAAGTTAGGTCATTTATAATCAAGATACAAAACACTTTACCTAGTAGCCTCTGCCCTGTTCTCCTTTCCTGTGTGTTATCTGAAATTGCTGCTGCCCTCTGCTCACAGCCCTTTTCTAGTTCCTGAGTCATAGACATATAAATCATCAGCTTTAATAATGCAGCATTTTCCAAATACGGTTATAGATCTGCACTGTCCAGTATGGTAACTGAGCACGTGTGATGCAGCTAGTCTGAATGGAGATATACTTGTAACATACCATATTTCAAAAACCATGAAAGAAAGGAATGCAAAAATCTCAATTTTATATTGATCACAATATAAGTATAAATGTTGAGATGATGGTATTTTGGGTATATTGGATTAAATAAAATATTGAAAATAACTTATCCTGTTTTTAATGTGGCTACTAGTAAATTTTAAATTACATATGTGCTCACGTTTTATTTCTATCGGACAGCACTATTACAGGTAGTGGTAGAGTGGAATGAATATAATAACCCTGTCAAAGAACAGGAGGTAGGCTTCCTGCTCTGCATGTATTTGCCTGTCTTTCACCAGCACTTACTTAAAGAGTATGCTAGAATATTTTTTAAAAAATTTTCTTCCATGTTTATGTATGTATTTATTTCAAGAGACAGCACAGAGCCCAATGCAGGGCTGGATCTCACGAAATCAAGCATCAGCTGAACCAACTGAGCCACCCAGGCACCCCTAGAATATCTTTATATAACAAGTAACAGTAGAGAATATAGCTCAAATCTGTTCTTTTCATGTGCTCTAGGATGTAACATAGCAGTTTTGATTTGGGGTTTGTTAACCCTACAGAGTATTTTTCTTTTCTTTTTCAAAGAATTTACCTGTGTGATTTTTTTTTTTTTCTCCTTTTTTAATTCCACAGATCCCTGTTCCCGGGCTTTCATAGCTTTGGAACTTCTATTTTTGTTATGGTAGGACATTCTTTGTAACATAGGCAGTGTTCCTTTGGAATGAGAAAACAAGCTTTTAAGTAAACTAGTCTTTTATTTCTTTATATACTCTGATCTGTCTTCAGTTACAGAGCAAAGGAAACCTGACATTAATCTTAGGGGACATTTATTTAAGGTGTCTTATACATTAAATAATGTAATATTTTCTATATTCTTATCTTTAAAATATAACATTTACCATACTGTCAGGATATGAAAGGTCTTTAAATAACTCTAACACTTCTGGACCAGAGTTTTTGAGAAAATGATTTACTAAAAGAATATTGTCATGGTTACCATTTTGAAAGGTAGTGTTTCTGTGTTGCAGTGCTCTTACAGCACGGAGCTGAGCCAACCATCCGAAATACAGATGGAAGGACAGCGTTGGATTTAGCAGACCCGTCTGCCAAAGCAGTGCTGACTGGTAAGCCGATGTCCTCTCTTTGGGTATTCCAGGAAGAATGTAAAGAATTGAGCTCTCTAGGTAGACAGTCTGCTTCCTGCGTTTAATGATGTCAACTAGATTTTCAAAATGCTGTCAGTTCAATTGTTAACTCTTTCTACATCTGGACAGTTGATATTTGATTTTTGTGTAAGAAAAGTAAAGCTTTTCTTTTTTCTTTTTAAATTGGTCTTTAAATATGTGATTTCTGCCTTATTTTGGGTCAGGGGTGTTAGATAGTTGTGTGTTACTATCACGTATTCAGGATTTTTAAATGTCCCTGATTTTTCCAAGCAAAAATAAACAATTGGAACAACATGAAAATAAAAAGCTTCTGCACAGAGAAGGAAACAATCAATAAAACTAAAAGGCACCCTAGGGAACAGGAGCAGATATTTGCAAATGACATATCTGATAAAGGGTTAGTATCCAAAATATATGAAGAACTCACAAAATTCAACACCCAAAAAAACAAATAATCCAATTAAAACATGAGCAGAAGACACGAACAGACATTTCTTCAAAGAAGACATACCTGATGACCAACAGACACATGAAATGATGCTCAGCATTACTGATTATCAGGGAAATGCAAATCAAAACTACAATGAGGTACCACCTCACACCTTACAGAATGGCTAAAATCAACAACCCAAGAAGCAGCAGGTATTGGTGAGGATGTAGAGAAGAAGGAACCCTCGGGCACCGTTTGTGGGAATGCAAACTGGTGTTGCCACTGTGGAAAACAGTATGGAGATTTAACTCAAAAAGTTAAAAATAGAACTACCCTACAATGCAGTAATCACACTACTGGGTATTTACCCAAAGAATACAAAAACACTAATTCAAAGGGATAGGTGCACCTCGATGTTTATAGCAGCATTATTTACAATAGGCAAGATACAGAAGCAGGCCAAATGTCCATCAATAGATAAACGGATAAAGAAAATGTGGTGTGCGCACGCACACACATGTATAACATACATACATAGATACATACACACACACAATGCAATATTACTGAGCCATAAAACAATGAAATCTTGCCATTGACAACAACATAGATGGAGCTAGAGAGTATAATGCTAAGCAGAATAAGTCAGAGAAAAACAAATATCATATGATTTGACTCATATGAGGAACTTAAACAAAAAGGGGGGGGGGGCAAAGGGGACAAAAAGAGCAAGAAACAGACGCTTAACTATAGAGAACAAGCTGATGGTTACCAGAGGTGAGGTTGGTGGGGGGACAGGTTAAATAGGTGATGAGGATTAAGGAGTGCACTTGTTGTGAGGAGTATCAGGTAATTAAAAGCTTCAAAAAAAAAAAAAAAAAAGAGTAGCTTAAAATAAGTGAAATCTCAGAAATTTTTATTAGCCAGTGAATAAGGAAACATCTCATTTTGAAATCAGAGAATTTCTATTTCCAAGCTAAAGCTGCCTAAAAATGCTACTTTTCCAGGCATTGCAGTTCTGCTAAAATTTTTTTGTGATATATATGGTTTTACAAGGTTCTGTATAGGCTGTCAGTTTATAAGAAGTTAAAAAAATAAATGTCCTGATTTTTCAAGATAACATGTTTACCCTTTTAATATACTATTTTTTAAGCTTTTTTTTTTTTAATGTTTATTTAGAGAAAGAGAGACAGGTGGAGCACGAGTGGGGGAGGGGCAGAGAGAGAGAGAGACATAGAATCCAAGCAGCCTCCAGGCTCTGAGCCTGACATGAGGCTCAAACCCACAAACCATGAGATCATGACCTGAGCCAAAGTTGGACACTTAACCAACTAGGCACCTAGGCACCCCTAATATACTATTTTTTTTTAATGTATTTTAATCTTTTTCTTTTTCTCTCTTTTTTTATGAAACCCTTTCAAAAAGCTCTAAGAGCTCTAACCATTCCCTTTTCTAGACAGGATTCTGGCCATACCAATTTCATTACCATGAAGAGTGTCAATTATTGTTCTCGCATAACATATTCATGCCTTTGGAACCTCTTAGGATGTGTAAGGCTTAGTCTCTAGGTTTACTTAGACTGTCAAGCCTTTTTTTTTTTTTTTTTTTTTTTTTTTAATTTTTTTTTCAACGTTTTTTATTTAGTTTTTGGGACAGAGAGAGACAGAGCATGAACGGGGGAGGGGCAGAGAGAGAGGGAGACACAGAATCGGAAACAGGCTCCAGGCTCCGAGCCATCAGCCCAGAGCCCGACGCGGGGCTTGAACTCACGGACCGCGAGATCGTGACCTGGCTGAAGTCGGACGCTTAACCGACTGCGCCACCCAGGTGCCCCAGGCCTTTTCAAGTGGTAGTATCCACTTCAAATGTTTCTCCTTCATCAGACTGTTTGCTTTTAAGCAGCTCTCTGCCATATTATTTTCTGGATTCTACTTCACTGTGTGATCACCATTAGAATCATGTCCAGTCCAATATTCAAGAGCCTGAGAGCTTGTGCTATGAGCTCTTGTGCTTGGAATTTGTGATATTTCTTCTGGTACTACTGAGAAAATTTAGACTAGTCCCTCAAAGGGGTTCTAGAAAAGTGAACTGCTGTAACTATAAATCCAGTGTTTATTTCCCCCTTCCCTAGTCCATGCTATTCCCTGCTTTTTTCTTTTTAAACACCTTGGGGCTGAAAGAAGCCTTGCACTAGTAATCAATATATAATTTGCACTGTGGGCAGCAGTTTGGATTTTATTTCAGCAAATCAGTAAACACTATCCATTAGGTTAATTTAAGTTATATTCATTTTAAAATTTTGTTTGTATTCGTTTGTAAATATGAAAGCTATAGGCATAAAGAGTTTATATTTGATCCAATTTTTATTTGCATATATTTAAGTAGCATTATAATATAATTTTAGTGTTGAAAAATCTTCTGGATCCATAAAAATGTTAACAATATGTTCAGTTGATAATGCCGTAGATTATCTTTTGTTATCTCTATAATGTTGGCATATTGAATTTTGTTTTGTTTTACCTTTGAGTGAAGTTGTGGGTGCATTTTGTCTGTTGAACAAATAACATAATTGGTTTTAGGAAATTTGGAAAATTCTTTCCTTTACAAAAGAAAAGGAAAAGCTCACCAATAACCTACCACGTAGAACAAACTTTTGAAAGTTTGGTTTATTTTCTTCTTGGCTTTCCTTTTTTGGTGAATATTGTTTTCATATAGCTTCATTATGTAATATTGGATTTTTTTTTTTTTACTTTTATAAAAATTATTCCATGTTCTTTATATAATTATTCTTAAACTGTACAATATTCTCTTAATTAACCATTTTCCATTTGTTGGAAATTTCGTTTATCTACTTTAAATATAGTTCAGGAGGATCTTTATGCATAAAACTGTTACTACTTTTGTGACTCAATTTTCTTTAATCTCCTTTTTTCCCCTAATTCACAGGTGAATATAAGAAAGATGAACTTTTGGAAAGTGCCAGGTATGTACTGGTGTAATAAATATGTACCATGAATAACTTCATCATTAATTTTTTTTTAACAACAAGCAAACTTTAAAAGAGAATGATTTTTTTAATAGTCACATATATGCCTCCATATAGGCTCTGATAAAGAATACAAATTACTAATACTTTTTTTGTGTGCTAGGAGTGGCAATGAAGAAAAAATGATGGCTCTTCTTACACCATTAAATGTCAACTGCCATGCAAGTGATGGCAGAAAGGTACTTCCTTTTGCAACTAAACTTGTGTTCATCCTCCTGGTAACATGAAAATGCATTTGTGTCACTAAAAATTAAAACATTTGATGAAGGGGCACCTGGGGGGCTCAGTCAGTTAAGCTTTCAACTCTTGATTGTGGCCCAGCTCATGATCTCATGGTTTGTGAGATCAAACCCTGCATCAGGCTCTGTTCTGACAGTGCAGAGCTTGCTTGGGATTCTCTCTCCCTCTCTATCTGCACCCCCCACCCTGCGCTCTTTCTCTCTCTCTCTTTCAAAAGAAATAAACTTAAAAAAAAGAAAACGTTTGATGCAAATGCTAATATTTCTTTTAAGTAATAGTTTGGATTCTTAAATTTAGTAATACTTTATTGATAGTAAATATATAGTTTGCTTCTTATTTAATAACGAACTTACAAACTTTTATGCCTTCAGTACATATGTTGGATTCTATAAAACCAAATTAATACCTTTATCAAGTTTTTTTCTGGATTTTTGGTATTTGGATTTTTACCTTTTCACACATTTTTTTAGCTATTATTTTAATTTCATTAATTTGATTAATATTTCAGTCAACTCCATTGCATTTGGCAGCAGGATACAACAGAGTAAAAATTGTACAGCTGTTACTGCAACACGGAGCCGATGTCCATGCTAAAGACAAAGGGTAAGTAAGCATTTGAAACAGATGAGGATTTCTCAGATGTTTCTGTCCTTGCAATAATCTCTGTAATCTTATAAAAATCTTACTGTTTGCTAAACAGCATAAACATTATTGAGTTTTTACAATATGCAGATTGCTCTCAGGAATCTGAGAATTATAAAATCTTAAAGCTCCCACTCATAAGGCTTACACTGCATTTAGGGAGAATGGAAAGATAGCTAACAATATAAGATCTCTACCGAGTGTGAGGTATAATAGAGATAGTACTTTAGGAGTTCCCAGGAGGGAACTCTCAGTGATGGCTGTAGTGGCTGGAAAATCCTTCAGGAGGAGGTGATACTTGACCTGGACTCAGTTCAAGAGAGCAGAGAGCTTAGGAAACATCTTTGTGCAAGAGAATCTGTGTGAGAGGAGGTGCTGAAGCATATATTACAACATCTTTAAGAAACAAAGACTAAACCAGTATGGCTGAAGCAGATGATTTATGCAGGAGGGAGAAATGAAGTTTAGGGTTGGAGAAGTAGGTAAGAAGCAAGTTTTAGAAGACTTGGTATTCTAGCCTAAAGAATTCAAGCTGTGAGCTGTGAGCCATTGAAGGATCTTAAGTAAGGGGAAAATTTTTTCTAAAAGAGGGGTTTTAGGGGACACACTGTGGCAGGAATGTGTAGAGTAGTTTGGAGACAAAGAGCCAGAAGGAAAAGAGCAGTTAGAGTAATCATTGTAGGGGTTCAAGCACGATGAGAATCTATAATAATGTTGCAGAGGAATGGAAATGAAGACATAGGTGCAGGAGATATATTACAAGGTAAGTATGGCCAAGATTTGTTGACTGAATATGATGAATGAGAAAGGAATACAAAGATAACTACATTTCAAATTCTGAAGCTGAATGACTGAGACCCAGTGATACACACGCTAAAATCCAGGAGGGAAATCTTGGAAGAAAACGTTGAGTTCCCTTTTTTTTTTTTTTTTTATGTTTATTTATTTTTGAGAGAGAGACAGTGAGCATGCATGAATGGGCGATGGAGGGGGGTGCAGAGAGACAGGTAGAGAATCCCAAGCAGGCTCCATGTAGTCAGGGCAGAGGCCAATGCGGGGCTCGAACTCAAGAACCGTGAGATCATGACCTGAGCCAAAATCAAGAGTCTGGGCACTTAACCGACTGAGCCACCCAGGCACCCCTGAGTTCACTTTTAGAACTCTCGGTTTTATGAGATGATGATGAGGGCTCAAGTAGAGAGACCCAGTAGATAGTTGGGAATGAAATCGGTGCTCGGGAAAGAAATCCTACAATGAAAAATGGTGAGGAAAGCCACGAGCCTTTAAAGAGAGGACAGGTAAAATTAAAGGCTAAACTGTGAGTGGCTCTTCCTCACCAGAAGCCATCACGATAGTGTCTGTGGTAATTAATGAATAAGTGATCCCCAAGGAAGAGCAGCTTAAAGGTACAAGTCAGGATTTTAAGGTTCCACCGTACCTTCCTATACAGAAAGTGCTTTTTCCATTGCCATCATGAAGGAATTGGGTTTTAGTTTATTAAGTAATTTACCCTACAGAATCTGAAAAAAAAAAGTCTCAAAGAAGAGCCAGTTTTTGAGCTCTGAGTCTGGAAAAGATTGTAGAAGCCAGGAGGGAGGGAAGTCTGTTCTACACCAAGGGGATAGTATGTGCAGAGGCATCAAGGGAACTGCAAGTGCTTGAGTGTACCATCTTTGAAGGGTAAGGTTCCAGAAGGCCAGACCATTGCATGCCAGGGTAAGCAGTTGGAACCAGCTTTCAAAAGCAAGGAAGAACCAGTGAAGGGCATTAAAACAAGGAGTAACTACGTCAGATTTACCTTTTAGAAAAATCTGGCTACAGTTTGGAGGGTAAATTGAAGTGGAGGCTGTTTCAGTAGTATAAGAAGAAATAATAAAGGCCGTGGTGTTAGCCGTGCAGGAAAGAAAAGATGGATTTGGAAGCGACTTGGGAGTTAGGATTGTTAGAATTTAGTACTTAAATGGATGTTAAATTCTGTACATTTCTGTTTGAAGGTCACAAAAGCCATTTGCTATTTAAATCTAAGTGTATATTTAAGTTAATTACAATTACGCCTAGGGGATCTGTAATAACACAGACTTCTTTTCACCCTCACCCCATACTGTAGTGATCTGGTGCCCTTACACAATGCCTGTTCTTATGGTCATTATGAAGTAACTGAACTTCTGGTCAAGGTTAGTTCTCTTCTGTTTTTCTTAGAATTATAAAACCAATTTGAAATACATCGTATACCTGTTCACTATGTGTTTTCAGTGCTTGGTGGGTATAGAAGGAATATGTATAATCCTTATATAGATGATTTATAGGTCAGCATTTGACCGCTTTGAGGTTGATGAGGTACCATATGGTTTTATTTTATTTTTTCCAAAAAATTTTAATGTTTGTTTATTTTTGAGAGAGAGACAGAGCACAAGCAAGGGAAGGGTGCAGGGAGGGGAGGGACAGAGAGAGAGGGAGACACAGAATCCAAAGCTGGCTTCAGGCTCCCAGCTGTCAGCACAGAACCCAACACAGGGCTCAAACTCCCGAACTGTGAGATCATGACCTAAGCTGAAGTCAAGAGCCAGAGGCTTAACCAACTGAGCCACCTAGGCACCCCAGCTCTCAGTATTTTTTTTTTAATGAAGTATTTGTATGTACGTATCTATGTATGTATGCTATTTAAGTAATCGCTCCATTCCACATGGGCCTCGAACTCACAACCCCAAGATGAAGAGTCATATTGGCTTCCAACTGAGCCAGCCAGGTGCCCCCAGGAGTTCCTTTTAATGAAGTTCTTAAACTGAAGTATATTTAGCTGAGGGCAGCTAGGGTGAAAGGAAGTCTAGAAACCATCTGATAAGAAAGATGAGTGAAGGAGCTGAAGGTGTTTAGACTCAAAAAGAAAAACATAAGAGTTGCTTTCAAATACTGCAAAGAATATTGATCTCATTTGCTCCGAATATCAGTAGACCAAAGTTTAAAATACATGTTTAACTCAAGATAGAAGATAACTTGTAATAAGATTTACCTGGTAATTATGAAAAATCATGTTAGTTGAGAATTAGTTTCCCATTATTGAGAATACCAAAAAGGGTAAGGAATTTGTCTTGTGCAGGAATACTGTGGAAGGGATTGTGAGAGATGAGATTGAACTGGAATGACTTCTGTGCTCTGTCCAACCCCATTACTTGAAATGGCTGAAATTAAAAAGACTGACAAGGATGGGGGAGCACTAGAACTCAAACATTGCTGATGGCAATGCAAAAGTAATACAGCCACTTTAGAAGACTATTTGGCAGTTTCTAATAAAAGTAAACCTATACTTACCGTATCATCCAGCAATTCCATTCCTAGGGACATAGCATGTGTCCATAAAGGGACTCGTACATGAATGTTCATAACAGTTTATTCATGATAGTCAAAAACTAGAAATAGTCCAAATGCCCATCAACAGAGTAATGGATAAGTAAATTATGGTGTATCTGTACAATGGAATGCTATTCAGCAATAAAAATGAACTGTTGATACAACATGAATGAATCTCAGAAACACTGTATGTGAAAGAAGCTAGACACAAAAGTACATACTGTGTTATTCTATTTTTATGAAGTTCAAGAACAGGTAAATCTAACATATGGTGCTAACAGAATGGGGCCAGGAATTATCTATAAAAGGAGCGTGAGGGAACATTCTGGGGTAATGAAAGTATCCTATATCTTGATTGGATGATGTTATCATGGCTGTATATATTTGTCAAAACTTGTCAGATTATTCACTGAAGTACTGTGTTTTACCATATGTAAATTATACCACAAAAAAAGAAAAAAAATTAGAAATTGGAAAAGATGCAAGTTAAAGCTTCGTTCTTAACTGTGTTTTTAACAATAAAAGAGTTAAATAAGGCCCTTGTGCATAGGCCTAGCAACAAGCTGCTGGTTTTCGTGGGGGGAGAAATGTATTTCTGAAATAATTAGTTTGAAAAGTGAACTTTGAGAACATAACTTGTTTAAGCATGCATGATGTTAAATTACACAGTACTAATAATTCTAAACTCTCTTACAAATTGAACACTAAATATATGCTCTACCCTCCTCCCAATCCCTCAGCATGGTGCCTGTGTAAATGCAATGGACTTGTGGCAATTCACTCCTCTTCATGAGGCAGCTTCAAAGAACAGGGTTGAAGTGTGTTCTCTTCTCCTAAGTTATGGTGCAGATCCAACACTGCTGAATTGTCATAATAAAAGTGCTATAGACTTGGCTCCCACACCACAGTTAAAAGAAAGATTAGCATGTGAGTATAAAATGATGAATGTTCAACCTCGAATATTAAGATACCAATAAACTAAAAATTTGTTCTTTCTCACTGTTTTTAGAAATTTTTAAATAATAGCTATGATACCCTTAGCCATGGGTATCTATTGTTTTTCGTGCTAGCATATTTAGTCACTTGGAGGTTTCTACTCGAGAACTTCTAGTCTTAAGATGCCGTGAAAAGAAAATATATTTGTATTTGTTTTTTCAAGTCAAGTTCAATGCTTTTTATATGTATTAGTCTAGATAGTTGGTATGGGTTTGAAAAGAAAGAATTTAGGTTTTGTTCCTATCTTTGGTGTGAGTTTCTGATTAATTTGCCATGAAGTTACAGTGTTATTTGTAGGATTGCTGTCTTGTAAACATAGTCCCCAGATTTTACCATCTAATATGCTTTGGTATGTAGGCAGTTCTATGGTTTTCGGTCTATAACTGATACAGATGTAGTGAGAAACAGCCACCTGGTTCAGATACAGTATTACTACATAGAAGTAGGAAACTGGTGTTAACATTTGGATTCTTCTGGAACAATAAAGGCTAAAGGGTGGTGTCACAAATCTGATGCATGAAAGGAATGTTGAGAAAATACTCTTTCATTTGTTCATCAGTAGGTGGCTCTTAAAAATACTTGATTTTCTGGTCACCAGTTCTCTGATGTGTGAGCAAAATTACCTGCTGCTGCCATGCTAGTGTAGGGACCATGATCACTTTTTGTTTTATTTGTTTACTGAGAAAAATTCTCTGCTTTGGAAAATTCTTAGAACTCTCAGGTCTGGGAATACATTGCAGTACTCTGGGTCCCTACAGACCAAAATAGACCCTGAGTCAGCCATGGGCTAAATCTGTGTATACATTTGGGGATGAATTGGGTCATAACTGAGAAAAGCTGGTATACCACTGTCTCCCTTTTGGGGGGTTATATTTGGAGAATATCTTCAGAACCTCAATAATTTACATGCTTTTTCTTCATCTAGATGAATTTAAAGGCCACTCGTTGCTGCAGGCTGCACGGGAAGCTGATGTTACACGAATCAAAAAACATCTCTCTCTGGAAATGGTGAATTTCAAGCATCCTCAAACACATGAAACAGCATTGGTAATGTTTCAGATTAAAGTTTTTAAGATGCAATAACCAAAAACATGCTAAACTAATCATAACATCATACTTCTTTTGATGACACAGAATAACATAATGTCCTACTTTTACTAATAGAATTGTTTTAAAGATTTGTTTTTTTTAAATTAGTACCTGAACATGTATAAAGAAAAAATTTCAAACAGTACAGAAAAATAGACAACCTCACCCCTCTAAAAGGCAATAGTATTATTCATTTAAGTATCCTTCCAGAAAAAAAAAAAACTATTCATATACTGACATATATTATAGGTAGCCTTTTTACTATCATAATAGTACATATTCCTTTTTTGTTATATAAATAGTACATTTACTATTTGTAAATAAAGTACATTTGTTATATAAATAGTACATAAGAAATAGTACATTTCCTTTTTTGTTATATAAATTGTAAATGCTTGTGATTGAGAATTTTGAACTCACTCAGAGTAATGAAAAAAAAAAATAATTCTGCCATCCATATAAAAACCACTTGCTTTTCCTTCCAGTATTATAATTTTTTTCAGAATCAGTCTAAGGTCTGTATATATCCCCTCTATACTGTGTGAATAATGTGTCTGTGTGAGTAGAGGCTGCTTCTCAGATAGAGGTAGTAACACTTCTGTGGAGCTGTAACAAAGTAGATGAGAATTGGACAGTCTGTGGAAAAGCAGAAAAGAATGGGATCTAGTAGGGATAAAGTGATGGCAGATAGAAAGAGAATGGTGTAATCAGACTGTCTTAGAACTAACGGTTTAAAAGGAACAAAGTCAGTGCTGCTGTATGAATTGCAGAATGTGCTTTGAGTGAGGGAAGAGGACCCTAAGTAAACAAATATGGTTGGGGCAAATTTAACTCATAGTCCTACTTACCTAGTATCTTGTAGATAATTCATTTTCTTGGTTGTTGGTTAATTTCCTTCCTTATGCCATGATGTAAACTATGTGAAGGTCATGTAGGAACCTATCTATAACACATTTTAGGCCTTTTTGCCACTCTAGTTGTAAAAAATATCTAAGCAAAAAAAATGGTAAAGCTGCAGACTAATAAGAAACGCTAGTGCAAATTATCAAGATGGTGCAGAGAAATCTGAAAAGACTGACAGGAAAATTTTCTGGTCTGAAAAGCTAATACTATATATTATTTTCCCTGTAAGTAGTCTGCTATTAAACAACTTATTTCTGTTACTAACGTTAAAACCTACTAGGAGTTAAGTATTGGTGGATAGTTGTGGTGCAGGGAGGGGCAGTATTTTCCAGGCTTCCAGAAATTACAGGTGCTGCCCCAGGATGGGGCTGAGGAGTAGGAGTGCAGTTTTGAGATGAATGTGATCAAGAATTCTTGGAAATAAACTATTCCTATTTTGTGTGCTGCCCTGATAGATAGATGTCCTGGGATGGTAACTCCCGACATACCAAAGGAGCTGTGTTTACCAGTTAGAAATGGTTTTTATTGAGGGCAAAGGAATGATTTTGGTGACAGCAACAACACAGAATGAATCTGAAGCAGTCATGAAGATCAGATAAGCTTTATAATTAATAGGTTAAAGTAAGAGAACAAATTTCATATGTACTTTGAATTTAGATATATAGAACAACTTAGCTTAACAGTTATCCAGAACTTTTATTCCATGAATTCTCAGGCTTCAATTGAACTTAGTATCTTTACATTGATCTCGTCATTCACATGTTCAGACATTTGTTGAACACCTATTGTATAGGAGTATTATCCTGGATATTAGAGATGCAAAGATTTTGGGACATGACCATGAGATACATACTAGGTTTATAACTGGCAAATCCCCACTTCCTGACTCCTTTCCTCTTTGACGTATCATAGATATAGATGCTACAGCCTTCATTGTAGAGCATTTCATCTTCTCCCATTGATTTTGACTAATCCAAGCTCCTTATTCTGTTGAAGCAACTAGTTGAGAAAGAAGTAAATACTAATCTTGGCAGCTATTTGATCCGTGCTGTTACCAAGCAGCCTCCAGAGCTGATGAGTGTCTTTTATTTCTTCATGTAAAGAAACTCCAACCTTTGGGGTGTTTCATTAATTAACCTTTAAAAATAACATAAATACCATGTTATGTGGGAATAGTTTTAAAAGGAGCATTGGTCACAGTAATTTGAATTTTCATCACATCACTATTGACTTTTTCAAAGATGTAGGACAACTGTAAAACTCAACCAGAATATTTAGTAACAGATACCCTCTGGTAAATAGGATTTGCAGGCCCTGCCAGAATTTGGTAACTGTTGTACATTTTATCCAATAGAAAGTCTTTGAGTAGCAAAGTTAGGTCAAAAATAAAACAAAGAAATTAAATAACTTCTTGGTTGTTCTTGATTGGAAACACAAATGTTCTTAAATAAAAATCAGTCATGTATAGTCCTTGATTAATGCTGCAATTTAAATTATCTAGCATTGTGCTGCCGCATCTCCGTACCCCAAAAGAAAGCAAATATGTGAACTCTTGCTAAGAAAAGGAGCAAACATCAATGAAAAGACTAAAGAGTAAGTATACATTTAGTAATTAAAAATTATTGACCTTTTATTTTTTGGATAATATATTCACTGTCTGGCTGACTTTTTCTTTTTAAGATTCTTGACTCCTCTACACGTGGCATCTGAGAAAGCTCATAATGATGTTGTCGAAGTAGTAGTGAAACATGAAGCAAAGGTATACTTCCTTTTTGGTAATCTTTGGTAATCCAGTGAGTTATTTCCTGTTTAGCAGATGAAATACCTGGCTTCCTAAACTGTATTCTCTCTCACGAGTGCTATTTCTTTCGTCTTAATCTATACTTAAAAATAGACTAGCAGGTACTTTTCTTTATCTGATTTTTTGCTAGGAAACCTAAGGATTTATTCAAAAGTACATGCCTCAAATACATGCTTCCTTCTCCATTCCTGTTACCCACACCCCACTGGTCAAGTTTACCTTTGAGGTCTTTTTTTAACAGTACTCTTGAGAATATCCTCAGCTGGAGACACACTGATTCTGACCCATCATCTCCAGTCTCCTCTCACTCATGTCTTCTGTTCCTTGGTTACCATGATACTCTTGTTATCCCCAGCCACAGTCTTTCTTACTGTCTGTTATTTCTGTGACTAAGCCAAAGGACTTGGAACAGAAGGAAGTAAATTATTTAAAAAATTCGACTCCCCATTCATAGCTCCCCATATTGGGAAGTCAGTATTCTTTAGTTGACATTTGTATACAAAGCATTTCATTCTTAGAATACTTATGTTTTCATCAGGCTAGAGATCATCACTTGTTACCCAGGAACTTTAAAAAATACCACTCAGTAAAAGATACACATGGCCTCCCAGATTGGAAGAGATGACAGTCATCTAATTCAACAGCTCTCACAGTTTTTAGCCACAGAACCTTGCCTTTTCCAAACAGAATCTTGAGTAGAAACTCATTATGTAACAAAGAATGGAGCTGCTCTGAATGAAAGGAAAAGAAAGGAGTAGAGACCCTTTAGCCCTTGGGTGGCCCCAAGGCTCTTCCCTAAATGTGCTTTGCCAGAATAGTTTTCTGATCTGTCCTTCTGTGGGATCCCACTCAAGGAATCACTCAGAATTCTTTCTACAATTTCTTGTTTGTGTTTCCTTTCACTGTTCTAATTTCTCTTTGATTTGGGGGAATTCTTGATAATGTATAATCTCAGTCTTTCCTATTGTAAATTACTGAATAAAATAAAGTTTATTTCTGCTTGACTGCTTGGCATATCTCGTCTGTTCTATAACTTTTCATAGATTGCTTTTTTCATACATGTGGTGCATTACTAGAAGAATATCTGGATACATACTAAATTTGAGTTGTGAAACTCAACGAAGCAATCTTGATGAGGGTGACAAACTATCCAGGTTTGTTCAGGAACTGTGGGATTTCCAGAAACAGGACTTACGGTGCTAAAACCAGAGAAATCCCAGGCAAACCAGGACAAGTTTGTCACCCTGATCTTCACACAAAGTGGTACCCAAATAAAGTCAAGTGGGATGTATTTCACATTTCAGTGAGTTTTGTTTTGGGAATAAATAGATTAATTGTCCTGAGCATTTTAAATCAGTTTTCAGTTTCCAAAAGCATGGAGACTAGCTCTCTATAATCTAGTTTGAGATTCATTGAGAAAGTCTTAATATATTCCTGTTCAAATATTCTCCAATTCTATGAATATGAATTGGATGTGTCTCAAATCACACTAGTGGCCACAGGATTGATTACTGAGGAACTTAATTTCTCACTTATGTTTAAAGAATTACTTCCCTGGTAGGGAGGGGTGCAGGTAGAGATGAGATGGGGGAATTAACATTTTACTATGTTGTTTTATTACATACCCATCAGTTTCTCCCTCTGTCCATACGTGTATATATACATATTACATATTTCAGAATAGTTTGCAAATTGCTATACACTTCTCCCTAAATATTTCCATATCGGCATTATCTAGAGGTCAGTATTTGTGTACAGGTTTTTGGTGGGATCTAAAACTTAGGTGCACTCAAATGCACAAATCTTAAATGTACATTTGCTGAGTTTTGACTAACGCATACACCTGTGTAACCAAAACTTACCAAGATATAAAATGTTATTTCATGGCAGAAGCAGGGCCCCATCCAAGGCAATCTCCACCCATAAGGCAACAACCATTTTGATGATTTCCTATATAGATTAGATTTGCCTGTTCTAGGCCTTCATGTCTATGGAATCATACAATACATACTCAGTGTAAGGCTTTCTCTTCAGTATATTTTGGAGATTGATCCATGTACCAATAGCTTGTTCCTTTTTATTGCTTAGAAGTATTCTGTTGTGTAAATGTATGTAATGTGTTTGTGTATCTATACAGATTATATTTGGATGATTAAAAAAGGTAGAAGATTAAGCCGATAGGAATAAATGTTTTCAATGCTAACTTAGTCTCTGGCTTTGTTACTGTCGTGTATCTTGAGGGTTAGTCTCCGCGTTTCTGGACTTCAGAGATCTTTAAAAACACACGGAATAAACTTTTTTAGGCAGTGTCTGCCTCAAAATGCAGTAAATTTACTAATACTTGAATGTCAAACACAACTGTTATTCAACATTTCCTTCTTTTAACCCAAAAAAAGGTCTTTTCTGGTATCGGCCTTCATGAGTTAGTGAATTTATGCTCTAGATTTGAGCAAAAACACTTGTTTTGGCACCAGATAAGAGGCTTCATAAGAGAATAATTGGGATTTTTAAATCAGTAGCAAGTGTTAAATTCATAATTGGATGGTTCTAAGTTTTGTGTTGCAGGCTAATTTTGGCTTTTTCTGCATTGTTAAGGTTAATGCTCTGGATAATCTTGGTCAGACTTCTCTGCACAGAGCCGCACATTGTGGTCATCTGCAAACCTGCCGCCTACTCCTGAGCTATGGGTGTGATCCTAACATCATATCCCTTCAGGGCTTTACTGCCTTACAGATGGGAAATGAAAACGTGCAGCAGCTTCTTCAAGGTATTAAATGCTTTCATGAAATCAACTTTTTAAAATTATCCTTTAGGGGGCGCCTGGGTGGCTCAGTCGGTTAAGCGGCCGACTTCGGCTCAGGTCATGATCTCACGGTCCGTGAGTTCGAGCCCCGCGTTGGGCTCTGTGCTGACAGCTCAGAGCCTGGAGCCTGTTTCAGATTCTGTGTCTCCCTCTCTCTGACCCTCCCCTGTTCACGCTCTGTCTCTCCCTATCTCAAAAATAAATAAAGTGCTAAAAAAATTTTTAAAAAATAAAAAAATTAAATAAATAAATAAATAAATAAATAAATAAAATTATCCTTTAGGGGCGCCTGGGTGGCTCAGTCGGTTGAGCGTCCGACTTCGGCTCAGGTCATGATCTCACGGTCCGTGAGTTCGAGCCCTGTGTCAGGCTCTGTGCTTGACAGCTCAGAGCATGGAGCCTGCTTTGGATTCTGTGTGTCCCTTTCTCTCTGACCGTCCCCTGTTCATGCTCTGTCTCTCTCTGTCTCAAAAATAAATACATGTTAAAAAATAATAATAAAAATAAAATTATCCTTTACATTTTTTCACATATTACATGGGAGTTGGTAGTAAAAAGAAAATGTAGACTATTTGGCTGTTATTTCATAACTTTTTCTACTCAGTGCTGCAGATGTCATGAAGTCTTAGTTATGATTTTCCAGTAGTGTTTTCTGCCCAGTTTCTCTTAAGTTTTTATCTAGAAAATGTTTAAGAGTGAGCTATAATAGTTGCTATTTCTTTAAAGAAAGGAAAACATAAAAAGGTAGGTGTCTCTTAGTTGATCCATAATGATAAATAATACTCTAAAGACTGGCCCTACCTCTTCGCTGTTTTATTATCTCCTTTATATATGAGGCATGTAGAATTTGTACCAGGTAACCAACTATTTGACTTAATAAAACATTTATTGAATCCCTGCATATTCATTACATTTTTAAATATTTAGATCAAATATCTACATTTTGCCTAGGTTATACGTTTCAGCCTAGAAATCTGGTCCCGTAAATTTGAAAGTGACTTTGACATCTCAGGGCTCAAATGAGAAGAAATCTAACAGATCAAGCCTCTTATATCTTTAACAGTTACTTTTGATGATCCTTATGCCTGTGGTCTTAGAAACCAGCTTTTGAGAAAAACACTGAATAGATGAAGGCAGGTTGGTAAAACCTCCTGGAGACTGCCAAAGCTGAACTAACTACAAGACTCTTTGAAGATTCTCTTTAGTTCCCCGTATACGATATGTTTGTTCTGGTGTCAGGTTTGGGGTTATAACACTGGTCCTATTCACTTGCATAGTGATGGACATTTACAGTCTTGCTAGTTTTATGCTAAGCGATTTCTTACCTTTCCAGCGAGTTTCTTAAATTGTCAAAGTAGAATTTCCAGGTCAAAGGATAACATGTAATTGTTGAATCATCTTCTAGAAAGGTTTTTAAGTACCATTTTATACTCCTACTGACAGTGTATGACAAGACCTGTTTGTCAGCGCTAGTATGATTCTTAATCTTTTCATTGGGTGAATGTGTGTGAATTTCAGAAGTAATAGATGCTTTTTTTTAATGCAAAATATAGAAATATTGTCAGGGTAGCCTCCCCCATTTCCACCTTGCCCACTAATGGATATAAAAGAAAAATCTAGTATCGCAGTATTTTAATTTGCATTTCTAAGATACAGGTTGCAGTATTTTTTCCTTTTTTTTTTTTTTTTATTTGCCTTCATAATTTTAATGTTATGTTATTGCCTGACATATTTTTCCTAATTGATTTGGGTCCTGCCTTGGTGTACTACTCTAAGATGCTTTTTTACTCCAGGTATAAAAATATTCACTTAGATTGTCTTTGAGTATTTTTAAGGTTTAATTTTTTATCCTTCAGTCTTCAATCCATTGGAATTTTTGTTCTAAGATACAAAGTACATGTTTTCTTTCTTTTCTATGAGATTTTAAGTGAGCTATAAAACAAAATTTCAGACCTGAAGATGACTTTAGTTATCTTCTAGTCCATCTTTTCTCTTTTTAGAACTGAAAAAATCTGAGGCCCTTCACCCCAGTTCAGATAGCTAGTTAAGGGCAGAACCATGGTTAGATCTCTGGCCATTGCTCTCCTAATGTAAAGCTTTTCCACCATCCAGTGGCCTTGGTTGTAGAATATGCCATCTTTCATCTATTTTACATTCCGTTATATTGTTTAAATCACAGTTTATAGTTGCTATTCGCATTTACATACATTTTGCCTGTTTATATGTTTAATGTTTCCCAAAATTCTTTTTTTATCTCAAAAAAGTTCTTAACAGTGTCTTAATGGTTTTCCCCTACTACCTTGGAGATTTATGATGTAATCTACCAAACTGCAAAAAGAACTTTACTTTGAGATAAGATGCCTCCCTTAAAGCTTGGTCCTGCCTTCTAAATAAGAGCTAATCACTCTTTCCTTCTCTGTTTTTAGAGGGCATCCCATTAGGCAATTCAGAGGCAGACAGACAATTGCTGGAAGCTGCAAAGGCTGGCGATGTAGAAACTGTAAAAGTAAGATATGATCTTGTGTTTTTGTTAACTTTTGGGTTTTATTTTCACGGTGTTTAATGTATCTGTACTGTTGTAATGAAGAGCCTAGTTATGTATATGTGCCTTGTTTTAAAAGGTAAATAATGAGGGACAGCTGGGTGGCTTAGTCGGTTAAGCGTCCAGCTCTTGATTCCAGCTCAGGTCATGATCTCACAGTTCATGAAATTGAGCTGACAGCACAGAGATTCCCACTCTCCATCTCTCTCTGCTCCTCCCCCATTCACAGTCTCTCTCAAATTAAAAAAGACAAAACCCTTTAAAAAAAAAAAAAAAAAAGGTAAATAATGATAATCTAGTTCTTCTCTCCAAGTAAGGATCATTGTGCAATGAAAGAAACTTTAGTTTCACATGCATCTCAGTAAATACCTCACAATCACAAACTTAATTAAGTAAACTGCATGTTTATGGAAATACATTTTGTCTAAAGCACCTATTCATTTGTCCCTTTAAAAGAATAAGATACCAAATTATTGTCCATTGTTTACATATGACACATAAAACAGGAATGGGGAAAAGAACTAAACAGTGTGTCACTGTGTCTACGTATTTCTTCTGGTTTCATTTCTTTGCCCTTTTCTACCACTGTGTTGTCACTTTTCGGATCCGCTGTCTCCTAATAATCTTCAGTTCATCTAGCCAACTTCAGTTCGTACGCGGCCCATCTCCTGTGGTTATCCTCTGTTGAATTACCCTTCTTCACATTTTGCTTTACTTTTTACCATAGAGTCATATGTAGTAGTTGAATGCCTGTACCAGATATTTCTGTTACCTACAGAAATTGTATATCCCAATAAATAACTCAGAGCCTAACATTCTGAAAGAGCAAGACTATTTTTCAATTCACCTAATATAGGTTAAAATTAACATGTTTTATGAATTAAACAATTCTTCAGTAACGCAATGGGTGTTATTTTTTCACTGTTGCCCTCAGACTTTTTCAAAAACAGTGCTGGTCCTATTTGAGGGAACAGTGATAGGTAATAAGTTTTATAAACGAAATTTGTTGATGTGTGACAGAAGTAGCCAAATAAAACAATTTCACTGTGTTTCTTTTGTGTCCTCAATCCTGAACAGACTCACCACACAAAGATTTCCTGAGAATGAAATATGTTGGTGGCATCTGAACTTGAGCTCTAAGGAAACTTATTCACTGTCCTTTTAAATATAAAAGAGACCTCTGAAAGTTGATTTAAATGTGCACGTAATCTTTTCCTGCTGCTTTATGTGGGTAGATAGTAGTATGATCATCTCCAAGTAACTTTAGATTTTATTTTTTAAATAATTTCATTTTTCAAAGAAAAAAACACTATAATGCAGTCTTATTGTTTGATATGTTTTATATTTACATTCTCATTCATTTAAGTTGGAGGTTAAATAAGATGCTGAAAGGAGGATTTGGTTTCTATTACTGAATACTGCTGACTTATGGAAAAACAAGTCACTTGAGTTAAAAGTAGTGAGCTGGTTCTTTTTTTTTCTGGAAAAGTGGTTAAAAAAGTAAAAGCAAGGTGCCTGGGTGATTAGTCAGTTAAGCATCCAGCTCTTGGTTTCAGCTCAGGTCACGATTTCACAGTTCGTGAGTATAAGCCCTGCCCCACACCAGGCTCTGCAATGGTGGCACAGAGCCTACTTGGGATTCTCTCTCTCCCCCCCTCTCTGCCCTTCTGCTCGCACTAGCACTCTCGCGCGCTCTCTCTGTCTCAAAATAAATAAACACTTAAAAAAAAATTAAAGGCAGGGCTGCTGCGTGGCTCAGTCAGTTAAGCATTGACTCTTGATTTTGGCTCAGGTCATGATCTCACAGGTTTGTGGGATCAAGCCCTGAGTCAGGCTCTGCTCTGACAGCATGGAGCCTGTTTGGGATTCTCTGTCTCCCTCTCTCTCTCTCTGCCCCTCCCCTGTGCACATGCTCTTGCTCACTCATTCTCTCAGAATAAATAAATAAACTTTAAAAAAAATTAAAGTCAACTAGTTAAAGGGCTACCAGCTGATTTGAGTGGGGGTGAGGGTGCTGGGTTAATTTTAAACCCTTGGGGCGCCTGGGTGATTCAGTCAGTTAAGTGTCCAACTTCAGCTCAGGTCATGATCTCACAGTTTGTGAGTTCAAGCCCCACGTTGGGCTCTGTGCTGACAGCTTGGAGCCTGGAGCCTGCTTTGGATTCTGTGTATCCCTCTCTCTGCCCCTCGCCCACTCGTGCTCGCTCGCACATTCTCTCTCTCTCTCTCTCTCTCTCAAAAATAAACATTAAAAAAATTGTTAAGCATTCATTCACTTACATATATTCAAGAGCATAATGCTATATCCAGTATATATAATAGTGGAGACTAGACTTTGTTTTTGTAAAGATAAAAGGAGTCCAGAGCAAGAAAGAGATAAAGAGAAGAGATGGGGGCAGGAATTGGACTTAGAGAACAAAATAATGCCATTGGATTGAGGAGAGCCCTTCCTTTCTCATTCTCTGGGAATAAGCATTAGGCCATCTTCACTTAATCTCTGCTTTTAAAATCACCTGATGGTAATTTATTTCCACAGCCTTCCTAGTCCTTATCTGTCCGTAGACAGGGGACTTGGTGTGATTCACTGGGACAGTGACATCTGCATATTACCCAATGAACACTCAATTATGTGTTCAGTTGTGTTTGTTTAAATACATCAGGCTAGATATTTCTTCCTAGGTGTTAGAAAACTTGTCTCAGAGTATACAAAACTAAACCGAGAGGTAGGGAGTAAAGCGGCTGGTGATAACTACCCAAACTAGCAGCACATGGCACATGTATTAAAAATACTCATTTTTCAAAGCCGTGAAATACTGTCTCAAATGCAACACTGAATCTGTAGATCTGTCAGCCTCTTGTTTGAAAGTGTAAAAAAGCTTTATCAGTCCTCTGATTAAACCCCTTGAAGTTAAACCCATGGATAGCTACCTACTTTGGTTTATTAGGCTTAAGTTATCCCTGCTTTTAAGGTAGGATAGTAAAAAGTAAGAGTTTTTACTAATATTGATATTCTTTGGACTTTTTTTAAGCACCACAATTTATTATGTTTCTTTTTTCCCCCAAACATTTGTACTTTTCATACAAGCATGAATAAAAATGTTATTCTTACAACTTTTCTCATTTAGGCTTCCTCATCTAAAGCAAAGAACACAAAAAAATTATTTGACTCTTTTCTTAATTTTCCCGAGGATTATAAGTGTAGTTCCTTGACTACAAGCATCACCTGGGAACTTGTTAGAAATGCAGGTTCTCAGGCCTCACCCCAGACACACTGAGTTAGAAAATCTGGAGATAGGATCCAGTACGCACGAAAATTTGAGAACCCCTGTCTAGAGCAGTACTTCTAGAACTTGTAGCACTTCAGACTTTAGTGTGCTTACAGATCATCTCGGGATTTTGTTAAAATGCAGGCTCTGGCTCCATAGATGAGGGTCTGAAATTCTGCATTTGTAACAAAACCCAGGTGATGCCAATACTTCTGTGACCCGGTCTACCTCTATGTATATTTGCCATGAACGTTTGCTGATAATTGGTACTTTAGATTACCTTTGTGTAAATAGTAGTAGTGATAATGATAAAATTTACCCACTAGCTTTAGCCTCATCTTTAGGCATAGATGAGAGGACCAGAGGGATGGATTCCCTATAAATGACAAGGTAAAATAAGAATATAATTCCCTTTAAATGACAAGGTAAAATAATGGGGCGTGTGGGTGGCTCAGTCAGTTGGGTGTCCAACTCTTAATGTCTCAGGCTATGATCCCAGGGTCGTGAGATTGAGCCCTGTGTGGGGCTCTGCGCTGACAGTGCAGAGCTTGGGATTCTCTCTCTGCCTTTCTAACTGCCCCTCCCCAGCTCTCTCTCAAAATAAGTAAATTTAAAAAAAGAAAATAAGTAGTTTCTGAGAATACTGATTTAATGAGACAAGAAAATAAATCAGACATTTGAAGTTTCTACTAAATAATGAAAACAAGAAGTCAGGATAGCCAGCATCATGTGTGTACTGTGTTCCATCCTACAGAAATTATGCACCGTTCAGAGTGTCAACTGCAGAGACATTGAAGGGCGTCAGTCTACACCACTCCATTTTGCAGCTGGCTACAATAGGGTGTCTGTGGTGGAGTATCTGCTGCAGCACGGAGCTGATGTGCATGCTAAAGATAAAGGGCAAGTACCAAGAATTGCTGTGGCCTCTTTTCCTTTATCTGACCTTTCTAGGAAAGTGTGAAAAAAATTTGTTTTGAAAATCTTTTTCGGATAGTTGGGTCGGTAGCGCTTTTATTTTCAGAGAAGTCTGTTACCTAACACTGGCTTAAATGTAGCTTCTTAATTTCAGTTAAGATTTTACGAGGGATCTGGGGCGCCTGGGTGGTTCAGTCGGTTGAGCGTCTGTCTCTTGATTTGGGCTCGGGTCATGATCCTAGGGTTCTGGGATCAAGCCCCATGTCGAGATTCTCTCTCCCTCTGCCCCTCCCCTGCTCGCACACTCTTCTCTGTCTCTCTAAAAATAATAAGTAAGTAAATAGGTTTTATAATGGTTAGCATTTATATAAAGCCTTATTTGTATAATGCTTTGTAATCTTATAATGACTAAGGACATGAGTGTGTTTGATTTTTAATATAGTGAATTTTTCAGTATGCATTGAGGATATTTGAATTCTTCCTGTGTATTTTTCTTTAGAAGTATACAGTTCTCAATTCTAGATAGTCTACAGGTGTTTGTTATATTCTCTGCAATTTAAAAAATTTTTTAAATTTCCTCCCAGACCCTCCAAAAATAATTCCATTTCTGTTTTCAAAAAATTTACGTTCTATAAAATAATAATAAACAGTGTAATCTCTTATGCAGTTTAAGAAATATGTCAGGGGTGCCTGGGTGACTCAGTCGGTTGAGTGTCTGACTTCGGCTTAGGTCATGATCTCACTGTCTGTGAGTTCGAGCCCTGCGTTGGGCTCTGTGCTGACAGCTCAGAGCCTGGAGCCTGCTTTGGATTCTGTGTCTCCTCTCTCTCTGCCCCTCCCCCACTCATGCGCGCGCGCACGCGCGCGTTCTCTCTCTGTAAAAAAAAAAAAAAAGTTAAAAAAATTTTAAAAATAATAAAATAAAAGGAAATATATCCGTTATATGTAATTCTAAGTTAAATCTGTCTTTGTGGGGGCGCCTGGGTGGTGCCATTGGTTGAGTGTCCAACTTCGGCTCAGGTCACGATCTCAACGTTCGTGGGCTTGAGCCCCTCATAGGCTTTGTGCCAACAGCAAGGAGCCTGCTTCAGATTCTCTGTCCCTCCCCTGCTTGTGCTCTCTCTCTCGAAATAAATAAATATCGAAAGATAAATAAATAGGAGTGCCTGAGTGGCTCAGTCAGTTGAGCGTCTGCTTTTAGCTCAGGTCATGATCTCGTGGTTCACAAGTTCAAACCCTGTGTCAGGCTCTGTGCTGACGGCTCAGAGCCTGGAGCCTGCTTTGGATTCTGTGTCTCCCTCTCTCTCTCTGCTCCTCCCCTGCTTGTGCATGCGCTCGCTTTCCCTCTTGCTCACTCTCTCAAAAATAAGCATTTAAGGCAAACCATAAGAGACTCTTCAAAACTGAGAATAAACTGAGGGTTGATGGGGGGTGGGAGGGAGGGGAAAGTGGGCGATGGGCATTGAGGAGGGCACCTGTTGGGATGAGCACTGGGTGTTGTATGGAAACCAACTTGACAATAAACTTCATATTAAAATAAATAAACTTTTTAAAAGATTTTTTTAATAAAAATTAAATATATATATATCTTTGTGTTGCATTCCTTATGTAATTTTTCATTTCAGAGGCCTTGTACCTTTGCACAATGCATGTTCTTACGGACATTATGAAGTTGCAGAACTTCTTGTTAAGCATGGAGCAGTAGTTAATGTAGCTGATTTATGGAAATTTACACCTTTACATGAAGCTGCAGCAAAAGGAAAGTATGAAATTTGCAAACTCCTACTCCAGGTATATTTACTTACTGTGGACTGGGTTTATTACATAGAATATGTTTATATTTCTAATAACGTTTAATATAAACTTAAACTTGTAAAGGAGTATGAAACAGAGCTAATTCTCTACCTCAGTTTCAGAATAAATGTCATGAACACTTGTATATCTTAATCTGCTAGGATGTTTACCACACACAGATTTATTATATAAAGTCAGCTATCTTCATGTAACAGTTCTCTGATGATTGTCTTAATTTTTCCTATATAGTACTTTAGCCTCAAGACATTTGATGGATTATGTAATTTATAAGCCAGATTTATTTGGCTCTAATAAAAGTGATAGTACTGGTTTAATACAGGTACCAGTGTAGATATTTTACACTAAAAACAAAAGTTAGAGCACTTGGCTGGCTCGGTCAGTAGAGCATATGACTCAATTAAATCTATACTTTGTGTCAGTGTTCGTGAAAATTAAAAATAGCATACATGAAAGTCAGTTGTTAATGAAATACTACCTTATTTTGAACGTAATGTACAATTTTTATTAAATTGCATTATAGGGATCCCTGGGTGGCTCAGTTGGTAGAGCTTGCGACTCTTGATCCCAGGGTTGTGAGTTCAAGCCCCAAGTTGGATGTGGAGCCTACTTTAAAAAAATGAAATAATAATAGTAATAATTTAATTGCATTATTAAAGCCCAGTAATATTTAACTGCCTCTGTATTCTTTTTATTATAATTTTCTGTGTACTAAATCAAATATAACAGCCATGTTCATCTTTAAGGTAGAGTCTCTCCATGTAAAATAGGATAGGTTTTTTGGTATAGTTACATTGACGATTTTCTTCTTGACTAAGGGCAAACTTAAGCTAGTACCCCTTTGTCTATTTTTCACATGCCCAGCATGGTGCAGACCCTACAAAGAAAAACAGGGATGGAAATACTCCTTTGGATCTTGTTAAAGATGGAGATACAGACATCCAAGATCTGCTTCGGGGAGACGCAGCTTTGTTAGATGCTGCCAAGAAGGGTTGTTTAGCCAGAGTAAAGAAGTTGTCTTCTCCTGATAACGTAAATTGCCGTGATACCCAAGGCCGACATTCAACACCTTTACATTTAGCAGGTAAGTGAATGAAGTTGCATACCTTTAAGCTGGTGACATCTAAGATTCATTTTATCGGAGTAAAATATTTCCTGCAAGTAAATTTAAAAGATGCAACTCGGGGCGCCTGGGTGGCGCAGTCGGTTAAGCGTCCGACTTCAGCCAGGTCACGATCTCGCGGTCCGTGAGTTCGAGCCCCGCGTCAGGCTCTGGGCCGATGGCTCGGAGCCTGGAGCCTGTTTCCGATTCTGTGTCTCCCTCTCTCTCTGCCCCTCCCCCGTTCATGCTCTGTCTCTCTCTGTCCCAAAAATAAATAAAAAACGTTGGAAAAAGATTTTAAAAAAAAAAAAAAGATGCAACTCACATGTCTTCTTTTACCACCGTTATACCTGAGTATATTTGTACAGGGCAACTGTATTTCATGTTCACTTTAGTGCTAGTGTGTTTCATTCGGTAAGAACAATTGAAAGAGGCTCTGCCGGTCACTATAATTTTTAAATCCTCTTTGGTGATTGAGTTTTGGCCATATAAACTTGAAAAATTAGCCTGCTTGAGCCAGCTTTCCTCCTCGTGCTAAAGCTCTCCACTCTTGGGGTAGCTATTAAGCACAAGCAGAAAAAAATCTTAAGACTAAAAAGTTACATAAGCCTATTGCCAAAGTAATTTGTTGTATTTGTTCGTCCTGCCGTAGGAAGGTACTGGAGGCTTCAGCAACAAACTTTTTTTCTCACAGTCTGGAGATCAAGGTGTCGGCAGGATTAGTCTCTCCTTGGGCTGCAGATGGCCACCTTCTTACTGTGCCGTCACATGGCCTTTTCTCTGTTGTGTGCACATGCCTGGTGTCTCTCACAGTATGTCCTAATCTCCTCTTATAAGGACACCAGCCAGCTTGGATTAGGACCTTCCCTACCAGCCTCATTTTAACGTAATTACCTCTTTCAAGACCTCATCTCCAAATACAGTCCCATTCTAAGGTACTGATGGTTAGAGCTCCAACATAGGAATTCGGGAGACAGTTGAACACATAACATTTTTACAAGTTTTCACTCATGAAATGGGCACAGCGCAGTTGTTTTTTAGTGCAGGTGTACAGCCTGGTTTCTTTAGCGGCGTGGAAGATGCTAGGGAACGGGCCGTTAATATCCCTGAACTTACAGCTATTGCTTCATTGGTGTCACATTAAAGGCATAATTTGACTCCTACAAGTTTATCTAAATATACATAGTTTAGAAAGGAAAATAAATAAATCAGAGAAAAAAGTAATGCAGGTGTTTCTGCCACTTTGTGTAATATGGGAGATGGATGTCTACTCTTATTTTTTTTTTCCTCTCTCTCTCTCAGTTTATGTTAGTCTCATAGTGTGAATAACTGAGTGTGCTCTTAGTATTTAAAAGACAATTTGGGGGATGCCTGGGTGGCTCCGACTGGGTTAAGCTCAGGTCATGATCTCGTTTGTGAGTTTGAGCCCCACGTTGGGCTCTGTGCTGACAACCTGGAGCTTGCTTCAGATTCTGTGATTCCCTCTCTCTGTGCCCCTCCCCCGCTCATTTCTGTCTTTCTCTGTCTCTCGAAAAATAAACGTTAAAAAAAAATTTTTAAGACAATTTTGGTGATATGTGATTTTTACCTTTAAACTTTCACCACCCGTAAGTTGGGACCCCACTGTCCAAGGAAAAGAATTACTCTATGTCTTTAGAGAATTTTGGAAGTGATAACCACAAGCGCTAACATGATGACAAAAAGCTTTTATACTTCCACTGGTAATCAGGAGTTTTTCATCCATACAAGACAGGATGTGATGTGACATCCGGTTTGAATTATGCTGTGTATATTTATTTATATTAGCTCTTCTGTATCTTTATGGTAGCTTATCTAGAGCATTTAACAATAACTATTTAAATCTGTGTTGTCTTTGTAAGTGGTAAATAAGTTGTATATGCAAAACATTTCTGCCTACTTGTGCAGTTTTATAACTTGAGACCTGAAAGAACTTTTGGATTCATTGTAATACTTAGTTTATGGTAGTTCTGTGGTTTTGTTTCTCCCTTCTTGATCTTAAATGTTTTGGCTTTAAATCCTTTAGCAAAAGAATAAAAGCTACAAAAAAATAAATGTGAATAAGATATTTTGAACTATTTTAAAGTTTCAAGTGATACCTGGTTTTATGTTGGCAAAGTTCCCAATTTGCTTTCAATCTATGATTGTGTGTCAAATAAAATATACTTTACCATAAGACTATGTACTAAGGTAACTAACAGTTCCCAGTATGACAGCTAAGAAGTTATGGTATATTTATAAAATGTGGCTTTAGCAACATTAGGTTCTACTATCAGACGCGCACAGATGTATATCCCTAAGATCTCACTCTACAAAAAGCATGTCTTTGCAGCCTTCCGGGAAAATGGAGTCTTGAGACCCATGCTGGTGTGCTGTCTCCTATTCTGCTGGCCACTTGTGTTTCTAACTTGGCTTTTATATGCTTAAATGCCTTATATGCTTGTAGCCCTTGAGACCATGTACCTGAGTACAGGAAGTTGTATATAACAACCATAAAGGCAGGGACTTAGGTAGAAGGTTTTAAAAGGAAAGATATTAGCAAATCAGTCAGTATAACTTTTGAGAGTCTGTGGAAGGCATATCCCTGAAAGCTTCCAACTTGAGACCAGTGGGCAGTTTTTTTCATAAGATAAATTTTTAATATATTCTAGTGGAGAATTTTAGATTTCTGTAAACTTGCTTTATTTTTCAAAGCATGTCTATGCTTTTTATATAGATATATACAGACACGTAAATTTAATTTTTTATATTAACAAGTGGAAGTAATTTTAATTCTTTTCTAAATTAGCCGGTTATAATAATTTAGAAGTTGCAGAGTATTTGTTGCAACATGGAGCCGATGTGAATGCCCAAGACAAAGGAGGACTTATTCCTTTACATAATGCAGCATCTTATGGGGTAAGTTCTTTTATATTACCTTTTAAAAATCTCTAAAATTTTCAGGGCGCATGAATGGCTCAGTCAGGCGACTGACTTCGGCTCAGATCATGATCTCACAGTTCATGGATTCAAGCCCAAGTTGGGCTCTGTGCTGACAGCTCAGAGCCTGGAGCCTGCTTTGGATTCTCTCTCTCTTTCCCTTCCTCCCTCCCTCCCTCTCTCTCTCTCTCTCTCTCTCTCTCTGTCTCTCTCTGCCCCTCCCCCACTCACACTCTGTCTCTCAAAAATAAATGTTAAAAAAATTTTTTTTAATCTCTAAAATTTTCAAAGTGGAAATCAGTATTGCAGTTCTGAAAGGGCATTTAGTTTGACTTTTTCATTTTATAGAGGAATAAATATGAGGGCTAAAGAGATTAAATAATGTCCAGGTTTCAATTCTGAATCTGTTGTAAGCTTGCTGTGTGACATGCAGCACATTTGTCATTCATTTTATTATCTTCCTTAGCACCTCTTATTTTCAGTGAGATGTTAATGATTTTGTTTATTTGTTGGTACCAGGAAAACCACTGGGACTCCTAAGAGTCCATAGAGATTCAGGTGCATTGTTCCTGAGTTTATAACAGCCCTAAATATTACAATTAGTATTGACCATTTTCAGTAGGTGTAGTTTGAATAATTGGGGAAGGTTGCTGGTTTCTAAACTGATGTTCAGCAGTTATAACACTTGGATAAATGAGAAGTTGTTTAAGTCGCATTCATTTATTTAGTTCCTGTCCTGTGTAGAATTCTTAAATGTTTTCTGATTTCTCAAGTTATTAAAATGTCTACTGTAATTTTTAATCAACTACCCATAAATTATGATGTTGGGGAGAAACACAATTTTTTTTTTCATTTCCAGAGTAGGTTTGAAAATATGGAAAAATAAGTATGTAGCTAGTTTCTTCTTAGGAACTAAAATGTGATAACATTTCAGACTGTAACAGGAGTATTTTCTTTTACAGCATGTAGATGTAGCAGCTTTACTAATAAAGTATAATGCGTGTGTCAATGCTACGGACAAGTGGGCTTTCACACCTTTGCATGAAGCAGCCCAAAAGGGACGAACACAGCTTTGTGCTTTGCTGTTGGCCCACGGAGCCGACCCTACTCTTAAAAATCAGGAAGGACAAACGCCTTTAGATTTAGTTTCAGTAAGTGATGGACTCTTTGAAAAATCTCATTGCTTTTCTTAACTTTTTAATGTTTGCTTGGTACATATAAAATATCTTTATGGTGAATGTGGCAAAATCTTTTTTTAGCTCAGTTTAAATATAGGATTTCTTTGGTGTTAAAATGTAATATGTAAATAATAGGACTATCAATAAGCTATTGTATCCTGAGTGCCTTTGGAAATAGGAAAAAGAAGTACGAGGTATAGCTGCTTACGTTAATTTGGAAATAAAATTTCCAAATACAGGCCCTCAGTGAAGGCTGTTAAGGGGCATACTGTGCAAGGTCACATAGGACACTGGTCTTGATGAATTTCCCCTCATTGCCCTCAGGGTGCTGCAGCCACAAAGCCTGCTTCTTGTCAGGATTCTAGTTCCTCCCACACTGCCTGTTCCCAGAGTTCCGGTTCCGTGCTTACCTCCCCAAAAGTGTTCAGAAAACAAGCTTGTTCCTTAAGTTTTTTGGGTTGTGGTTCCCCCCCCACCCCCCCGCCCCCAAGGGAACTCATGTAGGAGTCTCTGTTGTAGCCTCCACTTCCTCTTTGGCCAGTGTGACACAGGCTCCTCTCTCACCTCTACCACTGAGGAAATTGGCCAGGGCACTGGAGGGAAAGAGAGAAGAAATTCTTGTTGAGATACAAAGGAAAAGCAGTCTCTTAGATTGCTTTCTACTGAGAGAGATTTCACTGTCACAAGTTACACTGAGAAGCTGATTCAGTTCAGCTTCATTGGGGGTTAAGTAGATTTTTCTTAGCAGGCTGACAGCCCAACCATATTTGCAACATTTCTTCAGGGAAGTGTCCTTCCAATCCCAAACTACCTTGGGAACGCACTTTTCTAATTCATTCCACCCATCTGTTAGTCCACCAGACATAATTGACATGAAACAAAGTGCTCTAGAGAACAGGTGTGGGCTTTAGAGCCTAACACACTTGCCTTAGAATTCTGGCTACCACTTATAGTTGTATGGTCTTTCACCTTGCCTAATCTCTAAGCCTCAGTCATGTCATCTATAATGGGGGTGAAATGTCTGGTTAAGGGGTGCCTGGCCAGCTGTCAGAAGAGCATGCAGCTCTTAATCTGAAGGTTGTGAGTTCGAGCCCCACATTGGGTGTAGTGATTACTTAAAAATAAAATTTTTAAAAAGAGAGAGAGAGAGAGAGAGAGAGAGAGAGAGAGAGAGAGTGTGTGTGTGTGTGTGTGTGTCTGGTTAATACAAGAATTAAGGTAATGTACTTAAAGTCTCAGGCATGATAGCAGATACATAAAAAGCACCCCATAGATGATGCTAATATTATTTTAAAATGTGGGTGCCGTGGAAGTCCTCAGACTTGGGAAGAAAAAAGATAAAGATTAAAATAGGCAATATAAATGTGACTAACCATGAAAACAAGTACTGATTTACTTCTTGCTATTAGTGTCTTGAGCATTGTGAAAAAAAAAAATAATATATGTCACTAAGCAAATTAAAGCTAGTAAGTTTGAGGATTTTTTTCCCATACTAGTAGATTTGATTAAAATGATTATCTTTGTTTTCTCCCCCCCAAAAATAACTCAATTTTAAGGATGTATCACTAAATATTTTCCAGGAAATATAAATACACCATGTAGATTCAAGTTCCATGTAGATTGAATAAGAGTAAAACCTTGGTTTGGGAGCATAATTCGTTCCAGAAACATGCTTATAATCCAGAGCACTTGTATATTAAAGCGGATTTCAAGAACCATTGGCTCCATTTTGATCATGTGATGTTCAGCGTCACGTACTGCTCATCTTGAGGAATGCTCACAGAACAAGTTACTCGCAATCCAGGGTTTTACTGCTTCTTTCAGAGTAATTGCGATAGTGTTAAAAAATTCTTACCTTTTAAAATTGCTGTTACTATAGGGGCGCCTGGGTGGTTCAGTCGGTTAAGTGTGTGACTTCGGCTCAGGTCACGTCTAGCCCCACGTCGGGCTCTGCTGACAGCTCAGATTCTATGTCTCTCTCTCTGCCCCTCCCCTGTTCACACTCTGTCTCTGTCTCAAAAATAAATAAACATTAAAAAAAATTAAAATTGCTGTTACTATAATTCATTTCAGTGCTTTGCAGAAAATCATAGTATGAAAGTTAGGGTTTTTTATGCTTAGCCACATTTAACAGGTTTGTTCTTATTCTCTGTGTCTTGGAAGAGATGTTCTGAATTATGTTTTATATTTAATAACAGCTTAGCTGGATGTCACTTACTTGCTTTACTTTTTAAAATAATCATTTTTATGTTATATGCAGTTCTAGTGCAAATCTGAGTTTTTGTCATATTTTTTAATGTATTCTGTTGGGTACAGGAGAATTTTAAAACTTGCTTATCACAGATTTAATCTCTCTCTGACACACACACTAGGCAGATGATGTTAGCGCTCTCCTGACAGCAGCCATGCCCCCTTCTGCTCTGCCTTCATGTTATAAACCTCAAGTGCTCAATGGTGTGAGAAGCCCAGGAGCTACCGGAGATGCTCTGTCTTCAGGTCCATCCAGCCCATCAAGTCTTTCTGCAGCCAGCAGTCTTGACAACTTATCTGGGAGTTTTTCTGAACTGTCTTCAGTAGTTAGTTCAAGTGGAACAGAGGGTGCCTCTAGCTTGGAGAAAAAGGAGGGTGAGAATAACTTTCTAACTTGTATTGTAGCCGCCTAGTTGTCATTTAGAATGCAAACAAGTCATTTTTTAAATACAACAGTTAGTATCAGATTAATTAGCATAGCCTTAAAATTTTAGTCTTTCATTGTTTTCTTTACATTATGCTTTCGAAAGGTTTAGATGGCTTGTGCTTGAGTAGTTATGCCTTTACCTAGTCCAGTATATTATTACAGAGTTAGGAAATATCTTTTCTCCGTATCAGAATACCCAGTTGTGAAGATCTTTTTTTTTTTTTTAAAGGAAAGAAAAAGACAGCATACTTGCTGTCTCTATAAAGCTGTTCTCTTTACTTTTTACCTGTCAAAATTCATCTCACCTTATGTAACATTGTGGAACTTGTTTTCATAAACTTTTTTGTGAAGAAGCTTATATCCTCAAAGATAAGGAAACGTTTTGAGTGGAAATATAATTGACATACTAGTTTCAGTATGGGCACTTATTTTAAAGATACAGTTAAAAATAAATTTTTTTAAATGAAATGTTTTTTTTAACCTGAAAGTGCCCCAGTGGCTGTTTGTTCTATGATGTTGAGATTTTGTAGCTTTCTCTTTTTGCAATTTTTGATGCAATGTTTTGCTTCATCTTTGCATTCTTGATGTGTATAGTAATACCACATAACCTTGTTGCTAAAATGTTGATATACCTTATTCTGTTTGTTCTGGATTTTTTATTTTCCAGTTCCAGCAGTAGATTTTAGCATAACTCAATTTGTAAGGAATCTTGGGCTTGAGCACCTGATGGATATATTTGAGAGAGAACAGGTGAGTAAATGAATTGATTTGCTTGGTTTGGTGTTCTGTGAGACCTCAACAAAAAATTAGGACATCCTTGGGGCGCCTGGGTGGCGCAGTCGGTTAAGCGTCCGACTTCAGCCAGGTCACGATCTCGCGGTCCGTGAGTTCGAGCCCCGCGTCAGGCTCTGGGCTGATGGCTCGGAGCCTGGAGCCTGTTTCCGATTCTGTGTCTCCCTCTCTCTCTGCCCCTCCCCCGTTCATGCTCTGTCTCTCTCTGTCCCAAAAATAAATAAAAAATGTTAAAAAAAAAAAAAAAAAAAATTAGGACATCCTTGAAGTGCCTTAAACCATTCACCTGTTTGTGGGGAGAGGAGAATGTTTTTTTAAGGGACTGGAAATCAGTTAACTCTTCTAATTGGGCTTGATCTTGGAATTTCTGCTTAGTTTATTAGCAAATAAAATGGACTCTCATGAAATAAGAAGTACATTGAAACAAATGAAAATACACCTTCTTTTAAGTGCACATGGGACATGCGCCAGAATAGGTCACATACTAAGTCACAACATCAGGCCTCAACAAATGCAAAAAGATTGAAATCATACCATGCGTATTTTCTGACCACAGCGCTTTGAAACCAGGTCAACCATAAGAAAATTTTTGGAAAGACCATAAATACATGGAGATTAGACAACATGTATTAAGCAATGAATGGGTCAACCAGGAAATCAAAGAAGAAATTTAAAAATATATGGAAAAATGGACTGTGGTGTAGTAATAGTAAAATAGCTTTCCCAAATGGAAAGCTTAGCTTATTTAGCCCTTAAAATAAGTTATCCTTGAGCTTGGTTTGTTTAGTTCAGTTGTGTCACTCATTGCCTGCTCTGAGTCTGACACTTCGCTAGCCACTATGGGAAGGTATATAGATATGCTAAGTATATATCTGGGCTTTTCCAGAGTAGTCCCAATTTATGCCATCAGAATACTGGTGTTTTTTCTTTTTTTTTTTTTTTTCTTTTTTTGGTTCAGAAAATATAGTTAGTATAGACTTGTACTCCTAAGGAACTTTTGATATACTTATGGAGCTCTAACAACATAAGAAGAAATAAGTTTTGGGCATAGATTTTAGAAATTCAAAGGGGAAAAAAAAGGTTATTGCAAGCTGGACTACTCAGGAAAAGTTTCATGGAAGACGTATAAATAAAACAGGATCTTTAGAATGTCTTCGGTTTCACAAAGTGGAAATAAAATATTTGAGGGTAAAGAAATAGTTTGAACCCTGAGGCACAAGTACCAGTTAGCATAGTCTGGAGTCTGGAGGAACCAGTGAAGGCCTTGTGTAAATGGGTGGGTTGTGGAGTGATGGTGGAAAAGACAAAATAGAATACCTGAATGTGATTAACTTGAAAGTCCATTTTTGTTTCGCAGCTTAATTCGGTTCAGGTTCTTATGTTAAATGAAAATAACGCTATTTTTTGGTAGTGCGTGACTGAACTTCAGTTAGCTGCAACTTTTCGGTTTCTGTTTAACAACCGGTTTGCTTTCATTTCTAAGCTGTTCAAAAAAATCTAAAGTAAATGTTTGATTCTAATACATTGTGAGAACACCAGTATGTGAATGTCTACCAAATAGAAGTCTTCTAAACAGTTTCATCCTCTTTTGTAAGATCACCTTGGATGTGTTAGTTGAGATGGGGCACAAGGAGCTGAAGGAGATTGGAATCAATGCTTATGGACATAGACACAAACTAATCAAAGGAGTTGAAAGACTTCTCTCTGGACAACAAGGTATTTCATTTTAAATCAGTGCTAACAATTTAATGGTTGGTATAAAGGCAGCCCTCAACTTACTAAATGATAATTTAAAATCTATGAGAGAGAGTCCATTTAATAGGAAGAGCAATAATTAGAATTTGTGAAACCTGATATCAGGTCTTAATGCTGCTACTGTTAAGTTTACTGAGCTTCTGCAGTTAGTAGGTGAACTTAAGTAAAATTTCTGGGCTATTCAGAAGTTTGGGAATTGCTTTAGCTCTGAAGTATTTCTCTTAAGTCTATTCAGTTACTTCTGAAGTTATTCTAGCCCTAAAATTATGAGTCTAAAAGATCAGAAACTTGAATATCTTTCTGTCTTATGATAATATAATAGGCAATGCCTAGGCATTGAGGTCTGCCCATAAAATAATGTTGTAAATCTCTTTTTTTGTTGTATGTAAATGGCTAAATTCTTTAGCACTTGCTGTGAAAGTACTGGGAAACAGTGTTGTAACTGAGAACACTTGACAGAACAGCATTGAATAATATCTTTATTTCTTCTGAACATTACTTAAAGAAAATGCAAATTGCATTTGTTCAGCAGATGTTAACATTTCCCATGTACCAAGTCCCAGGTATGAAAAGGTGAATTGTTCTAAATATCAAGGCCGCATTTTTAACTTAATTGTTAAACTAAGGGTGTGATTTACCCTGTCTGCGGTCAGACACATCCTGTCATTGAAGTCCTGGCTGTACAACTGGAGTTGAAGAAAAACCCAGACTAGCAAAAATGAAGAGCTTTTCAGGGAAGGATGTATGGTAGGCAGGGTAGGGGCCATCTCTTGAAAAGGAAAAACTACCTCTAAAAAGTAGGTGACTGAAGCTAAGCAATACTTTACACTGGAATTCTGGAATAGAATCGATTGAAAGTGGATGCACTTTACTTTCCTGGTAGGGACTAGGGCAAAATGTTTAAAATATGAGGTAGTCTGGGATATGTCTAGTATAGATGACAAAATTGTATGAGATAAAGAAGAGAGAAAACCCGTGACTCCCTGGAATGTTAGTATACAATATAAAAAGTATCAAAAATGAAGAGAAACTAGAACCTGCAGTTGTAGACGGCCGTCATGACTCTACTAGAATAATACCAATCCGGTAGGAAAGAAATTACGGTGGAGTACTGGAATAACAAGGGTCACTTATGAAAGAGGCAGGTTAAAAAAGGAAATCAGACAGTGTTTGTTCATTAAACATATAGTGTCTGGGACACAGTTATTAAGACTGCATTGAAAGGCTCAGGAAACAATGACAGAAACAGGCACACCGCCTCCAAGTGGCAGAGGTGTGTAACTCTGTGCCACTTCTGGTCTGTGGTCATTCTGATACATACAGCTGCAATCGCAAAGGATCATTCACTCCCACATGGAGGAGAAATGTCACGACTCAGAATGACTGTGTCTGCTCTAGCACATCAGGGTCTCTTGCCTACATAAAGTTATCACCTTCCTTGTCTTCATTTGAAGCCAGGATTCTATACCGACATTCTACCTAATTTGCAAAGTGGAACCAGTGGCAGTCTTCTGACAGTCTCTCATTTTGCTGGCTTAGCCTTAGCTCTCATTCAGTGCATCAAGTCAATACATTACTTGTCCTGATCTTTTAGTGTTTATAAGACATCTTGGGGTGGTCCAGAGATGCTTTCGTCAAGCGTGTGCCATGGTCTTTATTCTGTTAAGTCTTTAGTCTCTGAAATATTCTTCTTTGTAAAGTCTCCATACTTCCTGTAGATAATGTACTTCAGACAATGTAATTCACATTACATACCTGATAAGTCTTTATCAGAGTTTAGCATCTGGTGGTGGTCTTGTTATTCAGACCAGACTCAGAACTAGAATAGTGCTCTTAGTCTCTACACTCACACTGCCATGCATTGACCCAGCAGTAATGGATTTGAGCCCTACCTGGGAAAACAGCAGAGCTTTAGAGATCTTGTAGGGACTGAAGGAAAGGTTTGTTACAAATACATGGAAGAAATTAGAAAATTCTGTTTAAAATTCCACTTGAAAAGTTTTTGTGAGAGTAAAGGTACAAAATACATAGTTGTCTTGACCATTGACATTCAGAAAACACAGCATTCGTTGCTGAATTAGAGACTGTGAGGGGTCAGAATAAGCATTCAGGGAACGCCTGGGTGGTTCAGTTGGTTAAGCGTCCAACTCTTGGTTTTGGCTCAGGTCATGATCTCCTGGTTTGTGGGTTCAGGCCTCGCATCGGGTTCTGTGCTGACAGTGCAGAGCCTGCTTCAGGATTCTCTCTCTCTCCCTCTCCCTCCCCCTCTTGAGCGTGCACACATTCTCTCTCACACAAACTTCTAAGTAAATAAATAAATTGAAAAAATGAAAAATGAATAAAAGAATAAGCATTCAGTAGTCGGTAAACTATGGAGTGTCATTCTAGGATGATTTAAAATTACCTGAAGCTGTATAAATTTCTGTCATAACTCTTCCTCATATTTACAGAAATTAAAGAGACTAAATGCTGAAAGTGCTGAATAGTTAGTAAAGGAAATAATCTGAAGAAGAAATTTTGTGACAACCTCCTTAAGGATAAGGGGTAAAGAATAGAAAGGTTTTTCTGAATTATTCCCACAAAACCCTTACAACTTGTTGTGTCAAAATTAGCAACCTAAATGCAGTGTGGTGTTCTGGTTTGGATCCCAAAACAGAAAAAGAACATTAATGGGAAAATCTAATGAAATCCAAATAAATTCTGTAATTTACTTAACAAGTGTGACCAGTGTTGTACTGTGGCTATATAGAATGGGAACATTGGAGGAGCATTAATATTCCTAATGGTGACATTAGGAAGTTGAGTAAAAGGTACACAGGGACTCTCTACGTGATGTCAGTCTTTCTGAAAATGTAAATTAGTCCAAAATTAAAAGTTTTTAAAAATAGGTAGTAAGCAAGAAAAAAAAGTAGTAAGCATCAGATAAATCAGGTGGCCATTTTGGGTTGGTGTTAATTGGAGGGGACGGGGACTTGGCATAATTTTTTTTTACCTTCAATTTTATTTACTAGGTCTTAACCCATACTTAACTCTGAACACCTCTGGAAGTGGAACAATTCTCATAGATCTATCTCCTGATGATAAAGAGTTTCAGTCTGTGGAGGAAGAGGTATGTTCATATACCTTAAATAAGTGTTGGTTCAGTAGCTGAACTTCCTAGAGGTTTCCAGATCTTGAAAATGTAATAGGATTTTAATTGTCCCTAACTCTTTACCACCTGGATGAATGTTCAAAATCAGCGTTTAAGGTACACTCCCTCAATAAACCTTGAATCCAGTAACTTGGTTCAATACTACAATTAATACTGACACAGAATTCTTTTGGAGAAGAGTTTACTGTCATTTGGGGGGGGAGGGGGGCGGGGGAGATGCAAATATTCCCTCCCTTCATGAAGGCAATTGCAAACCCCAGTATCTCATACAAGACCCAGAATATGTGCATGCTACTTTTCCAGGAAGTTTTTCTTCCAGCTTTCTTTTCACGGAACTCTTGGATCCACTGAAATCTTTGAATAGTGCTTTACAGTTTGAAGAACACGTATCCTGTATGTGTGAGGAACACAGGGATAGAAACTTGAGTGAAACTGAGTTCTAATACTCCAGAAACTCCAGCTCTCAATGGAGTACATATTGTGCTTTACTAGGGCAAAATGAATGGGAGCAAATAAATGATTGTTTTATTTTTTTATTTTTTTTCTTTTCTTTTATTTTTTTTTTTAATTTACATCCAAATTAGCATGTAGTGCAACAGTGATTTCAGGAGTAGATTCCTTAGTGCCCCTTACCCATTTAGCCCATCCCCCCTCCTACAACCCTTCCAGTAACCTTCCGTTTGTTCTCCATATTTATGAGTCTTTGTTTTGTCCCCCTCCCTGTTTTTATATTATTTTTGTTTCCCTTCCCTTATGTTCATCTGTTTTGTCTCTTAAAGTCCTCATATGAGTGAAGTCATATGATATTTGTCTTTATCTGACTGACTCATTTCACTTAACATAATACCCTCTAGTTCCATCCATGTAGTTGCAAATGGCAAGAATTCATTCTTTTTGATTGCCGAGTAATACTCCATTGTGTATATATACCACATCTTTATCCCTTCATCCAATCAATGGACATTTGGGCTCCTTCCATACTTTGGCTATTATTGATAGTGCTGCTATAAACATTGGGGTTCATGTGTCCCTTTGAAACAGCACACCTGTATCCCTTGGATAAATACCTAGTAGTGCAATTGCTGGGTTGTAGGATAGTTCTATTTTTAGTTTTTTGAGGGACCTCCATACTGTTTTCCAGAATGGCTGCACCAGCTTGCACTCCCAGATTGTTTTATTTTTTAGCATGTGAGGTGGTTAGCTTTGTATGTTTAACTCACCCATGCATCTGCTCTTTTTTCTTCCTTTAGTTTGCATTATATAATTTTTGCCTAAAAGTATTGTTTCCAGATTGACTAGCTAATAGCTATCTCTAGAAAGTAGTACTTGTGAAGTTACAGAAGAACTCTCATATAAACAAGAAAAATATTAAAATCTCATTTTGTATTCTCAAAAACAGAATCATAGGCGTCAAGAACCATTTTCCCCAAATCAAAAAAAGCAAAAGTAGGGGGTGCCTGGGTGGCTCAGTCACTTGAGCATCCGACTTCGGTTCAGGTCACGAACTCACAGTTCCTGGGTTCCTGAGTTTGAGCCCCATATGGGGCTCTGTGCGGACAGCTCAGAGCCTGGAGCCTGTGTCAGATTCTGTGTGTCTTTCTCTGCCACTCCCCTGTTTGCTCTCTCTCAAAAATAAACATTAAAACAAATTTTTGAAGGAAAAACAAAAGTTAATACACATATATTTGACATATTTTTCCATCAGATGCAAAGTACAGTCCGAGAGCACAGAGATGGAGGTCATGCAGGTGGAATCTTCAACAGATACAATATTCTCAAGGTAATAAGTTAGTGAAAATAAAGTTTTCTGAGACCGTAGTTTTCAAAGCCTGAAACAGTAATTAACTTTCATAAGAATATAATCTGTCTAGCCTAGTAAGTCTTTGACATAGCATCAAGGGATATTTGGGGAAAGGGTAGATCCTTAAAGGTTAAGATTCTCAAAATCCCTGTACTGTGTTTCATTTTTTCTTTCTTTCTTCCTTCCTTCCTTTTTTTGTGCTGTTTTCGTAACAAATAATTCAGCATTTGTTGAATTATCTTGAGATCATGATAAATCCATGAGGTTTAGGACCTTAAATGTATCAATTATTCAAGTACTCTTTTGTAGCAAAGCTGAATTTTCTTTGTGGCTCAAGAAAGGACTCCATCTTTATACTTATTTGTCCTGTGACGACTACGTGTGTCCATGAGTCCCCCATCTATACAACTTTTTTATAATTTTAATAGTACTCCCTCTGTACCTTCATCCTTTCCAAAAATAGTCTGAGGTTTTAAGTCATTCAGAGGAGAGTCCTGTCTTTTCTTGATACCAGGTACTCTTCTCAGGGCCTTTTCCAAGCTTGCTGTGTTTTTCTTGAACTGCAGCAAGCAAAAATGCACGCTCTACTTGAGATGAATAAATCTTTTTATTAACTACATTGATATATTCTTAATAATTATGGAATAAGACAAATAAAATGTGGCAAGTATCTTTTTAATACCTAAATTTTTAACTCAAAAGTGAACAGTATCAAATATTTCAGCTGTTTTATATTATTGTCATATATATACTATTACAAGTGTTATATTAGATGTCGTATTTTAGAGTCAGTGAATACTAAAATTATAGGAGATTGCTTTGTTCATCCTATTAGATGATTTAAGATAAAGAAATCCTGGGGCGCCTGGGTGGCTCAGTCGGTTAAGCATCCGACTTCAGCTCAGGTCACGATCTCGCGGTCTGCGAGTTCGAGCCCCGCGTCGGGCTCTGGGCTGATGGCTCAGAGCCTGGAGCCTGCTTCCGATTCTGTGTCTCCCTCTCTCTCTGCCCCTCCCCTGTTCATGCTGTGTCTCTCTCTCTGTCTCAAAAATAGATAAACGTTAAAAAAAATTTTTAAAAATAAAAAAAAAAAAAGAAATCCTGGGAGCTCCTATTTATTAGCTTATATCATAGTGTGACAAGAGTGACATCTTGATATTTCCATTCATGAACATATGTAATATTTTTAATAAGGCAAATAATCATGCCTTTTATTTTCTTAATATAAGTGAGATCGCTGTGTCAGTTGTGTTCCTTGATTACATCTGTAGCCATATTTGAGTTTTTTTAAGCCAAGACTAAATCCACCAGCTCCCAGATGTGCTCTAGGACCAGCAGGGGGCTGTAACACCTTTAAGCACAGCCAAGAAACAGCTCTAGGGTTGTGAATTTTGATCCTAGAAATACTCCCAGTGAGACCAGCATCCATCTTTAACTCTTCTCAAGACAAAAATTTTAGGAATTGGAGGGATAGGGAAGGGTAGAGAGAGTAGTAGAGGCGTGTCTGTGTGTGTGTGTTTTAAGAATGTTTTTTGCTGGGGGTTATTTCAAATATTTTTCATTAAAAGCAGATACAGATGATACTTTGAGCCAAATAAAATAGGATGAGGTGAAAGATAACCGTTCTCTTTTTAATACTTACATACAGAATTCAGTATACCTGATTTGGAGCTGTTTTAGTAATAATTCTAAATTAATGAGAATGGGAGTATTTTAGTTTACGGTATTCTTGACCTTCCCATAAGTCCATATATAGCTTTTTTCCCTTTGAAGTTTTTCATTTCCAAAATGTAGCTATATTTCTATCTTTATGTTTGAGACCAAGTATTTTTAGCTGACTAAAATAAAACATAGTTTATATTTCAGAGAAGTTTTGCCTCTCTTCTGACTATGTGGCCTATTTAGGTTAAGATGAACAAGTAAAGTAGGTAAGTAATTATGACGTAAAGATTTTGATTCCTCTGGTTTCTTTTTTATAGATTCAGAAAGTTTGTAACAAGAAACTGTGGGAAAGATACACCCACAGAAGAAAAGAAGTTTCTGAAGAAAACCACAACCATGCAAATGAAAGAATGCTATTTCATGGTAAGATTCCTCAGGGCAGGGGGCAGCACTGGCGGGCTCAGTAGGTAGAGCATGTGACTCTTGATCTCAGCGTCATGAATTCAAGCCCCAATTTGAGGGTGGAGATTACCTAAAATTTTTTTTTTAATGAAATCTTTAAAATAAAGAGCTGTTGTCGTTGAACTTAGGGAATTTTCTAAGAACTTCTGTTGGATTGAAAGCAATATTTGTCTTGAAATTTCCCGTTTTCTTTTATGCTGCAAATTGACAGGTGTTGATTGGTCTTTGAGATTTATAGCAAAGATGAATGTAAATGTTAACGTAGTGTTTATCAAGTCTTCAAGCACATAGTAACTCCAGTATGTTTCTTCATTTGGCCTTGATTGCAGAAAATTTTTAGAGACCTGTAAAGTTCTATGAAACACAACATTTAAATTTTACAGTCCCCTGGAGGAATGGCTATAGCAGACTGAATTGGTGGATAATATCTAAATGGTATTTCTCATTCTAAAACCCTAAAAATCATCATAATGCTCTCTTGTCAAAGAGTGTAATATTCATTTAGGTACTGACTTGATGGTTATAATGAGTGATTTTTCTGTTTTATAATAAATGATTTTGGTTTTTCCAAATTAATTGAAATAAGTGATTCTGGTCTTCTGTAGTTCTGTAGTGGAATTCAGTGTATTTTCCTATTCCTTTATGAACAGGGACACTAATCTTAATGAATCAGTTAACTGTTACATTGGCTTTTCCTAACGCCCACCCCTCACCCTACTCTCTGGCCTGGTTCCCATGACTACCTCCTTTCCTTTGGCTAAGCTCTCCTTGGCACCCATGCACGGGAAGGGGTGAGAGTAGTCAGTATGCAGAGAGTGAAGGAACACACATTTGCAGATAGAATCTGGTGTGACAGGATGAAAGGCCGCGAAGTGGAGAGATGAGAAGGAAGTATAAAGAAGAGAATAAACATGAAAAGACCACTTTGGCCACTTGATATCTAGAAAAAGCACACAGACATGGGATGTCACTGTAAGGCTTAATTGCATACAGCCTTGCTATAGGAGATGAATTATGAGACTCTTGGTTCTGGATTTGGGGTCTGGAATTTGGTAACTTTAGCATTGATATTTTAAGTGATCTTTTTTTCTAGTTGAATGTTTGTGTGTCCTATTTTTTGGCATTTGATCCACCCCCTTATTAGAAATGTCAATCAACGTTAGCATTTCTTTTAAAGTAGTTAATTCCTGGGGCGCCTGGGTGGCTCAGTGGGTTAAGCGTCCGACTTCGGCTCAGGACATGATCTCACAATTTGTGAGTTCAAGCCCCATGTTGGGCTCTGTGCTGACAGCTCGGAGCCTGCAGCCTGCTTCAGATTCTGTGTCTCCCTCTCTCTCGGCTCCTCCCCCACTCACGCTCTGTCTTTCTCTCTCTCAAAAATGAATAAACGTTAAAAAATTTTTAAAAATAAAATAATGTAGTTATTCTAAAGGAATAAACTAGGTGACAGGTAACTTGTTATCCTTGTTTTTTTAATATTCTTTATATCGGTGGTCAGTATGTATGTTTAGGAATTTAACTTCAATGAAGATTTCGTTTTATTCTTCTAAGATAATTTTAAATTCTTATCCATCTACATCTGTTTTAGGATCTCCCTTTGTGAATGCGATTATCCATAAAGGCTTTGATGAAAGGCATGCCTACATAGGTGGCATGTTTGGAGCTGGGATTTATTTTGCTGAAAACTCTTCCAAAAGCAATCAGTATGTATATGGAATTGGAGGAGGTACTGGGTGTCCAGTTCACAAAGACAGATCTTGTTACATTTGCCACAGGTAAGAGATCACTTGTTCTCATTTAGTTTGATAAGAATTTAATAAGAACTAGTTTCATATTTGAGAAATTAGGGGAGCAAGGCATCATCTTGGACAACCTTAGGACTCCAAGATAGGTATTTTTCAGGTTGCTTTTGGCTCTCTCACCAGTTGTAACAGGAGCCAGTGTTTATTAAATGATCTGTGTGAGCCAAGCACAGTTCAAACCACTTGACCTGTTTAACTCATTTAATCATTAGAACACCTAGTGCTTTAAACAATATGAAGCAGGAAATATCGTTGGGCATGAGAGATTTTATTGTGGCCTTTAAATATTATAGGACTGTGGATTCTTTAAAAATGTGTATTCAAATGCTAAAATGGTATTCCTTTGCCAAGTCTAGTATTTCATAGGAATGCCTGTAGGAGTCTCTCTTCCACTGTGATATGATCCTAATCCTGAATTTGTGATATTACTACTTGAAAAACTTATCATGAAACACATTCCTTTTAAAAAGCACATTATTGGGGCGCCTGGGTGGCTCAGTCGGTTGAGCGTCCGACTTCGGCTCAGGTCACAATCTCACGATCCGGGAGTTCGAGCCCCACGTCGGGCTCTGGGCTGATGGCTCAGAGCCTGGAGCCTGCTTCCGATTCTGTGTCTCCCTCTCTCTCTGCCCCTCCCCTATTCATGCTCTGTCTCTCTCTGTCTCAAAAATAAATAAACGTTAAAAAAAATTTTTTTTTAAATAAAAAAAAAATAAAAAGCACATTATTATCAAATAACTACTTTGCACTTTTTCCCCCCAGTTTTACTCTGGCCTAACTCAGTTGTTAAAATCATTGAAATAACTTGCCCCTAATTAATCCTCATAGGTAAATATAAATTATCTTTTGTCATTTGAAAAATTGAGTAAGGTTAATTACTGAAATTCACTCAACAGTTAGGGTACTGCTTATACAGATCTGAAGCAGTCTTCATCAGATACTAGCAAGCAGGAGAATCACCTAAAGAGCTCGCTAAAACACAGATTCCTGAGCCCTACCTACTGAGTTGCTGACTTAGTAGGCCTGAGAGGAGGCCCTAGAATATGAATTTCTACCAAGTTGTCAGGTGATGCTAATGTTTCTGATCACTGATCTTGAAGAAAACCCTAGAGCAGTTCTCAGCCTTGGTGACACATTGGAATCACCTGGGCAGCTTTAAAATTTTTTTTTTTTCAACGTTTTTTTATTTATTTTTGGGACAGAGAGAGACAGAGCATGAACGGGGGAGGGGCAGAGAGAGAGGGAGACACAGAATCGGAAACAGGCTCCAGGCTCCGAGCCATCAGCCCAGAGCCTGACGCGGGGCTCGAACTCACGGACCGCGAGATCGTGACCTGGCTGAAGTCGGACGCTTAACCGACTGCGCCACCCAGGCGCCCCAAAGGGCAGCTTTAAAAACTACTGATGCATGTGTCCCACCCTCAGAGGTTCTCATATAATTGGTCTGGCATTAGGATTTGTAAAGGCTTCCCAGCTGATTTTGAAAGGTTGCCGAGGTAAAGAACTCTGGTCCTGGGGAGAAACAAGATTTGTTTTTGTATTACTCTTGTTTTCCCCCTAAGTTTAGACTTGTGTAGGTGCCTGAAGTCAGCCCTTTTGGATATGAACTCCCATCCACTTCTGTTTTAGATCATAAATTGGACAGTTTAGAAAGCTTGTAATCTCTTGAGATTCTGTAAATTCAACTCTGCTGTCATATTATCTGGAGGTAAAATAGTTCAGATTATAATAATGTTCTAGTACCACCTCTCATTACTTTTTAGAACAGAGTGGTTGGCTGTCTGGAAATAGGTTTATTAAAATTTTTAGGGGCACCTGGGTGGCTCAGTCAGTTAAGCATCCGACTTCAGCTCAGGTCATTATCTCACAGTTCGTGGGTTTGAGCCCCGCATCAGGCTCTGCTGACAGCTCAGAGCCTGGAGCCTGCTTCAGATTCTGTGTGTCTCCCTCCCTGTCTGTCTGTCTCTGTCTCTCTCTCTGTCTCTCTCTCTCTCTCTCTCAAAAATAAATAAACATTAAAGAAAAAATCTGGGGGGCACCTGGGTGGCTCAGTTGGTTGGGTGTCCGACTTTGGCTCAGGTCATGGTCTCATGGTTCATGGGTTCGAGCCCCGTGTCGGGCTCTGTCTGTGCTGACAGCTCAGAGGCTGGAGCCTGCTTTGGATTCTGTGTCTCCCTCTCTCTGCCCCTCTCCTGCTCATGCTCACTCTCTCTCAAAAATAGATAAACAGGGGCGCCTGGGTGGCGCAGTCGGTTAAGCGTCCGACTTCAGCCAGGTCACGATCTCGCGGTCCGTGAGTTCGAGCCCCGCGTCAGGCTCTGGGCTGATGGCTCAGAGCCTGGAGCCTGTTTCTGATTCTGTGTCTCCCTCTCTCTCTGCCCCTCCCCCATTCATGCTCTGTCTCTCTCTGTCCCAAAAATAAATAAAAAACGTTGAAAAAAAAATTAAAAAAAAAAAAAATAGATAAACATTAAAAAGACTTTTGTCTTTGGATTATCACAGGGCTGATTGGGACTATAATACATATTGATTAGCAATGCTAAGGTTTCCAACAGGCTTATTTAGAATAAAAAGTATAGATAGCCTCTCTTTGGAGAATAGAATTAACTCATTCACCAAAATCTCTTTCTGTCCTTGGAAAAGAAGAAAAGCCATGAAGTAATAAAAAAGGCTTATTGGAAATAAGGCAAGTCAATCATATATATGCCTGGGGATTGGGAGCGTAATCCACTTAAACTTCTAGTAAAGGAAGACCTATTTGAGGAACTAACATTGCAGCCGAAACCTAAAAAAACCAAGTGTTAGCCCGTTTGAAGAGTGGTAGAATAGATACCATTCTCTATAGTAAAGGAAACTGTGTATGATGGTCACTAGGTAAGAGAGTTGGTTTGTGTGAAGAAAGAAAATTAATGCTCCTGATACACAACACAAGGTAAGATTAGAGAATTTGGAGCCATTGTAAGGAATTTGGATTTTCTTCCAAGGATACTGAGTAACCTCTACAAGGTTTTAAGCAGAAAAGTGATGTGATTTGATTAATGTTTTATGTGTTGGATTTTTTTTTTTTTTTTCCCAAATAACTTGTTGCTTGGATGGAAAATAGTTTAGGAATTAGAGTAGAAATAGAGTAGTTCAGAGGCCATTGGTCCCAATCCAACTGAAAATTTTGGTGATTTGAATTTAATGGTAGCCAATTAAGAGAATTAGTTTCAGATATAATTAAGAATTAAGAGAATGAGTTTCAGATATAATTTGAAGGTGGAATCAACTAGACTTAGTTGGATAAATGTCCAACTTTGCAAGCTACTTCATGGGGGTTCCTTAAATTTGCTTCTCCTTCTCACTTGGGCTGTGGTTTGTGCTTGTGCTGGGATACAAACGAGTGGAGTCTCCGTCTCTATAAGGTCATTCCATTCTCAGTTGTTATAGTTAAAATAAGGATTAAAGTGACAGATTCATTAATGAGAGTAGAAGACATTCTCACAAAGTTCTTTTAAGGGTGAAATGACAAAACAACTTGTGTTTATGTATAAATACATTAAAAAGCTTATGCAGTCTACACAGACAATGTCTTATACTGCCTTGTCTTCAGAGAGATCTTTTCCCTTCCATGTTATAGGCAGCTGCTCTTTTGCCGGGTAACCCTGGGAAAGTCTTTCCTGCAGTTCAGTGCAATGAAAATGGCACATTCTCCTCCAGGACATCACTCAGTCACTGGTCGACCCAGTGTAAATGGACTAGCTTTAGCTGAATATGTTATTTACAGAGGAGAACAGGTAATTCAGTTTTATTTGCTCGTCTTCAGAAATTATTTAGAGCCATACTTTAACCTTACTAATCTCTTAAACTGACACGGCATATTGCCCTGAGAACTGGGTTGTTGTGTTTTTTTTAACTTTTATTTGGAAATAATTTCTCATTTACAGAAAAGTTGCAAAAATAATCAAGAAGTCCCTTATTTTCCCATTGTCAACATTTTGTTCTCTCCCGCGTGTGTGTGAATAATTTTTCCTGAACTGCTTGCGGGAAAGTTGTAGGCTTGTTGCTTTACCCTTACGTACTTTAGTGTGTATTTCCCCAAAACAAGGACATTGTCTTAAAATTATCAAAATCGGGAAAATACCATTGTTACAATATTCTATCTAACTTACAGACTTTATTCAGATTTTGCCAACTACAGTGGATCTTTTTTCTGTTTCTTACCTTCTGTAAAATATAGTTAGTCAGAATCCTGCATTTAGTAGTTAACCTATCTGTAGCAAAGAAGCAAACAATTCCCTCTTGCTCTTAGTGACACAGATCCAGTCAAAAGCATCTCTAGAGCAGTGTTCTTAACTGAGGAAATGTAGCAGAATCACCTCAGTTATTAAAAACAAACACATACTTAGTATTCATCCTAGACCTTCTGATTCAGAACCCAAGTGATTGGAATCAAGGTAAGGACGTTTTGAGAAAATGTCCTTAGATGATTCTGATCCACAGCACTAATTTAGAACCTCTTTTCTAAAGTTTGGAAATCCTTGTAGTAAAATGTTTTAAAAAGTTTGTTTACCAGTGTTTAAATTGATCTTTCTCTTCCAGGCTTACCCTGAATATTTAATTACTTACCAGATTGTGAGGCCCGAAGGTATGGTTGATGGATAAATAGTTGTTTTAGGAAACTAAATCCACTGAACCTAAAGTCATCTAAGCAGCTGGTGGCCTATTAAGTTTTACTCCTTTGCTGAGAAGTGTCATCTTGTCCACAAGCCTGTGGCCAAAGGATAAAAAAATGTGAAAGAAGTTTAACATTCTGACTTGATAAAGCTTTAATAATGTACAGTGTTTTCTAAGTATTTCCTGTTTTTCAGCACTTTAACAGATGCCATTCCAGGTTAAACTGGGTTTGTCTGTACTAAATTATAAACAAAGTTAACTTGAATCTTTTATATGTTATGCATTGATTCTAACAAAGTGTAATCCCCTCAACAGAACTCATTTTACTAATACAGTACTGTGTTCTTTAAAACACAGCATTTACACTGAATACAATTTCATTTGTAAAACTGTAAATAAGAGCTTTTGTACTAGCCCAATATTTATTTACATTGCTTTGTAATATAAATCTGTTTTAGAACTGCAGCGGTTTACAAATTGTTTTTCATATGTACTGCCCATCTGTACTTCATCGTGCATCATCATGATTGAGTGATCTTTACATTTGATTCCAGAGGCTATGTTGAGCTATTATTAGCAAAGACTTGGTCAGTTAGGAAAGATTGATATATCAGATTTAATTTGCTGATGGAAGCATTTATCTCTCATTAGAAATCTTTCCCGTTTCAGAACTTACTTCATAAATACTCTGGGGATTTAATTTCTGGTACCTTTGTATGTATAAGACACATTCCAAAGAGCTCTAATTATGAACGTCCTGATAATTAAAGATACTTCTTTACTGGCTTCAAACTCCCGGGTTTCACATTGGAAAATTCTGTCATTTCATTTTGTAAAAATTAGAGCAAGTGCTTCTGTGTTTTAGAGGCTAAATCCTGCCAGTGAACAATTATGGTGTTCTTTTCATGGAGTGTAAATAGGAAGTTACATTTCAGAGGTAGGAACGGTAATTCTGAATAATTTTCCAATGTATTCTAATTACCCTAAATCTAAAGTGGGGGGATGGAAGGGGAAGCGAATGAGAGTGGGTCGTTTTTTATCCTAAGTAACTTTCTCTTGTTTTTTCTCCTTGGCCTTACTGTTAGAGCCGATCTTTACACCGTAGGTAAACTGAACCCAGAACCATGAAATATAGGTGTCCCAGTTCTCTCCAGGTCGCCTGAATGGGCAGGTGCTGTGAGCCATTGCTTCCTGGTCCTCGGTTGCCTCATCATGACACTAACAGTCAGTTGGAAATACACTGTGTGTGCACCACATGGTGACCAGGCTTGTTTGGCAGCTGTGGAGGGGAATGCTATCCCATAAAATGCCATTCCTGTTTTCTAATGTAAAACTGTCTTTTCCATGAAATAGCCGAAAGCATCTTGGTACAGAGACATGAATTATAGCTTGTCAGTCTAGTTGTTGACTCTAGCTCCCTCAGAAAGCAAGGCAAGATTTTTACCGACTTACGTCTCTGTAAGTGGGAATGTTCCCCTTCAGTCTCTGTGCCAGTTCACTTTTGTTTTACATTTTATTCCGTCTCTAAATTATCTGGCCCTTTGCAGTAACTTGTACATAAAGTGCTAGAAAATCATGTTTCTTGTCCTAAGTGAGAGTTAATCAGAGTAAATGCATATCTGGAGTTGTTTCTATGCTGTAAATTGTGATCATTATTTAAGAGGTCAGTTCCTGACCTGGAAGTGCTTTTATACAGTTCTCTAATAATTGCAGTTATGATCCTAAAGTAATTTCTTGGAACACAAATGGAGTATGCCAAATTTTATATAATTTTTCAGATTCTGGAAGCTTCCAGATTTTATAATTAGAAGCTAATGAGATGAGTTAATGGAATTTATATTTACCTACCTTATCTCTCAGCATTGAGCCCGTTACTCACCCTGTAGGTGAATCTGGAATTACTTTTCATGGAAAATCATCGAGATCTTTGAGTTTATGATATTGCAGCCTGTATTGTTTCATCTAATCCATTGCTTAATTAGTGTGTTATTTTTCTATGAATGATTATATTGTGGTTAATATGTTAGCATGGCAATATTTTCAAATAGCTTTTGGTTTGTTGACAGTTTGAGGGATTTTGGGGGGTGGTTGGGGGGATTTTTTTTTTGGAGTTTTTGCATGAAATATCATACTTTATAATGATGGAATTGCTTTTTCTTTTGTCTTGTGATTTTTTTGGGGGGGAGTGAGAATTAACTTTTTGTGTGGGTAGTACTATTATATCCATCTTGGGTGTCTTACTTGTACTGTATCACATTCCATACCTTCATTTAATTCTTAATAAAGTGTTCATTTTTTTTTCTGGGTAGCATGGTAATTACTGGAATAGTATAAATGTTTTGAATGGTCTTGAGAAAATGGATTAAGATCGCAATAAACCACAATTGCAGGAAAACAATGCAGTTCTGAGTCTAACAGTGATAGAATGCAGTTTAAAATTTGAAATATTGAGTTTTGTGACCATAATCTCTCAGATGCTTTAATATGTGATGCTTTTAGACATTTACTGTATCCAATACAACTTTCAGCAAACCTTAAAGGTCATTCCCAGGAAATTTATCTTCTTCTAAAGCGGAATATATATCTACATTTTTTTTTTTTAAGTAGGCTACTGTAGGCCCAACATGGGGTTTGTACTCACAACCCTAAGATCAAGAGTTGCATGCTGTACTCACGGAGCCAGCCAGGTGCCCCTAAAAACAATTTTTATAAGTTTTAAAATCTTAAAGTTAGTGGTATTTATTACTCTTAAAGTATAGGGACATCTGGGTGGTTCAGTCCATTAAGCGTCTGACCTCAGCTCAGGTCATGATTTCGTGGTTCATGAGTTCAAGCCCCACATCAGGCTCTCTGCCGCCAGCATAGAGCCTGCTTTGGATCCTCTGTCTCCCTCTCTCTCTGCCCTTTCCCTGCCTGCACACGCACTCTCTTTCTCTCTCTCTCAAAAATATTAAAACATTTTTAAAAATTATAGTAATGTATGTATTTTAGATTACAGTATAAGTGTTCACGTGTGTGTGTGATCAATTCTTTGCTTTCCCTAATAATAGAATAATGGTGCAAATAACCTATGAGTCATTTGGCTTTGAAAGATTTTTCAGCAGCTTAGTCTTACTCCTTTAGTTTAGGACAATATGTTTGCTTGCTAGTTCCTAAGCATCCTAGTATATGATACGATACAGTTCTTTTCATGGTGGTGAGGAAAGAAAACATGTAAATAAATTCCCATAAGCTTTTGTAATTAGTATTCCTGACTGGCCCTTTACCTTTTGTTCTCTCTGTTAGAGAACAAAAGTGATGAAGAAAGCAAGTAGGAATACTGATTCTTCACCAGGAGAACGGTCAGACTCTTTTTCCCCAGTTCGGTTTAGTTTTTAATATTTGACTTGCTTTATGGATTATCAAACTTCTAAAACCGTGCACTGGAGGCATCCTGGCTTGGGGTGCAGAGTGGAGGCGTCTCAGAGACCCAGGTTGCTTGTGCTTGAGCTCCCCACCCATCCTCTGCCTCCCCTTCTTCCTTTGGAGGGCAGGAGACCTGTCATATTCTTATAAAGTTAGACTATAATGTGGCCTTTTCGCTGTCTGCTCAATCTCCTCCCCGCCCCTCCTTTTCATGCTTACTAGCTTAGACAGACAGTGACCTAAAATACTTAATTACACCCTTTTCGGTGGTTCTTGCTCCTCACAAGCCACCACTGTCAGAACTGCCTTCCTAGTTCATCATCCACCCACAGCTGCCCTCCCCGTCACACACAGGCACAGAGCCCCCCACATGGTCTGCCGGTAGAGCAGTGCCACAGAGAAGTGGAGAGAACTACAAGATAAATCAGGAAAATACCCACATAAAAGAAAGAGATGAGAAATAGAAGAGGGCTGAGAGAGATGGAGTATAGAAGATCCAACTTAATACAGGAGGGAAGAGATTTGAAGATTTTTGTGCAATTTATTAAAGACATAAAGTTGAAGCATGACATACCAGGAGAGCACATGAAAACAAATCTACTTCTAGACATGTAGTGGAATCACGAAAGGCGAGAAAAGTCAGGGGCACCTGGGTGGCTCGGTGGGTTGGGTGTCCGACTTCAGCTCAAGTCACGATCTCACAGTTCATGGGTTCAAGTCCCACGTCGGGCTCTGTGCTGACAGCTCAGCCTGGAGCCTGCTTTGGATTCTGTCTCTCTCTTCTCTCTCTCAAAAATAAACATAAAAAAAATTTTTTTAATGTTTAAAAAAAAAGAAATATAAAAGCAACCAAAGAGAAAAGACATTACCTGCAAAGGAATAATTACATTAACAGCAGGCTTTTCAATGACAGCAATATAGGCCAGGGGACAATAAAATAAGCGCTGAGGGGGGAAAAACGTGCTAGCTATGAATTCTACACATAAAGGAGTATTTAAAAGGGAGGATATGGGGCGCCTGGGTGGCTCAGTCAGTTAAGTGACTGACTCTTGGTTTTGGCTCAGATCATGATCTCATGGTTTTGTGAGATCAAGCCCCTCATAGGGCTCTGTGCTGACAGCATGGAGCCTGTTTGGGATCCGATCCCTCCCCCATGTGTGCCAGCTCTGTTTCTCTCAAAATTAAATGAAAACTTCTAAAAAAAAAAAACTAACAGGGGCGCCTGGGTGGCTCAAGTTGGTTGGGCGTCCGACTTCAGCTCAGGTCGTGATCTCACAGTTCGTGGGTTCAAACCCCGCATCAGGCTCTGTGCTGGCAGCTCAGAGCCTGGAGCCTGTTTCAGATTCTGTGTCTCCCTCTCTCTGTGCCCCGCCCCCCCCCCCCACACACACACTCTCTTTCTCTAAAAAATAAACATTAAAAAAGAAATTAAAACTAACAGCTGCAGGAGGAAGAGTAGACATTTAAAGGGGCGGGCAGGGAGGATAAAAACACATTTTCAGGTTTTGCTGAAAGAACTCATAGGTTTGTTTTTTAGGAAAAAAGGCAATTGAGTCCAGAAGGAAGGAATTAAATGCAAGAAGCAGAGTGAACAAAGAAATTGATAGGGCCGCCTGGGTGGTTCAGTTGGTTGAGCCTCTGACTTCAGCTCGGGTCATGATCTCACAGTTTGGGTTTGAGCCCCACGTCCAGCTCTGTGCTGACAGCTCAGAGCCTGGAGCCTGCTTTGGATTCCGTGTCTCTCTGTGTCCCTCCACTGCTCTGTGTCTATCTCTCAAAAATAGACATTTAAAAAATAAACATTGGGGGAAAAAATTGGTAAACAGACTGAAATACTCATGTAAAAACAGACTGTTTTATTAACTGATAGAGAATAATCTTCAAGACATAACAAATGAAAAACAAAAGCAAGAGGTTGACCAGTATAGATGATTTCCTGTTTTTTACTGCTATTTCTATAAAAGGAAAAAATACAATATACATTTGATTCTTTATGCATAAAATGCCTCCAGGATACACATAAATTTGGGAGGACACCAAAGGTGTTAAAGACTTCACTATATATCTGTTTAAAATAAGTGTTGTCTATAAAAATACTACAGAAGTAAAGAATAGATTTGAGGTTTTAAAAACAAGGAATTAGGGGCACTTGGGTGGCTGGCTCAGTCGGTTCGGTGTCCAACTTCAGCTCACACCATGATCTCACGGTCCGTGAGTTTGAGCCCCACGTCGGGCTCTGTGCTGCCAGCTCAGAGCCTGGAGCCTGTTCCAGATTCTGTGTCTCCCTCTCTCTGCCCCTCGCCCCCTCACGCTCTGTCTCTGTCTCTCTCAAAAATAAATATTAAAAAACAAAAACAAGGTGGAATTTAAAGTACTACTTGACAATGATATAGGAAGATAAGAGAAACCTTAAAATGTTGATGAACTTCAGTATGCATATTACATTTTTAAGGGTAATCAGAGTGGAAATAGAATTGTAAAGGTGAAAAAAGGGTAGAAAAAATTGAATACTCCAGTAGAAATGGAAATAACAGGCAATGCATGTCCTTTTTCTCCCCAGAGGTATAAAAGAATCCAGGATCAGTAGGAAATATCTATAAAGGGCTAAGAATAGGCTAGACATGCCTGAAGGGAGTTGGGGGAGAGGGCCAGAGATGGAGAATAGAATTAATGCTCTAGCAACTAAGTGTGATATTGGTGCAGGGATAGGCTCATTTGACCAATTGAATGGAGTATATATAGGATTTTTATACATACCAGAGATAGCATGACAGTATCATTATAATGCAGAAAGAAGGGCCTTTTCAACAAATTGTTATGGATAACCATATGAAAAAACACATGTATTTGGATGCATAAACAAAAATTCTAAATGTATTTTCTATAGGGCTTCTGTAGGAAAAGTAAAGTATGTTAAATGTTGAGAAGAAACTCTGGAAGACTTTCTGATTTGGAGACAAAAGAGAACTTTTAACTGAGTCTTAATGAATGCTAGCCCTAAAAGAAAAGATTGATAAAATCATATTAAAATTAAGAACATCTGTTCATTTAATAACCTCTGTGAAGAAAGTCAAAAGGCAAGTCACAAAGTGGGAGAAAATATGTGCAGCACATGTAAAGGGCAGAGAAACTCAGACTGTATTAAAAACTGCATATATAAAGCAATATGTATTTAAATCAATTTTCTATATAAGCCAAAAGCCAGCCTCCTGCTTATGAGAGAAACAGAAGTCAAGAATCAGATGAGGGCTGTCCATCATCCCTATTTAGCACTCTTCTGGAAAATGATAAAGGGGACAGTCAAGCTCTTTTTACTTACAGTTGATACACTGAAAAACTCAAGATCACCTGAAAAACTGCTAGAATAAGAAAATTCAGTAAGATGAGTAGGTACAAAATTAATAAGCAGTAAGTAGAAGGCTTCCTATTTATACATAAAAAGCAGTTTTAAGATGAAATGGAAGGATGATCCCATTTATAATAAATAAATATATATATATATATATATATATATATATATATATATATACATAATACATAAAACATTTAATGCTACTTAGAGACAAAATAAATTGGCACAAATAGAGTACCATATGCTATTCTCGGACAGAAAGATTCATTATTCCAAAGATTTCGTTTCTCCCTTAATTAACATGTAAGTTTCCCATGACCTAATAACATATCAAACCTTTTCTTTTTTAATGAAATGAACTACTAGCAGTTTCAGGTGAACGGCACAGCGATTCCACAAGTCTGCTTCGCCGTGTGCGCCACCAGCGTGGCCGCCGCGTGTCACCATACGGTACAACTGCATGGTGGACCTTTAATCCTGCTGACTTACTCATTCTGTAACTGGAAGCCTGTGTCTCCCACGCTCCTTCACCCATTTCGCCCATCCCCCACCTCCTCCTGCAACCACCAGTTTGTCCTCTATTAATGGGCTGTTTCTGCTTCTGGTTTGTTTATTCGCTTGCTTTTTAGATTTCACATATAAGTGAAATCATATGGTTTTTAAATTTTTTTTTCAACGTTTTTTATTTATTTTTGGGACAGAGAGAGACAGAGCATGAACGGGGGAGGGGCAGAGAGAGAGGGAGACACAGAATCGGAAACAGGCTCCAGGCTCCAAGCCGTCAGCCTAGACCCTGACGCGGGGCTCGAACTCACGGACCGTGAGATCGTGACCTGGCTGAAGTCAGACGCTTAACCGACTGCGCCACCCAGGCGCCCCATATATGGTTTTTGTCTCTGTCTACAGGTCCACCTTATTGAGGGAAGGAGTAGAAACCCATACAAATTGATTCTAAAGCTCCCATGGAAAAATGAATGTACGAGGATTCTTATTAAATATTTAAGGAAAGAGTGAAGGGCTACTGGCCATATCACATCTTAAGAATGTTCTTGGGGCGCCTGGGTGGCTTGGTTGGTTAAGCATCCGACTTCGGCTCAGGTCATGATCTCACGGTCCGTGAGTTCGAGCCCCACGTCGGGCTCTGTGCTGACAGCTCAGAGCCTGGAGCCTGTTTCAGATTCTGTGTCTCCCTCTCTCTCTGCCCCTCCCCTGTTCATTCTCTGTCTCTCTCTGTCTCAAAAATAAATAAATGTTAAAAAAAAAAAGAATGTTCTTAAACTGTTATTAAAACAGTAATCCTGACACACAGGATAATCACAGTGGAATGGAAGAGCGCCCAGAAGGCTCAAATCCACTGTATGTGATAAAGGTAGTATATTATGAAATTGTGGGAAAGGTAATGGTCTTGCAACAACTGAGGAGCCATCTGGAAAAAACAAGCCTTACTCCTTATGTCAGAATATTTCAGGTGAGTCAAATGTGGCATGGTAGAAATGAAACTGCGAAGTTACAAGAGAAACACAATATTGCTAATCTAGGTGTAGGGAAGATCTTTCTGATGTAACACAAAACCCAGGAGCTATGAACGAGAGGATTGATAAATCCAACTTCAGAAAAATGTTACGTCTGCAAACAAAAAGATAAATGCCAAACTGACAAATATTTGCCGTGTGCACAGTAGACAAGGAATCGGTTCTCTTTTACATAAAAAAGCTCCTGAAAATCAAGAAGCAAAACAATAACCCAACAGAAAATGAATATACAGAAAAGGTAAGGATGATGCCATTTAAGGGAGAGAAATTCAGCTTACTCATACACTACAACACCACCTCTATTAGCAAAGATCAAGGAGTGATACTCAAAGTAAAAAACACCCTGAACACTTGTCAATCAGGACAGATTCAAGACTCCCTCTTCTGCCTGGCGCCAGTCCTTTAGATGGTGGATTGTGGGAGGGAGCGGGGGGAATGGAGCTGCCGAGCTACCCGAGAGAACGAATCGTTTAGGGGGCTTGGGACAGAGCTTGTTGCCAGTGGGTATGGAAATGATGGTACCTAACCAGTACAACACCACTGGTGCAGCACAGCTACCTATCAGACCTGGTGGAGAGTACCTCTCTTGCATTGTTGAAAAACAACCTTGGAAAACAGTGTTTGCCCAAATTGTGAATGGACATACCCTTTCGTGAGAGGACACATGGTAAGGAAATACATCGCAGCCTTATTTGAAATGACAAGAGTCGTAAGTAACACATGTATCAGTAGGGAACTGGTTAAGTAAATTACAGTGCATGCATACACCAGAAAGTCTGCAGTCATGAAAAGAATGGGTCAGTCCTATGTACTACTGATGAAGACAAATTATTGAGGAAGGGAGTGGGGAGGGAAGCAAGATTCAGAGCAGTGTGCATGGTGACTTACCATTGTAAAAAAAAATAGAGGAGAAATATCAACATGCAGACTTGTTTGTCCACAGGCTATCTCTCAGGAGTTGGGAGGAATAAATGGCAAATACATGGTAACAGTAATCTGAGAGATCTGGGTGGCAGGATACCTACAGACGGAAATGAAAGCTAATTTTCCATGCTGTATTCGTTGGACTTAGAATTTTGTACTACAGGGGCTCATTTAAACATAATTTGTTTAGGGCCGCCTGACTGGCTCAGTCGGTAGAGCATGAGACTCTTGATCTCGGCGTTCTAAGCTCAAGCCCCACGTTGGATGTAGAGATTACTTAAAAATAATATCACAAAAATAAAGATATAGGTAGTACTTGTTTAAAGATGAGGCTTAAGTTAGGTAATATCAAAGGGTTCTTTTAAGCTCCAAGTCTGCTAAAGTGTGACCAAAACTGAACTGAGAAGTCACCCAAACCTGCTTCATCTGCCATCCGCCTCTTCCTGGTTCATAGCCTCCATTCTTCCCGTTGTTCAAAACAGGAACCCTGGGTCTTCATGTTTCCCTCACAGCCCGAGTCATCCCATTTAGATTCCCTGCTTTCACCCTTGTCCACCACGCCCGTTGCACGTCCCATGCTCTATTTTCTTTCTTTCTTTCTTTCTTTCTTTTTCTCTTTTTTCTTTCTTCCTTTCTCTTTTCTTTCTTTCTTTTTATTCTCTTTTTTTCTTTCTTTCTTTCTTTCTTCTTTCCTTCTTCCTTTCTTTCTTTTTATTAAACTCTAGTCTATTTTCAACACAGGAACCAGAGTAATCCTGTTGAAGCATAAGTCAAACCATGTCATGCCTCTTGTACAAAATTCTGCAGCGACGCCCCACGTCACTTAAAAAGATGATGTCCTGGGGCACCTGTCTGGCTCAGTCAGTGGAGCAGGTGACTCTTGAGGCTGAGTTCAAGCCACACATTGGGTGTAGAGATTACTTAAAAATAAATCTTAAAAAAAAAGGTGGGGGAGGTGAAGTCCTTTAAATGCACAGCTTGACATATATGACCTGCCTCTGCCACCCCTGTGTCACCATGTCCCACTCTACCCCCTGGCCATGTCAGCCTCTGAACAGGCAGGCATGCTTCCCCCAGCCCTGGCCTTTGCAGGTGCTATTTCTGTTGCCCAGAATGCCCAGCATTCCCCGTGACTTACTCCCCTGCTTCCTTCCTTATTGTTCAAATGCCACCTTCTCAGGGAAGCCTTCCGCAACCACCTTATTTTAAATGTATTGCAACCTCCCTCTTCCCCAACTCGCTCCAATCCTCCTTACCCTGCTCTGTTTTTCCAATTAAACAGTTTATAAATTCAACATAGTGTATTTATTATATTTATTGCCCATCTCCCCCACTGAAAGAGAAGCTTCACAAGGATGGATTGCAGTGATGTAGCCCAATGCCTAGAACAGTGACTGACACAGATAATAAACATGTGGTTAATGAGTGGTCTTGTATGTTCTTCACTCGATTCTTTTAAAGTCTACTTACCATCATATAGCTAATAGTGGCATTGCCAGTAGTAACAATTGTAACAACATGGTTATTTATCAAATCCACTTCCAGCAATAATGATAATATCAATTGTCATAATTATGTATCCAATTCACTGTAGCAATAATATAATATCAATAATTATTTTTAAAGTTCACCACCAGTAACGTAATATCAGTAATCCCAGTTACCATGTATTAAGTCCTTGCACCACGAGCCAGATAATCCCACATAGATTATCTTTCAGAGAAGGGAACTAGAGCCCAGAGCCAAAGCTGATAAATCTTTTCAGATTCCCTTCCCTCCGTGTTCCTCGACCTTGTAAGCGCTCTTGGCAAGCTGTATGGAGTCTTTCCTTGAGACTCTGGGGGAATGCTATTTGTTGCCTGAACCGTGCGGAGATGCCGGATGGATAAATCTCTGACTTTCCTGGTACTTCCAGTCTGCGGTCATGCGGAGTTATTGCTGTGTTCCTCTCCCAGAGCCAACACTTCCTCCCATCTCTGTGCAGGTTCAGCCAGAGGAGCTTCATGTCCCTACAGGCAGAACACCAGCCCAGTGTGCCCTCAGTGCCTCCCTCACAGAGGCTGGAAAGGATGTTTTGGGGGTTTTGTTTTGTTTTGTTATGTTTATTTATTTTTGAGAGAGACTGAGCACGAGCGGGGGGGCGGGCGGGGGCGGGGGGGGGGGGGGGAGGGGGGGAGGGCAGAGAGAGAGGGAGACACAGAATCCGAAGCAGGCTCCAGGCTCTGAGCTGTCAGCACAGAGCCTGATGCAGGGCTTGAACTCATGAACCACGAGATCATGATCTGAGCTGAAGTCAGACACTTAACCGACTGAGCCACCCAGGTGCCCCTGGAAAGGATATTTTTACTGAGGATCTCTTATCAGCTGAATTTTAAACTGACCAATCGTCAGAACAGATGGATTCTGGATGAAGCTGTAATCCAGAGGTTGAAACTGATTTCTGTTGGCACTTTCAACCCTATCTGTCAGGAGCAAGTGGGAACTCTCCTGGGGAGTGTTCTGTCCCAGAAAGAAAAGATTTCTTCTGTTCTGACCACTAAATAAAGGGAGAATGAATCTAGGCAGAAATGAGCTGGCTGAAGTTTAATAGATTTTAATATAAAAAGGCTAGCAGATTGCAATGGAAGCAAATATAGTCCATTTGTATTTATAGACAGGGATTAAATAAACTAATCCGACAGGACTCTTTGCAGGCAGTTGTTCGGAAGCAAGACAGATCCATCTGCGTGCAAAGAATTGCGAATGAATGAGGATCCGTGGCTCAGTGGGCAGGCAGAGCATAGAGGAGGCCACCAGTCCGGATAATCAGACATTCACATTTCCCACTGTTTTGTTCTATTGTATCCAAATGTGAGAAGCTGCTTTCCAGTCCCCCACATACAAAGCTCTTTATTGGACTTTACTGAGGCATGATCCTGACTGCTTTACTGAAACTGCCAGCCTCAGGAGGAGTTTTGCTTGATGGCGTCTGGCAGCTTGGTTTTGCCCCCAAGTAGATTTATGAGCTGTGAAAGATGGTCAAATTAACACCCCAAGCATTCCTGATAGGATTAGGCCGTCGGAGACAAGCCTGCATTTGCATACCACCCAGATACAGCGCGCAAGTCTTTGTGCCTTCCTAGCCCTTCTGGGTGGGGTGTGGAGAGGGCGAGTAGGAGGTGACACCACAGTCCCCTCTCCAAGCTGGCAACACAAAGGGTCACAGTGAGATTCCAGATGATGTTATTTGGTATTTAACATCTTTTAATGGCAGCATCTCCCAATCAAAAGGACTGAGCTGAAGTGGTAAATGCATCCCCTTTCAGGGCTAGCTACTGTGCATGACTCCCCAGGGGGAGAGAGAGAGAGAGAGAGAGAGAGAGAGAGAGAGAGAGAGACTCCTCTCTGGGGTGGGATTGACTCCTTCCAGTTGCCCAAACAAGCCCGGAGGGTGTGAGAGTTTGAGCCTTAAAAACATCCATTTACATAATACTAATTACCGATTGTTCTGACTGTAACAGTAAAGCACATTCATTGTAAAACTTTGGGAAAGGCTGAAAATTACAGCAAAGTGAAAATCACCCATTATCCTGTTTCTTAGAAATGGGTAACTTTGGGGCACCTGGGTGGCTCAGTTGGTTAGCAACCTATATTCTTGATTTCTGCTCGGGTCATAATCGTACCATTCGTGAGACGGAGCCCCAATTCGGGCTCTGCACTGAAGAGCCTGCTTGGGATTCTCTCTCTCTCTCTCTCTCTCTCTCTCTCTCTCTCTCTCTCCCTCTGCCCCCCTCCCCCGCTCGTGCTCTCTTTCTCTCTTTCTAAAATAAAAAATGTTTCAAATAGAACTAAATAATAAGGGTGAATATATGATCTCAAGATGAGGAAGCATAAAAGCATTCTTTAAGAAGTTATAAATCAAGGGGCCCCTGGGTGGCTCAGCCAGTTAAGCATCAACTCCTGGTTTCAGCTCAGGTCATGATCTCATGGTTCACGGGTTCAAGCCCCGCAGTAGGCTCTGAGATGAGAGCTTGGGATTTTTCTCTCTCCTCTCTCTCTGCCCCTCCCCTGCTCACACTCTCTCTCAAAATAAATAAACTTAAAAAAAAATAAGTTAAAAATCAAAAGATTGAGCAATATGGTTACATTTTTAAATTGAATTTGATATGTAAAAAAATACATAAATACAAAAAAGAAATTCAAAATAGACCAGAAATATGACCAAAAAAGTTCAACTTTAGAATTAACAAAATCGGAGCACCTGGGTGGCTCGGTTGTGTACCTGACTCTTAATTTCAGCTCAGGTCATGATCCCAGGGTCATGGGATTGAGCCACTCATCAGGCTCCACACTGACCGTGAAGCCCGCTTACAATTCTCTTTCTCCCTCTGCCCCTCTCTTTCTCTCTCAAATTAAAAAAAAAAAAAAAAAAAAAATTTAATGGTTGTCATTTAGGTAAAGAGTCTGATATATAACACTACACAGTAGATGATATTTGTTATTACTTCTTTTAATATCTAAAAAGGAAGTCTGGGAAATGCTGTTTTATGATTTACAGATTAACCTCCAGAGAGGTTACACCAATTTATACTCCCACCTGCATATAAGAGTACCCACTTTCTATACTGTGAGGCCCCCCCCAACTGAAGAGTTACATCACGACATCACTATATATATATGTGGGTCCCCATCATAGAGGCAAGGGATGATTTGGGTGGTAGGTTATTTATGTAGTTTAAATTCCATTGGAACCCTCTAAGGAATGGAGGGGAGCCAAGAAATCCAAAACTTTGAGTAAAGAGGATTGGAAAATACCTTCCTGATTCTGCAGGACTCTTAGTGATATAGTGGGCCAGGAATGAGCGGTCAAGAAAGAATTCTTGAAACGTTTTCAGTGCAAAAAAAGGTGGGGCTTTTTAAATTACTATTTTATTTTTGTTATTATTATATCACAGGGACAGGACCCATGGGCAGAAAGAGCTGCACTTGTGCCTGTGAGAAGTGACCGATTAAATACCTTTTAGTTAGTGTGGGCTAAGGATAGCATAAGTCTCTAAAGCTTTCAGGCCCATGAGGGCCTAGCTGCTACTGAGATAAGGCTATATTTACTACTGCCTAGAAAAACATCAGACTTGAGACCCTTCAGATGTATATCAGCGGGCCAGATGGTGTTTCTTGTCGTCGTTGTTGTTGTTGTTTAAGATTTTTAATTTTTTTTTAAGTAAACTCTACATCCAACATGGGGCTCGAACTCACAACCCCGAGGTCAAGAGTTGCATGTTCCTCCAACTAAGCCAGCCAGGTGCCCCTCAATGGGCCGCATGTTTGAAAGATGATTGCTAATATATAGTTTATGGCTATCAGAGAAAGGGACACTAACAAGAGCAAAGCTGTAGTGGTAAAGCAACCAGGGAAGTCCTTGAGAGAGCTGTGGGAAATCTGTAAGCCTCAGGAAATCTCCCTGGAGACTGTGAACTGCAGCCAAGTCTGGCCTTTGTTTCCTTTTCTCCCATCCTTTTCCCCCCCTGAACAACTTTGACCCTTAAGGTTGTTGACAATGGAAGGTCCTGTCTTCTGTGACTTCCTCCTACTGAATAGGGGCATAGAAATGTCCCTACCTAATGGTCAACATTGGTCAGTTGGGAATTTAATAGGAGTTATGGAGAGGCACCTGGGTGGCTCAGTCAGTTTAGCGTCTGACTCTCGATTTCAGCTCAAGTCATGATCTCACCATTCGTGAGTTCAAGCCCCACATCAGGCTCTGTGCTGACCGCAGGGAGCCTGCTTGGGGTTCTCTCTCTCTCTCCCTCTCTCTATGCCCCCTGCCCCCACTCTCTCTCTCTCTCTCTCTCTCTCTCTCAATAAATAAACATTTAAAAAAATAATAGGAGTTATGGAAGGCTGACGCACCTGTAACTAGAGTTGATAACATATAGGAGTCTCCTTAAACAGAGAGGATCATCTGTCAGCTTGAAATTATGTTAGTGGAGGAGTCTCGGCACCAGGTGAAGAGGCATCGGAGAAACAGCAAAACATGATTAGAGTAACAAGAAGAAAAAGAAGCCCAGGGGCGCCTGGGTGGCGCAGTCGGTTAAGCGTCCGACTTCAGCCAGGTCACGATCTCGCGGTCCGTGAGTTCGAGCCCCGCGTCGGGCTCTGGGCCGATGGCTCGGAGCCTGGAGCCTGTTTCCGATTCTGTGTCTCCCTCTCTCTCTGCCCCTCCCCCGTTCATACTCTGTCTCTCTCTGTCCCAAAAATAAATAAAAAACGTTGAAAAAAAAAAAAAAAAAAAAAAAAAGAAAAAGAAGCCCAAACAAGAGTCCTTTGATAGTTGACCAAAATCCCCCTCCTGTCCAGGAGCTTCACCAGTCAGTAAGAGAAAGGGAGGGGTCTTTTAGAGCACCAACTCGAGTGTTCGTGACAGTTAGAAACCCAGAAATATTTTTGTGGTAAGCCGGGATGTATACACGGCATTCCGTTTTTATGATAACACGCGTTCTACCGTGTACAGCAGTTAAAACGTCTGATGCCATCCTATTTCGTAATACTGCCCTGTGCATTTGCGCGTGAGTGAAGCCAGTCAGAACCTTAATGGTTCGAGAGTATGAAAAGGTCCGATTTGTGGCCTGGGAGATTCCAGGTGGTACTGACTATAGGCCAGAGAGTGACATTGTGCTTTGTTATAGAGCTATCACAAAGTGTCTGAGTCATAGATGACATCTAAGACACGGTTACAGAAGGAATGCCAATCTGCGCCCTGAAATGGGGAGACCCAACAAGGCAGACTGGACGTACTCAATACCAGCAGAATTCCACCTATCCAGCAAGCTGTTTGATTTTGAAGCATAATGCATAGCCCATTGTAAGAAGGAATTACCAGTATAAACCGGGGCAAAGAGAATGAGAAAGACAGGTACAACCTTCATTGTCCTTTGAAGAGAAGTATGAGAGCTTCCACAGGTTCACAGGAGTAAGAAGACACATTAGCTGGCACACTGGATCCCTGTGAGAAAGATAACAGATTTAATTCTTGATATAGGAGTCCATGAGGAATGTCCTTCTCATTTTATGGCCGGGAGAGTACATAAAATGACCTCGTAGGGGCCCTTCCATTTTGGAGTTAAATCCCCTACCGTATTAGACTTCCAATCATTTATTTTTTATTCATTCATTCATTCATTCATTCACTTCAGAGAGAGAGTGCGAGTAGGGGAGAGGGGCAGAGGGAATCTTAAGCAGGTTCCATGGTCCGCACGGAGCCCAACTCAGGGCTCTATCCTGCGACCCTAGGTTCATGACCTGAGCCAAAATCACAAGTCAGACGCTCAACTGACCGAGACACCCAGGTGCCCCTAGACTTCCAATCCTTTCAATAAACCGTGTCTCCTGGATTTACATGAAGTGGGTTGTTAGTTAAATCAGGGTTGGGGAGGGTATGGTCTAGTATTTGTTTAATATGAATTAACCCAGCCTCGAATAATTTAACGGAGCATTACAGTCTGCATCTATTGATAGGTCTAGAGTGAGAAAAGGCTTTCCGTATAATAATTCAAAGTGGCTTAGCCCTATTGATTGTTTGGGAGCAATTCTCATTCTGAGAAGCCCTATGAGTAACAGAGCGATCCAATTTTCTTGAGTCTCAATGCTTAGTTTAGTAAGGTGTCTTTTTAAGGCGTGGTTAGCCTTTTCCACCTTTCCGGAAGATTGTGGATGCCAGGCCAAATGCAAATAGGTGTTGATTTTTAGGGCCTGAGCTATTTGCTGAGTTATTTCTGCAATAAAAGACAGTTCTTTGTCACTTTGTAAGAACTAGGTCCAAACCTAAGGACAATCTCCCTTAATAGAGTTTTTGTCACTTCAGTGGCCTTTTCTGTTTTGCAAGGGAAGGCCTCTACCCATCCTATAAAGGTGTCTACATAAACCAGTAAGTATTTATATTCTTTACAAGATGGCATTTGTGTAAAATCTAATTGCTCCCCAGGATATGTCCCCTGCCTTTGGAAAAGGGGGTGGTAAGAATTGATCATGATTGACAGACCTGTTTTATGGTAGTGATTAGTGGTTTTTTTTTTTAAGTTTATTTATTTATTTTGAGAGAGAGAGAGAGCAGGGGAGCTACAGAAAGAGGGGAAGAGAGAGAGACTCTTAAGCAGGCTCTGCGCTGTCAGTGCAGAGCTGGGTGTGGGGCTTGAACTCACGAACCACGAGATCATGACCTGAACTGAAGTCAAGAGTCAGATGCTCAACCAACAGAGCCACCCAGGTGCCCTGGTAGTGGTTACGTTAATTCCATTAAAGGTGTTCTTAACCATTTGTCCCAGGGCCTTTTTACCCAGGTGAGTAGCCTGATGTATACCCTGCACTAGTTTCCGTTAACTGCTTTTGGGTCTGAAGACTTTTCCTCTATCATTTATTTATAAACCCAGCCTTGTGCATTTTTTGAAAATCCCTGTTCCTGGGATACTCGGATTTCATGATCTGAACAGACAGAGGATATATCTTTTACTAGTGTTAGGACTCGTATGAGACTCAGGCTTTGTGCAATTTGGGTGGCTGTGTGCTCTGCCGTGTTATATCCTTTAGATTCCATAGACGTGTCCTTTTGATGTCCCCTGAGGTGACTTACAGCCACCTCTTTAGGGCTGGGGTTGTGTACAGCGTCTAAAAGGGCTATTATTTTAGGTCCACGTTTGATGGGAGAGTTATGGCTTGTTAAGGACCCTCTTTCCAAATTGCCGCATGCTCGTGTGGGACTAGGACGGCATAGTGAGAGGCAATATAGATATTAATCTTGAGCCCTTCTGCCAATTGTAAAGCACGAGTGAGTGCCATTACCTCCAGTTTCTGGGCGGACGTATTTGCTGGAAGGGCTTTGGCCTCAATAGTCTGGGGTTAGACTGACTAAAGCATGCCCAGCTTTTCGTATCCCCTTTTCTATGAAACTCCTGCCATCGGTCAACCAGTGGTCATCTGCATTACCAAGAGGAGAATCTTTTAAGTCTGATCTGCTAGAATAAACGAGATCAATAACTTCTACCCAGTTACGTTCTACAGAAGTACAATGGTCAGATCCAGGTGTAAGGGCAGCTGGGTTTAAAGTCTGACAGGTCTTAAAGATGACTTCAGGTGTATCTACAAGTATAGACTGGCATTAAGTCGGCACCTCCATCATCTATTGATGAATGGCCTTTAGTTGCTGAAATACTTGGGACCTGATGTGAAGCCATCAGTCAGGGACTGTCGCATAGTAAGTTTTCAGGCTTCCTCTACCGGGAGGGCTGTTGCAGCCACCACTCAGAGACAAGCCAGCCACCCTTGTGCTACATTGTCAAGTGGCTTTGACAAATAACCCACTGCTCTTGTTTCATTTCCTAATTGCTGGGTAAGAACTCCCAAAGCTTGACCCTGTTTCTCTGCTACATATAAAGTGAAAGGTTTTTTTCTTCATTTGGTAGAGCCAAGGCTGGGGCTGATAAAAACTTAGCTTTTAATGTCTTGAAGGCCGTATGCTGGCCTTTAGTCCAGGGTAAAGGCTCTTCATCAGGGCGCTTAACTGGCCTAGAGCCTGAATCCAGGAACCCACAGAGGGCAAAAGCCTGCCATGCCTAGGACGGTGCGGTGCAGGGTTGTTTCTTTGTAGTTGGGGGCTCAAGGTCTAATATAGCCTTTTTTCTGTCAGTAACTAGAGTATGGTCACCTGGTGTTATTAGCTCATATCCTAAATGCTGTACTTTCTGTTTAGATATTTGTGCCTTTTTAGGGGAGACGTGACACCCTCTGCCAGGAAATGAAGTAAGGTTACAGAATCACTGTCAGACATTTCCTTTGTGGGACTGCAGATGAAAACATCCACATATTGAATTACAGTCCCCGGAGGCAGGGATATATCATGAAGGTCTTTACTAAGTACAGCCCCCAATAAATGAGTACTGTCTCCAAATCCCTGCGGAGAGACCGTCCAGGTTAATTGAGCAGCCTGTGGACTTGAATGTGAGGCCCATTCAAAGGCAGACAGTGGCCGCATCTCTTCACTTAGAGGGATGCAAGAGAAGGGGTCTTTTAAATCCAGTGCCGTAAACCAATTCGCATCACCAGGGACCTGGGTGAGAAGAGTATATGGATTTGGATCTATGGAATAGGCACCACTGTCTCATTCACAGCTCTCAAATCTTGTACCACCCAATATTCTCCATCTGGCTTTTTTACCAGTAAAATCGGAGTGTTAATAGGAGATTGACAAAGCCTTAAAATACCATGTTTAAGAAGTTTATCAATAAGTGATTGTAACTCAGGCTTCTCCTCAGGGTTTAAAAGGTATTGTCTTTTGTGAGGTATAATGGTTGGGTTCTTTAAAGTCCCTTTAACTGGTTGAGCTTTAAGAGCCCAGCCTGGGACGTCACAGTCCCATCCTGTGGATTTACTTCCTTCCAGGTATTAGAAGGGAGATCAGTACAAGGTCTTGGTTCTCCAAGTGTTAAAGAGAACAAGCCATCCTCTTCTTTAATAAGAGCAGACTTGCTCCCTAGTTTTTACATCAAGTCTCATCCAAGTGATGGAGTGGAACAAGACGGAAGGACCAGAAAAACATGAGTAACCGATGGTGTTTTGGATGTACAAGTTACAGGCGTTGTCTGGTGGGCACGTTTTAGTTTCCCATTCTGTGTCAACAATTTTATGATTAGAAGGACAAGTAGGGCCAGAGTTCTGAATAAGGACAGAGTAAGTGGCTCCTGTAGCAATAAGAAAATCAATGAGCTTCCCTCCCACATCCAGGGTAACCCAGGGCTCAGTCATTTTGGTGTAAAAGGAGCTGGACCAGCCTTAGGGTCCCATCATGCCAGACCCTCCGGTTTTGACCCAGACGGGGAAGTGAGTGCCTAAGCTCCTCTCCCTGAAGACAAGGACAGTCTCTCTTCCGATGCCCTTCTTTTTTTTACAAGCAGGACATGGCCCAGGAACAAAGCCTCTGTTGGGACATTTTCTGCTCCAATGTCCAATCTGGCCGCATCTGAAACGTGGGGTCTTACCTGACTTCTGGTCTGGAGTTGGCCCTTGCCCCTGGTGATTCTGATGTGGTGGGGAGGGAGTCTGCAAGGGTGTCAGTCAATGCTCAAGCCTATATCTTGCCCTGTAACTTCACACGCTGGTCCTTTTCCTGTCTTAATACCACATCTCTATTATTAAAAACTGTGGCTACCTCTAGGAGGCGTTGAGTGGGGGATTTGAGGGCCTAAAGCCATTTTAGTTAACTTTCAGCAGATGTCAGGTGCCAACTGACTCATAAAATGCATGTTTAAAATAGTTACTCCTGGGGTGCCTAGCGGGCTCAGTTGGAGGAACGTGAAATTCTTGATCTCAGAGTTGTGAGGTCAAGCCCCACGTTGGGTGTAGCAATTACTTAAAATAAATAATTCTTAAAAATAAAAATAAATAAAATAGGGGCACCTGGGTGGCTCAGCCAGTTAAATGTCCGACACTTGGTTTTAGCTCAGGTCGTGATCTCAGGGTTGTGAGATCGAGCCCCACATAGGGCTTCACGGTGGGCATGGAGCCTGCTTAAGATTCCCTCTCCCTCTTAAAAAAAATAATAATTAATAATTAGATAGTTATTCTCTCAGATGTAGTTGGGTCCAGGTTTATGTATTTACAGATAGCCTCTATTAGGCGACCGTGAAATAGAGCGGGATTTTCATCAGCTCTTGGCGTAACTTCTCAAATTTTGTCAAAATTTACAAGTTTAGTAAGTCCTTTTTTCATTCCTTCCATCAGGCAGGTGATCATCTGATTTCTTCCCTGACTATCCTCCTGCTAGGTCCAGTGTGGTTGGGTAATTGGGACAGCAGTGCCCCCTACTGGAAAGCGTCCCCTATCGCCATTGCCAGGCCATCAGCAAACTCTTGAGCCCCTGCCAGACCCCGCTCTTTCCTCAGGGATGCAGAAATGAGTTAGTAAGATATCTATCTATCTATCTATCTATATATGATATATGATATATGTATGATATGATATATCATATATGATATATATATGATATCTTGCTAGGGCAAATCAAACATAATGGATACTTTGTTGATAAACCTCAATAAATTGAGAAGGATTGCAACTACATGAAAGGAACTGGAGGGTATTATGCTAAGTGAAATTAGTCAGAGAAAGACAAATATCATATGACTTCACTCATATGGACTTTAAGAGACAAAACAGATGAACATAAGGGAAGGGAAACAAAAATCATAAAAAACAGGGAGGGGGACAAAACAGAAGAGACTCGTAAATATGGAGAACAAACTGAGGGTTACTGGAGGGGGTGTGGGAGGGGGGACGGGCTAAATGGGTAAGGGGCACTAAGGAACCTACTCCTGAAATCATTGTTGCACCATAAGCTAACTAATTTGGATGTAAATTTTAAAAAATAAAAAATAACATAAAATAAAATAAAAATAAATTGAGAAGGATTTTTGGAATATTATCCTAATTGTTTTATTTGAACCACGTCTGCTCTGGAGAACAGGACACGGACTCTGATACCGCCCATTTCTCCATTAGCAACCTCCCTGCAAGGATAAAATCCTGATTTAGGGGGAATTCCAGGGAAATAAGGAGTCCCACTCCTAGTGTGTCCAGTAGGGCCAGGTGCAGAAGAGTGGTGAGGGGGGCTCGTAAGGAGGAGGAGAAGTGACAGAATCAACGTCCCCTTTATTTGGAGAGTTCTGAGATTCCTCTGGTAGCCTGAGTTCATTAGGAGGAGGAACAGTGAGAGAGTCAGCATTCCCTTCATTAGGGATGGCCTGTGATTCCTCTGGCAATCTGGGCTTGTCAGGAGGAGGAAGAGGCCTGTTGAGACAATCATCATCCAATATATCAGGAGAGAGCTTGTTAGCCTAGTTACCAGCTAACATTCTGCAAGAGGCCATTGTATCGGGGTCCTGATTTAGGTCCATGAAGGCCTGGACATAGGGTGCCTCAGTCCATTTGCCTTGTCTCCTGCAGAAGAGATCTAACTGACAAATAGTATTGAAGTTTAATGTCCCATTAGCGGGGCCATTTTTTCTTCTCTCCTAAGGAGTAGGGAGGCCATGCACTGTTACAGAAGATCAGTTTTTTCTTTTTTTTCTTTATTAAATTTTTTTTTTTTAACATTTATTCATTCTTGAGAGACAGAGAGTATGTGAGTGAGGGAGAGGCAGAGAGAGAGGGAGACAGAATTTGAATCAGGCTCCAGGCTCTGAGCTGTCAGCACAGAGCCCGACACAGGGGTTCATGCAAACTCACGAACCATGAGATGATGACCTGAGCCCAAGTCGGTTGCTCAACCGACTAAGCCACCCAGGCATCCCCAATTTTTTTCTTTCTTAAATCTTGCAATCCAAATTGTTTCCAGTGGGCTAAAAGGCACCCCAAGGGAGGGTCCTTGAGAACTGAGGAAGACAATCTGTGATCCTAGAAAAGCAGAGAAGGTCCATTACCAAGAAAATCCCTCCCAACTCCAGGGAGGTGTCCCATGCAGGATACGTCAGAGGTTCCTGGTGTCAAAGAGACCAGAGGTGTCCCTCAAGTGAAAATCACTATGAATACCGCCTTGTCCTGTAGGAGGGATGCCCCCCGCCCCACCACCCCTGGCTTCCCCATTGCATCCTAGGCTCCAAATGGGTAACCTGCTGTTTTAACCCATGGAAAACACAAGGAAAACTTTAGAAGGGGAAATGACCCAATATTGCAAGTTAGTCAGTAGGGGACATTGATGAAAAACAGCTGTAAGCGACATTCCAAGTCATGTAGCCTTTTCAGCCAACTTTCCTAGAGAACAGTCCCTGGTTGGGTTTTAATTTAATCGGGTACTGTTTCGGCCGGCTCCCAGGGGAGGTCTCTTGGCCTCCATAGATGTGGATAGGAAGATCACATTAGACCAACGAGGAGGAAATCTTACACGGGAGTCTTAAGATTGGCAGCCATCCTAGTGACAGGTGGCTGTCCCGAGCCCCAGAAAGACAATTTGCGTAAGAATAGGAATAAAGAGAGGGCATCAAGTTTCCCGGTCTCATTACCATTCAGGCCAGGGTCCTAACTTCCAGCCCAAAGGCAAGCTTTTATTACTCCCCGTAGAGTTAGAGGATTGCAGCCTGAGCAACCAGACGTGAACGTGTTCCCACTAGGACTGTATTCCTTGAAAAGGCCCCGAAATGAAAGGAAAGGAAAAGAAGAGAAAGTACTCACCGACTTTGCAACGAGGCTCTGGGTCCAGTTAAGAAGATTCAGAGCCCACATTCGTTCGTGTGCCAAAATGATGTAACACGGGCTGGGAGCAAACGATCAAGAAAGAATTATTGAGCCGTGTTTGTGCAAAAGGTGCCTTTACTATAGCCTGGGGGCAGGACCCGTGCTCAGAAAGAGCTTCACTTGTCTTGTGAGAAGTGACTGATTAAATATGTTTTAGTTAATGGGGGCTAAGAACAGCATAAGTCTTGAAGGAATTTGGAAATAAAGTTTTCAGGACCATGAGGGGCTAGCTGCTGCTAAGATAAGGTTATTTACTCTTGCCTAGAAAAACATCAGCCTTGAGATCCTTCTGTGGGCCATGTGTTTGAGATGATCGCTAACATATATCTTGGGGAGTGTTTATGGCTATCAGAGAAAGGGACACTAACAAGAGCAAAGCTGTAGCGGTAAAGCAATCAGGGAAGTCCTTGAGAGAGCTGTGGGAGGGTTACAATCTGTAAGCCTCAGGAAATCTCCCTGGAGACTGTGAACTGCAGCCAAGTCTGGCCTTTGTTTCTTTTTCTCCCATTATTACCACCAAGGTAGTCCATCCTGTCTCATGCATAAGCCCCGATCACTCTATGGCATGTTAGAAGATTGTATGTCTGCCATTGGATATTTTTTAAAGCACGTGTTTGGGCTTCTTGTCTTTTATTTTCAGGATTAAATTGTTGTCTGTGGTATGAAATGGGTTTTCAGAATACTACCCTAGTTCCTAGCTTTGTGTCTATGGAAAATAAACCCGGATTTTATTAGTCAAATAAGGACTATCATCTAGGAGTCATGTAGATTGTATGATTAAGTGGGAGGTTGTGTAAATCCATTGTGCTAGAGAGGGGTTCCCAATGCTAGCTGCCATTCGAATCGCCTGGAAAGTTTGAAAAGAATGCTGTTTGGGCCTGGGCCTCACCTCCAGAGATTCTGATTCAGTTGGTCAAGAATGGACACGAAGCACCTGGGTGGCTCAGTCAGTTGAGCATCTGACTCTTGATTTTGGCTCATGTCATAATCTCACGGTTTGCGAGGTCAATTCCTGATGATGTGGAGCCTGCTTGGGATTCTCTCTCTCTGCCTCTCTCTGCCCCTTCAGCTCTCTCTCTTTCAAAATTAAGAAAGACACTTTAAAAAAAAATCTAGGGGTGTCTGGGTGGCTCAGTTGGTTAAGCATCTGACTTCGGCTCACGTCATGATCTCACGGTTGTGGGCTGGAGCCCCCGCATCAGGCTCAGTGCTGACAGCTCAAAGCCTGGAGCCAGCTTCAGATTTGTGTCTCCCTCTCTCTCTACCCCTTCCCTGCTCACACTCTGTCTCTCTCAATCTCTCAAAAATAAATGAACGTTAAAAAAAATTTTTTTAATCTAAAAAAAAAAAAAAAAAGGATGGACTTAGACTATTGGTGTATGTTTTTAAATCCCAAACAGTTCTAATGTGCAGCCAGAGTTGAAAGCTGCAGTATTTCATTCCTTGTTCAAATTGCCTTTCCAACTGGGCTGCGGCTTCATGTAGACAGGGGCCACATCAGTCTTGTTCATGACTATCTTCCCAGCACCCAGCACCCAGCCCAATGGCAGGGACATCGGTATTAAATGAATATAATGATGCCCTTTGGAGTTCACTGATTTTTTTAAAGCCTGAATGGCAGCTTGTTTAGACCCAGCACTGGCTTTGGGGGAGGGGCGGGAGGAGGTGGAGGGACTGTAGACTATAAGAACCGGTTTGAGCAAAGTGTGGAGATACCTGGAGGAAGCAAGTGAAGATGAGTACATCATGGCTGACCAGGGTATGTGGGGGTTTTAGCAAGGGTTGGGGGCAGGCTCAGCCAGCCTTGAGTGCAGGAAAACTGACTTGGTGTGAAAGGCTGAATTTACTTGCTCCTTGAAGGACCCTGGGATATCAACTGCATGAGAAAAGTGAAATGTGGGGCCAGCTAAGAGCCTGCAGTAGAGACAGGAGTTGGCCAAACCTAGGGAGCTGTGGAGACGCCCGTGTGCAGAGGTCTGCTTCTGCTTTCCTGTAATTCCAGGCACGAAGTTGTGCTGTAAATCAGAGCTGTAGAGCCTACGGCAGTGTCAGAGTAGACACCCAGGGAAGATTGATGAGACTTGAGTAAGGGGGATGGGTAGGGGAAGAAGGATAAAACGCTGGCATAGAACAGTTCCAAAGACTAGAAGAGATGCTGCTTTGGATTTTCTCTGCAAGTCCCTGTTTGAAAGGATGAAGGGAGGCCCAAGGCTTGGCTTCTTTAAGAGTTACTTTGTTTTGTTTCCGGCCCTGAAGCAAAATCATAATGGCGGTGCTTGGTGTAAGGGAGGGGGACACCAAGGCGTGATTTTTATATATTGGCTTGTTTTGAAATATTTCAATATTCAGATATTTCAAATATTGTTTTGAAACATTCAAATTTTCAAAAAAAATATTTTGTTTAATTTTAGATAGGTATTATATTTACCATGATTCAAAATCATTAAAGTACAGAAAGATACTCAATAAAGCCTCTCTCCTATCCTCATTCCTCAGTCACCCAGCTCTCCCACAGTTGATTAATGCTATCATGGTTCTAGTGTAACCCTACCGGAGATTTTTTTACCTACGCAAGCAAATATGAATGTATATGTACAAATATATTTTAACCCCCTTTTAAAATTTGTATTATACACGCTATTCTTTTTTTTTTTTAATGTTTATTTATTTTGAGAGGGAGAGAGAGAATTTCAAGCAGGCTCCACTCTGTCAGCACAGAGTTCAAGCACAAACCCTGATATCATGACCTGAGACGAAATCAAGAGTTGGACACTTAACCAACTGAGCCCCCCAGGTGCCCCTGTACACGCTAGTCTGATTTTTCCTGTTTTCTCTCAATGACTATCTTGTGGATCTTTCCATATTAGTATACAGACAGCATCCCCAGCTTCTTGACAAATGCATGGGATTCCATTTTGTGGATGTGCCACAATCCACGTTAGCAGACTCGTACTGATAGGCATGGACAATGTTTCAAATATTTGTCATTACAAAAAAAAAAAAAACAAAAAACAGTACGCTTCAGAACAACTATATGGTCACATTTTACCTGTGTGAGTATATGTTTAGGATCAATTTCCAGAAGTGGAATTGCTGGCCAAAGGGTCAGAGGGAGTGCTGGGGGGAACCAAATGGATTTAGTGCAAAATGCAAAAGGTATAAAAGGGTATAGAGTGAAAAGCAAGCCTCCCTCCCACACCATCCCTGCCACTCAGCTCCCTTCATAAACAGCCAGCATTATTTGTTTCCTGTGTATTTCCCCAGAGATTATGTGCATAATCAAATATATATATATATATATATATATATATATACATATATATATATATGTCTTCTTTCTTTTATTCTTTTATTCTTTTTTTTTTTAACATTTATTTATTTTTGAGACAGAGAGAGACAGAGCATGAACAGGGGAGGGTCAGAGAGAGAGGGAGACACAGAATCTGAAACAGGCTCCAGGCTCTGAGCGGTCAGCACAGAGCCCGACGCGGGGCTCGAACTCATGGACCGTGAGATCATGACCTGAGCCAAAGTCAGATGCTTAACCGACGAGCCACCCAGGCGCCCCCTTCTTTCTTTTATTCTTATTTTTTAACCCAAATAGTAGTACACAAGACACCTTGCTTTCTCTCTCTCTCTCTCTCTCTCTCTCTCTCTCTCTCTGTCTACAATAAATCTCCAAGATATTTCCGTGTCAGTATAATGTTGCCTCAGTCTAAGGGGGAATTTTCTAGCCATACTCAGTGTGGTACAGTTGTAATCATTCTTTTTAATTTCTTTTCTCATCCAGCCAGAAAGCAATTTAGCTCAAGCCCGAGATTCTCATAGAGTTAGAACAAACTCTTACAGGTTTTTAAGATGTGTGTGATTTGGGGGATTTGTCTTATTATTTAAATGTCCTATTTGCATTTCCATCTCTGAACCATAATGTGAGAGGAAGAAGGACTCAGGAGGTAAAACCTGAAATGAAGCCTCCCAAATGTTCTGTACTCTCTGACTTGCCAAGAGCTGGGGACTCCTGGAATCCATCACTTCAAGCTGCAGATCTCCTACCCCATTCAGCCTTCACCTACTTTATGCATTGGTGTTTAGCATAAGATCTTGTTAGAAATAAGGATTTGTGTCTGATATAGCCCCTTGGATTTCAGAAGAGGGTAGTGAAGACAAGAGACCTTATTCAAGGTCACCCCACTGGTATAAGAAGGACCAGAACCCGGGTCTCCCAAGTAATGCCTACATCTTTCTTCTCTCCTCATGTCACAATCTTTACCTTCTCAGGACAGGTTGTGTCCTAAGATGGCAGCAGAGCATTTAACCAGTTCCCTCCAGGGGCACCTGGGTCGTCCGGCTCCAGCTCAGGTCATGGTCTCCTGATCCATGAGTTTGAGGCCCGTATGGGGCTCTGTGCTGACAGCTCAGAGCCTGCTTCAGATTCTGTGTCTCCCTCTCTCTGCCCCTCCCCTCGCTCAAAAAATAAATAAACATTAAAAAAAAAGATTAATCAGTACCCTCCAGATGGCATGTGTGCGTGTTATTGCCGACACCACTTGAGCCCAAAGACCTGCTTGATCAGTGGACATTCGGGGCATTCTAGCAGAATCTCTGGGAGAACATTAGGGGAAGAAGACCATAGGGAGACTTCCGGTCTCCCCTGTAGCTTAGGAGTCTAATCAGTACGAGGCCAAAGAAATGCCAGATCCATGAATCAAAATGAAACACTTCTGGGTCTTGTCCAGATGAATTGCACCGGTAGTTACTGATCATGGTATCCATTTTTTTTTTTTTTAAATGTTCACTTATTTATTTTGAGAGAGATGAGCGTGCATAGGGGAGGGGCAGAGAGAGAATGGAGAGAGAATCCCCATGGGGCTCAATCCCAGGAACCGTGAATCATGACCTGAGCCAAAACCAAGGTCACTTAACCGACTGAGCCCCCCAGGTGCCCCCGATCATGGTTTTCTTATCAGAAGCATCTGGGCAATTTGCAGGTTAAAAGCAGTTTCCCAGGTGCTGCCCCACAGGGTCACTTTGAAAAGATCAGAGTGGGGGTGCAGAAATCTGTGTTCACAAGCTTCCTGAGTGGTTCAAATAGAGCTAATGCTCAGCCCAGATTTGAAGAAAATACCAGTGAATAGGAGGAGCATTCTAGAGTCAGATACGGGTTCCGAGACAGCTCTTTCCCTCAAGACACCTGCTCTGAGCCTCCGTTTCTCACAATGGTAAGTGTGGAGAAAGATCATGCCTCACAGGGGAGCTCTGAGGTTCAGATGAGGTAATGTCTGTGAAAATATTTGACGAAGTGTAAGCTGCATATAAATGTGAGGAGGCGTTACCTCACTGTGCCCAAGAGGAAGATATCTGGAAGAGTCTGATTTATTTTCAGAGCTCAGCAACAGCTCCCAGCTACCCTTGGGAAGTCTGCTTCAGAATCCACACTATCTTCCTACTAAACATTCCTTCCTTTGTCGGTGGGCTTTGCCTGTGACTTCATTTTGGGTCAGCTTCCCGTTTTCAGGACTTGGTGCTAATTGGTCGATGTCAGAGGCTCAGACTTCTTCTGGCATCAGGTATGGGACAATGAAGGGTCCTCTCCCTGCAGACCTGTAGGTGGCCCTGCCCTTCCATACCTCCTGGACTTAGGGGTGCCTTTCTGGCTTGAATCTAGGTCACACAATTGCCTTTGTTAATCCCATGGGGTCACAGTTGTGCCCAGAGCTTCAGAGGAGGACCAATGAAACGGAATAAACGCCTTACATTTGCTTCTCCCCCTTTCCTACAGAGAGCCGCACAAGTACCTAAAGGTTAATGAAATGGAGCCAGAGTGAGGTTTGTTCCCTGGGGCTCTGTCTGAGGGGTGTGATGTTGAGTCAGAGGTAGTTTAGTCAGGCCTTCAGTGGGTCTCTTAGGATGTCAGGTGATAGCACACCCTCCTCCCAGAAAAGAAGTTTGTACTCTGTGGTCTCCCATCTAATGAAAATGCAGCCTGCCTCAGCCTGGATTAAAAGATTTTCTTTTCTCGCTCCCTTTTAAAGTGCCTGCAGAGTTGGAACTACCATTAAAACCAGAGATACATTGCAAGAGGGCATTTCATGCCAAGGTGGTATCGAATCTCAAAGAATGTTAGTTAGCGACGAGAGAGGGATGGGCAAGGAGAGTGGCCCTGGGCAGGGAGAGCCCTAGATTCCAGCCCACGTAGCTTCCCTTAACTGACACGAAGGACTCTTCCTTCGTGTGGCCTCCTTCTCAGGCTGGCTGTTCTTGACCTTTCTTGACTAATGTATTCATCATTTTGGCAGGCCTGGCGATTTTTTAATAAAGAAGGGGAAGCCAGAGGCGCCTGGGTGGCTCAGTCTGTTGGGCATCCTACTTCGGCTCAGTTCAGGATCTCACAGTTCATTGGCTCGAGCGCTGCATTGGGCTGTGTGCTGACAGCTCGGAGCCTGGAGCCTGCTTTGGATTCTTTGTCCCCCTCTCTCTCTGCCTCTACCCCACTCGAGCTCTGTCTCTCTCTCTCTCTCTCAAAAATAAATAAACCTTAAAAAGGTGGGGGGGGGGGAAGCCATTTGAAGATAGGAACAGGGGCGCCTGGGTGGCGCAGTCGGTTAAGCGTCCGACTTCAGCCAGGTCACGATCTCGCGGTCTGTGAGTTCGAGCCCCGCGTCAGGCTCTGGGCTGATGGCTCGGAGCCTGGAGCCTGTTTCCAATTCTGTGTCTCCCTCTCTCTTTGCCCCTCCCCGGTTCATGCTCTGTCTCTCTCTGTCCCAAAAATAAATAAAAAACGTTGAAGATAGGAACAATAGTCTGTCAACTGTTGCCTATGAAGCAACAATTATAGCACACAGCTGAAGGTGAAGCAGGGAAATCAAGAGAAGAGTACATTTTCCCCAGTTGTCTCTATGTTGCCCTAATTAGTGCACGGTGAGTGTGAAAAGAAGGGCATTCTTTAAGAAGACCCGGTTTCCTTCCTGAGAGAGAGAGAAGGAGAGAGGGGAAGGGAGAGAGAGAATTTTAAGCAGGCTTCATGCTCAACTCAGAGTCCAGCCCGACTCAGGGCTGGATCCCACGACTCTGGGATCATGACCGGAGCCCAAATCAGGAGTCAGAAGCTTAACTGACTGAGCCACCCAGGCAGCCCATGAAGACCTGGTTTTCTTATACATCTAGATTTTGATTTACTTTTGTTCCAACTTCAGGAAACATTTCCTGAATGCTTTTTAGAGACCTGGCAGTGTAAAGGAGGCTGAGGAGGAGGAGGAAACAAAGAACAATTATTAGCACCTATTAAGCTCCTGCCAGTGAATGTTTTCCTACAGAAAATTAAAAACCATCATCTTCCTTCCCTTTGCTTTAGTAATTGTCCAAATTTTGCTGTATGTTGGAATTAATTACCTGGGTGCTCGTTTATTCATTTTTATTTTATTTTTAATTTATGTCTATTTTTAAATCAAATTGTTAATGTTTATTTTTGAGAGAGAGAGTGCATGCAAGAGCAGAGAAGGGGGCAGAGAGTAAGAAGGAGACAGGATCTGAAGCAGGCTCTGTGCTGACAGCAGAGAGCCCCATGCAGGGCTCGAACTCACGAAGTAGGATGCTTTACCGACTGTCACACAGGTGCCCCATACCTAGGCACAACTTAAAAAAAAAAAAAATACTGACACCACATTCTCACCCCCATTTTGATTTAATTGGGATGTGACATAAACCACCAGGATTTTTAAAAGCTCCCCAGGTGATTCTAATGGGAACCACCACCCTAATTTCTATTTCTTCCTTGAGGAAGACTTCCCTGATTTCCCTGCCTCTCTTATCATCTCCATACACTCCTGACCCTGACCCTGTAGGGTGGCCCTCCCATAGGCTCCTGCGGCACCTGGTACTTAGCCTTTCCTAATACTGGTCGCTTTATACCCAACACTCTTCCTCAGGAATACTGGGAAATTCTTTCTTTTTTTTTTTAAGTTTATTTATTTTGAGAGAGAGGAGAGAGAGCTTGTGAGAGCAGGGGAGGGGCAGAGAGAGAGGGAGAGGATCCCAAGCAGGTTCTGTGATGCCAGCAACCAGCCTGGCTCACAAAAGGTGAGATCCTGACCTGAGCTGAAATATGCAGCGAGTGCCCCTCTGAGAGATTTCCTGAGCTCAGGACTGAGCGAATCCCCACAGCGAGGCCCATCCTGAGCTAAGTTCTAGTTGAAGCAGTGAATTAATTTTCTATTCGAACAGTTCATTTCACTCATCCTGACCATGCCGATTTACTTTCTCTGGTGACAATAAATTTGTGAATTGCTCACTTAATCACACCTTCTTCCAATGTTCGTGGTCATTGGATCATGTAATAAAAAGCATTTGCAGTATTTTATCTTTTCTGTATCTTATTAAATATTTTAGAAACTACTGCCAGCTGAAGCTATCATAAGATCCCAAAATGTGTTTTTTGTTTTGTTTTGTTTTGTTTTCACAAGAGGGGGTTAAATGATTAGACTTGGTTCAGGAGCGTTATGAGTGAAACATCTTTAACTTCACTTGGGTTTCTGTAGCCTCGAAACCTGGTTTTTCCCTTTTATTAAAAAAAAAAGTTTACAGGCTATGCTTTACAAAATTAAAGGCAAATTAGTAAAAACGTACATTTTGCCCAGCCCATACGGATTTAATGAAAGGGCGCGCGCACGCGCGTACACACACGCGCGCACGCGCGCACATTTCTGAAGTTGAACCACGCTTTATTTCCAAAATCAGACAAAGAAACAGATCTACAAACACAGGCCCCCTGTAACATCACCGAAGGGGTCAGATTACACCGCCGGGCGACAGGGGCCTTCAGAACCGCCGTAATTGTCTCCACGTTCTCGGCCCCGCATCTCCAGCTTCCGCGACGCCGACAGACTCGCTAATGTCCCGCTTTGTAACCCCGCCGGGCCGCGTGAAAGGCGGCGAAGGTAACGTGACCGCGCCGCGCGGGGTCGCCCCGGGAGGGGCGCGGGCCTGGCCAGTGGGAAGGTCGGACGCGGAGCAGCGACATCACCCCACCGGCATCAGGCCATCGCCTCCATTCAAAGGCAGAATGTGGGCGGGCGGGGGGCGCGGGCCCCTCGGCCTGTTGTTAACCCTGTGCGCGCCCCAAGCGGAGCCCCGCCCGCCGAGCCCGCGCCCGCCGAGTTTCCTTGTCTCCGCGGGGACGCGTGGCTCTGTCACTGTTGTCTTTTTGTTTTTGTTTTAATCTCGTCATGTAATCGCTGTGATCGCGTCTCCCGGAACCCTAGAGTCTCACTACAGCTCAGATGATTTAGAAAACATTTTAAGGTCATTGTGGGCCCCGGGAAGCCAATGCAACGTTGGCGGCTTGTCTTACTGCAAGTCCCGGCACAAGCGCCCGTCAGAGGGGAGCCAGCGACCATGCAGGCTCTTAAAACTGCGCCTCCTCCACACTTTACACGTGGGAGCCCCGAGGCAGAAGCCCTGTCTCTTACTTTTCTCCCCTTCTCTGTAAATTATCTTACTAAACAGAGGCATGGTCAGTTTCCAGTTAGTTTTGGGTTTTGGGTTTTTTTTCCCCCCCCCAGTTAGTTTTTCTTCAGACTTTTTATTTAGGAAATAGTCAACTTACAGAAAAGTTGCCAGTGTGGTGCCATAAAAGAAGTGAACATTCCTCTTTGATCTAGATTCACCTGTTGGCAGTATTTTGCCTTCTTAGCTTTATCATCTATCTGTAGAGAGATTTCTTTCTCCTGCATTACTTGAAAGTAAATTGCTGATCTCAGGACATCTTTTTTACATACAGCAACTAGGAATAAGGATGTTTTCCTTCATAACCACAACTATCACACTTAAGAAAATTAACCCTAATTAAATATCTCTTAACATTTAGACCACACTTCCATTTTCGCAGTTCAAAAGAAATATTTTTTAAAGTTTGTTTGTTTGGGGAGAGACAGAGCATGGGAGAGGAGCAGAGAGAGAGGGAGGCAGAAAGAGAATCTGTCCTGTCAGGGCAGAGCCCGACTAGGGATGTGAACTCAAGAACTGTGAGATCATGATCTGAGCCAAGATAGAGTCTGATGCTTAAAGGACTGAGCCACCCAAGTGCTCCTAAAATGTACATGTTTTAAACAAGTATATATCATTTTGTAGCCAGTGAATAATATTATTACACTTATTTATTTATTTTTAAGATTTTCTTTTATTTTTTTAAACAATAGTTATTGTTTTTTAATGTTTTAAAAAAAATTTTTTTAACGTTTATTTATTTTTGAGACAGAGAGAGACAGAGCATGAACGGGGGAGGGTCAGAGAGAGGGAGACACAGAATCTGAAACAGGCTCCAGGCTCTGAGCTGTCAGCACAGAGCCCGACGCGGGGCTCGAACTCACGGAACGTGAGATCATGACCTGAGCCGAAGTCGGACGCTTAACCGACTGAGCCACCCAGGTGCCCCTGTTTATTTATTTTTGAGAGAAACAGAGACAGAGTGTGAGCAGGAGAGGGACAGAGAGAGAGGGAGACACAGAATCTGAAGCAGGCTTCAAGCCCTGAGCTGTCAACACAGAGCCCGATGCGGGGCCGAACCCACTAACCGTGAGATCATGACCTGAGCAGATGTCAGATGTCAGACGCTTAACCAACTGAGCCACCCAGGCGCTCCTTTAAGATTTTATTTTTAAGTAATCTCTACACCCAACATGGGTCTTGAACTCACAAACAGGAGATCAAAAGTTGCATTCTCCACCATCTGAGCCAGCCAGGCACCTCTACATTTTATATTTTAATCCCTTAGATCATTGAGACTGAATAGTAGCCAAGATTGTGATAGAAAACATGAAATGCAATCACAGCAGGCAAAAAAAAAAAAGAAAAACTGAAAAGAAAAAAATTTTTTTTCAGAGTGATCTGTTTAAAATTTTAAGCTGTGGGGTGCCTGGGTGATTTAGTTGGTTAAGCATCCAACTCTTGATCTCGGCTCAGGTTATGATCTCACGTTTCATGGGTAAGGCTCTGCGTTGACAGCTTGGAGCCTGCTTGGGATTCCTTTCTCTCTTTCTGCCCCTCCCCCACTCGCACGCGTGCTCTGTCAAAACAAATAAATTTAGGGGCGCCTGGGTGGCTCAGTCGCTTAAGCGTCCGACTTCGGCTCAGGTCATGATCTCGCGGTCTGTGGGTTTGAGCCCCGTGTCGGGCTCTGTGAGGACAGCTCAGAGCCTGGAGCCTGTTTCAGATTCTGTATCTCCCTCTCTCTCTGCCCCTCCCCTGTTCATGCTCTGTCTCTCTCTGTCTCAAAAATAAATAAATGTTAAAAAAAATTTTTTTAAAAAAAAAAAGGGGGGCACCTGGGTGGCTCAGTCGGTTAAGCGTCCGACTTCGGCCCAGGTCATGATCTCGGGGTCTGTGGGTTTGAGCCCTGCGTCGGGCTCTGTGCTGACAGCTCAGAGCCTGGAGCCTGTTTCAGATTCTGTGTCTCCCTCTTTCTCTGACCCTCCCCTGTTCATGCTCTCTCTCTCTGTCTCAAAAACAAATAAAACATTAAAAAATAATAATTAATTTATTAATTAATTAAATAAAGATAAAAATTTATAAATTAAACCCTAACTTAGGACATAACCACCTAAAATGTGCAAAGAGGACATATCCAATCTATCTGTATAGAACTTATCAAAACAATGAAATCTGGGGGTGCCTGACTGGCTTAGTTGGTGGCATGTGTGACTTTTTTAAGTTAGCTTTTTTTTTAATGTTTATTTATTTTGAGAGAGAAAGAACATGCCCATGTGCACAGGGGAGGGGCACAGAGAGAGAGAGAGAGAGAGAGAGAGAGAGAGAGAGAGAGAGAAAGGGAGAGAGAGAATCCCTGTGCTGACAGCACAGAGCCTGACTTGAGGCTTGATCTCACAAACTGTGAGATCATGACCTGAGCCGAAACTAAGAGTCAGATGCTCAACTGACTGAGCCACCAGGGTGCCCTGGCATGTGTCACTTTTGATCACAGGGTTGTAAGTTTGAATCCCACATTGGATGTACAGATTACTTATAAATAAAATCTTGAAAAAAAATTATATCTAGAAAATTACTCTCATCAAATCTACAGCTTGAAGAAGTAGATGAAAATCTCTACATCTCCAAATTCTTCACTAAAGGGAGAAATAATGACTGATCAAAGCAATGAGAATTTTAAAAGAGAATTATTCTGGGGTGTCTGGCTAGCTCAGTCAGTAGAGCATGCAACTCTTGATCTCAGGGTTATAAGTTTAAGCCCCATATTGGGTGTAGAGATTACTTAAAAAAATAATAAAATCTTACAAAAAAAAATAAGAGGCATAAAGTATAAAAGAGAATTATTACTTTTAAATCACAATTCAAAAGCTCAAATACTACTCTGGACTATTAGGAGATGAAGAAAATGACATCTACGAAATCAGCAAGCTAGGGAACAAGGAGAGGACCTCTAGAACTTAACCATGTTTTGGGGGTAAGAATACTGGAAAAATGGTCATCACATTCTTGTGCCAGCATGAGAATGTTTCTAGCAAAAAAAAATTTTTTTTCAAATAAATGATTATCCAATTTTCCATTGTATTAACTTGGCAGAAAGTTTAGTATTTCATTTTACATAAAAATTGCTGCCAATGGAGAACCTATTAAACTAACTTTTATATTCCAGGCAACAAAGACAAAGTATTCTGTTGCTCGCCTCACATTTTTCACAGCCATCTTCATGATTAGCTTTGGGCAATGAAGGACACATTTAGATTCTCTGTGAAAAGAACATGACTGTCAAAATACCTAGGAATAAACCTAACCAAAGAGGTGAAAAATCTATACACTGGAAACTATAGAAAGCTTATGAAAGAAATTGAAGACACATAAAAAAAGGAAAAATATTCCATGCTCATGGATTGGAAGAACAAATATTGTTAAAATGTTGATACTACTCAAAGCAATCTACATATTCAATGCAATACCTATCAAAATAACACCAGCATTCTTCACAGAGATAGAACAAACAATCCTAAAATTTGTATGGAGCCAGAAAAGATGACGAATAGCCAAAGCAATCTTGAAAAAGAAAACCAAAGCTAGAGGCATCACAATCCTGGACTTCAAGCTGTATTACAAAGCTGTAATCATGAAGACAGTATGGTACTGGCACAAAAACAGACACTCAGATCAGTGAAACAGAATAGGGAACCCAGAAATGGACCCACAAACATATGGCCAACTAATCTTTGACAAAGCAGGAAAGAATATCCAATGGAATAAAGACAGTCTCTTCAGCAAATGGTGCTGGGAAAACTGGACTGTGACATGCAGAGAAATGAACCTGGACCACTTTCTTACACCAGACACAAAAAGAAACTCAAAATGGATGAAAGACCTAAACACAAGACAGGAAGCCATCAGACTGCTCGAGGAGAAAGCAGGCAAAAACCTCTTTGACCTCGACCGCAGCAACTTCTTACTCAACATGTCTCTGGAGGCAAGGAAAACCAAAGCAAAAATGAACTAGTGGGACCTCATCAAAATAAAAACTTCTGCACAGTAAAGGAAACAATCAGCAAAACTAAAAGGCAACTGATGGAATGAGAGAAGATATTTGCAAATGACATATCAGATAAAGGGTTAGTATCCAAAATCTTTAAAGAACTTATCAAACTCAACACCTCAAAAATTAATAATCCAATGAAGGGTAAAAGACCTGAAGAGACACTTCTCCAAAGAAGACATCCAGATGGCCAACCTACACATGAAAAAACGCTCAACATCACTCATCATCAGGGAAATACAAATCAAAACCACAGTGAGATACCACCTCACACCTGTCAGAATGGCTAACATGAACAACTCAGGCAACAACAGATGTTGGTGAGGATGCGGAGAAAGAGGATCTCTTTTGCATTGTTGGTGGGAATGCAAGCTGGTGCAGCCACTCTGGAAAACAGTGTGGAGGTTCCTCAAAAAATTAAAAATAGGACTACCCTATCGCCCAAAAATAGCACTACTAGGAATTTATCCAAGGGATACGCGAGTGCTGATCATAGGGGCACATGCACCCCAATGTTTATATAGCAGCACTATCGACAACAGCCAAAATATGGAAAGAGCCCAAATGTCCATTGACAGGTGAATGGATAAAGAAAATGTGGTGTGTGTGTGTGTGCACGCGCACACACACACACACACACAATGGAGTATTACTCAGCAATCAAAAAGATTGAAATCTTGCCGTTTGCAACAACGTGGATGGAACTAGAGAGTATTATGCTAAGCATATTTCACTTTTAAGAGGAATAAAAATGCTTTTTTAATTTTTCAGAAAATCAGTTATTTATTTATTTAAATGCTTATTTTTGAGAGAGAGAGAAAGCAAGCAGGAATGGGGGAGGGGCAGAGAAAGAGGGGACAGAGGATCTGAAGTGGGGTCTGTGCTGACAGCAGAGAGCCTGATACAGGACTTGTGACCTGAGCCAAAGTCGAAGTTTAACTGGCTGAGCAAAACACCCAGGGACCCTGAAAATCGGTTTTTTTAATTACATGAAATTGTAATGTGATATGTAAATAAAAGTTTAACATTCCGATAAAACAAGGAATTCAAAACAAGGAGGAGAAAATGTTTGCGTGACTCTGAAGAAAGATTTATTGATAAAAACCGTATACTAATTTCTTTTTAAAAAAATTTTTTTAACATTTATTTATTATTAAGAGACAAAGAGAGACAGAGCATGAGCATGGGAGGGGCAGAGAGAAGCGGAGACACAGAATCTGAAAGAGGCTCCAGGCTCTGGGCTGTCAGCACAGAGCCCGAAGCCAGGCCCGAACTCACAAACCGCGAGATCATGACCTGAGCTGAAGTCGGACGCTTCACCAACTGAGCCACCCAGGCGCCCCTACACTAATTTCATACAGCCTATTTTCTGGTCATCATAGAATGGTATAATCTCAACTGAAAAGACATTTGAACAAACAGGAAACTTTGAAAGAAGAACTTAAGAAATATTGTATGGAGGCACCTGGCTGGCTCTGTCGGAAGAGCATGCGACTCTTAATCCCCAAATTGTGAGTTTGAGCCCCACGTTGGTATAGAGATTACTAAAAGAAATCGTTTTCAATTTAAAAAAACTTTTAAAGGAAGAAATATTGTATGGCTCTAGATATTACTCCAAGAAAGGAAACATTGCAATATAAGTGATAGCAATTTACATGATGAAATTAAATTATTTAATAACATTTTCTGGGATGTCCGTTTATCATGCACAATTCCAATACAATGAACGTAATTTGTAAAACTGCGGGTTCATTTCTGAATTGAAGAAATCTATTGACAAATAAATTGCTACTGCCTCAGCAGAATAAAGTATCTCAAAATTGAATTGAATAAAAACCATCTAAGAACCATAATGACTCAAAAATTATTCTCCAATTTGGCGTTTCTGGCAATAGACCACAGGCTATGCTGTTATAATCCCGACAACATAATTAGCCATTTTGCTGAAATGAGGATTAAAAATAAATACATAATAATTTGTGAATTGTATGTTGCTATTATCCATCTTATGCTCACTGCCCTATCAACAGAACACCAGACATGCACCATAATCATTAAATTTCATTGTCTTGGACATTTTGCCAACTTTCATCCATGTAAAATCATAGTTTTCGTATGTAAATATTTAAAATTTTGTTGTTTGAAGGTATAGTCAAGATAGGATGGAATATATAAGATCTTGTTATGATTATGTGATATTTAGATTAATATTTAGACATATAAGTGAATTTCCCTCCATTGGAACTTTTGCCAAAGGTCCTGCAAATGTCGGAGGGAGACCTAGAGAGGCAACCGCTATTTGGTGTGAGGCTTCTGCCTAAATAACCTCAGTATTGCCCACCCCTTTTTCCATAGCTCTCAGACCCTTACTTCCAAGAACTCTCCTGGTGTCTTGCCCTCCCTCTCCCTCTTGGGTTTCCAAAGATAACACTAATGGGACAGAGCTTCTTTGACATGTGCCTCTCAGTTTAGTGTGGCCCATCCCTCCCTGGGGACCTGGCACAATTTACTGGGGGTTGGACCCCAGTCATCTGAGTAATACCACACAGCATAGGGTGCCTTTGATCCCCACCAGCTCTTACACCTGGGAGGTTAATAGGCAGCGATTGTTTCCTAACCACAGGCAGGGTTCAGGCCTGGGGAACAGGCCACCGGGGCCCATCCACAAACTCACAGAGCTCATTAAGTACCCTCCCACGCTTAGATCTGAGCGCTCCCTTTCAATATTTAGCAAGTGCTGGGAAGTCTATGAATTTCAATTCGGATCTCATGGCAAACTTTGAGATAAACAGTAAAATGATAAACAAAGGGACTTTCATGTTGTCAGTATTGAATTTTGTAAAACTGCACTACCAAAATAACATACCAGTCATGCCTAAATTGTCTTCCAAGTGCTTTTCAAAATCCAAAGAAGAGGGGCGCCTGGGTGGCGCAGTCGGTTAAGCGTCCGACTTCAGCCAGGTCACGATCTCGCGGTCCGTGAGTTCGAGCCCCGCGTCAGGCTCTGGGCTGATGGCTCGGAGCCTGGAGCCTGTTTCCGATTCTGTGTCTCCCTCTCTCTCTGCCCCTCCCCCGTTCATGCTCTGTCTCTCTCTGTCCCAAAAATAAATAAAAAACATTAAAAAAAAAAATCCAAAGAAGATACTTTAGATATTAAACAGTAGTTGTTACTTTTTTAATGGCAAATGGAACTGGGTGGCTATTACAAGACAAGACCTCTTCTGCTATTTTAAACAAATTAACCGCTAAGCAGTTGTCAAATTTGAGGCTGCTGGTAACTTAAGGCTGCAGCCAAATGCCCCCACTAGCCACTTCCTGCCCCTCCCCTCTTACATCCCACCAGCTGGTTCCACAAGGCGAATAACTTGCTGGCGAATAACTTCAGCGCTCAGCCTTCAATCTGCCCCCAGCCTTTTTAAGGCACCTACTTGGTTTCAGGCACACATGCTTGCAGTGAGGTCCTCCTTCCTTCTGGGCGACTCACTCAGAGTTTGGATAACACTTGTAGGCTCCAGCCATTCACAGTTACTCAAAGTGGTTTCACCCTCCAGATTTTCCGGAGGGTTTATGTTGCAAAGTTTAACATGGATTTGCAGAACATCTAAACGCATCTAAGGAACTGACTGGTGCATGGATGCCAGGGTGGCTCAGGTGGTTAAGCGGCCAGCTTCAGCTTGGGTCATGATCTCGCCGTTCCTGGGTTCCTGAGTTTGTGCTGACAGCTCAGAGCCTGAAGACAGCTTCAGATGCTGTGCCTCCCTCTCTCTCTGCCACTCCCCTGCTTGCACACTGTCTCTCTCTCTCAAAAGTAAACATTAACACATTTTTAAGAACTGGTTGCATAGCCACAGGTTGAGGCTGTTGGTGTGAACTAAGGAATTCAAGATAGGGCTGTCCTAAATGTCTTTCCGCTAGGCGCTTGCTGCTGGTACGTTTTCAAAATACTCCAATCCTGTGTGTGCTTGTGTATGTGTGCTGTTGTGTGTTGTTTTGCCTTGCCTTTTTTTTTTTTTTTTAATTGAGAGCATTCCAGAGAGCCTTGGGCAGTCATTGGAAGGGATAAGAAGAGGGAAAGGTAAATAACTCCTCTGAATGCCGGTAAATATTTCACCCTAGGGCACTGTGAAGGAATACTTGTTCACGGTTAAACATCAGCTGTGACATCTCACCCTCCTGGGGGATCCCACACTAGCCATCTTCCCTTCACCCCTCTCCTCACGTCTTCAAATCAATGCACAAGGGCCCTATCCCTGTCTCGATTTGGAGAAGAATCGTTCTCATTGTAACCATTGTGCGTGGGAACAAAAGAACATATGGATCAAAGGTTTAGGGTCGTCAGCCCCACCACGATCACATGACCACCCAGCTCAAAGGAGGCAACTGTCAACTGAAGTGCTGGTCGGAAGCTTCTGGCCTTTCATGGAAAGTCCCTATGGTTACCTAGAAACAGTCCCCTCACGTCATTGACATTGTTTTGCACTGTGCTGCTAATAATCCTTTGGAGATTCTATATTTAGCCATTTCAAGTTGTCTGCTTAATGAAAGCATCCTTTCTCTCTCTCTCTCTCTCTTTTTTTTTTTTTTTTTTTTGTCCTTCTGAAACATACAGTCCTGCATCCCTCCAGCCCCCAAATTCATTTTGGTTTTCCCTGAGTGCTCGAGAAGCAGTTGCCTCACACTCTAAAATCCTGTTGGTAGTTTTTTATTGTAGCCATTGCTACATGATTAAATATTTTGTGTGACGTAAATGTAAATATTGTCTTAAATGAGTAGATTATTTACAGATGTACATTGTTTTAAATGTTAGGACCTTTGTTTAATTATGGCATTAAGCGTTATATATGTTTTCATTTATTCAGGCCTTCCTTTTCTGACCTCAGAAGTATTTCTGTGTTCCTCACATAGCTCTTGCAAAATTCTTGAGTGTATTCTTAGACACTTTACCTTGTGTTGCTGTTACTAATGGCACTTTCCATCGTCTTTTCTAACTGCTGTTGTCTGTATATGATGACCACCCAAGAATATTGCCGAAATGGCCTTCTTACTTTAAAAGGGAGAGGAGGGCTTTGGCCTGCTTTTAAACACTGAAACAGGGAAGAGTTTGAATGTGGTGAGCTAGAGGTCACAGGAGGGACAGACTTGGGGTAAGTTCATCAAAGCCCTGCGGCTGTAAGCACTGGTCAAAAAGTAAGGAGAGCTGCCCTTTGAAGTTGTGACAAAGCCGGGAAGCTGGGAGGTCAGTTGTGGTCCCCAAGCCTTCTGAGACCACAAACATCCTTGTCTCTGTTCAAGTCACCCCCATCCAAGGAGGTGTCATGTACCCCCTGCTTCCACATTACGGGCGCCATCACTGTGTATCGTACACATTATCAGATCATTCTCTCTTCCACAACCACACATTTCTTGCATATTTTTTTTTTTCACACTGTTCTTAGCTAAGATGCAGCATTGCTGATCACCATTTTGTGTAAGTGCCCTTTAAGATGGTAGGTTCCCTTTGGATGCTTGCATGGCCACACTGAAGGAATGTGTGAGCACTGAGGATATACTTAATGCTTGTTTGAGATGTGCCAGGAACTGTGCTTTACCATAAGCATCTCATTGAATCCCACCAAGAGCCCTGTGGGAAATTACTATCCTTTTCCTTCCTATTTTACATAGGAGAAGACTGAGGCTCAGAGAGATGAATAAATTGTTCCAAGGTCACATAGCTGCTTAGTAGCAACCGCAAAGTTTGAACCCAGGAGTATTGGTCTCTGTCACCTAAAGTGTTGGTAGCTTTAAGCGGTAATATCTTTTTGTGGTGGTGGAAGAAAAAGAGACCTAAATTATGCCTCAACCAAACTGAAATATTGTTTTATAACAGTGGCAGTGCACTGCTTGGATCTGCCCTAGCGAGAGCCTGTTGTGAGCAATGTAGTTAGGGGACGTGTCCAGCTGCAACACCTTCAGAATCCATCACAGCGTCCACACCCAGAACATGTTCTTCCCAGGCCACTCCCAGCCAATGACTGTGCCTGCCAGAGTGCTAGAACCAGGCCATTCCTGTCCTCTGTGGGACTCCTCCAACCTCAGTGTTGGGGCTCCCCACCAGCCTGGCTGAGGGCTCCTCAGAGCTGCAAGACCTAAGCCTTTTCCTTTCCAATCCTCTTTCCTACCGCTCTCCCTGCATAGGACTCAGAGGTGCTCCCCAACATGGGGCTCAAACTTACAACCCCGAGATCAATAGTAGCACGTGCTACCAACTGCGCCAGCCAGGCGCCCCTGTAATGTCACTCTTTATCATTTTTCATTGTGTTGGAATTTACTTTGTTGGATACTAGCATAGCCCCTTGTGGTAGGCAGAATAATGGTCCCCCAAAGATGCCCATGTCTTAATCCCCAGAATTTGTGCATAAATTATGTTGGATAGCTTTAGGGAACTAAGGCTGCAGATGGAGTTGAGTTTGCTAATCAACTGACCTTGAGATGAAGAGACTATCCGGGATTATTTGGGTGGGTCAACATAGTCACAAGGCTCCTTTTATGTAAAAGACAGAGGCTAGAGAGGGAGAGAGGAGTCGCGGTAATGAAAGCAGAGGTCAGAGTGAGGTGATTGCTGTCTTTGAAGATGGAAGGCGTCCATGACCCGAGGAACGTGGGCAGCCTCCAGAAACTGGAAAGGGCAGGAAATGGATTCTCCATTGTGTATTTTCTCTCAGGTGGGCCTGACTGCCCGCTGCTTCTAGTTGGACCTTTTTAAGGAATCTTGTTTTGGCCTTGAACTTTGTCCTGTTGAGGTTTACCCCTAGAATTGTCTTTGAGTCATCAGAATGCAGAAAATTAAGACACGTTTTTCAGTGACAATCTGCCCAGGCAATGAGATATGGTAGAAAGTTGGCATTTATGAGCCTACTAATATTCCTGTACATATTTGCTTTCTGGATTGAAAATGCAGGGTAGACTGACAGCATGCCAAGCATATTGTGACTAGCCATTTCCCATGAGTGCCAAGCAAATTTATAGTCAAATTGGACTAGTCTCTTAGATATCTCTTTCTAGTTAAATGAAATTGAGAGAGAGAGAAAATAAACGAAAACAATATCCATAGGAAAAGGGAATATGTTTGTGTATAACAACAAAGGACTGTTTGTGTGTGTGTGTGTGTGTGTGTGTGTGTGGCAGTTGAGGGGGTCAGAGAGGTTTATTACTACAATGGGTTGAATTGTATCCCCCGTAAGATTCAGTTAAAGTCCTAATCCCCAGTGCCTCAGAATGTGACCTTATTTGGAAATAGAGTCATAGCAGATGCCATTCAAATGAGGTCCTCCTAGAGGAGGGTGGGCCTCTTATCTGGTGCCCTTTTGTAAGGTCTGGTATCTTTATCAGAATGGGATGTTTGGAGTCAGACACACACAAGGGAAATGCCATATGAAGAAGACAGGACTTTAAAAGCCAAGGAGTGTCAAATATTATGCCAACAAACTATCAGAAGTCTGGACAGAGAGATGGAACAGATCATGTCTCATAGCCTTCAGAAGGAACCAACCTTGCTGATACCTTAATCTGGACTTCTAGACTCCAGAATTATGAGACAATAAATTTCTATTGTTTAAGCCACCCAGTTTGTGGTATTCCGTTACAGCAGCCTTAGCAAACTAGCACAGTTATTTAAAGATCTAAGCAGAGAATAAAACTTTATGGAAATACTCAGGTGATATCAACTTTGTAATCATTTCCTATGCAACTAAAGAGATTTAGTGTTTGTTTAAATAATAATTTTTTAAGATTTTATTTTTCTTTGGGCACGTGGGTGGCTCAGTTAGTTAAGCATCTGACTTTGGCTTAGGTCATGATCTCATGGTCAGATGAGTTCGAGTCCCGCATGGGTGACCTGGAGCCCTACTTCAGGTGAGCCCCACTTCTTTGTCTGTCTCTCTCTCTCTCTTTCCCCCCTCTCTTTCTCCCTTTGTCCCTCGTGGGATTCTCTCTCTTTCTGCTCTTTGCTCACTTGCACCCCCCCTTCTCAATTAAAAAAAAAAAAGATTTTATTTTTCTTTTAAGTAATCTCTACACCCAAGGTAGAACTCGATCCTACAACCTCGAGATTAAGAGTAGCACACTCCACTGACTGAGCCAGCCAGGTGCCCCAACAGATTTAGCTTTTGTTCATCAAGTGGGAAGTGGTTACTGTGGAAAACGGTGTGGAGTTTCCTCAAAAAATTAAAAATAGAAATACTATACAATCCAGTAATTCCACCACCAGATATTTACCCAAAGAAGACAAAAACACTAATTTAAAAAGATAAATGCACCTCAATGTTTGTTGCAGCATTATTTACAAGAGCCAAGATACGAAAGCAACCTAAGTTATCGATAGATGAGTGGATAAAGACATGCTGATTATAAGAGGACACAAGTGAGTGAAGGGCAGAGAGAAAGAATCCCACAAGAAGCAGAGAGAGAGAGAGACAGAGACAGAGACAGAGACAGAGAGAGAAGTGGGGCTTACCCAGGGCTTGTGTTTTACCCAAAGCAGGGCCCGTGCTCACCCGAAGCGGGGCTTGAGCTCACAAACTTTGAGATCATGATCTGAGCCAAAGTCAGATGCTTAATGACTGAGCCACCCAGGTACCCAAGAGAGAGAGAATCTTAAGCAGGCTCCACGCTCAGTGCAGAGCCCAACATGGGGTTCCATCCCACGACTCTGGGATCATGACCTGAGCTGAAATCAAGAGTGGGACGCTCAACCGACTAAGCCACCAAAAAAGAATGAGATCTTGACGTTTGGGACAACATGGATGGACCTAGAGGGTATGATGCTAGGTGAGTAAGTCAGACAAAGACAAATACCATAAGATTTCATTTATACGTAGAATCAAAAAAGCAAAATCAACAAAGTAGAGCCAGACCATAAATACAGAGAACAAACTGGTGGTTGCCAGAGGGAAGGGGTTGTGGGAAGGGCAAAATGGGCAAAAGAGCATGGGAGACACAGGTTTCCAGTTATGGAATGAGTAAGTCACAGGAATAAAAAGCACAGCATAGGGAATATAGTCAGTGGTATTGTAATAACATTGTATGGCGACAGGTGGTAGTTACGCTTGTGGTGAGCATAGCATAACGTTACAGAGTTGTTGACTCACTATGTTGTATACCTGAAATTAATGTGACATTGTGTGTCAACTATACTTCAGTGAAAAATGGGAGAAGTTGGGGCGCCTGGGTGGCTCAGTCGGTTAAGCGGCCGACTTCGGCTCAGGTCACGATCTCACGGTCCATGGGTTCGAGCCCCGTGTCGGGCTCTGTGCTGACAGCTCGGAGCCTGGAGCCTGTTTCGGATTCTGTGTCTCCCTCTCTCTGACCCTTCCCCGTTCATGCTCTGTCTCTCTCTGTCTCAAAAATAAATAAACGTTAAAAAATTTAAAAAAAAAAGAAAAATGAGAGAAGTAGTTAAACAAAACTTTACTTATTTTATGTTCATAGTGTGTACTATGTATCGATGAAAAAGCCTCAGGTATATTTATATTCACATGCTAATTTAGAAGGATCTTGAAAATATATTATGTGAAAAGTAAATTGTAGCTTAATATATATAGCATGATTCCATTTATGTACGAAAGAAACAACATATATATTAAATACATATATGCACTTTGTATTGAACAAAGTCTGAAACTTTACATATATCCAAATTTGAGAACCTCAGGCCACTTCTCAGTGGTCTAAGTATCTATCACATCCAGAGGGAAAAACGAAACCCTAATGGTTCCCACCAAATTCTAACAGTCAGTGGTTACTTCTGTGAAGAGGAAGGAGACGAGAAAGAAGCTGAATAGAGGTTTTCACATTTTACTTGTTTTAGGAAATTTTAATGAAGATGTATATCAATACCTTTTAAAGTCCTAAGTGCATATACCCTTTAAGCCACAAACTCCATGTATAAGACTTTATCTGGGGGGCCTGGGGGGCTCAGTGGGTTAAGCATCTGACTTCAGCTCAGGTCATGGTCTCACAGTTTGTGAGTTCAAGTCCCGCTCTGGGATCTATGTTGACAGCTCAAAACCTGGAGCCTGCCTTGGATTCTGTGTCTCCCTCTCCCTCTATCCCTCCCCTGCTCACACTCTGTCTCTCTCACACGCTCAAAAATGAATAAATGTTTAAAAAAAATTGTTTTATCTTGTAGATATACTTGCATGTATACACGATAAAATAATTTTAAAGTTATTTATATGTACTTACATTAGTTATCTATTGCTGTGTACCAAATTGCCCAGACTGAGTGGCTTAAAGGACACACATTTATTATCTCATATTCTGTGGGTCAGACACAGCTTAGCTAGGTCTTCTGCTTCACATTCTTTCATGACCCTGTAGAGTCTCAAACAGGGCTGGAGTCTCATCTGAGGCTCAGCTGAGGAAGGATCTGCTTCTAAACTCGGAGTTGTTAGCAGGATTTAATTTCTTGTGGATGTCAGGCTGAGGGCCTCAGCTCCTTGCTAGCTGTCGGCTAGAGTCTGTTTTTCAGTTCCTTGCCATGTGGGCTTTTCCACATGGTGGCTTTACTCCATCAAATTCAGCAAAAGAGTCAGCTAGCAAGAGAGAAGATACAGTATTATGTGATGTAGTTACAGAAGTGACATTTCAGGGTGCAAAGGTGGCTCAGTTGGTTAAGTATCTGACTTCGGTTCAGGTCATGATCTTGTGGTCGTGATCTTGGGGCTCGCTGCTGTCAGCACAGAGCCTGCTTCGGATCTTCTGACACTCTCTCCCTGCCCTTCCCCCCTCCCTAAAATAAATAAACATTAAAAAACAAATGAAGGGGTGCCTGGGGGGCTCAGTCGGTTAAGTGGCCGACTTCGGCTCAGCTCATGATCTCGAAGTTCGTGCGTTCAAGCCCCATGTGGAGCTCTGTGCTGCTTCAGATTCTGTGTCTGCCTCTCTCTCTGCACGCCCCCCCCCCCCACAAGAACATTAAAAAAAATTTTTTTTTAATGAAGTGAGATTTCATCTCCTTCGTTGCATTCCTTTGAGATTAGAAGCAAGCTACCTGGTCCTGCCTACACTCAAGGAGAAGGGATTACACAGGGGTGTGAATACTAGGAGGCAGGATAATATAAGTAATTATATTAGTTATATACTCACATATACATCTGCCACAGTATATAACTCATAGAGTTAATAAAATAAAATACTTTTATTTGAAAATTTTGGATTTAACTTTGATTTCTTTTTTTTTTTAATTTTTTAAGGTTTTATTTTTAAGTAATCTCTACACCCAACGTGTGGCTCAAACTCACAATCCCAGGATCAAGAGTCACATGCTTTTCCACCTTAGCCAGGAGCCCCAACTTTTATTTCTTTTAGATAGATTTTGTTTTCTTTAGCATTTGGAGTCATAGGTGTTTAGGTTGTAAGGACCAACAACTTATTGTTTTAATGTAATATGTAGCTATATGTTCCAAATGGAGGACCCAAATGTTCAGAATAAAACTATCCTGCCTTGCTAAGAAGAAAATGACCATGAGGGCTGAACTTCAAGCTTGGGAGCATTTGTCACATGGTCTCCTTGCATTCTTCCAAGAAGTTTTTTCACTAATAATCATGAAGTGGTATTCTGACATCCTCTCCCCTCCCCTCGCCACCTTACCCCAGGGTAAGATTAGAAATGAAGAATAGTAGGAAAGCTGTCTTTACAGACAGGGGACATTTGAAAGTGAATGCCCCAAGATATTTCTTTAAATTTTATTTTGAGACAGAGAGAGAGCGAGGGAGGGGCAGAGGAGGGAGAGAGGGAGAATACCAAGCAGGCTCCACACCTGTGAGGACCCTGACACAGAACCTGATGCAGGCTCGATCCCCTGAACCATGAGATCATGACCTGAGCTGAAATCAAGAGTCAGAAGCTTAACCCACTGAGCCTCCCAGTTAGATCTTTCATTTTTTAAATGGCCACGTAGTATTGTATTAAGTTGAACCACATAAAATTGACATTTTTCTGTAGGTCAGAATGGTCAAGTAACAGGTCCACGTGTATTCTGTGAAAGAGAAGAATATGCAAAATGACTTCCAAAGGCTGAAGGAGCCATAAAAGGGAAGAAAAAAGCTAGCTTGACAAGAAATGGCTCATTGAGGGGACTTACAGACAGAAGCATGTCTTGGGCTCCCCAAAACCAGTAGATCTCCTGGACCCCGCCTCTCTTAAAACCTACCCTCATCTAAGGTGACTGGGTGGCTCAGTCATTGAGCATCCCACTCCAGCTCAGGTCATGAGCTCACCGTTCCTGGGTTCAAGCCTTGCATTGGGCTCTGTGCTGACAGTTCAGAGCCTGGATCCTGCTTCGGATCCTGTGTCTCCCTCTCTCTCTGCCCCTCCCCTGCTCCCATTCTGTCTCTCAAAAATGAATAAACGTTAAAAAAAACAAAAACAAAAACAAAAAACCTACTCCTATAGCCCTAGAAGCTGAGAGTACTTGTTGGGGGACCACCCAAGGGGAAATGTTTAAGGGTAGTTGTGTGTCACAGTTATAGCTCCAGGGCAGATCAAGGATGTTATGCTCCTGGGATGTACTTAAGAGTGTGGTTAAACAAAAGGAAAGAATGTGGGAGGGGTAGGGATGCTCAAGAAGGTTTCTGGTCACAGCACAGTCATCAAAGTAGATTTGTCCAAGATGGCCTTAGTTTGGTTCACACAATATGGCTCAATCCCATATAAATGGGTTGCTTGGGGCACCTGGGTGGCTCAGTCTGTTAAGGTCAGACTTTGGCTCAGGTCATGATCTTGTGGTTCGTGAGACGGATCCTCTGTCTCCCTCTCTCTGTCCCTCCCCTGCTATCTCTCTCCCTCTCTCTCTCTCTCTCTCTCTCTCTCTGTCTCTCTCTCTCTCTCTCTCTCTCTGTCTCTCTCTCTCTCTCTCTCTCTCAAATAAATAAAAATTTTTAAAAAGATAAATGAGTTGCAACTTACTTTCCCAGTGATTGAAATTATTTCTGTTTTTTTGGCCAATATAAACAATGTTGCTATTAATAACTTTGTATGTGTTTCTATGTGTCTTTGTGTGAGAAATAAGCCCACTGACCCAATCCAAGGAGGGATGAGGAGACACGGAGCACGGAGAAGCAAGGCTTTCATCAATGTTCTTGCTGCAAGAGTAGGTGTCTGGGGCCACCTGGGTGGCTCTGTCGGTTAAGCATCTGACTTCAGCTCAGGTCATGACCTTGTGGTTCATGAGTTTAAGTCCCTTGTCAGGCTCTGTACTGACAGCTCACAGTCTGTAGCCTGCTTCAGATTCTGTGTCTCCCTCTCTCTCTGTCCCTCGGCGCTCATGCTTTGTCTCTCTGTCTCTCAAAAATAAATAAACATTAAAAAAAAAAGTGGGTGACTGATGGACAGGCACACTCAGGGCAGTCATGGCAGACAATTTATCTCCTAGTGTGCAAGTCCCTCCCCCAAGTCCTCATTGGCTGAGGACTACTGAGGTTAGTCTTACCTGGAAGCCGCCAATGTCCATGTAAAGTAAAAAGTATTTTGATTGGAACAAATGTACATTCCTTGAGGTGACTCAGATACTTCAGTTTTTTGGTGCATACTCATTGCCAAGCCCATGAAAAAATAAGCCTGTGAAATGGTGAGGGGAAGAAGAACCAAGAAGTGAAATGTCTAAGGGTTTGGGACTCCATTGTGTGTGTGTGTGTGTGTGTGTGTGTGTGTGTGGAAGGGGGTGGGGATGGGGAGTTGTACATATTTCCAATAGATTGTAAACCTATTGTTAACTAGACAGCACAGCTTTTATTTGGAATTTTTGAAAATGAATCATCTGACTTCTCGCACCTTGTATTAATTTGTCTTTAGCCACTCCTGGGTGGCTTAGTTGGTTAAGTGTCCGACTTTGACTCAGGTCATGATCTCATGGTTAGTGAGTTTGAGCCTCATATGGGGCTCTATGCTGTCAGCACAGAGCCTGCTTTGGATGCTGTGTGTCCCTCCCTCTCTCTCTAAAAAAAAACAAAAACAAAAACAAAAACAAAAACAAAAACTATCCAGGTTAAAGGGTATGGGTATTTCAAATTTTGAGAAAATAAACTGCCAACTTCTCTTCCATTGAGGTTACACCAATTTACACCCCCACCGATGTTATCTTAGAACTCTTGTTTTCTGGAGCCTTCAGCGGCATAGTATATATTTTTTCCTTATGCCATACTGAGGCACAAAAATTTTTATGACTTGCCCAGAATTAGACCTAGAGGCAGAACTGGGACATGGCCCAGGAATTTTAAATTTACATCATTTCTCTTCATCATTTCATTTAGATTTTCATTCATTTCCCACACCTGTTTTTTGAGTTACAGTACACCCAAGTTTACCTCAAGCTAACACCTTCTAAGTGGGCTTCCCAGATAACCAGACCTACACTTAAAGCTCATCTTCCTAATCTCTTACATGTAGAAGCCTAATTTCTTTGATTGTTGTTCTCGAAGGGTTTCGTGTATAATCCTAAATTCCAGCTTGTCGACATCTAGCCCTCTGTCAGGGTGTACCCACCCCGCTTCCTCAGCACCAAACAGAGTCCGGGACCTCTGGCACAGTGTCAACAAGTATATATTGTTTAGTTAAATTGATTTTTAAACGTATCATTCTGTAAGGGATGAAGATGTAATATCTCTTGGGCGCCTATTTTGTGCCAAGTTTTGCGTGGTGCTGGGCGGTATCCAACATGTCACATAATCTATTCTTCACAGTAAACCCGGAAGTTGGTAAGCCTTATTCAACAAGAGAAGAGAAAGACACAGGGAGAGATTATGCAATCTTCTTAAAGTAACCCAGAGTAAGAGGTGGGCAGAACTAGTATTCAAACCAGTTGTCTCTGGCTCCAATACCAGTGCTTGTCCACATCACAAGAGCTGCCTCCTAGGGCGCTTTGCCTAGGGTGCGAAATATAAGGGATTACCAACAGACTCCATCAAGATAAATGATATTTTAATGCAATATTTAAAAAAGAATAAAAAATTAATGTAAAGCAATCCCTGATAAACAAAACATCAAATTTTTCAATGAAGACAGTATTATTCTTTACTGGTTTTCATTTTGCCTCAGGCTCCAATATAGCCTCCCTGAGTACTGTTGCTGATCCTGTTTTTATTTTTTAAAAAATTTTTTTTTTCAATGTTTTTTATTTATTTTTGGGACAGAGAGAGACAGAGCATGAACGGGGGAGGGGCAGAGAGAGAGGGAGACACAGAATCGGAAACAGGCTCCAGGCTCCGAGCCATCAGCCCGGAGCCCGACGCGGGGCTCGAACTCACGGACCGCGAGATCGTGACCTGGCTGAAGTCGGACGCTTAACCGACTGCGCCACCCAGGCGCCCCATGATCCTGTTTTTATTTAAAATCATAAATGGGGGGCCTGGCTGGCTCAGTCAGTAGAGCATGTGATTCTTAATCTAGGGATCATGAATTCAACCCCATATTGGGTGTAGAGATTACTTAAAAATTAAATATTAAAAAAAATTTTTTTTAACGTTTATTTATTTTTGAGACAGAGAGAGACAGAGCATGAACGGGGGAGGGTCAGAGAGAGAGAGAGAGAGACACAGAATCTGAAATAGGTTCCAGGCTCTGAGCTGTCAGCACAGAGCCTGACGCGGGGCTCGAATTCACGGACCGCGAGATCATGACCTGAGCTGAAGTTGCCTGCTTAACCGACTGAGCCACCCAGGCATGCCAAATCATTTTTTTAATGTTTATTTATTTATTTATTTATTTATTTATTTATTTTTATTGTTTTTTTTAATGTTTATTTTTATTTTTGAGACAGAGAGAGACAGGGCATGAACGAGGGAGGGTCAGAGAGAGAGGGAGACACAGAATCTGAAGCAGACTCCAGGCTCTGAGCTGTCAGCACAGAGCCCGACGCGGGGCTTGAACTCACGGACTGTGAGATCATGACCTGAGCCGAAGTCGGCCGCCCAACCGACTGAGCCACCCACGCGCCCCAATGTTTATTTATTTTTGACAGAGAGAGAGAGAGTGCATGAACGAGTGGGTTAGGGGCAGAGAGAGAGGGAGACACAGAATCCAAAGCAGCCTCCAGGCTCTGAGGTGCTGGCACGGAGTCTGACGAGGGGCTCAAACTCACGAACTATGAGATCATGACCTGAGCCGGTCAGATGCTTAACCAACTGAGCCACCCAGGTGCTCTGTTAAAAATAAAATCTTAGGGGCGCCTGGGTGGCTCGGTCGGTTAAGCCTCCGACTTCGGCTCAGGTCATGATCTCACGGTCCGTGAGTTCGAGCCCCGCGTCGGGCTCTGTGCTGACAGCTCAGAGCCTGGAGCCTGTTTCAGATTCTGTGTCTCCCTCTCTCTGACCCTCCCCTGTTCATGCTGTCTCTCTCTGTCTCAAAAATAAATAAAACATTAAAAAAATGAATAAATAAATAAATAAAATAAAATCTTAAAGGGGCACCTGGGTGGCTCAGTCAGTTAAGTGTCTGACTCTTGATTTTGGCTCAGGTCATGATCTCACAGTTCGTGAGTTCAAACCCCGCATCGGGCTCTCTACTGTCAGCACAGAGCCTGCTTTGGATGCTTTGTCCCCTTCTCTCCCCTTCATTCACACTTTCTCAAAAATAAACATTAAAAAAAAAGTTTTTTTAAGTGTAAAAACAAGCCATAAGCTAGGACTTAGACTAAGTCATTGGATGAAAATGTTGTTTTAGAAGGATTAAAATGTTGGTGGTATGTCAGGGCAAACGGAAATAGAGACCAGAGGACTTTGTAGGTTGAAAAGATTTTGCCTGGTGGAGATGAGTTCAGAAAAGCAAACTGGGCATGGAGTACATGGGTGTAATTCTACTTTTCCCTGCTGGCTCTGTGCTAAATAACTTGGGCAGTACAAGAGAATAACATGGTTCAACACTTTTAATAAATTCTCTGTCTCCAATAGACTGAGTGACAGATGTCTCACCACTTCTGATACCCATGTTTGATCCCAGCTCTGACAATAAACCTGGGTGAGCCCTGGCAACTTTCCATTCACTTTTTTTTTTTTAAGATTTTATTTTGAAGTAATCTCTCCACCCCAGGTGGGGCTCAAATTCACATCTCTGAGATCAAGAGTCGTGTGCTCCACTGACTGAGCCAGCCAGGAACCCCTCCCTTTACTCTTGATGGCACCTGTTGGGGGAGAATACCCAAGTTCTCCTTATCATTCCTCCTCATTATTTTAGACCGTTTGATTCTGTCTTCTCCCACGTGCAGATTTGTCCTTCTGGCCCAACCTTCCAAATCTTTCTAGATGCTCCAGATACAGAAGCCTTTTCGATTTCCCTGGCTATTTTGGTTGTCTTTCTCTGGAACTCTTCTTCCTTGGTATATAACATGTACTCTACAGAGAGTACATGTTGATTTTCACATGCTGTTATCACTATGCAAAACTATGTATAGGATTCTGGAGTGAGAGTAGCGGTGCCATAGGGACCTCAGATTTAACCTGGCCTAACTCTCCTCAATGTACATAGCCAAAGTCACTCCAGAAGCTGGGGGCAGGGTCTGTCCATTTCCCTTTCACTGCAAGCAACTGGCCTCTATCCGTCCGATTTCTGTTCTTGAGATGAAGTCCTGGTATAGTTTTTCTCAAAGAATAAAGGAGCAGAAGCAGGAGCAATCTGCACTGTGTACTTGGGCCTAGAGTTTGGCCTTTGCTTCTTTCACGGAGGTAAGCTCATCCATCAGACTGTCAAAGGGCACACAGGAAGGATTGGCATTTGTCTTGTTTCAAGAGGTAAAACCCTGATTCTAGCTATGGTTCTAGACAGTGGTGTTTCATTTCTAATCTCCTCTGATGACACCCAAATTTTGCCAACCTTTTTAGAGGAAGTGTATACTGGCCCCAGTCTTTTTTTTTTTTTTTTTTAATTTTTTTTAACGTTTATTTATTTTTGAGACAGAGAGAGACAGAGCATGAACGGGGGAGGGTCAGAGAGAGGGAGACACAGAATCTGAAACAGGCTCCAGGCTCTGAGCTGTCAGCACAGAGCCCGACGCGGGGTTCGAACTCACGGACCGTGAGATCATGACCTGAGCCGAAGTCGGACACTTAACTGACTGAGCCACCCAGGCGCCCCCTGGCCCCAGTCTTAAGGGAGTGGTCTCTAACTACTCTGAACTTCCTTTCCAAGGCCAAGATGAATTTTATCTAATGGTCAATGTTACTCAGAATGTGGCCTCATAAACCTGGCCTGAAACCATGTGCAGTCTGAATGTTTTGCCAATTGTGTGACTACAAGAAGGTACAGAAAGGTGAGACATAGTTAACATTTCTTAGAGGCTGGTCAAAGAAGAGTTCAGGAGATGTCGGGTATCTGTAAGATTGTTGCACTTACCACTGTTTTAAAGGAGTGGGTGTGAGAAGAACAGAAGGTCAGAAAAAGGTAACCTTATATCTAGCAGTGGCTTAAAAGTCTCATGGGCTCAGGCCTGTAATATGAATGAATAAAGTTTATAGATAAGATTTTTAGGCACAGCAGAAAACTCTACACAACATGCCTAAACTACAATGGGCAACCAATATTCAGTGTCAGCCTTGTTGGAAGGTAGATCAAAACATGTATAGATCTGATTTTTCTTTTTTTTTTTTTTTAAATTTTTTTTTCAACGTTTTTTATTTATTTTTGGGACAGAGAGAGACAGAGCATGAACGGGGGAGGGGCAGAGAGAGAGGGAGACACAGAATCGGAAACAGGCTCCAGGCTCCGAGCCATCAGCCCAGAGCCTGATGCGGGGCTCGAACTCACGGACCGCGAGATCGTGACCTGGCTGAAGTCGGACGCTTAACCGGCTGCGCCACCCAGGCGCCCCTAGATCTGATTTTTCAAGAGAATTCAGAAATCTTAATTTTTATATGAAATTATTTAATTTTTAAATGCTGGCAACACCTCCAAATTGAGAGGGAGGAAGAAGAGAGGAAAACTGAGAGAACCACATGCAGGCCAAAAGAACAATGATACAACCCAAGGTTTGCCAGTTTGACACTCCTGCTTTATGCAGACTTCTTGTCTTTTCCTTACCATTCAAGAGATGTTTGGGAACTTACTTCAAGCTACACTCAGAACTATATCAAATGCAGTCAGAATTTCCATTGCCCTGCCAGCTCTTTCAAGTTATCCATACAGTCTTTATTGAGCACCTAACATGTGCAAAGTGGTCATCGCATCTTACTTAAAATGACATATGTTAACAATTAATTACATGAAACAGATACAACTTCCATGATGGTCCAAATGACTCTGAGATATATACTTAATTTCAGGTTTTTAAAAAATATATGGTCAAATGTAAAGAGAATTCTTTTTTAAAACCTACTGGAGCACTACAATCCACCTCTGAATTTAGAAGATTAATGGGAAAATTTCAGAACATAAGGCATCCCTCTGTTTAAAAGTAACACTTCTAAAAGAATTCAAGGGCAACCATCCTGAAAATCTTTTCATTGGAGGCAATTTCGACCTCTGAATGGCTTCTATCCCAATAGAGGTCATCTATGACACGAAGCAGTACCCAAGTTCATACTAATTCCAAAAGGGGGAGAAAAAAAAAAGTTGGGAATCTCGTCAGCTGATTGGGTGAGAAGTCACTAAACAATTCAACCTGGCTCATGGTATCAATAGATCCTGATTACATTTTAATACAAATGTGTTAAACAGTACATGTTGTATCCTGCTTCCCACATGAGATTTACATCACTCTCCTCACTTTTCCCCCCTTAGTTTTTTCCAGCCTCCCTCTGTACTCCTGTCTCTCTCCCCAGTCTACAGTTTTTGCACATTTAAGGTATGCCTACTTCTGTTTCCACTATTTTTTCTGCTCTTAATCAGGGTTGAGACTCTTCAAAAATGTTTAACGTCTCTGCTGTCTCAGAGATTCTCCATACTCCTTACATTCTCATCCCAAGGCCCACGCCCTCCCACCCCCTCGCCCCATTCTAGAACCTGGACTCCTCCCCACTCTCCATCCCTTATCTCCTGGCCTAAGATGCCCTTAACTTCTCCTCCCCGGCTGCGTACCTCCCCCCACCCAGGTTCCTCCCCAGGCTGGCAGCCTCAGCCATTCCAGAAATTGACAAAGAAGTTGCAGAGGGAGTGCCACTTCTCAGCACAGTAGGTCTCCGTGAGCTTCGCGTTCTCGTCCAGCCCGTCGGGATCGGGCCCGGTCCCCAGGGGTCGCTCCTGGTCTGGGTCCGAGGCCGCCTTCCTCTTGCCGCCGTTGGTCTCAGAGGGCTTCCCTCTGGGAGACGCGCCGGCGGGAAGTCGGGCCGCGCCGGCGGGAAGTCGGGCCCCTCCGGAGGGGCCGGGCGCGGGCTCCCGGAGGCGCCCCCGGCTCCTGGCGCGGGGCTTGGGATCCGGGGGGAAGCCCGCCGCAGTGGGGCGCGCGGGTGAGGACGCGTGGGGCACCAGGCGCAGCTCAGCGCCGTGGCCCTTCTTGCCCGCGCACACACGAGCCTTGAGCGGAGCGGGGTCCTGGCACGGCCGCCGCTTCTTGCGCAGCCCGCCCAGCACCTGCTTCCAGTAGTGCGCGCCGCGGGCGGCGTAGGCGGCGCAGCGCTCCGGCTCCCCGCGGTAGGCGCACTGGTGGCGCGCCCCGTCCGGGTCCTGGCAGCGCAGCGCCAGCTCGCTGCCCGCCGCGGGCCCCGGGGCGGGCAGCAGGAGCTGCCAGCTGCACGCGTGCCGCTCGGGGCTGACGAAGCGGCCGGAGGAGCCGCCCGCGGGACCCGGGGCCGGCTGGGCCGCGCTGCCTGCCGCCCCCTTGTCTCTCCGGGCGGCCACGAGGAGGCAGCCGCCCAGCAGCAGCAGCGGCAGCAGGAGCAGCAGCGGGACCGACGCTCGCTGCCTCCGAGGACTCATGGTCCGCGGGGTCTGCGCTCAGGTCGGATCTTCCGGGACGCCTGGGCGCTTCAGTGGTGGCAGGGCCAGGAGAGCAGCGTCCCTCGGACCTGGGCACAGAAGCAGAGACCGCTGCTGCAAACGCATCTACGAATTCCCCTTCCCACATCAGCCTGAGAGAGGCCCTCTGAGAAAATCTCTTACTGTCTGAAAAATCGTTTTAAATCTTTTTGAAACCCTGCGCGAAGACGAAAAGAAAGCGATCCCTGAAAATTGCCGCTTCCACCCCGTCCCTTCTTCACCCTCCAGTAAACTATCTACAAAAACATTTCAGATTATTTCTGGGAAACATGCATTTTGACTGTACTTTGGACTTACCGAGTTCTAGGAGAGGTGGTGGATCTTTATTAGGGTAGAGGGAATGACTGCGTGAGAGATTAGTCGGTCTTAGCCGGCTCCCAGTGAATGAACGTGTTATGAATGGGACAGGAGGGGCCTCCCCCACTGTGCCCCTCCCAGACTTCTCTCACACTGTGAGATTTCCCACCACCACACACATACATACACACCCCAAATGTATGATAGAAGTGACACTGGCATGAAATATACATCTTGTGTTTAGCTTCCCATGTTTAAAATAATCATGCAAATTTTAACAAGTCATTCTTTTCTTTCCTTTTACATATTTAACCATCCGAGCATAAAGTTAAACAGATGTAAATTTTAAGAGTTAATAAAAAATTTCATGTTAGAAACAAAACAACTGTCCGTGTTCTAAACCAGGCATTGCACTCTCATCATATCATTCTGAGTTCTATATTTTCACCCAGCACTTCCGTAGTGCTTCTTATCCTAATAATGTAATCTGAATAAAAATAATGAAATGTACTAATAAAAATGTATCCTAGTTTATTAATATACCGTAGTGTCCTGCAGTTCACCCAGGGATGAGCATTTGGGCTTTTGATTATTTTTAAATATTATAAATCGATTATAAAACTGCTTGCAAAAATTAGAAGTTTAAAAAAATAACTTAATTTGGATTATAGTTACAAGGTAATATTACCAATTCAAATGCTGTCATCTTTAAGAGTTAATGTATTCTTGAATCTTGAAATTTTTATATTTAAGCAAAGCTTAAAATATTCCATCTTTAAAAAAATGTTCTCAGTAACAAATGTGTTGTTTCATTTCAAGAGTTTGTAACACTTTATAATTGTTCTATACATGTGAGTATTTTCCTAAAACAATTACCCAAGATGTCAAGAAGTCTCATTGTATTTCCTAGTGTTTTACTGCAGACAGTATTTTCTATGACTGAACTCCTTTTTGGTATTGTATTTGAACAGTTATAATTTGATCACTTATAAAAACCAAAATATTTCAGAATTAGAAGAATGAATTTAGTATATGTGCTGCCGAAGCGAGCACTAGAAGAATGAATTTAAATATATGTTAGTATATATTAAATATATAGTAGTCTATACTGATCTAAGAATGGAAATTTTTATCTCTGGTGAGATCAGACAGATTAAATGACTTACCCAAGGTCACACATCATTTAGCGATAAAGCCACAAGCTTTCAGCAATCAATAACCTTTACATTTCAGTTTTGTATTACATTATCACTTTCCAAGTCAGTTATGTCTTTGTTACATCAATTCGATGTTTAATGAAAAGCAATTAGTACCTATGCAGTTAACAAATATTAATGTAAGTTTCATAAACAAGAGTAGCATATTAATGTACTTCAAAGATGGAAACTTCTCTCTTTCCCAGAAAACCATGTCTGTAGAGTAAAGCACCGCTAAGGAGAGTTACAGACTTGTCTGTTGCTCTGGCATTACTTCTGATCGGCTACTGAACGGAATTGGAATCGTTTCTCAGCTAAAGAGTGACATCTTGTGACATTCTGTACTAATTACAATGAAAAACTTGATTAATTTGAAAAGTCATAATCCTTAAGAGATTCCAGAGGCATTGTCAGAAACATTGTTCCCCGAGGAAAAAGGACACACAGATGTGCTCTGCCACGTCAGAGAGGGGTAATGTCTTACTACAAGTTACTTTTTATTAACTGTGGTAAAATATACATATCACAAAATTTACCATTTTAAACATCTTTCAGTGCACAGTTCAGCAGCATAAGTACATTCACACTGTTGTGCAACCTTCAGCGCCATCCATCTCCGGAACATTTTCTTGTCTTCCAAATGTACCCATTACACGGTAACTCCTCATGCCTGCCTTCCTTCACCTCCTGGCAACGGGCGTTCAACTTTCTATTTCTAGGAATTTGACTATTCTAGGTACCTCCTGTAAGTGGAATTAGATAGTATCTGTCCTTTTATGACTGGCTTACTTCACTTCGAATAATGTCTTCAAGGTTATTCCTTGCTATAGCATTTGTCAGAATGTCCTTCTTATTTAAGGCGGAGTAATACTCCGCTGTTTGTATACACCACATCTCGTTTGGCCATTCGTCTATTGACGGGCTCTTGAGTTTCTTCCACCTTTTGGCTCTTGTGAATGATGCTTCTCTGAACATGGCTGCACAAATATCTGTTTGAATTCCTGCCTTCAATTCTTTTGGGAATATACCCGGAGTGGAATTAATGGATCATATGGTAATTTTATTTTTAACTTTTTGAGGAAACCCCATACTGTTCCCATAATGGGTGCACCATTTTACATTCCCTGTAACAGTGCACAAGTGTTCCAATTTCTCCAAATCCTTGTCAATGCTTCTTATTTTACTGTTTGCTTGCTTGCTTGGTTTTGTTATTATAATAGCCATCCTAATAGGTGTGAATTGACATCTCATTGTGGGTTTTTTTTTTAAGTTTATTTATTTTTGAGAGAGAGAGAGCAGAGGAAGGGCAGAGAGAGAGAATCCCAAGCAGACTCCCTGCTGCCAGCACTGAGCTGGATGATGAGCTTGAACCCATGAACCGTGAGATCATGACCTCAGCAGAACCTGGACCTCTTGAAGTCCTTTGCCCATTTTTTAATCAGGTTGTTTTTGTTGTTGTCTTTGAGTTGTAGGAGTTCTTTATATATCTAGATGATAACCTCTTTTTCAACATATTTTTAAAGATTTTATTTTTAAGCAATCTCTACAACCAACATGGTGCTCAAACCCACAACCTCAAGATCAAGAGTTACATACTCCACCAACTGAGCCAGGTGGGCGCTCCTAGATATTAACCTCCTATGGATATATGACTTACAATATTTTCTCCCATTCTATAGGTTGCCTTTCACTCTGTGGATAGTGTCTCTTGATGCACAAAAGTTTTAAATTTTGATGTAGTCCAAGGGAAGACACTATTTAAAATATCGTGATGTGACATATGTAAGAAAACATGAAATATGTGCCTTAATATTGATTTTAAAAATGATCTTGCTCACATCAATGATCCAACAGGGCTGTTTGGATTCATACTAGGCTACCTAGTAGTTTAGGATGGGATGAATTTCTTGATAATTTCAGTGATTACCTGCTTAGTCCTGCCCTGTGAACTGTACGAAGGAAATATATTACCATAAGGAACAGTCTATGAGGTACCTCCTTCCCTTCTAGAGGTTAGCTGCAGCACCTGACTCAATAAATTTCTGAGGTAATAGGCCTCCTGCATTTTGGTTTTTTTTCTTTATTTTTTAATTTTTTAAAAAATCTTTGTTTTTGAGAGAGAGACAGAGAGACAGAGTGCAAGGGGGGGAGGAACAGAGAGACAGGGAGACACAGAATCCGAAGCAGGCTCCAGGCTCCAGGCTCCGAACTGTCAGCACAAAGCCCAACGCGGGGCTCAAACTCACAAACTATGAGATCATGACCCAAGCCCAATTCGGACGCCCAGACAACTGAGTCAACCAGGTACCCCATTTTCTTTTCTTTTTAAAGTAATCTGTACACCCAACGTGGAACTTCAAACTCATGACTGCGAGTGGAGATCAAGAGTTGCATGCTCTATCAACTGAGCCAACCAGGTGCTTCAGGCATCTTAAGACCACATAATATTTCTGGGAGAAAAAAAAAAAAAAGACCACATAATTCTTTCTGTATGTAAAATCACCTTTTCACAGTTGAATATTCAAATTTCGTTTGTTTTATCTGTATTTGCCTAATCTTGCAAATTGTATTGTAAAGTTTTTAGACAAGGATGATTTTTTTAGTTCTTTTGTAACTAATATAGTGTTCAAGGCAAAAAGTTGATTGCTTGAACACTCACACATTGCTGGTTGGAGTATAAAGTGGTACAATCACGTTAGAAAACTGCTTGACATTTTCTTATAAAGTTAAATACTTTATGATCCAACCATTCTACTTCTAGATATCTACCCAAAGTGAACAAAAACGTATGACCACAAAAAGACAGGTAAAAGAATGTTCATAGTACTTTATTCATTGTAATAGACTCAAAGTGGAAACAAACTAATTATCCATCAACAAGTGAGTGGATAAACAAATTGTAATAAGAAATCTGTTTATTATCTGTTTGTAAAAAGGAATGAACTGCTACAGCATGCAACAATTTTGAGATTAATCTTAAAACCGTAGTGTTGATCAAATGAAGCCAGACAACAAAAGACAGACACAAAATGTATGATTGCATCTATATGAAGTTCAAGAGCAAACAAAACTAATCAATGGTGGGGGGAAAAATCAGAACAGAGCTGCCTCTGGGGGATGAATGATGGCTTGTGTTAGCCATGAAGGGATATAAAGGAACTTTCTAGGGGTTATATATTTCTAGGGCAACATATTATATTTTGGTAGAGGTGTAGGTAACACCTAAGATTTATATATTTTATTACATGTCAGTTTTACCTAAAAAAGAAGCCAAACCTGTAAACAATTATTCCACCTAAGTTAATGATACCCATGTTTTGTGTTTAGGGATAAAATGTATTGATGCTGGCAACTTGTTTTTAAATGTATAAAAAAAATCTGGATGATATGAATAGAAAGACATGAGGAGTAGATAGTTATGTTATAAAGCAAATATAGTAAAATGTTAACTGTAGAATCTAGGTGGTAGGTATATGGGTGTTCACTGCATAATTTTTTTCAACATTTCTGTATTTTTGAAATATTTTATAACAATTGTAAAAATAGGAAAAAAAGCAATTCAAAAATTATATTCCTACAATTAAGAATTAACATATATTAATGTCTTGTTGTATATGTGTTCAATGTTTTTTAAAGAAAAAAATGTTACATAACTCTTATATTTTCATTATTCCTATCGAATCCCATTTTCCTCCCACCCTATGCCCAGAATTTTTATCATAAGTTGGGGTGTATTCTTTCAATCCACTTGTAATAACTTTTTATGTTTATACACATACATGTAAAGTTCATGTCAAATATATTCATTGCAGCTTTATTTATAATAATGCAAAATTGGAAAAACCTAAATATCAGTCAGTAGAGAAATGAATAAATTATGGCTTTTTGTATAATGGACTAGATCTTAGAAACATAATGTTAATTAATTGGTTAATTAAAAATGAGCTTATAAATGACACTTCTTATTGTTTATGGATATATATATATATATATATAACAAAACGATAAAAACATGGACAAGAAGTATACACACAAACTTCCTAACAGTTATTTTTGAGAAGGTAGGGAGAAGAATGGGATTAGAGAGGAGTAAAAGACCTTGATTACATCTTTTTTTTTAATATTTAAAATGTTTTTATTTATTTTTGAGACAGAGAGAGACAGAGCATGAGCAGGGGAGGGGCAGAGAGAGGGGGAGACACAGAATCTGAAGCAGGCTCCAGGCTCTGAGCTGTCCTCACAGAGCCCGATGCGGGGCTCAAACTCACAGAGTGTGAGGTCATGACCTGAGCTGAAGTCAGACGCTTAACTGACTGAGCCACCCAGGCGCCCCACATCTTTAATTTCTTGAAAATTTATCTGAAACAAATATGGTAAAATATTAACACATGTTAAACCCAGAGGATAAGTACATGGGTGGATTTTATTCTATTTTTCTGTGTATTTAAAAGAATTCATAATTAAAAATATAAATACTATTGCTTTGTAAGTATAGTTTTTAGAATTTATAGAAATTTTATGGTATCGTGCATATTGTTCCATATCTTGCTTTTTTTTACTTATGGTTTTGAGCTTCATCTATTTTTTTTATGTTTATTTATCTATTTTTGAGAGAGAGAGCAGGGGAGCGGCAGAGAGGGAGGGAGAGAATCCCAATCAGGCTCTGCGCTGTCACAGCAGAACCCAACATGGGGCTCAGTCTCACAAACTGTGAAATCTTCACTTGAGCTGAGATCAAGAGTCAGACACTTAACTGACTGAGCCACCCAGGCATTCCAAGCTTCATCCATATTGGCATATGTAGATCTAGTTAATTTATTTAATTGCTGCTGTTGGCATGTCACTATATGGCTATATTACATTTAATTTATCCATCACTCTACTGACGGATATTTAAATCATTTCCAGGTTTTCTAGATGACAAACAATGATGCAGTAAACACCCTTGTAGAGATCTTCTTGTGTACAAGAATGCTTCCTTAGAGCAGTGGTCTTTGAACTAGAGTATATGTACCACTAAGGATACCTAAAAACTTTTCAAGAAATGTATAGGCTTAAGTAGATTTTTAAAAAAATGCAATTTCAAGGGCACCTGGGTGGCTCTGTTGATTAAGCCTCTGGCTCTTGGTTCCCACTCGGGTCATGATCTCATGGTTCATGAGTTTGAACCCCACATCAGGCTCTGTGCTTATGGTGTGGAGCCTGCTTGGGATTCTGTCTCTCCCGCTCTCTCTGCCCTTCCCCTGCTTGTGCTCTCTCTCTCTCACAAAATAAATAAATAAACATTAAAAATGTTTTTAAATAAAAAGAAAAGAAAAACAGAACTCTAAAACTATCAGGAAATTATATTGAAGAATATTTGATCGTGGGATAGGAAAGGATTCCTTAATGCATCTCTTATCATATTTGCCATTGAGGAAAAAATAGGTAAACTTGAACTCACTAAACCATAAAACTTGTATATTACGAAAGCAAAACACACAAGGAAAGGGGACAGGGTGGGGTGGGGGGAAAATTGGTTTCCATGAGTCTCTTTTTTAAAAACAGGAAAGGACTTTCTTAGAAGCTGACAGCAAACTTTACAACAAAGTGTGCAGAATTAGGTCACACACCTATCATAACTAAACTAACCATTGGCAAAGGGAATGGAATTATCCTTAGACTACCCAGAGGATAAGAATAGAGTCAGCTTCTGAGACAACCTTTTCTGAGAGACCTGGAACGATGGCTGCTTCACCTCCAGGCATCATAAATCCAGGAAAACAAAGGAGTAAGAGGTAATGTTTGTCTCAAGAAAGAAGAAAGTCTTCCCACTAATTCTTAGCAGACTTATATCTCATTGGCCAGAACTATGTCATGTGGCCACTATAACTGCAGGGGATGCTGGGAAGATAGTGGAATGATACATCCACTAATTTTATCCTTCCTTCTCATGTGATCAAAAGGAGTTTGATATGAACAGAAAAGTGTAGATTATCCAGTTAAATTAACTAGACTTTCACATCAAAGTTATTAGGACTACATAGTGTTGCCTCATGCTTAAATTTTAAAAACAAAAATTTAGGGGGTGCCTGGCTGGCTCAGTCTGTAGAGCATGTGACTCTTGATCTCAGGGTGTTAAGTTCAACCCCCACATTGGGTATGGAAAAAACTAAAAATAATAAGAATAAATAAAAATATATAAAAATGTACATGTAGTAAATATTATATAAAATCTCAAATGAGATTTGAAATAGATGATAACTATGCCTTTCGTTAGTCAACTGAGAGAAAGGCAATTGTGAAAGGAGGTATAAAAGGAGAACCAGAGTAATACTCCAACCATAGGTCCATATGCATGCCTATGGTCGAGATAAACAGGTGGAGGAAAACATGGACACAGAGGTTGAGGATCTTGAAATTGAAAATTTTTAAAGTTTATCCATTTATTTTGAGAGAGAGAGAGCGAGCATACGTGCAGGGGAGGGGCACAGAGGGAGGGAGAGAATCCCAAGCAGGCTCTGCACTATCAGCACAGAGCCTGATGTGGGGCTCCAACTCACGAACCATGAGATCATGACCTGAGCCAAAACAGAGTTGGACGCTTAACCGATTGAGCCACCCAGGCAACCCTATTTTATTAAGAAAAACATTTAAAAAAAAATTTTTTTAACGTTTTATTTATTTTTGAGACAGGGAGAGACAGAGCATGAACGGGGGAGGGTCAGAGAGAGGGAGACACAGAATCTGAAACAGGGTCCAGGCTCCGAGCTGTCAGCAGAGCCCAACGCGGGGCTCGAACCCACGGACCGCGAGATCATGACCTGAGCCGAAGTCGGCCGCCCAACTGACTGAGCCACCCAGGCGCCCCAAGAAAATTTTTTTTAATGATTATTTATTTTTGAGAGAGAGACAGAGAGAGAGCGAGCACAAGTGGGGGGGGGGGGGAGAGAGAGAGAGAGAGAGAGAGAGAGAGAGAGAGAGATTGAGAAACCGAAGCAGGCTCCAGGCTCTGAGCTGTCAGCACAGAGCCTGACACGGGGCTCAAGTCCACGAACCATGAGATCATGACCTGAGCCGAAGTCCGGCATTTAACTGACTGAGCCACCCATATGCCCCTATTTTTTTTTTTTTTTTTTTTTGTAAAGTAAGTTCTACAGCCAACCTGGGGCTTAAACTCACAACCCTGAGATCAAGAGTCACGTGCTCTACCGACTGAGCCAGCCAGGCACCCCTAGTATAGAACTTTTTCTACTTTTAGTAGAAGTTTTTCACTTTTAAAACTTTAATCCATCTGAGATTTCTTTTGGGATATGGTATGAAGTAGGGATTTGATTTTTCCCTGCACATGGAGAGCCAATTTTCCATCATTCTTTGTTCAATAGTTTGTTCTTTTTCCATTGATTTTTGAAACCACCTTTCTGCTGGTAAAAAATAAGAGCTAATATTTATTTAGCACTTAATATTTTTTAAGTGTATCATGTATCACTCATTTAATCCTTACCATAACTTTACAGAGTACAGGTTCATAATCCATTATTTACAATTCTGAAACTGAAAAGGATCTAAAAACCATACTTAAAAAAATTAATTTGGCAGCAAAACCTGGCCTGACCTGGCATAGAGCTATTTACAGTCTTTGATTTATTCCTGTTAATATGGCTATTCATACATTTTGCTGCAGAGCTATAAATGTATTTGATTATAGGGTGTTGCCCTAGGAGTTGTTGGGGTATGACATAATATAAGGTATATGCATTGGATTACTAAATCCAATCAGAACCTAAAATCTAAATCTAAATCTTAAAAAAACCTTTAAATTCAGAAAACCACGTGACAGGGATTTCAGATATGTGTTGTGAACCAGTATAATGATCATCCCCATTTCACAGACGATGACATGGAGACATAGAAGTTAAGTCTCTTGCTCAAGGTCACATAGTTAACAAAAAGAATAATCGATGTCATTAATAATATTTTTGCGTGCTTACTGTGGCAGTCACTTGGCTAAATGCATTTTATTCATTATCTCATTTAATCCTCACTACCACCCTAAGAGGTCCTATTATTATCCCCATTTCACAGATGAAAGAATTGAAGCTAAGAAAGGTTACATGACTCCCCTGGACACACAGCTGTTAAGTGTGGTGAGGAAGGATTTAAAGTCAAGTCAGTCTGATATCAATATATTTGATTATTACACCATCCCTTACAAACCCATGATATTAGTCATTTCCTCTCTTCTAAATGTCATTTAGAACTATGTATCTACTCACCTCTTGGATTATTACAGAGTCATATTTTTAAAATATAGATCAGGTCATTTTATTCACATGTTAAAACTCTCCTATGACTTTCTACTGCATCTAGAGTGAAATCCAAATTCCTTACGATGCCCCCTTTCTATCTCTCCCAGTTTGTTTCCCAACACAGTAAACTTCTCTTTGGCTTTTACACTAGGTGTATCCTCTACCTGAAAGTCTCCCCGGATCTTTACACAGCTGGCTCCCTTCCGCCATTCATGCCTCAGGTTAGGTGCCTCCTGGTTTTTCCTTTATTACCCAGTCTAGAGTCTAATCATCCTAGAGTCTAATTTATCCCAGCATTTGGTTTTACATGGAATATAAACATGATGTTGTTTTTTTTTTTTTAATGTTTTTATTTATTTTTGAAGGAGAGAGAGAGACAGGGCATGAGCTGGGGAGGAGCAGAGCAAGAGACAGACATAGAATTTGAAGCAGGCTCCAGGCTCTGAGCTGTCAGCACAGAGCCCAATGCAGGACTCAAACTCATGAACTGTGAGATCATGACCTGAGCTGAAGTCGGATGCTTAACCGACTGAGCCACCCAGGAGCCCTGTAAACATGATGTTTTCTTGTTTATCTGTTTACTCTTTTTATTTCCGTTAGGGTGTAAGTTCAACCAGAGTGGGCACCCTGTCTGTTTTGGTTTCTTTTGAAGCTTCAATCTCTAGTAGAGGTCAGCAAGTGGTAGATACTAAATTTTGGCTGAATAAATAAATGTAGTGCATAATCAGTTAAGTAGGTACCTGCTTGTCAGTTTCAGTGGTGGGAAATACATTGAGAAGGCGGGTGTGAAAAGACCATGAAATGTGAAGATACTTAAACATCAGTTTAATCAGATGTTGTCTAACGTACAAACAGTGCCTAGTGAAGTGTCTTGACACAGAGCAGGTGCCAAGTAAATATTTGTTGAATAAATGAACGACAGTAAATATTACTAACTTGGATCTTGGGCAAATTATTTAAACTTTCTGTTAGTTTCTTCACCTCTAAATTCAAGATTAAAATTTACTTTACAGGGTTGGCCTAGGAATTATGAGATAATGCATGCCAAATGCCTACTACATAGCAGGCACTTGTTAGTTTCTTTCCCCTTAATATACTAATTTGTGGTTTACAAATTTCTTGTAAGCTCCCCTAGATACATGACCTCATTTTATTTCCATAACCTTCTACAGTACTTCTCACTAGCTTCATTCTATAGATGAAAACCAGACTCAGGGGTTGAGACATAGAGTCTTCAGGTAATGAGACGCCAATGGACAAGTTTTATATACAGAGTGACACGATAAAAGCAGTGTTTTTGAATATTCATCTGCTTGTGGCCTCTAAGATGGGCTCGGCTACAGAAGCTGGAGAAATACTTTGGCCACTATCATAAAAATCAAGTTTAAGGTGGTAAGGACCTGCACTAAGTGACAGAAGAATGTTTGAAATCAAAACGAACTAAGGGACTGAATAGCCACATTAGCAAAAAAAAAAAAAAAAAAAAAAAAAAAAAGAGGGCTGGAAATTTTTACCTCTGGTTGAGAAAATTATGGTACCTACAACATAAACAGGTAAGAAGTCAAACTTGGTTTGGCAAAATGGTTGGCGGAAGACCTTTCCTACAATAGCTACGCAGAACTTCTGGCAAATATGGCAAACACCGGAGCCGTGTCCTAAGTGCCACTGCAGATCTTTATTGCTTTCACCCTCCCACTGGCATCGCCACCTGGAGCAGAGCATCATGCCCAAGGTCTTTCGGATCCTGCGTTCTCTAGCAATCTGGTGGGCTGAGGGTGAGGGCAGTAAAGGAATTAGAAACCAAGTTTTTGAACTTCCAGAACCTTGGCTAAATCGCCTTCTTTCCCTTCTAGGAAATAAGGGGACCCTTATTTATCTTTCCTGCGTCGCTAATGACAAACAGATGACCACAAACGTTTTCTCCCAGGCGCATGCCGCCAAGCAAAAACTGCTCGCACTCCTCGGCCTCACCCTCCGTAGCAAAGGCCCTGGCGGTGAGCTGACGTCACTTCCGGCGCGCTGACGCTCAGTCCGGCGTGCCGACGCCTGCGTCAGCAAAGAGCGGGGCTGGGGGCCCCCGGTTTGAAGTCGTGTGGGTCGGAGGACTGCCGCCTCCGCCGCCGCCTCAGACCCTTGCTCCCCGGCCGCGGCGGGGACGAGTTCGGGCAGGCGGCGGGGCAGATGCTCCAGGGCCCGCGGCGGGACACCCCGCGCCGCACCGGCCGCTCCCTTCTGACCGCGGCCTGGGCCTGCGCCGCTCTGCTCTCTGGAAACTAGCGCCTCGGCGGCGCGGCGCGTAGCTCGCGGGGAGCTCCGAACCGCCGGCGCCCGGCCATGGCGGTCTCCAGGTGGGTCTCGCTCCTGACGAGCGGACGGGAAGGTGGCCCAGGCGAGGCACGGTCCCCTCTCGGTGTCCCCACTCCTACCTAGATAGGGTCGGTTCCCATTGTCACTGGGCTCGGGCGCCTTCTTCCACAGACTTCGGAGTTCGCCCCAACGTCTGCGAGGGTTTGGGCTCGAGTTACTCCTCGTAAATCGGTTCAAAATGTCTTTTTCTTGTTGAATAGACCCCGTGCCACGTTAGAGCTAGTGTTTCTCTTTCCTCACCATGCTTCTCTTCTCTGGTTTCTCTTCCTTCTTTCAGTTCTAGAGCCTGTTACCTCTCTTAGTGTTCTAAGGCAGATCCCTAACCTCCATTTCATGGGAAAACTTGGTAATAACTGTCGAGGTCTGGGAGCGTTGAATTACTGTTGTCTAAATGAACTTCTAATTATGTTAGAAATTATCTGTGGCTTTAGGGATATGTTCTTTATGAGGACTTTTTTCTTACGGTATAATTCTTTTGTTCAACAAACATTCAGCCGTCAGGAATCTTTGGCAAGTTATTCTGATAGCACCGTCTTTCTTAACTAAGGCGTGAAAGTTATCACAGATCTTAAATTATTTTAAAATAATGTTGCCTATCAACAGGAAAGACTAGGAAACCTGCAGACCAACCAATAAGACGTAAGGCTATGGGAGGAAAGTCCTTTCCTTCAGTATGATAGGATGGTGGGAAAACTTTGTTAGAGGTTTGGTTTTGGAAGTGTAAGTAGGGGGATAGTCCCTGTGGTAGCAGTCAGGAATCACCACATTCACTAGAGTTGATAAAGTAAGCTTTCGTGAGAACTGGGTCTTTCTACCACTTAGGCTAAAGGAAGCAAGGGTAGTTCAGAAAACAAATAGTTTTCATTCATTTTTTTACAGTTAATTGGACACCTTCCTTGACACCATAGATACTCAAGCTCTGTCTGTTTTGCAAGTGAAGAGAAGAACCCACCCCTCCCAGACTCCCTAGATAACTGATGAGATCGTGTGTGGGAGAAGTCCCTGGGAGTTAATTTAAGGGGGTTGCGAGGTACCTGTAGTATGGAGCATCTAATTTTTATTTCATAGATTAATTGAATCCATTCAGTGTGAGGAAATTCTTATTTTGGGATATATAAAATTGCCTTGAAAGAATAGAATGGCATTTAAAATTTTTGCAAGTACTGGAAGGTGTATCTTCTAATTTGTTACCTCCCATGTAAATGTATACATTATAAATACATAGATACATCAACTTAATATGAGATTTGTTTAACAGGTGATACAATGTTTAAGAGAATGAGTAGCTCTTGAAATTTCTCTTAGAGCAGACCACGTTTTCACAGTATTGGATGTAGTTTTGTAGAGACAAAAGGAAAGTATTTAAAAAGAGACTAATCTGCTTGGCCTATGCTAATCTATTTACAGAAGTTTAGGGCACCTAAATTTCTGAATGAATGGGTTTTGAAAGCTGCTGTCTTTTGTTCTTGATACTGGATTTCAAAGAGTGGTGCTCTTTTTTAATGTAGATTCTTTGCCAAAATTCTGTTAAATTCTACTTTTAAAAATTTTGAGAAAAAAGCCTGTCCTAGTTGTATGAAAAAGCTATTCCTGTGTATATTTTGGTCATATGATCATTCAAGGAAGAAACTTTTGAGACACTGTGTCTGTGTTTTGGGATACCATCAGTCCTTGCCTTTTTAATTTGCAGATTCACTTTGAATAGCAAACTTTAATTTCAAGCTGGCCTTCTTTGTACACTAAGCACGTTTCTTTACTAATTAAATTTCCTTTTTCCCCTGTTGGTGTGTGCTTGTAGAATACAGACTTATTTTGATATTTTATGCAGAATAGGTGGAAGATAGCTCAAGAGGTAAAAGTCATATTTGCCAGAATCATATCTAAAACATTTTTTTGCACTGTAATATTTTTAGGACCTTGTAAATATTTCCAGCAGAAGGGAAATGATTAGCTGGTACCATCATTCCCTCTAATTGTCAGGTTCAGGAATCTGGGAATAATAAACGATTTCTCCCCCCATCCAACCAGTCACCAAATCCAATCCTGTTAATCTATCTTTCCAGTCTTTCTCTGGCCAGTCTTCTTTCTTTCCATACCAGTTACCACAATCCTGCTCCTACCACCATCATCTCTAATCCAAGACACCTACAACAGCAGCCACTTGTCTTCCTGCCTCCCATGGCATCTCTAATTTTTTTTTGTAACTTTTTTTTTAAGTTTTTAAATTTATTTTTGAAAGAGGGAGAGAGAGTGAATCCCAAGCAGCCTCCAAGCTGTCAGCGCAGAGCCGGATGTAGGGCTTGATTTCATGAACGCGAGATCATGACCTGAACCGAAGTTGATGCTTAACCGACAGAGCCACCCAGGTGCCCCTGTAATTTATTCTTCACTTCAGCTATATTATTGCTAATATGCAAATTTTACTGTCATTTTTCTGCTTAAAACCTTTTAGTTGTTTTCTTTTGCCTTAGCATGAGTACAAAATAGATTCTTTGTGATCTTGTTCCTGCTTCACCTTTTTAGCTTCATCACCTTATATCAGGTTCTCTGTATCTCTTGCATCTCTCTCTCTCTCCCTCTCTTGCTCTCTCTCCTCTTCTTTCCCTTTCATTTTGAATCTGTGTTCTCACCTCCCATTCTTTCATTCTGGAACACTTCTTTCCTACCCCCCACCCCAAGTCTAACCTTGGTTTTTGGGTCTAAGCTTATATGTACTTAGGGAAGCTTTTTCTAGTTTTACTTCATCTGAGTTACTTGCACCAATATGTACTTCTGTCAGTCATAATATCATATTTTGTAATTGTTTAATTATTCTCCCTGCTTGGATTTACATGCACTCTGGAGAGAAGGAAATATGTCTGATCTTTCTATTCCCAGCAGAGTGCCTGGCTCTTAGTGTCCTATACACTTTTTTTTTTTTTTTTAAATGAATGAGTGATTTTGTTTCTTGTTTTAATAGCTGTCATGATTTTACCATAGTTTATGTATATAGTAGAATATTTCCAGTGTTTTTCAGTGAGTCCTTGTAGTTTAGCTATAGTTTTTCCCCAGGAGGACAAACTTTCACCACAGCTTTGAATATCAGCCAGGATTATAATTTTAAAAACATAATGTTATCAGAAAAGTTTATAATAGGGGCGCCTGGGTGGCGCAGTCGGTTAAGCGTCCGACTTCAGCCAGGTCACGATCTCGCGGTCCGTGAGTTCGAGCCCCGCGTCAGGCTCTGGGCTGATGGCTCGGAGCCTGGAGCCTGTTTCCAATTCTGTGTCTCCCTCTCTCTCTACCCCTCCCCCGTTCATGCTCTGTCTCTCTCTGTCCCAAAAATAAAATAAAAAATGTTGAAAAAAAAAAATTTAAAAAAAAAAAAAAAAAAGAAAAGTTTATAATATAGTACAATTCTATGATAATGTGGTCTTGTATAATGCAAATTCGATATAATACAACCTTGTACTTTGTGATTAAATTTTTTAGACCCTACTTACAGTTTTATAAAGGCCTTGTTTTACTGTACATTGAATTGTAAGAATGTGGCAAAATTATCAAATACATGGCCAACTATTGATTTGTGGGAGAGTTAAGTCTTACAAACAAGCTTTGATACTCTAAAAATGCAAATACAATTGTAGTATTTGAAGTTCTCTGTAAAATGCAGAGAAGTATTACTGAAAAATGTACGATTCCTTTAGACTCTTTTCTTAAACGTTTTTATTAAGTAATCTCTACACCATTGTGGGGCTTGAACTCATGACCCTGACACCCCAAGGTCAAGAGTTGCATGTTCTTCTGACTGAGCCAGTCAGGCATCCCTTCCTTTAGACTCTTAATGTAGGAGTTGAGAACAATGTTGCCCTTAAGATGTGAATGCTGGAAAGTCAGCTAAGCTCATTCATGAGCTACTTGCTCCCACAAAACCAACCTCAGCAAAAAGACATTAATATACATTACAGCTTTCAGTGTTGCTTGTCAACAGCTGAAATAATAATTGTTAAATCTTTGAATGCTGCTGTTTTGCCTTGTGAACCTTTCTCCCAGTAACATTTATCACTTGGTTGGGCCATCAACAGTAAAGGCAACCTTAGAGAAATTAAGACTTATGTTCATTACAGAAGGTGGTGAACCCGTGGGCGTTAATGTTACCTTCCACAAGTTACTACAGGATTTTTTTTTAAGGTTGTTTATCATACCTTTGCCAGTTTATGCCACAGTTGGTTGAACTGACCCTTGTACTTTGACTAGCTAATATGAACATATTTTTCCCTTGATCATATAAATTAAAAAATATAATTTAGAGAATTTTTCCTCATTGATCTAAACTATAAAGGTCATGTCTAAAATGTCTAGACAGTAATTATGATTTGCCTGCATTATTAGACTCTGCATTATTTGTATCTGAAGTCTGTGACATATTTTTGCATTTGAAAATGATGCACTGTTCAGAGAAGTTTCTGGAAAAAAGGGATCATACCCTCTTATGGAAGAAACAAATTACTACATTTGATCAGAACTTTGCTCAGTTTTGTTAATTCTCTCTGTACTGCTGATACTTCAGAGAAACGTGTTTCAACAGTCCTGTTCTGCCAAATAAAAGGAAGTTTCTTAATGTGGGGGAAGTTCCAGTGGATCCTTCCTACTGACATGCTAAATGATACTCATGATCTCTAGGACAGCACAGGTTTCTTGTGTTTGCTCGTCCTTTTCCTCCATTACTGCTAATTTCAATTCATTATAGGATTGACAGAAGGAACTATTGTAAATTACAATATGTCAAATATTTCATACTAAAAAAAAGTTAGGGACAAAAAAGCCAGGAGAGGGAGAAGAGGTATATAGAAGCTTTTACATTTCAATCTGTATAGTTTCCTTTGGTTTATTCCTCAAAGGGTTTTGTTGTTGTTAAATTGTGATAAAGTACACGTAACATAAAATTCACCGTTTTAGCCATTAAAGTGCACAATTTTGTATGAACTTATAAAATAACATATTCCTTCTGAAGAACCTAGATGTTATTATTTTTTTTTTCCATTGGAATTGTGGATCTTGGAATTTTTATTTTTATTTATTTATTTTTTTGGTACAAATACATTTATTTTTTAAATTATTATTATTTTTAAAATTTACATCCAAATTAGCGTATAGTGCAACAATGATTTCAGGAGTAGATTCCTTAGTGCCCCTTACCCATTTAGCCCATCCCCCCTCCCACAACCCTTCCAGTAACCCTCAGTTTGTTCTCCATATTTATGTCTCTTATGTTTTGTCCCCCTCCCTGTTTTTTGTATTATTTTTGTTTCCCTTTGTCTCTTGATGTCCTCATATGAGTGAAGTCATACGATTTTTGTTTTTCTCTGACTGACTAATTTCACTTAGCATAATACCCTCCAGTTCCATCCACGTAGTTGCAAATGGCAAGATTGCATTCTTTTTGATTGCTGAGTAATACTTCATTGTATATGTGTGTGCACACGTGTGTGTGTGTGTTTATATATGTGTATATATATGTACACACATACATACCACATCTTCTTTATCCATTCATCCACTGATGGACATTTGGGCTTATTCCATACTTTGGCTATTGTTGATAGTGCTGCTATAAACATTGGGGTGCATGTGTCCCTTTGAAACAGCACACCTGTCTCCCTTGGATAAATACCTAGTAGTGCCATTGCTGGGTCTAGAATAGTTTTATTGAACCTAGATGTTATCTTTAAGATAAAGTAATGCAAAAGACTGTAGCTTGATGGATGGATCAAGAATGGAGGTTAGAAAAAAATGTCCTGGAGAAAATAACTCAGTTTGATTGTACTTTTTCAGCATTCATTTAATGAGTATTTGTGGAATGCTTTCTATGTTCTAGGTGTTAGAAATACAACAGAACAAAAACGGAATCCCCATTTTAAGAAATTCATGTTCTACTGTGGTAGTGGGGGAATGCAATTTATTCTAGCATGCACCTGGCCTTCCACCTGGCTTTGGTTTGGTTTCATATCTTCATATTGATTCTCAGTTTTGTCTGTGGTCTTAACTAATCTTTCTGGTTTAAAGAATATGCCATTAACATAGTTTCAGATTACCCACGTTATGATCTAGAAGGTATACATTTAAAAACAGCGGTCTAGAGAATTTCTTGGAAGTTGTTTCTTTTGACCATAACTTTCTTGTTTAATAATAATATGTGAGACTTTATAATACAGTGTTCATATCAGGTATTTACTTTCTTATTTCCTAAGTCACACAGAAAAGTAAAAAATTCGAACAGTTTGTTTTAAATTTTACTGGACTTTTGTTAAATGTGAAAATGTGTAACAAACTGGACAGACTTGACTGATCATTCTCTTCGTTAAGGTGAGGTATTCTCCTAGTTGACCTTATACTATTTTTCAAAGATGCTTAATTTAAATTCTGAGAATATTGAGGTTGGAAGTAGATTGAAGAAGTTATTTTTATACCCCCTGCCTTTTTTTTTTTTTTTTTAAGTAATCTCTACCCCCAACTTGGGGCTCCAACTCACAATGCCGAGATCAAGAGTTGCATGCTCTACTGGGTGTTATATGTAAGTGATGAATCACTAAATTCTAATCCTGAAATCCTGAAATCATTATTACACTATATGTTAACTAACTTGGATTTAAATTAAACCACAACAGTAGTAAAAAACAGTGTTAAAAAAGATTGAGTTGGGCTCAATGTCATGCCCCTAAATAAACAAAAAAACTGACATACTGAAGAAATAATCATTTAGTAAAGCCTCTGGAATTAGGAGGGAAAAAAAAAGAGTTGCATGCTCAACTGACTGAGCCAGCCAGGCGCCTATACCTTTTCTTCCCCGCTTTAATCTTCAAATGACCAAGGAGTTGGGAACACAACATATACTTCTTTATTTTTTTATTTGTTAAAATAATTTTTTTAAATGTTTATTATTTTTGAGAGAGAGACAGAGACAGAGAGCAAGCAGGGGAGGGACAGAGAGAGGGAGACACAGAGTCAGCAAGCAGGCTCCAGGCTCTGAGCTTTCAGCACAGAGCCCAATGCAGCGTTTGAACTCACAGACTGTGAGATCATGACCTGAGCTAACGTTGGCTGCTTAATCGACTGAGCCACCCAGGCGCTCCAGCATATACTCGTTTAATAAATGAGTGATGAAGTAGTAACCTAGGATATAGTTCAAAATGTCTATGATATTCTTCCATATCTTTTTATATCTTTACTTCATTATGCAAACAGCTGAAGAGAAGAGGGGTTAGGTTGCACCTGCCTGAATAACCTTTACAAACTTCCATGTACTTTCTTTTTTCTAGGCAGCCTTTAGAGCACTTGCCTGTAGTCACAGGTTGGTAAACAAAACATGAATCATGTCTTGTATAATTCTCTCTGAATTAAAGTCCAAATTGAAAATGGGCCAGATTTCTTATCAGTAAATTCATAACCAGTAGGTATTGTCAAATATAATTGCCTTATGTTTTATTTATTTTTTCAGTCTTTGGTACCTTTCATACAGCTTGACATCTATTACTTCTTTCTGCTCCATCTGTCTGTCCTTCAAAGAATGAAGAATGGCATTTTTCCCCCCTACTAGCTATTCTGCAAGAGAAGGTTTAGTTATAAGAAATATTGTGGGGCTCCTGGGTGGCTCAGTCGGTTAAGCATCCACTTCTGCTTAGATCATGATCTCACAGTTTGTGAGTTTGAGTCCCGAATCTGGTGAACACAAGCCCTGCTTCTCTCTCTCTCTCCTTCCTCCTCTCCCTCCCCGCCCCCTGCTTGCCCACTTGCACGCTCCCTCTCTCTCAAAAAGTATTGGTGTAAGTACTGTGTTTCCTCAATTAGCCCTTCTTTTAACTTCCTTTCTCTTCTGACCACTTAGCTTCCATCACATCTCTCCCTCACCAAGGGCCCTATCTGCCCTCCAACATGGTACTGACCCTGGCTCATGCCCCTTCTCCTTCCCCCACCAGTTCACTATACCAGCCTTTTCCATTGAGTCCTGACCCTGATGCTTACCCTGCTTGCTCATAGCTGGCTACCCCAGGGTAACAGATCATACTGCCCTCTTGTCAGATCCTGGTCTGCTCATCCCTTTGTTCTTCCTTTTGTGTGGTGTTTATTCTGCTGTTTTGGATAGATGAAGGGAGAACTCCACAAACAAACAAACAAAACCCAAGGAAGCATTCTTTTATCCCCATTCCTCTATTCAGGGAGGCAAGCTTTGCTACTACCAAGGTGGAAGATGTGAGAATAAATAGGCCTGGATTAAACGAGAGAGTGAGCTGATCTACTACCCCCTGGACAGTTGGCTGATGGAAGAGCAGAAGTTACATGACATGGCATTGGGATAAAAGGCTTTGCAGAAAGGAGAGGCAGGAGGAACTATATGGATGTGAGAGAGGATCAGCATTAGTTAGAGAGGAGTTGAAGGTCTTTGGGCAGGAGTGTGGTTCCAGTGAAGCTGGGTAGAGGGGACTAAAGGAAAGTTGAGAAAGTATGGAGATTATTGAAGGAATACAGTACCCATTTCATGGTCTCTTTCAGCTTGCTATTTGGAGCAGGCATAACTGCCTTGATGTTCAGAATGCTGAAGTACTGCTGTGCTGATCTTACCACTTACTGAAGCATTACCTTAGCATCAGTTGTTGTTTTTACAACTTGTTTTCATATAGGTATTACAGATCAAGGGTATTTCTCAAAGGAAGCAAAAAAAATTCTAATATAGCACCACCTCCCCCCCCTTTTTTTTAGCACACAAATTTTTTTTTGCTTAAAAATGGTGCCTAAACTTGGCCCTAAGAAATGTGTACTTTTCTTTGTAATTTTAATTTTAGTAAATACCAACTAAGCAAATATTTGAATACTAAGCAAAGACTTTGCAGAGACACTATGCAAAGTATTGTGGGAGACAAAAAGAATCACTGAAGGAGGTGAAGCCTAACGAGCATAAGACATCATGTGACAAATTAATGTAAGAGGTGCCATAAAACAAAACATAATAAATACCAAAATGGCTACTCAAGATGAGAATTTGTGTAGATTACAGGAGTTCACCTCTGTGATACAGTAGTCTGAGATCGTTTCAAAAGGGTAAAGGATTTTAAGTCTTGATGGGTGGTAGCTAGCTCAAGAACTGAACCAAAAAAAGACATTCCAAGTGGAAGAAATGATATAGACGAAATTGTGGAAACCAAAAAGGCCCATGTTTGGGAGATACTTTTTTGATTTTGATTACTGTCTGATAGGTAAGGGTGAGCCATTGACAGTTCTAGGGTAAGGTAGTAATTTGATCAAAGAGTACTTTAAGAGTACTATAAATCTAGCAATAAGATCATGTTACGAGGGGGTTATGCTCACCAGGCAGTTGGAAGTGTGGCACTAGAGCTCCTAGATAGACTAGTTTTGGGGATTATTTGTACCTTGTTACAGTTTAAACAAATAACCTAGTTTCCTAAGGGAGAAACTGGTGGGGTAAGGAGCTAAGGATTGAATATGGGAGAGCAATAAGAGGGAAACCAGGGGAAAAATTGAGAATTCAGATGGAAACAAGGTAATATAAAGTTGTGAAAACTCAGGAAGAAAAATGTCTTAAAAATGGGGTACTTACTGATATCAGATGTTATAGAAAGGTCAAGAAAATTGGGCTTAAAAAAATTGGATTTAGAGCTTACAAGTTTATTGGTGACCCATCAGGTGTGCTATTTTAGTAGAAGAGAAGAACAGAAACTTGACTGATAAGGATGAAATTGTGTATAGTGAGGAAAGAAATGATTTCTTAAAATGTTTTATTTACTTATTTCGAGTGCGTGAGAAAGAGAAAGAGCACGTGCAAGCAGGGGAGAGGCAGAGAGAGAATCCCAAGCAGGTTCCATGCTGTCAGTGCAGAGCCTGAAGCGAGATCATGACCTGAGCCAAAATCAAGAGCTGGACGCTTAACCGACTGAGCCACCCAGGCATCCCTAAAAGAAGTGATTTTAAACACTTGTTTGTGATGCGTGGCAGGAAAAAAGAAAAAGTAAACTAGGAGATGAGGAGCAAGCCGTTTATTTTCTCTTTAGAGACACACTTTTGCATATTTAAAGCTAGAAGGGAATAGATTAATAAGGCAGTGATTTAAGGTATTAGAGAAAGGATGATTGAAGCTAGAAGAGGATGATATCAAGGAAACAGTGGGACAATATCTAAACCTTAAAGAGAAGTGAGGACTGTCTTTCCATTTGAAATAGGATGAGGGTAACGAGCAATCTTTAGAGGTAGTGAGGAGAACTTGAGATTTGTTACAAAGCCTAGAGATCTACTCAGTGAAGTAGTGCATTCCTTTTTTAAGGAATGAGGAATGGTAATGGCGTCTTGAGGAAGGTGGAAATGATGGGGGAAAATGTTACAATCTGTCCATTTTCTTTTAACTTTATAAACAGGGTAGTATTGTCACTTCCTTACAGTGTTCATTTTGCAGCCAGCTTTGCTTTTGGTCATAAAAAGCAGAATCTCCATCCTGGAAAAAGAATTAATGAAGTAGTTGAAATCTTTCCAGAGGTGAGGTCTAAGGAACTTCACATCAAATAAGTCAGAGATATGACAAATATTACGTTACATAAGAAAAAAGGGAAAAAAAACCCCACAGTGATGTGAAACTAAAATATGCCTAAATTATCTAGTTTTACCCTCCAAAATAAGAGGTTAAATGAAGTAAATTTCCCTGAATCCTCCAACATGTGACAGCAATAAGACTTCTAAAGGTCTCCTAACTTTCAGTCTAGTTTGTTTTCCAGTTTACCACAGTTTTCTACAGGAAAGTCTTGAATCTACATGAACTGTATACATATAAGAGAGCCCAGTATTGTTACAAAAAAGACATGCAGCATATACAAATATAAGTCCATTTAGAGTAGCATAAATTTGACCTAAGACTAACCATTCTTTGTAATAAAACTTAATTTTTGATAATTTTGCCTACCATATAATATACAAAGATTTTTTTTTTTTTAAGTAGGTTCCATGCCTAACGTGAGGCTTTAACTCACAACTCTGAGATCAAGAGTCGCATGCCCTACCAACTAAGCTAGCCAGATACTCCTTAATATAGAATATTTAAAATGAATTTTTGTCTTGATAATTACAGAAAGTTGTTCATAGATGTTTGAAATCTCTTTTTGCAAATTTCATTGACAAAATCATATGGTAATGGCAACATGCAAGTATTTGTTGTGGAGGCTCAGAGATGATTCTCATGAACATTAATATCACAACTTGATTTAAACATGAAAATAAGGGGCATTCTGAGAGTTATGTGTGGGATGGGGGGAAGATCATTTTATGGGGAAGGGATTTAGGTCTGACAGTCCTAGAATTTTTTAAATAACACCAGTTGTCAAAAATTTTTTTTTCTCCTATTCTTTTGTCCCACTATTTCTGAGTCACTGTTCACCAAATCTGTAGCAAAACCTGATGAATAAATGGGTAAAGGCAAGTATTTAGACAGCCTTGAATTAATGAGGAGAATAATTGTCTCAGCAGGTGGATTGTGTCCATACATGGTGTATATATAAAGTAAGTTCATTTTTGTGTGTCTTACAAAAATTAGTTTCTTTATAATCACTCTGTGTGCCATTCATTGTATCAGAAGCAAAAACTGTGTTGTGTTTCTGTTTTTCTTTGTTATCACTGGCTTTTTTATTACCTCACATATTTTTCTTGAAATTTGTCCTTTCTATATTCCCTTAACTATAAATTTGAACCTTACCTCTTAGTGTTTTGTTCTGAAGCAGTTGAAAACTTTTCAAGGTACCCTTACTGTTCTTGACTGAAAAAGATTTTAGTTCTATTTCTTTTTTTTTTTTTTCAACGTTTTTTATTTATTTTTGGGACAGAGAGAGACAGAGCATGAACGGGGGAGGGGCAGAGAGAGAGGGAGACACAGAATCAGAAACAGGCTCCAGGCTCCCAGACATCAGCCCAGAGCCTGACGCGGGGCTCGAACTCACGGACTGCGAGATCGTGACCTGGCTGAAGTCGGACGCTTAACCGACTGCGCCACCCAGGCGCCCCTTTAGTTCTATTTCTTACTAGTTATAATGATTCTGTGCTTATTAGTGACTGGCTAGTTTGATAAATACTACCAGAGAAAAGAAAAGAACAATCCAGCCCATTTCATTTGCCCCTTATAGGTTTATCTTACAAAAGACGTTTAGAGCTTTGTTGTGTAATTTTTTAGCTCTTTGTGAAAGAAAAATACCTGTAATCCCAGAAGTAAAATACCAGCTTCACTGTAGTTTATTGATACTTAATGCTCATGGTTAGCTTTGGGACCTTACTTGCTTTCTGTTTCTCATTAGATAAAATTTGAAAATGTATTCTTTAAATTTCCCTTTGTGTAGGATTAGGCAGTTGATATAACTTTACCATCCTCTGTATTTTTTTAAAGTACCCATTTATTCCCTATATGAAGTATGAGGCTCTTTTCATTACCTCTGGCATTCACTTTGCATTACTGAGCCTGATTAGTAGTGTGATAGGAAAGCTAGACCTATATATGATAGGTGGACAGCTGGTGGTAATTACTTGTGACTTGGCCTTTCTCCTTTCTAAAACCTTAGGATTTTCCTGTATCCCAAAACCACAAGAACATAGTGTTCCACTTCTCCTCACCTGTTCCAGGTATAAGGCATTGTGATATTCCAAGCTTTAGTCATTGGTTAAATGGTAGAACTGGAGTTTGAACTGTGATGTTGTGACTCTAGAATTTGTGCCAGTATGCTGTATGCCTTTGGAAACTCTTTCCTCAGAGATTTTGTTTATTGCCACATTTGTCACTTCTACACACATGACTTCATATACCTATATACCTGCAGTCTCAGTTTTTCCTGAACTTCACATCTCTATTCCAACTATCTTTTTTGGTTTCTTGTAGCTATCCTGTCCCCGCCACTAGTAAGCTTGTCGTCATTTCCCACAATATTTCCTCTACTAGTTCCCATTTTTTTAAGTGACCTCTTCATTTTCTAAGATCCAGAGTCTGAGAAATCTTTCATTTCCTTGACATTCTTATTACACTATGTATGTTTTGCCTCTGCGGTGTCTCTCCCAACTTCTTTCTAGGCTTCTAGTCATGATCGTAGTTTAGGTCTGCTCTTTTAGACTAAAATTCTCTAAAAGTTTTCTTCCATTACATTTCATGCTTCACACTGCTGCCAGATTAATCTTCCTAAAATAGAGCTCTAGTCCCATCTCTTTCTTGAACCAAGACCTTCATGGCTGACCTATGAAAGTCCATCCCATATACTATTTCTTTTATGAAGCCTTTTCAATATTATACAGTTGGGGATATATAGTATTTACTTCCTCTGTTCCCACTCAAAGCACTTTGCATTTCTTTTCTGGAATATGTGTTATTGTACACTGTATTCTAATTATTTGTGTACTTGCCTTCCTTCTCACCCTACCCCCAATTGCAAGTTCCTTGAGTGTAGAGATTTCTCCTGCAACCCTAGAATAGGTCTTCTTTCATAAATGCTCAATACATTTGTTGACTCAAGCTTACACCTATGAGGAAACATGTTTCAGAATAATCATTATATTTTTGTTATTTTAGGCTTGACCGTCTTTTTATCTTACTGGATACTGGCACTACTCCAGTTACAAGAAAAGCTGCTGCACAGCAACTTGGAGAAGTGGTAAAGCTTCATCCCCATGAACTAAATAATCTTTTATCTAAAGTAAGAACCCCCCCCTTTTTTTTTTCCATTTAGTATAATGCTATTGTAGAAGTTTATCTGTGGGTAGGAATATAATGATAGAAATTGTCTTATTTTTATTTATTTACTTATTTAAAATTTTAATGTTTATTTTTGAGAGACAGAGAGAGAGAGACCCAGAGTAGGCACAGGGGAGGAGCAGAGAGAGAGGGAGACACAGAATCCGAAGCAGCTCCACGCTCCAAGCTGTCAGTGCAGAGCCCATTGCAGGGCTCGAACTCACAAACTGTGAGATCATGACCTGAGCCAAAGTCGGATGCTTAACCGACTGAGCCACCCAGGTGCCCCAGAAATTGTCTTATTTTAGTCACATTTGTGGTCTTCAGAGTCCATTAAATATCTTACTGTGTCTCCAAATATTTTTTTAACTTTCATCTTTTTGTCACAAGATTTAAAATATTTTGGCTTTTTTTTTTTTTTTTTTTTGGTATCAGGTTTAATTGTCTAAGGGATTTGACAACATAGAACTTTTTGCCTGTGGCACAAATTTTAATCTGACCCAGTTTGGTAATGAGCTAAGTTGTTAATCTAGTTCATTAGTGGTCTAACCTGTTTTTAACAGCTAGTAATTATAGTTGTCTTCAGATGATTGAGTACTCATGGGAAATGATTGAAATATATGAGAAGCAAGTTGTCATTACATTAAAAAAATTTTTTTTTTTAACGTTTATTCATTTTTTGGGAGACAGAGACAGAGTGTGAGCAGGGGAGGGGCAGAGAGATAAAGAGACACAATTTGAAGCAGGCTCCAGGCTCCGAACCAATAGCACAGAGCCCGACGCGAGGCTTGAACTCGCAAACTGTGAGATCATGACCTGAGCGGAAGGCAGATGTTTAACCGACTGAGCCATCCAGGAGCCTCTGTCATTACATTTTTAGTTATCACCTGTTTTGAAAGTGGAGGCTTTCTGCTTTGATGGATCAATGTTTTCATAATCCTAGCCCATATTCTTTCCCTAAGCAATGGCTGTGTATTTATTGAACTCTGTGGACTTGTAGAAGTGTGCATGTATGATAGTAAGCAATACATTCCACGTGCTTAATAATTCTCTGGCATGCAGAATAAAAACAGGAGCGCTTTGTGTATTGGGGAGCTTGGGTAGGGAGGAGGGTGGGAGAGCAATATAATAGCCCAGACATTAGAAATCCCAAGATAACTCTCTTCCTGCTGGTATTACTCCCTCCTTTCATTCTCATCTGTCTCTCTTTGATTCATATGAGTAGGAGTTCTAAGCTGTTGTGAATGTACAAATCTGTACTACATAGTTCCTATCATGAGGGCTGACAGTGACTGTCTTTTCCAGTATATTTCCCAGTTAGATATTATCAATACTTTCTAAACAGTATGTAGACGAAGAGACAGTGGTTTGACATCCACAGGCTCCATGTTCTCAGAATGGAGAAGGATGCATGTTTTGTTTTGTTTTGTTTTTTTTAATTTCTAAAATGTGTATTTATTTTGCAAGAGAGTGTGTATGCAAGCAGGGGAGGGGCAGAGAGAGGGAAAGAGAGAATCCCAAGCAGGCTCTGCACCGTCATCACAGAGCCCGATGTAGGGCTCAATCTTACAAACCACAAGATGATGACCTGGGCTGAAATCAAGAGTCAGATGCTTAACTGACTGAGCCATCCAGGTGTCCCTGGAGAAGAATGCATATTAGATGCATTATACTCATGTGTAAGGTAGGGGGATAGAGAGGTATACCCATTTCTTCTCATCCCAAGGGAAGAGATTGAGGACTGAATGAGCTGAAACTGGAAACAGTGAGCAAAACTAATTTGTGCTGAACTGAGAAAAGGTTTCCAGCCTTCCAGGTGAGTTCTGGTCTTCTTAACTTAGGTCCCGGCTTGCTGGCTGTCATCAAATAATTCCAAAAGAGGCAAAGTTTGTCTTTAGTACCTTCTCACCTCCTATCCTCTTTTTTTCTCCCCTCATTGTTTTCCTGTTGCCTTTTGATTTTGTTTTTTAAACTTATTGAAATATAATGTACATACCATACAATTTGCCCATGTAAAGTGCACAATTCAATTATTTTACCTTTTTTTAAGATTTTATTTTTGGGGTGCCTGGGTGGCTCGGTCAGTTAGGTGTCTGACTTCGGCTCAGGTCACGATCTCATGGTCCGCGAGTTCAAGCCCTGTGTCGGGCTCTGGGATGATGGCTCGGAGCCTGGAGCCTGCTTCCGATTTTGTGTCTCCCTCTCTGTCTGCCCCTCCCCCGTTCATGCTGTGTCTCTCTCTGTCTCAAAAATAAATAAACGTTAAAAAAAAAAAAAAAAAGATTTTATTTTTAAGTAATCTCTATACTCAGTGTAGGGGTCGAACTTACAACTCCAAGACCTACAAGATCCACTGACTGAGCCAGCCAGGTTCCCCCTCAATGATTTTAGATATGTGCAATCATCACCACAATCTAATTTTAAAATATTTTTATTTCCCCCAAAAGAAACCTCATGCCCATTAGCAGTCATTCTCTAGTACTCCTCCCATACCCATCCCTAGGCAACCTCATCTGCTTTCTGCCTGTAGATTTGCCTATTCTGAATATTTTATATAAACATGACTGGTTTCTTTCATTTAAAATAATATTTTTAAGATTCTTTCATATTGAAGTGTGTCTCATTACTTCCTTTTTTCCCCATTTTTGTTGTCAAATAATATTCCATTGTATGGATATGATATGAATATATTATATGGATCTATCACATCTTATTTATCTGTCCATCAGTTGATGGACATTTGGGTTGTTTCCATTTTTTGGCCTTTGATGAATAATGCTTCTGTGAAAATTCACATACAAGTTTTTGTGTGGGTGTATGTTTTCATTTCTCTTGGGTATATACCTGCAAATAGAATTGCTGGATCATATAGTAACTACGTTTAACTTTCTGGGGACCTGCCAGACTGTTTTCCAAACTGGCTCCATAGTCTTACATTCCTAACAGCAGTTTATGAGAGATCTAATTTTTCTGTATCCTGGTCAGTGCTTGTTATTAACTGACTTTGATTATTTCCATACTAGTGAGTGTGAAATGATATGTCATTATAGTTTTGACTTGCATTTTCCTGGTGACAGTGATGTTGTTTTATGTGTTTATTGACCATAAACTAACTGAACTGCCTAGATCCTTTGCCCATTTTTAAGTGGGATATTTGTTCTTTTAATATTGAGTTGTAAGAGTTCCTTATATATTTTGGATACAAGCTCCTTACCAGGTATTTGATTTGCAAATATGTTCTTCCAGTCTGTGGTTGTCTTTTCCCTTTCTTTCTTTCTTTCTTTCTTTCTTTCTTTCTTTCTTTCTTTCTTTCTTTTTCTTTCTTTCTTTTGTGTGTGTTTTCACTTTCTTAAATGTATCCTTTGAAGTACAAAAGTTACTAAGATTGATGAAGTCATATTTATCCTTTTTTTTTCCATATCTCTGTGCTTTTGGGATCAATCTAAGAAATCTTGCCTGATCCAAGGTCCCAAAGGTTTACCTCTGTGTTTTCTTCTAAGAATTGTATAGTTTTAGCTGTTATTTTTAGATTTATGGCTCATTTTGAGTTCATTTTTGTGTATGGGATAAGGTAGGTGTTCACAGTCATCATTTTATTGCCCCAGCACCATTTGTGGAAAAAACTATTCTTTCTCCATTGTATTGTCTTGGCATTCTTCTTAAAAGTCAGTTGACCATAGACACAATTTTATTTTTAGACTCTCAGTTCTTTTCCATTGATCTGTGTACCTGTTCTTTTGCCAGTACCACACTGTCTTGATTACTACCACTTTGTAGCAAGTTTTGAGATCAAGAAGTGTGAATATACCAACTTTATTATTCTTTTTCAAGATTGTTTTGGTGATTCTGGGTCCCTTGCATTTCCATATAAATTTTAGGATCAACTTGCCCATTTCTGCAAAAATGTCAGCTGGGATTTTGATAGGAATTTTGTTGAATAAGTAGATCAATTTAGGGAGTATTACTATCTTAACAATATTAAATCTTTTTCTTTTTTTTAAAGTTTATTTATTGTGAGAGAGCATGTGTGTTCATGAGCCAGGTAGGGGCAGAGAGAGAGGAAGAGAAGCCCAAACAGGCTCTGTGTTGTCAACCTTGATGTGGGGCTCGAACTCATGAACCATGAGATCATGACCTGAACTGCAGTCAAGAGCCAGATGCTTAACCAGCTGAGCCACCCATGCACCCCAACAGTATTAAATCTTTATATCCATGAACATGAGGTGTTTTTCTGTTGACTGTATTTAGATTTTATTTAATTTCTTTTGATGCTATTTTGAATTTTTTGGTAATGTTCGGTATACAAGTCTTGCATTTTAAGTTTATTTTTAAGGAGGGAGCCAAGATGGCAGAACAGCATGGAAGTTTTTTGTGTGTCTCGTGTCCATGAAATACAGCCAGACCAACACTAAACCATCCTGCACACCTAGAAAACTGATCTGAGGATTAAGTTTATTTTTAAGTATTTTATACTTTTTGATGCTATTATTATTTTTATGGGCCTGCGTGGCTCAGTCAGTTGAGTGTCCAACTGTTGATTTTGGCTCAGGTCATGCATGATCTCACGGTTGTGGGATCTCTACAGCCCCAACAGGGCTCCGTGCTCAGTCTGAAGCCTGCTTAAGTTTCTCTCTCCCTCTGCCCCTCCCCAGTTCGTGCGGGTAGACTCTCTCTATAAAAAAAAAAAAAAAACAGGGGCGCCTGGGTGGCTCAGTCGGTTAAGCGTCCGACTTCGGCTCAGGTCATGATCTCGCAGTTCGTGAGTTCAAGCCCCGCGTTGGGCTCTGTGCTGACAGCTCAGAGCCTGGAGCCTGTTTCGGATTCTGTGTCTCCCTCTCTCTCTCTGACCCTCCCTCGTTCATGCTCTGTCTCTCTCTGTCTCAAAAATAAATAAATGTTAAAAAAAACAATGTGATTTAAAAATTTTTATTTTCAAGTTGTTTATTGAAAGTGTATTGCAATACAGTTCATTTTTTTAATGTTTATTTACTTTGAGAGACAGAGTGTATGCCCTCGCTGGTGGGGGAGGGGCAGAAAGATAAGGAGCTAGAGAATCCCAAGCAGGCTTGGAGCTGTCACCCCAGAGCCAGACATCCCAGACCCCGGGCTTGATCTAGGAAGTGTGACATTGTGACCTGTGTGAGATCATGACCTGAGGAGCCAAAATTAAACGTTGGAAGCTCAACTGACTGAGCTACACTGGCATCCCACAATTAATTTTTGTATATTGATTTTATAACTTCCAATCTTGCTGAACTCATTTATTCTTTCTGCTAGTTTTTAAAAAATGTTTATTGTGAGAGAGAGGCAGAGAGCATGAGCAGGGGAGGGTCAGAGAGAGAGGGAGAGAATCTCAAGGAGGCTCTGTCAGAGCAGAGCCTGACATGGGGCTCCATCCTACAAACAGTGAGATCATGACCTGAGCTGAAATTAAGCATCTGAGTCAGATGCTTAATTGACTGAGCTACCCAGGCTCCCTTATTCTTTTTTTTTTTTTTTTTTTTTTTTTAAATTTTTTTTTTTTCCAACATTTATTTATTTTTGGGACAGAGAGAGACAGAGCATGAACGGGGGAGGGACAGAGAGAGAGGGAGACACAGAATCGGAAACAGGCTCCAGGCTCTGAGCCATCAGCCCAGAGCCTGACGCGGGGCTCGAACTCACGGACCGCGAGATCGTGACCTGGCTGAAGTCGGACGCTTAACCGACTGCGCCACCCAGGCGCCCCTCCCTTATTCTTTATACTAGTTTTTTAACTCTTTGCAATAAGTAATGGGACGTCATGAAAATACACATTGTACTTTTTAGTATGTTAAAAGCTAGGTTATTTTTTAAATGCACTTAAGTATTTATTTTTTTTAATGTTTATTTTTGAGAGAGACACGGAGTATGAGCGGGGGAGGGGCAGAGAGGGAGGGAGACACAGAATCCGAAGCCGGCGGGGCGCCTGGGTGGCGCAGTCGGTTAAGCGTCCGACTTCAGCCAGGTCACGATCTCGCAGTCCGTGAGTTCAAGCCCCGCGTCAGGCTCTGGGCTGATGGCTCGGAGCCTGGAGCCTGTTTCCGATTCTGTGTCTCCCTCTCTCTCTGCCCCTCCCCCGTTCATGCTCTGTCTCTCTCTGTCCCAAAAATAAAATAAAAAACGTTGAAAAAAAAAAATTAAAAAAAAAAAAAAAAAGAATCCGAAGCCAGCTCCAGGCTCTGAGCTTCCAGCCCAGAGCCCAATGCGGGGCTCGCACTCACAAACTGCAAGATCATCACTTGAGCTGAAGTCGGATGCTTAACCGACTGAGCCACCCAGGTGCCCCAACACTTAAGTATTTTTTAAATAAAAGTTTCCTGTTTCCCTTTTTTAAGGTGTAGTGATATTTCCTGTGAATGATAGAATCTTGTAAACAGTAATTCCAAGGTGTATGTATTTATATGTATTCACATATATATCTATAATTTATATATAAAGCCCAAGTACTAAACTATAAATTAACAACAAGTAAATTTGTATTTCTCTGTTCTGACTACCTTGAACAAACAATATTTTTTGGAGTAACTGTTGTATCTTTTAATTTTTTAAGGTGTTGATATATTTAAGGAGTACAAATTGGGATACCCGCATTGCAGCAGGACAGGCTGTTGAAGCTATAGTGAAAAATGTACCTGAGTGGAATCCAATACCAAGAACCAGACAAGGTGCTTTTAAGTGGTAAAAGTAGTTTGCAATAAAAATCTAACTGTAGAATTAATTATACTATACATTTTATATTTTAAAAATTACAGTTTTAATTTAAAGCCTTAATTTTCAGGTACAGCTTTGTCGGGAAATGACATTGAATAAGCTGATTGTCACCATGCTTTAAGATATTAGATAAATTATATTTTCATATATATTTTTTAAATTATTAATTCTATGCTTGATTTATGGAGATTATTGCTTCCCTCAACGAATTTATGTCCTTAAAAAAAAAAGGAAACTAAATCAGTGCAGTGTAAATATTTGAAAGTGTTTTCTCTTGTTACTGGGAGAATAGTGTAATTATTTTTTAAATTTAAGCACAGTTATATATGGATATTTGGAGGGGTCTTTAATTTCTTATGTGTCCTTTAGATATCTTGTAGTGGAAATTATTTTTCTGACTGCAATGATAGTTAAAAATGAATGTATGCTTTAAAAAATTTGTATGGCACAAAAATAGACACATAGACCAATGGAATAGAATAGAGACTCCAGAATTGGACCCACAAAAGTATGGCCAACTAATCTTTGACAAAGCAGGAAAGAACATCCAATGGAAAAAAGACCGTCTCTTTAACAAATGGTGCTGGGAGAACTGGACAGCAACATGCAGAAGATTGAAACTAGACCACTTTCTTACACCATTCACAAAAATAAACTCAAAATGGATAAAGGACCTGCATGTGAGACAGAAAACCATCAAGACCCTAGAGGAGAAAGCAGGAAAAAACCTCTCTGACCTCAGCCACAGAAATTTGTTACTTGACACATCTCCACAGGCAAGGGAATTAAAAGCAAAAATGAACTATTGAGACCTCATGAAGATAAAAAGCTTCTGCACTTCAAAGGAAACAATCAACAAAACTAAAAGGCAACCAACAGAATGGGAAAAGATATTTGCAAATGACATATTGGACAAAGGGCTAGTATCCAAAATCTATAAAGAACTCACCAAACTCCACACCCAAAAAACAAATAATCCAGTGAAGAAATGGGCAGAAAACATGAATAGACACTTCTCTAAAGAAGACATCCGGATGGCCAACAGGCACATGAAAAGATGCTCAATGTCGCTCCTCATCAGGGAAATACAAATCAAAACCACACTCAGATATCACCTCACGCCAGTCAGAGTGGCCAAAATGAACAAATCAGGAGACTATAGATGCTGGAGAGGATGTGGAGAAACGGGAACCCTCTTGCACTGTTGGTGGGAATACAAACTGGTGCAGACACTCTGAAAACAGTGTGGAGGTTCCTCAAAAAATTAAAAATAGATCTACCCTATGACCCAGCAATAGCACTGCTAGGAATTTACCCAAGGGATACAGGAGTGCTGATGCATAGGGGCACTTGTACCCCAATGTTTATAGCAGCACTTTTAACAATAGCCAAATTATGGAAAGAGCCTCAATGTCCATCAGCTGACAAATGGATAAAGAAGATGTGGTTTATATATACAATGGAATACTACTTGGCAATGAGAAGAATGAAATATGGCCCTTTGTAGCAACATGGATGGAACTGGAGAGTGTTATGCTAAGTGAAATAAATCATACAGAGACAGGTACCATATGTTTTCACTCTTATGTGGATCCTGAGAAACTTACCAGAAGACCGTGGGGGTGGGGAAGGAAAAAAAAAGGGTTAGAGAGGGAGGGAGCCAAACCATAAGAGACTCTTAAAAAACAGAATAATCTGAGGGTTGATGGGGGTGGGAGGGAATGGAGGGTGGGTGATGGGTATTGGCGAGGGCATCTGTTGGGATGAGCACTGGGTGGTATGGAAACCAATTTGACAATAAATTTCATAAAAAATTGTAACGGTGTACATTTTAATTGAGAATATGGTGCAACCTGTTTTAATTTTCAAGTCACTTTGATAACTTCACTTTTATTATACATTTTAGCTTGTCTAAAATTTTTGCTTTAATTATCTAGCACCTGTTATTTTGAATGATTATATTAGTCTTCCCTCATCAAATGAAATACATGACCAGAAGTTATAACTTGTTCTAGAAAAGAGCTTCCTCTTTTTCAGCTTATTTCCATGCTTATTTTGGTATATAGAGATATTAGAACTCAGATTCTTTTTATAAAATAATAAATTAGTTACACCAGCATTAAAATTTATGGTAAGGTTGCTTATCATCACTGGAAAATTTAAAGCAATTATGCTTTGTTTAATAGATGAATTATATGCAAATACCTGCTAGGTAAATTATTAAGTCAGTGAACAGTAACAATAGATTTTCAAATTCATCATGGCATAACCTTTTTTGGGAGGAATACAAAACATTTTACGGATACTTTTAGGCCTCAGATGGATGTATGATTTTTGCAGTTTACCAGGAGATTATAATTTGCTCATATTATGAGGAGACCTATTGAATGAATAGTTTGCTTTGTGTCATAGATATAGATATAGATATAGATATAGATATAGATATAGGGAGGAATGATGCTTATTAGCTTATTATATATGAATATAGTATGTGAATATGTTTGTCTTCCAATTTTGCACTATAATGAACTCAGGCTATTACGTTGGTATTTTCAAACTGTTAAACAGTAAATGGAGACAGTATGGCATTTAGCATACGTTTTTCAATATGGGATGCATTTCTTCATATAATGTGCTTTTGTAGTCAAAAACAGCTATACCTACACCCACTGGCATTCTGATAGTTTGTAGAAGTGGGGGGGCTCCAACTAAATAGTTTATTCGTAAATAAGAGCTGATCATAAGTAAATCCACAGTAGCTTTTCTACTTAATTCTCTTTTACTTGTCTTAAAATGTTACCCAACCACCCCACATGATGCTGTTTTCTTTCATTCTATACTTTGACTTTATAATCAAATTAAATATTTTTCAACCTCTTTTAGAATCTACTTCAGAAAGTGCTATGGAAGATTCACCTGCTACAGATCGCTTGAATTTTGACAGATTTGATATATGTAGATTGTTACAGCATGGGGCATCACTTTTGGGATCTGCTGGTGCAGAATTTGAAGTACAAGATGAAAAATCAGGTATGTAGTAGTCCGATAGAAGAAAATCTGAAATGTGTGTGTTCAGACTAATTTATTACTTGGCATGCTGTATATCACCCATGCAAAATCAACATAGATGTTACAAAATGTAAATTGACTGAAGTTTGCAGTTGGGGAGGTGGAGGCCCTGTGGGTGGAGAAGATAACCAAAAATATTTGGATCTAATGTACCATATGAATATTTTCTTTTCAGTGACTTTGTACTATATCTGTGCATTGTTAATATATACATACTAGTAGGGGCGCCTGGGTGGCTCAGTCGGTTAAGCGTCCGACTTCAGCTCAGGTCATGATCTCGCAGTCCGTGAGTTCGAGCCCCGTGTCGGGCTCTGGGCTGATGGCTCAGAGCCTGGAGCCTGCTTCCGATTCTGTGTCTCCCTCTCTGTCTGCCCCTTCCCCGTTCATGCTCTGTCTCTCTCTGTCTCGAAAATAAATAAAACGTTAAAAAAAAAAATTAAAAAAAAAATTAAAAAAAAAATACATACTAGTATTTGAACAGGCATTTTGTTATGTATTAGAGAAATTATAAAGTGTGACCCAAGAGCCTCAGTTGAATAGATTTTTTTCTTTCAAGTTTATTTATTTTGAGAGAAGGAGAGAGGGAAGAAGAGAGAGAGAGTCTCTAGCAGGCCCTGTGCTGTCAGTGCAGACCCCAACATGGGGCTCACATTCATGAACCATGAGATCATGACCAGAGCCGAACTCAAGATGGTTAAAACCGACTGAGCCACCCAGGTTCTCCCAGTTGAGTAGATTTTAAAAGCCTGGATTAGTACAGATTGTGATACTGTTTTCACAATTCTGGACATTTGGGAGACTGTATGACAGTTTTCTTTTTTATCATGTGTTTTAAATTTTAAATAATTGGATCTACTCATGCTGGTGACCAAAGCAAACACTAAAAATGAAAAAATAAATGTTGGGTAGGTACTTGTCCCATTATCTTTAAACTTATAGAATCCATCTGGATGTAAAATAATGTTTTGGCCATTCAGGATTCATGCTTTGAGTGGAAAAAACCTTGATGTTTTTGATGGATTTCTGTAAGTAAATAAGTTGCTCTTTTGCCTAAGACCAAAAGAGAACAGTTTTTGTTGCTAATAAAATTAGTTATTACTCAAAGCATATCTGTCTAGCTAAGTTAATGAAGTGATCTTCACTTGTTACACTTAAAAAAAAAAAAAAAAGGCAAACAGGGCGCCTGGGTGGCTCAGTCGGTTAAGCGTCCGACTTCAGCTCAGGTCATGATCTCGTGGTCCTTGAGTTTGAGCCCCACATCAGGCTCTGTGCTGACACCTCAGAGCCTGGAGCCTGCTTAAGATTCTGTGTCTCCCTCTCTCTCTGCTCCTCCCCTGCTCTCTCAAAAATAAATAAACATTAAAAAAAAAAGACAAATACCTATTAACTCTTAATATGGTTTCTTTCTTCCTTCTTTTTTTTTTTTTTTTTTTTTAAAGTTTATTTATTTTGAGAGAAGGAGCAGGAAAGGGGCAGAGAGAAGGAGAGAGAGAATCCCAAGCAGGGATTTGACTGGGGGCTCAATCCCACAGACTGCGAGATCATGACCTGAGCCAAAGTCAAGCGTCAGACACTCAACTGAGTCACCAAGGCACCCCAGTATGGTTTCTGTTGAAAGATCTTTGGTTGACCTCAGAACAACATAGGTTTTTGAAATGTGTGGGTACACTTATATGTGTTTTTTTCTTTGATAAATATAGTACAGTACTGTAATTATGTTTTCCTTATGACTTTTAATTTTTAATTTTTTTTAAGGTTTATTTTATTTTTGAGAGAGAGAGAGAGAGAGAGAGAGAGAGCATGAATTGGGGAGGGGCAGAGGGAGAGAGGGGGATACAGAATCTGAAACAGATTGTAGGCTTCCAGCTCTTAGGAGCCTGACCCAGGGCTCAAACTGTGGAATGGCTAGATCATGGCCTGAGCCAAGGTCAGAGGCCCAACCTACTGAGCCACCCAGGCACCCCTCCTTATGATTTTCTTAATAACACTTTTCTTTTCTCTAGCTTATTGTAAGAATATGTAGTGTATAATATATAAATACATGTTCATCGATTGTTTATGTTATTGGTGAGGTTTCTGATCAACAGGAGACTATTAGTAGTTAAGTTTTTGGGGACTCAGAAGTTACACAGATTTTTAACTGCTTGGGGGATTGGTGTCCCTAACCCTTGTGTGTTGTTCAAGGGTCAATTGTAGTTTAATTATTTTTGGAGAGAATTAAAAGGAGAATTTGGTTAAGTTCCAGAAAAGCATAGTTTTTCTAATGTGGGAGGTAGAAGTCATTTCAAAAACTTTCCAATTTGAAAAAAGTTCTCTCTCAACAGTAAGCTTACTAATTTTACTATTGTCATCATATCAGAGATCATTGGTCCTTATCCAGGAGTAAAAGTCAGTGTCCCCCTGTCACTTAAAAAAATACGTGTTTGGTCTTATCTTAGAAATTCTGATTTAATAGGTCTGTGGAGAGCTCTAGGTCTTTGTATTTAAAAGAAAAAACTACACAGGTGACTCTGATATGTAACTAGGATTGGGAACCCCAGTTTTGGGGGAACTTGGATTTTAATGATGATAAGTCACAGTATGCTCAACAGTGCTCATTTAAAATCCTCTAATTAGATTTTCTTTAAATGTCTCATCTGTTTGTTTCCTCATATATGAAGGACACATACATGATTTGTATAGGTGCTAGTCTGATTTTCCTTTGCAGTTGTGTGGGTTACTTTCTGCAGTAGGACTTTGCCTGAAATGAGAGGACTGATTTTGGACTTCTGTGTGTCATGGACTTGTGATCCAGCAGTCTTCGCTTTTGGATGCCTAGTGTTTTTCTCTCCAGGTAGAGCAGCCTTAAATTTTTAAAAAAATAGCTTTGTTGAGACATAATTCACATACCATACAATTCACTCATTTTTAAAGCATACAGTTCAGTGGTGTTTAGTATATTCATAGATATGTGCAGTCAGTTTTAGAGTATTTTCCTTATCTCAAGAAGAAACCCTGTATCCTTTGGCTGTCAACCTCCTACACCCTTCTTTCTTCCCTCCCTTTCTGGGCCCTAAGCATTTTTCTGTCTCTCTAGATTTGCCTATCCTGGACAGTTCTTATCAATGGAATCATCTAAAATACGGTCTTTTGCAACTGGCTTCTTAGCAGAATGTTTCCAAGGTTTATCCGTTTTGTAGTAAAAGTACTTCATTTTGATTCCCTCTATAGTTTTTATTCCTGTTATAGGATGTGTCAGCTTTTTGTGGTAGACTATAGATAACAAAATTTACATCTTAACTATTTTTAAATGTATAATTCAGTAATATTAAGTACATTTACACTGTTGTGCAGCTGATCTTCAGAACTCTTTCTGTGTTTCAAAACTGGAACTTTATACAGTAGTCTTATCCATAAAGGATACATTCCAAGACTCCAGTGGATGCCTGAAAACGTAGATATTACCAAACTCTGTATATACCATTTTTTCTTCTACATACAAAGCTATGATAAAGTTTAGTTTATGAATTAGGCACAGTAAGAGGTTGATAACAATATCTAATAATAGAAGTATTATAACAGTATACTTTAATAAAGGTTATAGAAATCTCTCTTGAAATATCTTACTGTATTGTACTTCACCTTCTTGTGATGATATGAGATGATAAAATGCCTGTTTGATGAGATGAAGTAAGGTGAATGACATAGGCATTGTGATGTAGTGTTAAGCTACTCTCTTCTTTATTTCTTTTTTATTTTTTTTTCAATGTTTATTTTTAGAGAGAGACAGAGCATAAGTGGGGGAGGGGCAGAGAGAGAGGGAGATACAGAATCCTAAGCAGGCTCCAGGCTCCGAACTGTCAGCACAGAGCCTGACATAGGGCTTGCACCCGCTGATTTCTGCCAAACACCGCAGCCTGAGACTGAGCATCCAAGAGTGGGAGGCCATCACCCACAATCCTGCAGAGAGAGAGAACAGAGAACACCTTTGGCTCATTTGTGATCATGTGATGTTCAGTGTCATGTACTACTAGCATTGCAAGACATTGCTCATTTATCAAGTTAAAATTTATTAGAAATGTTTGCTTGTCTTGCAGAATACTCACAGAACAAGTTACTCGCAATCCAGGGGTTTACTGTAAAAGTTTTCGTATGGACGTGTTTTCCTTTCTCCTGTATGGCTACCCAAGAATGCAATTGCTTGATCATGTGGTAACTATGTTTTACCATATGAGGAAATGCCAGACTGTTTTCTAAACTTGCTCTACCACTTTACATTCCATAGCAGTATATGAGGATTTTGATTTCTCCGTGTCCTTGCCAACACTTGTTCTTAACTGACTGATTATAACCATACTAGTTAGTGAATGTGAAGTGATATCTTATAGTTTTGACTTGCATGTTCCTGATGATTCATGACATTGAACATCTTTTCATGTGTTTATTGACTGTGTATCTTCTTTGAACTGTCTATTCACATCCTTTGCCTATTTTTTAAATGAGATACTTGTCTTTTATTATTGTGTTGTAAGAGTTCTTTATATATTCTAAGTACAAATCTCCTATTGGTGACTTACAAACATATCCTCCCATTCCGAGTTCTCTTTTTACTTTCTAGATGATAGCCTTTGAAGCACAAAAGTTAATAATTTTGATGAAGTGCATCTTATCTTTTTCTTTTTTTTTTTCAAATTTTTGATGTCATGTCTAAGAAGCTGTTGCCAAATCTAAGGTTATTTACTCCTTTGTTTTTTTCTAAGAGTTTTAGAGCTTTAGCTCTTATATTATCATGTATTTGACCCATTTTGAGTTAATTTTTGTGGTGTTGTGAGGTTAAGGGTTTAACTTCATTATTTTGCATGTAGTTAACCTGTTGTGTCAACACCTTTTTTGAAAAGAACTTAATGATGTTGGCACCATTGTTGAAAACCAATTGGCCATAGAACTATAGTTTTATTTCTGGACTCTCAGTTCTGTTCCACTGATGTCTATCTTTATGCCAGTATCTCATTGTCCTGGTTACTTTGGCTTTGTGATAAGTGTTAAAATCAAGAAGCTTGAGCCTCCAGTTTGTTTTGTTTTGTTTTGTTTTGTTTTTCAGGATTGTTATGGATGTTTCTGGTTCCATATGAATTTTGGGATCAGTTTTTCGGTGTCTCCAGAAAAGTCAGCTGGCATTTTGATAGGAATTGTGACTCTGTATCAGTTTGGGAAGTATTACAGTCTTAACGATAGTAATTGTGTTATGATCCATGAACATGGAATGTTTTTTCATTTACTTGGATCTTTAATTTCTTTCACCAGGATTTTTGTAGTTTTCAGAGTATAAGTTTTAAGTTTTGCTTGTAATGATATTGTAAGTAGAATTGTTTTTTTAATCTCATTTTCAGGTTTTCTTTAGGTCTTTTTTCCCCCCTCCCTGTTCTTCATATTGGGTACTTTTATTCCTCTCATCTTTAAATTCACTTATGCTTTGTCTGATATTTCCATTCAGACGTTAGGCCCACTCTGATTTTTAAAATTTCAGATTCTGTATAGTTCAGTCCAGATCTACTTTTTTTTTTTTTTTAAAATGCCTTTATTGGCATATTTTGCACATCATATAATTCACCCTTTACAAGTATATGGTTCTTTCAGCTTCTTTTTTATAGTTTCTGTTTCTTTCTTTTTTTTTTTTACCTTTAATTTTTTTTTTTTTTTTTATTTTGAGAGCGAGCATGAGCAGGGGAGGGGCAGAGAGAGAGGGAGAGAGAATCCCACACAGGCTCCCTATGGTCAGTTTGGAGTTGTATGTAGGACTCAAACCCACAAAGCACGAGATCATGACCTGAGCCAAAGCCAAGAGTCAGATGCTGGGGCACCTGGGTGACTCAGTCGTTCAAGGTGTCCGACTTTGGCGGTCTGTGAGTTTGAGCCCCGCGTTGGGCTCTGTGCTGACGGTTTGGAGCCTGGAGCCTGCCCTGGATTCTGTGTCTCCCTCTCTCTCTGCCCCTCCCCTGCTCACACACTCTGTCTGTCTCTCTCTTAAAAAGAAACATTAAGGAAAAAAACTTAAAAAAAAGAGTCTGACACTTAACCGACTGAGCCACCCAGGTGCCCCTATGGTTTGTTTCTTTATTGAGGTATTCTATATTCTCATTGTGACAGTATCTTCCTTATTAACCATTGTTAAACTCGCTGTTTAAAAATCATGTGTTCTAATTCTAACATCTGGGTCATCTCAGAGTTGGTCTTCCTTAATTTTCTTTTGAGAGTGGGATACATTTTTTGATTCTTTGTATGTTGCTTAATTTTGAATTCTGTCCCTCACGTGATAAATGCTATATATATTGTTTAGGCTGGATTCCGTTATATTTTTCGAAAAAGGATTTGGGTTTGATTTTTTCTTTTTTTGCTTGTTTTAGCAGGCATTTAAGTATGTGAAACTCAAATTGCAATTCCTCTGAGATGGACAACAGCTCAAATCTCAATTCACTTTTTAGCTTTAGCTGGACTGTTTGGAGTCTGCCATGTGCTCACATAGTTTATAATTAAGCTAGAGTTTTGGCTGAGGTTTTACAGAATTTGGGTCTTCTCTCTGGCTCTCTCTTTTTTGGGTTTTCTTTACCTTTCAGTGGCTATAGTGAACTTTAACTCTTTTTCCTCTAGTTCCTCAAACTAGAAAGACTGGAGGCTCTTTTTTTTTTTTTTTTTTTTTTTTTTTTTTAATGTTAGAGGAAGAACATGAGCAGGGGAGAGGGGGCAGCGAGAGAGAAAGAGAGAGAGAGAGACAGAATTCCAAGCAGGTTCTGCACTGCCAGCGCAGAGCCCAGTGCAGGACTGGAACTCACAAGCCATGAGATCATGACCTAAGCTAAAATCAAGAGTCAGACACTTAACCAACTGAGCCATCCAGGTGCCCCAAGTATGCAACTCTTGATCTCAAGGTCGTGAGCTCAAGCTCCATGATGGGTGTGGAGAATGGATGAATGAATAAATAATAAAATTGGTTTATTTCCATAAGCATGAATCTCCTTTTATATATACTTGATAATTGATAGTGGGGCAATGGTGGGATCTCAGTGAAAATTCCTAGAATGTTTTGTTAGTGAGAACACTATTTTTCTTTTTAATGTTTATTTATATTTGAGAGAGATAGTATGTGAACGGGGAGGGGCAGAGAGAGACAGAAAGAGAATCTGAAACAGGTTCGAAGCTCTCATCTGTCAGCACAGACCTGACGCAGGGCTCGAATTCACAAGCTGTGAGATCATGACGTGAGCCGAATTTGGATACTTCACCGACTGAGCCACCCAGGTGCCCCTAGAACACTATTTTTCAATCATAGTTAGATAATAGAGTTTATGACATGTTCAAATTGTGAGTATGATTTGTTTTATTGTCAGGAGGAGTGGTTTTTGTTTGTTTTTAAATGTTTACTTATTTTGAGAGAAAGTGCATGTGTTAGCAGGGGAGGGGCAGAGAGAGATAGGGAGAGCATCCCAAGCAGACTCGGCGCTGTTAGCACAGAGCCTGACATGGGGCTCGGTCCCATGAACCGTGAGATCGTTACCTGAGCCGAAATTAAGAGTTGGACTTTAACTGACTGAGCCACCTCCTGAGAGGGGTGTTTTAATAGTTAAAATTTTTTTACTTTTAATCAAGTTTGATCTTCATTGATTAGAAAACTTCTTACCTGATTTGGAGGAAATGTATTTCTTTTCTGTTTAAAGGTGAAGTGGATCCTAAAGAGAGGATAGCACGCCAACGGAAACTGTTACAAAAGAAACTTGGTCTTAATATGGGAGAAGCCATTGGAATGAGTACTGAAGAACTCTTCAATGATGAAGATCTGGATTATACTCCAACTTCAACAGCCCTTGTAAATAAACAACCTGTAGGTAAAATCTTTGGTTATTTGACTGCAAGTAATACAAGGGTTTTGCTTCATCTTGCCATGTTATTGCAATGAAAAAAAATGCTGTTGCTCATTGTGGCTTGTTCCACCATAATTTAGTATTTAGTGTCTTCATGAATTGGATTTCTGGTAACAGATCCTAAAGAGATAGAAGTTCAGCCTACCTTATAAACTCTGGATTGACTGTTAGATAAAAGCTGTGGTGGGCCTTTTGGAGCCACTGCTATTGAGAGATCCCAGTTGCACCAATTGCTTTTTCCTTTGTTCTTCAGTGGAAAAAAAAAAAAAGAGTAAATGTTTGAGAGAGTAGAGGATAGTAAGGGCTAGTATGATATTAGAAATCTTTAGAGCAGTGATTTATTCTTTTATTTGGCAAAGTAACAGATATGATAAGAAAATTTTCAAACAATGAAAAAAGGTATACAATATGAAGTAAAAAGTTTTTAATAATTGATGGACATGCATGTCCCCGTGCCCCACAGGCAACCCTTCATGAATTACTTGTACATGCAGACACAAATATTTGTATTTTAAGCCATATTTATCTTTTCCCATTTCATGTAGCTGAATATATCAGTATATACAGATTGATCATGTATTTTTTTGATAGCTTCATTCTCTTTTGTTTTATGGATGTACCATAATTTTGCTCTGTATTTCTCCCTTTTCTCCATTCTTCAAATTCCCATTGGATGCTCACAAGCTGCTGCTGCTTTTTTAATGTCCCAAACTGCTTAAGCTCCAGTAAAAAAGCTGTGGCTCTCTCCTAAGAAAAATTCACATGCAACTGAAATATTAACATTCAAGGGGGTTGGTATTCTTTCCTCTTGCCACTGCAGAATCTTTTTAGAGTTTCCTGGTCCTTATTAAGAATTCTTGCTTTGCAGTCATGAAACGCTTATCTTGTCTTTCTTTTGGCCTTTTCCTTTATACTGGTCCTCTAAACCATCAGAATTTTCGAACCTTTCTTTAGGGTTAATGGAGTATGTGTTGATGAATAACTTTTGCAGACAAAAAAAAAAGAACATTCCTGAGGAAAAAAGAAGAGTATAAAGAGGCAGAAAATATGACAACTATAAAGAAACAGAAAGAAATGAGGTGCAAAGAGAAGCATGAGGTGTAAATAAAAAATAAAACTAGAATAAAGGGAACAAAAATGTAGTAATGTGATCATAGTGTGGTTATCGTGTATGGTATAAGAAAAAAGATGAGCCAAGTATATTAGAGAAGATGGGGTATGGACAGAATAGTTGTATGTAGGATGGGCAGCAGAGACTTTGAGGTTTGTGAGATCCAAGTTGGGTTGGCCTTATATGTCATGGACCTTTGGGAGGAGGTGCTTAATGTTACTTGTTGCCATAGGTTTATCATTGCTTGTATATGCGCCATTGGTCTCTGGACTAAGACCGTAGTGGGGTATCCATACCAGTGACCCAAATTAGTGGTCAAAGTGAATTTTAGTTGAATCTTAAATCAGTTAAGGGCAGAAAGGATAGAAAGCCTTTATAATGTCTCCCATGAATGGAAAAGACAGCAAAAAACAGTAGATAGTGATGGCTTAAGAGAAAAGGAGCAATATGAGTTAAGTTGACTATAGGATGCTGGATCACTTATGCCTATAATTTTTTTTCAATAGGTAATATTGAAATTAATTAATATTAATTAAGAATATTAATTAATATTCTTTATTCTTACAACTTTAGGGTGGTATTACAGTTTTTTTGTTTGTTTTGTTTTTATTTTAAACCCAATATGGTTAATATACAGTGTTACTAGTTTTGGGTGTACAATGTATTGATTCAACAATTCTATGTTACTTGGAGTTAAGGTAAGTGTACTCTTAATCTTTTTCACCTGTTTCACCCATTCCACCCACCTCCCCTCTGGTACCATCAATTTGTTCTCTATGATTAATAAGAGTCTGTTTTTTGGTTTTTCTTTTTCTTTTTTTTGTTTTGTTTCTTAAAGTCCACATATGAGTGAAATCATGGTGATTGTCTTTCTCTGACTTATTTTGCATAGTGTTATACTCTAGATCTATCCAGTTGTTGCAAATCGCAAGATTTGGTTCTTTTTTATGGCTGAGTAATATTCCATTGTATCTGTGTACCACCACATCTTTATTACTGTGGTCATTTTGAAGTATCACCTTTTCAAAACCCTATCTGTGGGTTACGATCATACATTTGTGCTACATCGGTGACAAAAAAAGTTAAGAAACATACAAACATCTGCTGAGAATTGGAAGAATAGGAAATAAGGAATAAAAGAGTGAAATTATGGTAATAACCATATAACAGAATAGCATGAAGCTGTCAAACTGTGGTCAGTTTGGATATAGTGAAATTTATAGACTTAGTACTCTTCTGAGGCTGTGGGTATTTATTTTAACTTCAAAAGTTCAAACTCAGCATTCTTTTATTCTTTTAGACTCTCCAGGCAGCTGAATTGATTGACTCAGAATTTCGAGCAGGAATGAGCAGTAGACAAAAGAACAAAGCTAAAAGAATGGCCAAGTTATTTGCAAAACAGAGATCCAGAGATGCAGTGGAAACTAATGAAAAGAGGTAGTAATTTTTTTTTTTTTGCTTATTCATTTAAAACAGTGATGCTTTATAGATTAAATTTGTGTCTGCTTGATTTTTAAAAACATTTGCTGACATTGTCTTTAGCTGTGGAGTACCATTTGGATTGTCTTGCTGAATTGTCAGAGATTATTTATTATTACTACGGACTAGGACAGCTTCCCCAGAATAATCCACATATGCAGATTTATTTTTCCTTACCAATTATGACCTTTGAATGGGGGCTGAAGATCTTCCGAGGGAAGTGCATTCCAGGCAGAGGGAACAAATGTAAATGCCTTAATCATAGACTATTCAAGAAATAGAAGGAAAGGCAGTATATCTAGGATGAGTAGACGGAGGTGAGGGTAGGACCGAGTGAAGTCAGAGAGGTGGTCTAAGGGCCACAAGTTTGTTTTTATTTTTGTTTTTTTTTTCATGTTTATGTTTGAGAGAGAGAGAGAGAGAGAGAGAGAGACAGACAGTGTAAGGGGAGAAGGGGCAGAGAGAGGAAGACACAGAATCCGAAGCAGGCTCCAAGTTCTGACCTGTCAGCACAGAGCCTGACATGGGGCTCGAACCCACGAACTACGAGATCATGACTTGAGCCGAAGTCGGACACTTAACCAACTGAGCCATCCAGGCGCCCCTAAGGGCCACAAGTTAAGAATATTGATTAGTATAGAACTGTCACAGTGTTACATCATCTGTCTTCTAGCCTGATGGCTAGACCAAATAGGAGGTAGTAATCCACGTTTATTTACTTAATCTTGTAGGAAAGAACTCTGGATAAAATCACTGTCCACATTTTTTTAATGAATTAATAAAAGTGGTATCTGTGTATGGTCTGGAACAGCATTTCTAAAAGAGTGGTTCAAAACAACCTTGTTCAGAAGCACTTTGAGGGGTGTGTTAAAATGCAGATTTTCATTTTCATTTAACAGAGCTGAATGGGGCATTCATTAAAATGCCCCATTCAGCTCTGTTAAATCAGAATCTTTTATGGTGTTCTAGAAATGTTTGAGTAATTAAACACATGAAAACTTACAAAGTTTTTTTTGCAGATGACAGGACCTTTTGTTTTTTCCGTTTATAAATATAAAGCTAAAATGTAAGTGTTTACAGTATTTATTTAAAAACTAGGTGCAAAGGGAGTAAATAATAAACATCTACTTGGTATAAATTTTTACTTGTTAAGTTGTTCAGTATGAAATTTTAATTGAACTTCATTAAACTACAGAGTTTTTTAAGTAAACGACTTATTAGGATTGAATATAGTAACCTAATAGGTTTCTATTGGCTTTATTTGTATAAACACTTTTACCCAAATATTTGAATATAGAAATAGTAGACTTTATTTTTCAGAGTTTATGATTCATTCATTACACAAATATTTACTGAATACCTTCTGAGTGCTAGATACTGTTCTAAGCCCTTAGGATGCATTGGTGAATAAAATAGATAATTCTGCCTTCATGGAACTTACATTCTGGAGGAAAAAACGAATAAGGGCGAAGATAAGTAGAGGCATCTGGCTGGCTCAGTTGGTAGAGCATGCAACTCTTAGTCTTAGGGTTATAAGTTCAAGCTCCATGTTGGGTGTAGAGATTACTTAAACATAAAATCTTTTTTTTTTTTTTTTTTAAAGGGGATAAGTAGGAGTGCCTGGGTGGCTCAGTTGGTTAAGCATCTGACTTCAGCTCAGGTCATGATCTCACAGTTCATGAGTTCAAACCCCACCTTGGGCTCTGTGCTGATAGCTCAGAGCCTGAGCCTGCTTCAGATTCTGTATCTCCTTCTCTCTCTACCTCACCCCCTGCTCACACTCTGTCTCTCTCTCTCTCCCTCTCTCTCAAAATAAATAAACATTTAAAAAAAAGAATATAGGAGCACCTGGGTGTCTTAGTTGGTTAAGAGTTTCACTTTGGCTCAGGTCATGATCTCATGGTTCGTGAGTTCAAGCCCCACATCGGGCTCTGTGCTGACAGGTCAGAGCCTGGAGCCTACTTCAGATTCTGTGTCTCCCTCTTTCTCTACCCCTCCCCAACTTGTGCTCTGTCTCTTTCTCGCAAAAATAAATAAACATTAAAAAAAATTAAAAGATAAGTAAATATATATATGTACGTATACACACACACATATATGCATATATCATGTTAATGATAAGAGTTAAGTAGGAAAAAGGAGATAAAACAAGGAAGGAACATGTGAAATGTGTTGTGGGGAGAACATTTGAAATTTTAGATAAGGATAGTCAGGGAGGGATTCACAGAAGTGACTTTTCTTTAAAGATCTGAAAGGAGTGAGGATACGAGTCCTATGAATATTTGGAAAAGACATTCCAAATAGAGGGAACGTAAGGGCAAATGTCTGGAAGGAGAAAAATGCTTAACAAGTTGAAGGGGAGTAAGGTGGCCAACCAGTGTTTCTAGATTGGAGAGAATTAGGGGAAGAGTAATAGAGAATGAGACTGAGGAAGGTTAGATTTCTTTCATCACATTTATTTTTTTGTTTGTTTATATAAGTCTATTTTAAGAGATAGCACAAGTGGGGGAGGGGGAGAGAGAATCCCAAGCAGGCTCCGCACTATCAGCGAAAAGCTGAAGAGCCTGATGTGGGGCTCAGACTCATGAACCACAAGATCATGACCTGAGCTGAAACCAAGAATTGGACACTTAACCAACTGAGCCACCTAGGTGCCCCTCTTTCATCACCTTTAGAAAAAATGGTTGGCCAAATAAGTCACATTATTAAGATACGGGGGATATTTTAGAAAATAGTGCTGTATGTACCTCAACTGTGCTGATTGTCCTTTCTGTTAATACTGAATAAAGTGGTTTTGTCTTCTCATTTGTTATGTTTTATTATTATGCTAGCTTCAATATTTTTTTTCTAGTCATAAAGTAACATTTCTTCAGATTTTCTGGACACATTTTTCATTGGTCATTTATCTCTTTTTTAAAGAGCTAGTAGGACTATAGTGTGTTACTCAGTGTATTAGTTTCCTCTTGGGTAGAAAAGCCTAGAAAAGTTAAGCTGGGCCAGATTTAGGTTGTTAGGCCAAGGGAGTTTAAAATGAAAAGAAGAGCTGGTTGAAGAGAGGAAGAAAGAAAGACTGTTAAATTTGTGATTCAGTTTGAAAGCAAGAATTCATGAACCTATTTTACATTCATTAGTGAGAGTAGGGGAATATATTTTGCTCAAAACTTTTTACATGGTTGATCTTACTTATTTGATATATGAAGTTTTAAGTAAACCATGAATGTGGCAAAACAAATGTTCATATGATGTATTCTTTTACATTCACTGTGGTTCACATTATTCTTTATTCACTTTTTAAAATGGTGACTTTTATTTTTTAGCAATGATAGCACTGATGGGGAACCAGAAGAAAAGAGACGAAAAATAGCAAATGTTGTTATTAATCAGTCTACAAATGATTCCAAAGTTTTGATTGATAATATTCCAGACAGTTCTTCCTTACTTGAAGAGGTACTATTGAAATACCCTAAAGTGTCTTTTGAAATTGTTTATAATTTTTTCATACTGATGTGTCAGTAGGTGTCTCAATCTATCCATTGAGAGAAATTTTATTGTATCTTTACTTCATTAGTAAAAATTTTAATTATTAAAATTTTTAAAGCATATTTTTACTAGACCTACAAATAAATACACTTTTATTAAGTTACTTAAATTGTTAGCATAAAACAGACCTTTTGAATTAGTAGTAATTCTGTTTTTCTTACTCAGACAAATGAATGGCCTTTAGAAAGCTTTTGTGAAGAACTTTGCAATGACCTTTTTAATCCTTCCTGGGAGGTAAGATTTCATCATTACAGCTTCTCTCAGCTCTATTTTTTTTTTTTTTTTTTTTTTTTTTTTTGCTAATGAAGGAACCATGTGAAACATTTTTTTTTAGGGTCCCTATTCTTCCCACTGATCTGGGCACTTCATATCACTCACCTTCTAAGTGGAAAACTTTAGACTGATTTTCACCTTTCGTACCCTTTTTGATCATATATCTTTAGAGAACTATTAGTTTCTTTTCATTTTTTTAGCTGTGGTATAAAGACTTGCATATCTCTACCAAATAGTAAAAACTTCCTTTTTAAGAGGACAATTTGATTAAGAGTAATAGTTTCCAAACCAGCTTTTTAGTCTCAGAAATATTTCTTCAGAGAAAATCTTGATCATATCCCAGCATGTTAAAAGAGATGAAACTGAGGTTCCTCTGATTGAAGTTGAGGGTTGGTGGTCTCAAAGCATTCTGTCCTACTTCAGTTGGCTCCTGGGTAATTTAAAACCACTGCTGTGGAATACCTTTTAGTGGTCTTTCTGCTCCTTGATGTACATCTGTTTAAAGTTATTCAAGTGTTAACTTAAATTGGGTCTTGAATAAGTAAGTGGGTGGGTGAGGTGCCAGTGGTCTGTTTCCTCCCTTCCAGATGATGCTTCAGAATGCTATATAGGGTGACAGTGAAGCATTAGTCATGAGACAGTTGAATTGTCTTCCTTTCACATTTATACTGGTATCTTTGGAACTTAGTTTTAATATTGGAGCTATAGGGAACAACATGATTCTTTCCTCACTTTTGCTGGGGATAATGCTAACTGCAGGTAAAAGGTAGGGAAATCATAGCCAAATAGATTAATATCTCAGAAGGATCTTAGGTTAGTTACTTTCTTACCTTGATTTTAGAAAAATTCGACATAACCAAAATTGTGAAACTAATGCATGTAATTTTTCTTGGATAGCAGAAGAACACGTTTTTTTGAAGTGCCACTTTAGTTTATTCTGATTTCTTAAAAATCTAGAATCCCTTTTTCATATTGAAGAAAAGTTAAACTCAGTTTCTTAAGCATTTAACCTTTGACATTTGCGTCTTATTTGTTTTTAGGTTCGGCATGGTGCAGGCACTGGACTTCGGGAAATCCTTAAAGCTCATGGAAAAAGTGGTGGTAAAATGGGAGATAGCACTTTAGAAGAGGTAAGTGTAGTAAAGGATCAGTTATCAACAGATTTTAGTAGTTTGCTTCTTTTCTCAAGACAGGGAAGTTACAGAGTTGTGCCATGACATAGAAATGAGAAATAAATAAATATGGAAAGGTAAACATGAGGAAAAGTGTTTAAAGGTCAGAAGGAAGTCTATTTACTAACAGAGAAAGAATGAGTTCATGGGAAAGATTTGTTCAGAAACATTGAGTGGAAAAATATATAAGAGCAAGATACAAAAGATTGGAAAGTAGAGTAGGAGGTGTAAGAAGATACTTAGAGGTCATTGAGCAATATGACTGGTGTAGCATGAAACACAGGTAATAGGATAGATAATAGATACATGACAGATATAATTGAAATTAGAGCAACCTTTAGTAGTTTCTTAATTTCTTGGAGTGCAAATAACATAATAGAATTCATGAATCTTAAAGATCTTGGTGTAGTATATTTGAACCTAATTAATCAATAAACACGATGTGGTTAATATTAAAGGTAGTAATTGGAACTTTTATGTATTTTGGTTGTTGTTCCTACAGCAAAACCCGTCTGTCCCAATATTTTAGTTTTGATTTTGGACTTAATGTGTCCCCAACCCCCAATACAGAGTATGATTTTGGTAATTAAAAATGATTGTTTTAACAGATGATTCAGCAGCATCAAGAGTGGTTGGAAGACTTAGTTATTAGACTCCTTTGTGTTTTTGCATTAGACAGATTTGGAGACTTTGTTTCTGATGAAGTAAGTATCACCTAAGGGAGGCTTTGTCCGATCAAATTTCAAATTCAACAAAATACGTTTTTTTGTAAATGAGTTTTCTTCCTTTCTTATTCATAGGTTGTGGCACCAGTTCGTGAAACTTGTGCTCAGACATTAGGTGTGGTGTTAAAACACATGAATGAAACAGGAGTTCATAAGACTGTGGATGTGCTTCTTAAATTACTTACTCAAGAACAATGGGAAGTTAGACATGGTGGTCTGCTAGGAATAAAGTATGCTTTGGCAGTTCGTCAGGTAAACACTTCAGGTTTTGAAGCATGTATGGGAGAGGTTTTTTCCCTCTTATTTTTATTGTATGAAATTACCTTAGATTCTTAGTGTTACAGATGAGCCAGCATTTCAAGATTTGCCTTCTTGAGGTAGTAGCTTAGAGATAGGTGGTACTGTAAGAATTTAAGTACGAATCAAAAGATGGTTCATTAGGTTTGAATACTTGTTCCTGTTTCATAGGAAGACCGATTCTCAGGGTGATTCCTTGTGTATGATCCCAGAAATAGATTCTGGGGGCTGGCTCTATTTAGGGAGGTTGAAAGGAGAATAGATTGAAGTATGGAGAGCAGGAAGTAAGGAGAGCTTTTCCTGCCCTTTTCTCTCACACCCCTTTTGGTTGTCATTAGTGTTGAATAAGAAATAGAAATTGAGGGTCCAGCACAGCGGTATGTATCTGTATGTGTTCACGCAGGGAGTTCATAGTTTTACCTCAAAAACGTTATCTGATGTTTTAAGTCACATTTAATAGATACTTGATACTGTTGTGGTTTTTCTTTTTTTTAAAAAAAAATTTTTTTTAACGTTTATTTATCTTTGAGACAGAGAGAGACAGCATGAACGGGGGAGGGTCAGAGAGAGGGAGACACAGAATCTGAAACAGGCTCCAGGCTCTGAGCTGTCAGCACAGAGCCCGACGCGGGGCTTGAACCCACGGACCACGAGATCATGACCTGAGCTGAAGTCGGCCGCTTAACCCACTGAGCCACCCAGGCGCCCCAGTTGTGGTTTTTCAAATGGGATTAGTTACAAATAGACTTCTGTTGTTATTTTTCTTTTTTGTTTATGTGATTCTTTTTTAATAAAGATTGGGACTTTTAAAAAAAATGTTTTATTTATTTTTGAGAGAGAGAGAGAGAGAGTGAGTGTGAGTGGGGAAGGGGCAGAGAGCAAGGGAGACACAGAATCTGAAGCAGGCTCCAACTTCTGAGCTGTCAGCATGGAGCCCGATGCGGGGCTCAAACTCAAGAACCGCGAGATCATGACCTGAGCCGAAGTCAGATGCTTAACTGACTGAACCACCCAGGTGCCCCTAAAGGTTGGGATTTTTGGGACACGGGGCTGGTTCAGTTGAAGAACATGTGACTCTTGATCCTGGGGTCATGAGTTTGAGCCCCACGTTGGTTGTAGAGATTACTTAAATAAGTAAACTTAAAAAAAGATTGGGACTTGTGCTTTCATATGGTAAATTTAATAAAACAAATTTTAAGCACAATAATTGCATTACAGAAAATTAATCTGTTTTGATGTACTGTTTTACAGGATGTAATTAATACTTTATTGCCTAAAGTTTTAACTAGAATAATTGAAGGACTTCAGGACTTTGATGATGATGTCAGAGCTGTTGCTGCAGCATCATTAGTACCTGTGGTAGAAAGCCTTGTAGACCTTCAGACACAGAAGGTAAATTAAATATTTTTGCATTTTCTTCTATAGAGCTTGTTTACACTTGGGTATAGAGTATTAGGAAAAATATTCAGTATTTTTTTCTCCTCCAATTTTTTAAAAGATTTTATTTATTTATATATTTATTTTTTTAATATGAAATTTGTTGTCAAATTGGTTTCCGTACTGAAGATTTTATTTTTAAGTAATCTCTGCATTCAATGTGGAGCTTGAACTTAGAACCTCAAGATTGAGAGTCACATGCTCAGCCAGCCAGACATCCTGTCCTTCCATTTTTCATATAACAGATAGTCCTCTGACGTATACAATCTCAATTATATATTATCCTTGGAATAGTGAATTTTCTCTATTAATCTACTTCCCTTTTGTGTACCGAGTATATAAGGAACTTATTTGAGAAGAAAGCAACCATTTCTTCTTTATTTTACTCCTGGTTTTTAGACATATGGGATTTGTGTTTGTTTTGATTTTGGTTTTGGCTTTAAGTTGTTTTAATCTGGTCTCATTTTTTGAAATGCCTCTTTTAATGTCTTTCTTTTTTATTATCAAAACCATAACATGTATACAGCATTTGGAAGTGCAGCAAGCAGTATTTATTTAAAAAGTCAAAAACTAAATTTATCTTTTCATGATGACTAGTGTTGTTTTAAGTATATTAGTTTACAGAGAAGGTCATGTCTGGTGTATGTACACTATATTGTTTTCCAATTTTAGTTTTTTACATAAAATAGGAGTATTGGCTATCTTATTTCCTAAATTCTCCCTCCCATTATAAGCCTGGGTAGGAAGGGAAGTGCCAAAGTAGAGTTGAGTGGCATTTTTTTTTTTTTTTCAACGTTTTTGTTTTTTTTTAATTTATTTTTGGGACAGAGAGAGACACAGCATGAACGGGGGTTGGGGCAGAGAGAGAGGGAGACACAGAATCGGAAACAGGCTCCAGGCTCCGAGCCATCAGCCCAGAGCCTGACGCGGGGCTCGAACTCACAGACCGTGAGATCGTGACCTGGCTGAAGTCGGACGCTTAACCGACTGCGCCACCCAGGCACCCCGAGTTGAGTGGCATTTAAAGAGGGGTAGAGAATTACTAAAGGCAAATAATGTCTCCTCTTTAATTTTGCTCAAAACTGACACTATCCAAGGGCATGGGGATTGTATATGTTTTTGAATCAGTAGTGACTACAATTTTGCATGGCTTGTGAGTATATTGTGTAAAATAACTGTTTTCTTAATAACTGATCCTGTAGGTACCATTCATTATAAATACACTATGGGATGCTCTTCTGGAACTAGATGATCTTACTGCTTCAACAAATAGTATTATGACTCTTCTTTCATCCTTATTAACTTATCCTCAGGTCCAACAATGCAGGTAATTATTTGTAGTTAGTAAAGTAAAAAATGTTTACGTACATTTCCAGATAATCCTAAAAATAAAATAGTTTGGCATCTTTAAGTACAGCACTTAAAGTGAGTTGGAAATGCCAAAGACTACTATTTTCAAATTGGCCTTTTCTTTACTCTCTAGCCACCAGCATAGTAGGGGCAGGAGCTTAAAAAGGTCATGTTTATCCTTGGGGTACTTTGGTTATATAATTCTTCATTTTGTTCATCCTGTGATAGTTAACTTCAAGAATTTAATCATTGCATATTATTTTCATATCCAGTCCGAATACAGAACATTAGCTTTAGAGACATTTAGCTAATAGAATTATCATTGAACATCAGCATTACATTTTCCAAAATTTGCTCCTCAGTGAACTTTTTCTTTGTAATGTTCATTTCAACTCTTGGTCTTGATTTCAATAATTATCAGGAAGGGAATAATACATAATAATGCAGTATAATGTCCAAAGACAGAGGTTGAGTGAAGCCAAAAACATAAATCAAAAAGTGTCACCTATTTTCCTGTCCTGATACTTGAAATAAAGTTCAGCTAATTAATGTATTCCCTACCTTTTAGATTGCCTCCTGAGTAATACTATTTCTATTAATCGTTTCTTTGGAGATACAGAAGAAAAAATTCACATGCAACTTTAAAAATCACAGATGAGAAAATTAATTACTGTTCTTAGCCTAGAGAGGATGTTTAGTGAATGTGCATATGCTCATGATTATAAATGATTTCTGGCTCTGTAAGTCTATTTCTAATGAAAATCATAGATGTATTAAAAACATGTTCAGAATGTTTCAAGTAATACTGGCCCTGCTGAGAGTACTTCAGGGGTAAATTTAGGGCAGTAGGACAACCTACAAGTTGGAATTGCAAAATAAATGCCTGTAAAAGCAAACGAAGAGAAAAATTGGTAGTGCATTTATGAGATTTCCTAATATTCAGGTATTTCAATTAGTAGTGAAAGCTATAGGGATTAAATGTGTTCCATCTGTGTGAAAGCCCTTCTCAAGCTGCAGAATGCAAGAGTTTTTAATTACCCTAAATCAGAAGTTGGTAAACTTTTCTGTGAAAGCCCAGATAGTGGTATTTTTGGTTTTGTGGGTTATATGGTCATTGTCAAAACTACTCAACTTTGTCATTGTAGCTCAATAGTAGCCATAGACAACGCATAAGGAATGAATATGGCTGTGTTCCAGTAAACCTTTATTTAAAAACAGGGTGATGTGGGTTTGGGTTGTGAGCCTGTGTTAACCACTGTCCTAAATAAAGGGTTTAGGACTTAAAAAAAAAAAAAAAAAATCTTTGAGTAGTGTCAGGAAAGCTAGATAACGTAAGGAAATGAAAGAAGTAGTAAAAATTCTGTTAATTCAGAAATAATGTATGAAATACAATAATGTGTGAAATAATGTAGCTTTTATGTATTTATTTTTCAAAATTGCCCTGTTAGGAAATTTGTTTCACATATTATGATATTTGGCAGATACTTTCCAGCTATGTAAGAAGAAATGCAGCATGTCATTTGGAGCATGAACAGTTAAAAGTTACTCTATTAACAAGACCTTGTTATAATGCTTTTACATAGTTTGAGTCTGTTTTTTGTCTCTGTTCATGTGTTTAATAATTTTATAAGTAAATTTACTAAACATGTAAATAAATGTGAGAAGAGATGTTCATACAAACCTGCAAGTGATGAAAATAATGCTAAAATATAGACCTGAGGGGAACCACAAAAGAACATACAGTTAACACCTGCCATATTCTTTTTTATTCATGCCTTTTTCTAGAGTTATATATTTCAAATGCTATTTCTAAATCATTTCCTAATTCAAGGTAGTTTTTATAAATGACTCATGGATACGACAGGAATTCTATGGTCCAAGTTGTTAGCCTAGAAGTGGCTTTGCTTGCTTTTCCATTTAAATTCTAATTGTGAGAAGGAAGATAATCTGAGTTTTCCTAACTTTAGTAATGCTAAATCAGGATGACAGATTTCGAAGCTACTACCATGCCACCTCTTGCTCATTTGATAATGTGGCAGAGATGACCCCAATGGGGAATATAAGTTATGTGCATCTAATGGTTACTGATTGGGGTTAGCCATGGGAAAGAAGAAAAAATTAATCTTGATTTTGTGTAGCCTACCAGTTAAGACACATGTTCCATTTTCCTAAGAACAGATTGAAAAAAGGGCAGCTATATTGGAAAGTTCTACTTTGACAAAGGTAATTCGTGGCATTAGTACCATAGAACTTAATGTTGATATTTATGACTGCATTTGCTCTGGGTGTTCTGGTGCTATAATAACAGTTTTGAATGAGGATGTTAAATGAACGTTCATATGAAAATACTACCTTTTTAGAATTTATTCATCAAAAAAGGTATGAGGTCTACAGGACATATTTAGAAAATGTATCAATAGAATTTCAACTGAAAATGAGTAAGCCTAATTTGTGTCTTGTTTATTAGTATTCAGCAGTCACTCACAGTTCTAGTTCCACGTGTCTGGCCTTTTTTGCATCACACTATATCATCAGTTCGAAGAGCAGCATTGGAGACTCTATTTACGTTATTATCAACACAGGACCAGGTAAGAACTAATAACTATGTGTAGTGATACTGAAATTACATAGAATCATTTTATAAACTCAATCAGTCTGGTTACCTTTGCTACATATCCAAAGATCAGGAGGATGCTGGGCTAGTAGAAATGGTATGGTGACCATGTAGACATATAAAAATATAATCACCATGAGGGCAGAAATATTTTAATATTTTGTTCTAGGTCATATTCCCAGCACTTAGAATAGTGCTTAACACATAGGAGGCCTTCAACAAATACTTGTTGAGTGAAAGATCAATCGAATAGTCTCTTTGTTTCAGAGATCTGTTATTCAGTCTTAGCTTGCTTCATGTGGTTGTCAGATAGGTGGTTGGCAGAACATATCCCAGGTTAGGAGGCTACATTTGGAGCTCTACAGTATGACTTCTAAAGAGTGATGATGAAATTACTAGGCACTTGCCTCTCTTAAGAATTAATAATCTTAAGCACATGGTATTTCCAAGGGTAGTAAACATCAGAAGTCACAACATGAAGTGCCTAGAGAGATCATTCACGTAATATCAGTATGTGAATGGAGTCTGTGCTGACCTAAGGAATCTTTGCCCTGCCTATAAAAGACTTAACATTTCTATTTTTAAAGTAACTATAGGTCAAACGAAATACTAGAATGTAGGGAAGTATCATAATCCATTCTTAGGACATGCTGTTATTTGTTGGCACTACAGTTTGAGCCAGTGATCTTTAAAAAGCAGTGGGTTTTTGTGTTTGTTTGTTTTGTTTTTTTAAGACAGTAGATTCTAGGATGGGTAAATGTCTCTCTTATGTTCACTAACCACACATTTCTTTGTGAATTAGAAATATTCCATGTAGACTTGCTTTAATCTGCAGCATGGGATTGTATTGTACTTCTTTGAATCAGTGTCTATAAATTTTGTTTTGCTGTATTTTTTTATTTGATCTAATCAGAATCTTCTGAGGTCTATCAGGTGTGTTTTATAATCCTCATTTGATGAGGCATGGGCTGATAAGACACACTGGCATGGGTTGTTTTGAATTTTCACTTCATTTTTGTTTTGTGGTTTTTGTCTAAATGTTTTTGGTGTAAGGTTAAATTTGCTTTGGTTAATCCTCTTAAAGTTAACAGATTTCCTTATTTCATGTTATTGTTTTTCTAACAGATGTACTTTTAAGAGCAGTTTTAGGTTGACCAAAATATTGAGTGAAAAGTATGTAGTTCGTATATGCCTCCATATTCCCCCACCCACACTTTTCCCTATAGTTAACATCTTGCATTAGTGTAGTACATTTCTTATGCTTGGTAACCAATATTCATCCATTATTATTAAGTAAAGTCCATAGTTTATATTAGGGTTCACTCTTCATACTGTTTTGTATGGGTTTTGGCAAATGCACAGTGGTATGTATCTGCCATTACAGTATCATATAAACTAGTTTCACTGCCTTAAAAAAAAAAAAAGACCTGTGCTCCACTTAAGTACCCCTCTTTTCCTCCTTCCGGATTCTTAACAGTCACTTACCTTTTTTAAGTCTCCATAGTTTTACCTTTTCCAGAATGTCAAATAGTTGAGAGTCATGCAATATGTAGCCTTTTCAGATTGGCTTCTTTCACTTAGCAATGTGAAATTAAGGTTTCTTTATGTCTTTTTGTGACTCGATAGATCATTCCTTCTTATCACTGAATAATGTTCCATTGTATGGGCATACCACAGTTGATTTACTCACTTATTGAGGATATCTTGGTTGCTTCCTGTTTTGGACAATTATGAATAAAGTTGTAAACATTCATGTGCAGGTTTTCGTATGGGCACAAATTTTCAGTGTGCTTAGGTAAACACCAAAGAGCATAAGGAGATGTTTAATTTTATAAGAAAGTGTCTTTCAAAGTGGCTATACCATTTTGTATTTCCATCAGCAGTGAATGAGAGTTCTTGTTGCTGCGCATCCTCACCAATACTGGATATTGTCAGTGTTGTAGATTTTAGCCCTTCTAATAAATGTGTAGCGGTATCTTACTTAAAATTGCAGTTTTCCAATGATATGTGATGTTGAGCATAGTTTCATGTGCTTATTTGCCATCTGTATCTCTTCTTTGCTGAAATGTCTATTCAGGTTTTTTCCTTTTTTTTTTTTTTTTTTGGATTGAGTTTTCTTACTCTTGAATTTTAAGATTTCTTTGTGTATTTTGGATACACGTCCAACATCGTTCTTTTAAGTCTTTCTGTTTTTTATTAAGGTGATTAAACTACTTGCAGCCTCTTTTTAACTTCAGTGGTTTTTAATTATTTGGTAATATATTTACTTAAGTTAGGTATTTTAGTAATTTATTTATAGTATTATATATAAATGGATTTTCTAAATAACTGAAACATACTTTTTAACCAAAAATAGTTAACATTAAAATGATTGACACACCTGATCATGATCTTCAACTGTATTAAACATAAGGTAATATTTTTTGATCAATCAGCCCACCAATATTGTTTGTTGGTTATTAGTTTTTATATGGTGCTTACTATGGTATAGTGTGGGAATATTGTGATACATGAGAGGTGCTGCTGTCAGTGACTGAACTGTTCTTTTTCAATTGCTCTTTCCTATTTTTTTTTCTCTCTAATCTGTCAATCTCAATCTGACTTCTCTTGTTAGTCTTATAATGTGGTGTTTCCTCTTATATTTCAAAATTTTTACAGTTTAGGTAAGATACCAAGGTTGTTCTAAATCCTCTTCTCTATTTTTTAGCCCCTAAATGATTGTCGATATTGGTTATTAAAATTACATGGTTGTGAAAACATCTCTATGTTCTGCGGTGTTGATTTTCTTATCTAGGACTCAACTATTTTTGTCTTTTGAATTTGCCTTTACTGGCTTGTAAATGAAACTTTGGCCCTAGTATATGTAAAAAATTGATGAGGACTCTTGATCATATACCAGAACTCTTACTGTTCTTTATTTGTGATTTGTAGTATGTCAGCCACCACTTATGCAGAGCTCTCCAATATTTGTTAAATAAATTTGTATAAAATTCTATGCAGGTTATTCAGAGAAATTTTTTAAAAATCCAACATGGTTCTTATTTTTACCTTGTAAAAATTTACAGCGTGATTGTGACAAGACTCTTACATGATAAGTTTTTTTCTTAAACATTTATTTATTTTTGAGAGAGAAAATGTGAGCAGGGGAGGGGTAGAGAAAGGGGGACAGAGGATCTGAAGCGGGCTCTATGCTGACAGCAGAGATCCTGATGTGGGGCTTGAACCCATGAACCATGAGATCAGGACCTGAGCCAAAGTCAGAAGCTTAACTGACTGAGCCACCCAGCTGCCCCTTCCATGATAAGTTTAATAAAAGAGTTAAATAATGGAAGAGCAGAAAATGAGAGATGTCAGGAAGCAGCACTGAAGGTTAGACTAAGTGCTGAAGGACCAGGAGGATTTGGGTGATAGGGCTAAAAACTAGTCTTCCCAAAAAAACCCCACAAAAAACAAAAGACCCCTAATCCTCCCTTATTTATACGTATGTACGTACGTACGTACGTATGTATATATGTATGTATGTATTTTTGCATTTTTTAAATGTAAATTTTAGTTAAAATACATTGCAATTTTGATTTCAGGAGTAGAATTCAGTGATTCATCACTTACATACAACACCCAGTGCTCATCATAAGTGTCTTCCTTAGTACCCATCAAGCATCTAGCCCATCTCCCACCATCTCCCTCTGTCAAACCATGGTTTGTTCTCTGTCATTAAGAGTCCCTTGTAGTTTGTTTTCCTCTCTTCTCTATGCCCCCCATTGTTCATCTGTTACGTTTCTTAAATTTGACATATGAGTGAAATCATATGGTATTTGTCTTTCTCTGATTGACTTATTTCACTCAGCATAATATATTCTAGCTTATTCACGTTGTTGCAAATGGCAAGATTTCATTCTTTTTGTTGGCTGAGTAATATTCTATTGTAGAGTATATGTATATAACACATCTTTAAATAATTTTTTTAATTTTTTTAATTTATTTTTTAAATTCACATCCAAGTTACTTAGCATATAGTGCAACAGTGATTTCAGGAGTAGATTCCTTAATGCCCCTTACCCACTTAGCCCATCCCATCTCCCACAACCCCTCCATCAACCCTCTGTTTGTTCTCTACATTTAAAAGTCTCTTATGTTTTGTCCCCCTCCCTGTTTTTATATTTTTGCTTCCCTTCTCTTATGTTCATCTGTTTTGTATCTTAAATTCCTCATATGAGTGAAGTCATACGATATCTTTCTCTGACTAATTTTGCTTAGCATAATACCCTCTAGTTCCATCCACGTAGTTGCAAATGGGAATATTTCATTCTTTTTGAGTGCAGAGTAATACTCCACTGTGTGTGTGTGTGTGTGTGTGTGTGTGTGTGTGTGTGTGTCTGCGTCTGCTTTCTCTTCGAGGATATATATATATATACACACACACACACACACACCACATCTTCTTTATCCATTCATCTGCTGATGGACATTTGGGCTCTTTCCATACTTTGGCTGTTGTTGATAGCGCTGCTATAAACATTGGGGTGCATGTGCCCCTTCGAAACAGCACACCTGTATCCCTTGGATAAATGCCTAGTAGTGCAGTTGCTGGATTGTAGGGTAGTTCTATTTTTAATTTTTTGAGGAACCTCCATACTGTTTTCCAGAGTGGCTGTACCAGTTTGCATTCCCATCAGCAGTGCAAAAGAGATCCTCTTTCTCTGCATCCTCCCCAACATCTTTTGTTGCCTGAGTTGTTAATGTTAGCCATTCTGGCTGGTGTGAGGTAGTATCTCATTGTGGTTTTGATTTGTATTTCCCTGATGATGAGTAATATTGAGCATTTTTTCATGTGTTGGTTTGCCATCTGGATGTCTTCTTTGGAGAAGTGTCTATTTTATGTCTTTTGTCCATTTCTTCACTGGATTCTTTGTCTTTTCCATGTTGAGTTTGATAAGTTCTTTATAGATTTTGGATACCAACCCTTCATCTGATATGTCATTTGCAAATATCTTCTCCCATTCAGTCAGTTGCCTTTTAGTTTTGCTAATTGTTTCCTTTGCTGTGCAGAAGCTTTTTATCTTGATGAGGTCCCAATAGTTCACTTCTGCTTTTGTTTCCCGTGCCTCTGGAGACATGTTGAGTGAGAAGTTGCCACGGCTGACATCAAAGAGGATTTTGCCTGCTTTCTCCTCGAGGATTTTGATGGCTTCCTGTCTTACATTTAGGTCTTTCATCCGTTTTGAGTTTGTTTTTGTGTATGGTGTAAGAGAGTGGTCCAGGTTCATTCTTCTGCATGTCGCCATCCAGTTGTCCCAGCACCACTTGCTGAAGAGACTGTCTTTATTCCATTGGATATTCTTTCCTGCTTTGTCAAAGATTAGTTGGCCATACGTTTGTGGGTCCATTTCTGGGTTCTCTATTCTGTTCCATTGATCTGAGTGTTCTTGTGTCAGTACCATACTGTCTTGATGATTACAGCTTTGTAATTCAGCTTGAAGTCCAGGATTGTGATGCCTCCAGCTTTGGTTTTCTTTTTCAAGATTGTTTTGGCTATTTGAGTTCTTTTCTGGTTTCATGCAAATTTTAGAATTGTTTGTTCTATCTCTGTGAAGAATGCTGGCGTTATTTTGATAGGTATTGCAATGAATATGTATATTGCTTTGGGTAGTATTGACATTTTTAACAATATTTGTTCTTCTTATCCAGGACCATGAAATATTTTTCCATTTTTTTTGTCTCTTCTTTATTTTCTTTCATAAGCTATCTATAGTTTTCAGTGTATAGATTTTTCACCTCTTTGGTTAGATTTATTCCTAGGTATTTTATGGGTTTTGGTGCAATTGTAAATGGGATTGATTCCTTGATTTCTCTTTCTGTTGCTTCATTATTAGTCTGTAGGAATACAACTGATTTCTGTGCATTGATTTTACATCCTGCAACTTTGCTGAATTCATGGATCAGTTCTAGCAGTTTTTTGGTGGAATCTTTTGGGTTTTCCATATAGAGTATCATGTCATCTGCGAAGAGTGGAAGTTGGACCTCCTCCTGGCTGATTTGGATGCCTTTTATTTCTTTGTGTTGTCTGATTGCTGAGGCTAAGACTTCCAATACTGTGTTGAATAACAGTGGCGAGAGTGGACATCCTTGTCTTGTTCCTGACCTTAGGGGGAAATCTCTCAGTTTTTCCCCACTGAGGATGATATTAGCATTGGGTCTTTCGTATATGGCTTTTATGATCTTGAGGTATGATCCTTTTACCCCTACTTTCTTGAGGGTTTTTATGAAGAAAGCATGCTGTATTTTGTCAAATGCTTTCTCTGCATCTAGTGAGAGGATCGTGTGGTTCTTGTCCTTTGTTTTATTGATGTGATGAATCACATTGATTTGCAGATGTTGAACCAGCCCTGCATCCCAGGTATAAATCCCACTTGGTCGTGGTGAATAATTTTTTTTAACGTATTTTTGGATCCAGTTGGCTAATACCTAGTTGAGGGTTTTTGCATCCATATTCATCAGGGAAATTGGTCACTAGTGCTTTTTAGTGGGGTCTCTGTCTGATTGTGGAATCAAGGTAATGCTGGCTTCATAGAGTTTGGAAGTTTTCCTTCCATTTCTATTTTTTGGAACAGCTTCAAGAGAATAGGTGTTAACTCTCCTTAAATGTTTGGTAAAATTCCCCTGGAAAGCCATCTGGCCCTGGACTCTTGTTTTTGGGGAGATGTTTTTTTATTAGTAATTCGATTTCTTTACTGGTTATGGGTCTGCTCAAATTTTCTATTTCTTCCTGTTTCAGTTGTGGTAGTTTATATGTTTCTAGGAATTTGTCTGTTTCTTCCAGATTGCCCATTTTATTGGTGTATAATTGCTCATAATATTCTCTTATTATTGTTTTTATTTCTGCTGTCTTGGTTGTGAACTCTGCTCTTTCATTCTTGATTTTATTTATTTGGGTCCTTTCCTTTTTCTTTTTGATCAAACTGGCTAGTGGTTTATCAATTTTATTAATTCTTTCAAAGAACCAGCTTCTGGTTTCATTGATTTGTTCTACTGTTTTTTTGGTTTTGGTAGCATTGATTTCTGCTCTAATCTTTATTTCCTGTCTTCTGCTGGTTTTGGGTTTTATTTACTGTTCTTTTTCCAGTTCTTTAAGGTGTAAATTTGGTTATGTATCTGAGACCTTTCTTCCTTCTTTAGGAAGGCCTGGATTGCTATATACTTCCCTCTTAAAACTGCCTTTGCTGTGTCCCTGAGGTTTTGGGATGTGGTATGATCACTTTCATTGGCTTCCATGTACTTTTTAATTTCCTCTTTAACTTCTTGGTTGGCCCATTCATTCTTTAGTAGGATGTTCTTTAGTCTCCAAGTATTTGTTTACCTTTCCAAATTTTTTCTTGTGATTGATTTAGAGTTTCACCATGTTGTGGTCTAAAAATATGCATGGTATGATCTCAGTCTTTTTGTACTTGAGGACTGATTTGTGTCCCAGTATGTGATCTATTCTGGAGGACATTCCATGTGCATAAATAAATTTTTTTTTTAAGTTTATTTTGAGAGAGAGAACGCGCATGCAAGAGCAGAGGCAGGGGGCAGAGAGAGAGGGGGAGAGAATTCCAAGCAGGCTCCACACAGAGCCCGATGTGGGGCTTGAACTCACGAACCACTGTGAGATCATGACCTGAGCCAAAACCAAGAGTCGGATGCTGAACTGACTGAGCCATCCAGGTGCCCCAACCACATCTTCTTTACCCATTCATAAGTTGATGGACATTTGGACTCTCTCCATAGTTTGGCCTTGTTGATAATGCTGCTATAAACATTGGGGTGAATGTACCCCTTTGAATCTGTATTTTTGTGTGTTTTGGGTAAATACCTAACGGAGCAATTGCTGGATCATAGGGTAGTGTATTTTTAGTTTGTTGAAGAACCTCTATACTGTTCTCCAAAGTTGCCGCACCATTTTGCATAACCATCAACAGTGCAAGAGGGTTTCTCCGCATCCTCTTCAATACCTGTTGTTTCTTGTGTTGTTTATTTTATCCATTCTGACAAAGCGTGAGGTGGTACCTCATTGTGGTTCTGATTTGCATTTCCCGGATGATGAGTGATGTTGAGCAAATCTTTTCATGTGTCTGTTAGGCATGTGGATGTCTTCTGTGTAAAAGTGTCTATTCATGTTTCTGCCAGTTTCTTAACTGGGTTATTTGTTTTTTAGATATTTGATAAGGTCTTTTTTTTTTTTTTTAAATGTTTGTTTATTTTTGAGAGAGAGAGTACAAGCAGGGGAGGAGCAGAGAGAGAGGGAGACACAGAATCTGAAGCAGGCTTCAGGCTCTGAGCTGTCAGCACAGAGCCTGTTGCCAGGCCCGAACCCAGGAACTGTGAGATCATGACCTGAGTCGAAGTTGGATGCTTAACTGACTGAGCCGCTCAGGCACCCCGATAAGTTCTTTATAGATTTTGGATACTAAACCCCTATCAATAGGATGAGTTTGGGAGTTTTCTTTCTATTTTTTTTTTGGAACAGTTTGAGAAGAATATTTATTAACTCTTCTATAAATGTTTGGTAGAATTCTCCTGGGAAGCCATCTGGCACAGGACTCTTATTTGTTGGGAGATTTTTATTCAGTTTCTTTGCTGGTTATGGGTCTGTGCAAATTTTCTATTTCTTCCTGTTTCAGTTTTGGTAGTTTGTCAGTTTCTACGAATTTGTCCATTTCTTCCACATTGCCCTGTTTGTTGGCATGTAATTTTGATAATATTTTGTTATAATTGTTTATATTTCTCTGTTGGTGGTTGTGATCTCTCCTCTTTCATTAGTGATTTTATATGGATCCTTTCTCTTTTCTTTTTGGTAAGTTTCGCTAAGAATTTATCAATTTTGTTAATTTTTTCGAAGAACCAGCTCTTAGTTTTGTTGATCTGTTCTGTTTTTGTTTATCAATTATTTCTGCTCTAATCTTTATTATTTCCCTTCTTCTGCTGGTTTAGACTTTATATGCTGTCTCTTTTCTAGCTCCTTTAGGCGTAAGATTAAGTTGTGTAGGGACCTTTCTTGCTTCTCAAGATAGGCCTGAATTGTGATATACTTCCTTGTTATAACTGCCTTTGCTGCATCCCAAAGATTTTGGACTGTCATGTTTTCATTTTCATGTGCTTCCATGTATTTTTTAAATTTCTTCGTTGATTTCCTGGTTAATCTGTTCATTCTTTAGTAGGATGTTCTGTAACCTTAATGTATTTAAGGGCTTTCCAAATTTTTTTCTTGTGGTACACTTTAAGTTTCATAGCACTGTGATTTGAAAATATGCATGCTATGATCCCAATCTTTGTGTACTTGTTGAGGGTTGATTTGTGATCCAGTATGTGATCTCTTCTGGAGAATGTTCCGTGTGTACTCGAGAAGAATGTGTATTCTGTTTTAGGATGAAATAAATTCCATCTGGTCCAGTGTGTTCAAAGCCATTGTTTCCTTGTCGATTTTCTGCTTAGATGATCTGTCCATTGCTGTAAGTGGGGTGTTAAAGCCCCCTACCATAATTGTATTATTATCAATGAGTTTCTTTATGTTATTAATTGATTTATATATTTGGGTGCTTCCAAGCTGGCATGAATATTTACAGTTGTTAGATATTTTTGATGGATAGACCCCTCCCTTAATTATGATATAATACTGTTCTTTATCTCTTGTTACAACTTTGGTTTTAAAATCTAGATTGTCTTGTATTAGTATGGCTACTTCAGCTTTCATTGATGTCCATTAGCATGATAGATGGTCCTCCATCCCCTCACTTTCAGTCTGCAGTTGTCTTTAGGTCTAAAATGAGTCTCTTGTAGGCAGCATATAGAGGGACCTTGTTTTTAAATCTGTTCTAATACCCTGTACTAGAGTATTTCATCCACTTACATTCAGAGTGATTATTAAAAGATATGAAATAGGGCCATTGTGTTACCTGTAGAGTTGGTGTTTCTGGTGATGCTCTGGTACTTTTTAGTCTTTGTTGCTTTTAGTTTCCCTCCCCTCCTCTCCCAACTCAAAGAATTCCCCTTGAAATTTCTTGCAGGGCTGGTTTAGTGGTCACAAACTCCTTTAGTTTTTGTCTGAGAAACTCTATCTCTTACTCTATTTTTTTTTTTTTAGTGTTTTTATTTATTTTTGAGACAGAGAGAGACAGAGCATGAGTGGGGGTGAGGGGGGCAGAGAGAGAGGGAAACAGAATCTGAAGTGGGCTCCAGGCTCTGAGCTGTCAGCACGGAGCCCGACATGGGGCTTGAACTCACGGACGGTGAGATCATGACCTGAGCTGAAGTCGGCTACCCAGGTGCCCCTCTCTTACTCTATTTTGAATGACAACCCTGCTGCATAGAGTATTCTTGGTTCCATATTTTTCCCATTCAGCATGTTGAATTTATCTTGCCTCTTCTTTCTGTCCTGCCAAGTTTCTGTGGACAGGTCTCCTGCAAACCTGATTCGTCTCTCAGTGTTAGGTTAATGACTTTTTTCCCCTTGCTGCTTTCAGGATTCTTTCTTTGTGTATTTTGTGAATTTCACTATGGTATATTGGTGATGTCTGGCTTTTGTTGAATTTAATGGAGCTCTCTGTGCTACTTGGATTTTGATGTCTGTTCCCTTCCCCAGATTAGGGAAGTTTTCAGCTATAATTTGCTCACGTAAACCTTCTGCCCCTTTTTCTCTCCCTTCGTCTTCTGGGATTCATATAATATGAATGTTATTACTTTTTTAAATGTTTATTTGTTTTGAGAGAGAGAGAGAGCACACAAGCCGGGGAAGGCCAGAGAGAGAAGGTGAGAGAGAATCCCAAGCAGGCTCCTTGTTGTTAGCACAGAGCCTGACGCGGGGCTCAATCCCACAAACTGTGAGATCATGACCTGAGCTGAAATCAAGAGCCTGACACTTAACCAGCTGAGCCCCTCAGTCGCCCCCGAATGTTGTTATGTTTTAATAAATCACTGAGTTCCCTAATTCTGCCTTCATGATCCCTGACCTTTGTTTCCCTCTTCTTTCAGCTTCATTGTTTATCTTCTGTACTGATAATTTGCTCTTCTGGCTTGTCCATCTTCGTTTTTATGGCCTACATTTGGGATTGCCTCTCATGTATAGCATTTTAAATTTTGACCTTACTAGATTTTAGTTCTTTTCTTTGTAGAAAGGGATTCTCTGGTGTCTTCTATGCTTTTTTCAAGCCCAGCTAGTATCTTTATAATTGTTGTTTTAAATTCTAGTTCAGACATCTTATTCATATCTGCATTAGTTAAATCCCTGGCCATCATTTCTTCCTGTTCTTTCTTTTGAGGTGAATTTCTCTGTCTTGTCATTTTGGAGGAAGAAAAAACAGTAATATTAGAATGAAATAAAAATTAAAGAATTAAAAAAATCAAATAAAGGAAGTTAGATCCTAGGTGTGTTTTGGTCTGCTTATTAAGAGAAGCTTGATAGAAAAAAAGAAGAGAGGGGCGCCTGGGTGGCGCAGTCGGTTGAGCGTCCGACTTCGGCCAGGTCACAATCTCGCGGTCTGTGAGTTCGAGCCTCGCGTCAGGCTCTGGGCTGATGGCTCGGAGCCTGGGGCCTGTTTCCGATTCTGTGTCTCCCTCTCTCTCTGCCCCTCCCCCGTTCATGCTCTGTCTCTGTCTGTCCCAAAAATAAATAAAAAACGTTGAAAAAAAAAAAAAAGAAAAAGAAAAAAAGAAGAGAGAAAACATTTTTTAAGTAGTAAAATAAAATAAACTTTGCTCCTTCTGTATCCACGAAAACAAAAATAGCAAAACCAAAACAGAAGCAACAACAACAACGAAAATGAACAAACAAAAAACCCAAATGAAGCTAGATCTCCTTTGCCCTGCAGGTGGCACTTTGCAGCAGTCTATGGTCAATTGACTAAGACAGCGGAAGGGATTTGTGCTGATCTTCTGGGAGAAGGAGCTGCTACTCTGATTCTCAGGCCCACATGCCTTAGAGTAGAGGTGCCTGGAGGGCTCAGGGAGGTGGGGCTTGGTGTAATGGCTTCATTCTCCACTTGGTGGCACTGTTTGGCTCACTGGGGTTGATCAGTGTTGGTGGCCTAATGATGAAAATGGTGTCTCTGGTCTACGGAACAGGAAGTTTGCACCCTCACAGACACATGACCAGTCATTCCTTCTGTGACCCCCCGCCCCCCCCCCCCCATTCTGACAAGTGTGATATTTCACTGTAGCTTTGATTTACATTTCCCTGATGATGAGTGATGTTCAGCATCTTTTCATGTGTGTATTGGCCATGTGTATGTCTTCTTTGGAGAAATGTCCATTCATGTCTTCTGCCCATTTTTCAATTGTATTTTTTTTTTTTTTTTTGGTGTTGAGTTTTAGAAGTTCTTTATATATTTTGGATACTAACCCTTTATCAGGTATGTCATTTGTAAATATCTGCTCCCATTCTGAAGGTTGCCTTCTGGTTTTGTTGATTGTTTCCTTTGCTGTGCAAAAGCTTTTAGTTTATTTTTTGCTTTTGTTTCCCTTGCCTGAGGAGACCTATCTAAAAAAAAAAAGTTCCTATGGCCAGTGTCAGAGAAATTACTGCCTGTGCTCTCTTCTAAGATTTTTATGGTTTCAGGCTCACATTTAGGTCCTTAATCCATTTTGAGTTTTATTTTTGTGTATGGTGTAAGAAGGTGGTAGTCCAGTTTCATTCTTTTGCATGTAGCTGTCCAGTTTTCCCAACAGCATTTGTTGAAGAGACTTTTTCTTATTGCATATTTTTGCCTCCTTTATCAACGATCAATTGACCATATAATATATAATCATGGGTTTATTTCTGGCTCTCTATTCTGTTTCATTGATCTATGTGTCTGTGTTCCAGCACCATACTGTTTTGATTACTACAGCTTTGTAGTATAACTTGGAATCTAGGAATGTGATACCTCCAGTTTTGTTCTGTTTTCAAAATTACTTTGGCCATTCAGGGTCTTTTGTGGCTCCATACAAATTTTAGGAATGTTCTAGCTCTGGAATGTTTGTTCTAGTTCTGTGAAAAATGCTGTTGGTATATTTTTTAAAATATTTACGTTGACATTTATTTATTCTGACAGTGCAGATTCGGCATAGGACTTGATCTCATGAACTGTGAGATCATGACCTGAGCCAAAATCGAGTCAGGCGCTTAACTGACTGAGCCACCCAGGCACTCCCTGTTGGTATTTTTTTTTCTTTTTTAATTTCAGTTTTCTTTCTTTTTTTAAATATAATTTATTGTCAAATTGGCTTCCATACAACACCCAGTGCTCATCCCAACAAGTGCCCTCCTCATTGCCCATCACCTACTTTCCCCTCTCCCCCATCCCCTATCCCTGTTGGTATTTTTTTAGGGATTGTATTAAATCTGTAGATTGGTGTGGGTGTTATGGGCATTTTAGCAATATTTGTTCTTCCAGTCCAGGAGCATGGAATATCTTTCCATTTGTGTTATCTTCAGTTTTTTTCATCAGTTTTATTTTTCAGGGTACAGGTCTCTCACTTCCTTGGTTAACTGTATTCCTAGTTATTATTTTTGGTACAGTTGTAAATGGGATTATTTTCTTCTCTTTCTGTTGCTTCATTATTGGTGCAGAGAAATGCAGCAGATTTCTGTATATTAATTTTATACCCTGCAAGCTTACTGAATTCATCTGTCATTTCTAGTAGGATTTTGGTAAAGTCTTTAGGGTTCTCTATATATAGTATCGTGTCATCTGCAAATAGTGACAGTTTTACTTCTTGCTCACCAATTTGGATGCCTTTGATTCCTTTCATGAGAGTATTTTGGCACATGGCTCATCACTTGTCCCCTCTCCCCCACATATACACTGTCCTTCCAAAATATTATCTCCCTTTCTTTCTGTATCTTTCCTTCAGGGAATAGGGCAGTTCTCTAGTGCCACTAAACAATTCCAGCTTCTATAACTCACTGTGATTTTTTTGTTGTTATTACCTGAAGTCATGATGCAGTGAAAACTTAATGGTTATTATTACTTTTATGATCTCAGCAACATTATTTGCTGAGAAAGTATCAGAGTAAACTATGTCCGATGGTTGTATCTGTTATTGTATTCTTCTCTACAGCATTACCTGATGGTTGCTATTGACTGCTTCATAGCTACCTGCAAACTGTCTTATAATACAAGTTCATGATCTCTTATTTGCAGTTTTGAAATCCGAAGTTTTTTTTTTGTAAAGTGAACCAACTTCTCAAACTACTCACTTGGTGGAAAGCCTGCTCATCTTGAAGAGAAACTTTTAAGTCTTTATCCTAGTAAATACGCCCATTCACAAATTTTGCTTCAGAAATAATAACATATTTGGGTGCCACCACAGGCCCTGTTGAGGATATTACATAGCATGCAGTATATACAACCTCAGTATTGTTATAAAATTTGAAAAATTATGAATTTCAAAATATATTTGGCTCCAGGAATTTGGGTGAGAGATGATAGACGACGTATGGTGATGATAAAGATCTATTCTCATTGGGGTACCTGGTGGCTCATTTGGTTAGGTGCCTGACTGTTGATTTTGGCTCAGGTCATAATCTCACTATTTGTGACATCGATAAACATTAAAAAAAAAAAAATCTGTTCTCACTTGAACTTCCCTTTTTCTGAGCTGCTTTCTATGACTATTATTACTTCAGTGGCTTAATGAAAAGATGCCTTAACTAAATAAAAAATCTGGACTCTAACCTTGGCTCTACTGTTTGTTAAATTTATGATCTTGGTCAAGTTGCTTTAACTGTTCTGGTGATAATCTTCACCCAGTGTTCCTTAGACTTATATGGGCTAAGTAAGATAATGTAAATGAAAGTGCTTTATTAAAATGTTAATGCTGTACAAATAATTAATAGTACAGATAGTAAGAACAATAATTAATACTTCAAGTTCTGGGAATTCTTTTCTAATAATTTGCAATCTTATTTATATACTGAGGTGTAAGAATGATATTATAGTAATAATCCAAGTTATTATTGAGGCCTTTATGCTGTGAATGCTGGTAAGCATGTAACATGGGTGGCTACTGCCATTCTGTGTTGCCGATGAAGGAACTGGTGACCAAAAATTAAACTTTCCCAAGCTCTTGTAGCTGCACCACTCACAGTTACTGATTTCAGGCTCAGAATCTGGTCCAATTCTGGCTGACTTTCAGTTTTAAATTTTACATGGAGGGGCGCCTGGGTGGCTCAGTTGGTTAAGTGTCTGCCTTCAGCTCAGGTCATGATCTCACGGTCTGTGAGTTCGAGCCCCATGTCAGGCTCTGTGCTGACAGCTTGGAGGCTGGAACCTGCTTCAGATTCTGTGTCTCCCTCTCTCTCTGCCCCTCCCCAACTTGTGCTCTGTGTCTCTCTCAAAAATAAATAAAAATGTAAAAAAAAAAATTACAAATTTTACATGGAGACAAAATGGATTTAAGTGCCTATTGAATTGCTTTCTCACTTTTGTATATTAAGTCATCTTAAGTACAAAGTGAAATGAACTCTTCTTTAAATTGCTGGTAACTCTATTGCTGAAACTGGTTTCATTTTCTAACTTCTCAATCCATTCCTCTCAATAACTGCAGTGTTGAGGCCAAATCTGCACTGTACCTCTTAAAGACTGATGCCTCTATTTCCTTGAAAGGATTCTGATTATCTTTAGTAATTTTTTGTTATGTTTTACTTTATGAAACCAGAAGACTTTATGACAAAGATGCCCTTAATCTTAAGGTTTATCCCATAATGACTGTGTATGCAGGCATACACGTCTCTAAAATATCCTTAAATAAAACGACAGTTAATACAGTTATTTATGAAATCTTACTACCATTAGTCTTCTCTGTGACATACCATAGCGTTTGTGATGTTAACATTTGGAAGTATTGGCAAGCCTGGCTTCTTAGGGAGCATGAAAGAATAACTTTTAAGCATACCAAACTAGTTTCATTTGGTAAGGATTTAACATCAAAGTGTAACTGTTTTTGTTAAACTAGTAGTTTGGCAATGAAAGTGAAGGAATTTACCATGTGATTTTCCTTTATGTTTTGTCTCATTAGCTTATGACTGTGTGTGTACATACAAGAGTGCTGTCTATGGATCTCTATGTCTCTCAGTGAACTACTTTACTGGAATATCTAGAGTAACTAGTGTTGTAACCACTAAGAGTTATAGCTGGAACTTGACTCATCAATCTAGAAAAATATGCCAGACATTAATCTTTTGTTCTGCTGACTGGGTCAACTTTTCCATTCCACTTGCATCACAGCCACTTTATGAGTCATTCTAAAATCTCAGTTACATGCAGCATTGACTTGTTTGAAAGGCAAACTTTAGCAAGAAGCTTATATTTAGCATGAAGGTATATATGAAATTGAGTTGGAATGTGGGGATTCAAGATATAAGAAATTTCACATAGGCATGTGTAGAAGACCAAAAGAATACACTTAAATAAGATTGGCATTAGAGAATATTTGCATAATTAGGTATGGGCCAGATATTACAGAGGTGTTAAAAAGCAAGAGCAGAGGTTAAATATTTAGCTGACTTTCAATAAATATTGATTGGACAAATGAATAGAGCATTATAAATTGTGTAAGAGTTCGGCGCACATGTGCGCGTTTGTGTGTGTGTTTCTCTTGTGGTGGGCCAAAATAGGATTTCAGACCAAATTTGTGGAAGAACTCAGTGTGATTCATCACCTTGTTGTAACTTCTTTTCAAATCTCCTTCCCTGCAACCCCAGATCATTTGATATGGATATAAATGATGATGAATTTGCCTCCAGGCAGGAAATCAAATCAGGTGTTCCTGGAGGTGATGATCAGATTGTTGCTTTTTTTCCACATCTACTCATTTTGTGGGCATGCTTGTGGGAAGACGGAAGGGGTGTAGCAAAAGAAAAATGGCAAGATCTTACCCTGTCAGTTTTGCCAGTTAGGGATTTATTACCAACTATTAATTGTGGGAAATTTCACACATTACTGTCTGTGACGTTGGACCATTTTCCTCTAAGCAATATGGATTTATTCAACAAATATTTTAGTGCCTAATATGTGTTTACAATTCTTTAGATACTGACCAGAAAGAGACAGGTCTCTACCCTTTTATAGAGCTTAAAATAGGAAACTAAACAAGACAGGAGAAACTCCCAGACAACTAGACAAGCTCTAATAACATAATGAGGTGAGTGTCTGGTAGAGGAAGTAGACGATGCTGCAGGATCCTAGCCAGTGAGGTGAGTGAAGGTCAGGGAAGGTCCTGCTAAAAGTGAAGTCTAAGCTGAGATCTGAAGGATGAGTAGAATTTAACCAGTGAAGAGCGGGGTAAAAGGAAGGAGCAGCAGGTGAAACTCTGGAAGCTGGAGAGAACATGATGGCAGTAAAGAGGAGGTGAAAGGAAATTGGCTGGAGGATAGAGTGTGAGGGAGTATAGATGGCTAGAAGTCTCACCTTGATTTTCAGGTACAGTGAACTGTATTATAATTTGATTTCTGTGTGCCATCAATTCTCTTTATTCTGAGTTCTAGGAAGGCAGTACATAGCAGGGAACATCAATCTGAATAAAGCAACTGGGAAGAAACTACCCCATCTGTGTCACACTAAATAACCATCATTTATTTTCCTCAGTAATTCCCACAGATGCACTCCCCTCTGTCTGATGCTCACTACAGAAATGTTGGGGACTGCATGTAACACTAACATAAATGCTAATAATTGTTATGTTAATTATTTAACTAGACCAAAACATTTTTTTCAAAAGCCATTCTTAAGCTTGAATTCACATATAACTTTAGTAATAGTGTTCCAGGTTATAGTTAATTTAAACTTGGTGAAGTAAACAGATTGTGGCAAGAATTTTTCTGTTTATTAGTTTACACTGTACTGGATTAATGCTAAATGGTCATCAAAACGTTGCAGACTTTCCCTAAGATTAGGGGGGAAATTTTTGATTAGTAGAGTCCTAGTTAGTAGCATACTACAGGTCCATTAACTACTTAAAAAAAGTTGCGGGAGAGGAATTCCGAGAAGGATAATCTCTAAAGGAGTGAAAATAATAATGAGCTCCTCATTGCACCCCGTTCCCCCACCAGTCTAATTAAAGAGACCTGTAAATACAAAGTAACAGCATTAGATTTCCTGCCTAAATCATTGCCTGCTAGAAGACAGGTGCAAAATTAATGAAAATAGGTCAGCCAGCTTTCAGATCTGCAATAGACAGATTGGCCCTGGATGGGCTAAGGCATACCTTGTGATTTTTTTAAGATCATACTAATAGCTAAAACCATATTACGTTTTGCAACCATATTGAAAAGGAGATGGTTGCACACTTGTCAGGTGAAGTGAATTTGGCCTCCAAATATTTTCCCAGCCTTATCTTATATTTTCTACTAAGCAGACTTTATGCTGTGCTACTACAGAATCTGCATTTTTAAAATACTAGTTCCTCTGATGGTATTTAATTTCTCTAAATCTTTGGAATAAGAAATAGGATTCTCTTGCTCCAAAATCTTGTAAAAACTTATCACCCAGTTGAACCTTTTTGATAAAGCCATATAACAGTTGTATTACTTGACTTATAACTCTTTAAATAAGCTAACACCCAAGAATTGTATACTATAGATTTGCTGTTTTTGTTTTCAGAACTCTTCATCTTGGCTTATACCTATTCTGCCTGATATGCTACGACACATTTTTCAGTTTTGTGTATTAGAAAGCAGCCAGGAAATTCTGGACCTCATTCACAAGGTACACAGTGAATATATCTGTACTCTTTTCCCCAGTGATTTGGTAGATTTAAAAAATTTTCCACAATCGCTATACTGTTGTTGGTCAGGAATTTTAAGAAATTAGAAATCAAAACATTTGAAAAGTCAGAGATCGCTGTTAGTTTTCTATTACTGCCATATCAAATGACCACAAATTAGTGGCTTAAAACAACATAAATGTATTACTTCACAGTTCTATAGCTCAGAAGTCTGACATGGGTATCCTCAGGCCAGGCAAGATATGACAAGAAAATAGTCTTCTTATGGAATATAATAGTTGAATCTACTAGGCAAGGGTTTTAAGCACTTTCTGATAGCCTCAGTACAGAAAGTAAAATGAAGGAAAGACTTTTCTTTATCACTTGTTTTGCTGTTTGTAAGTATGCTTATTGATCCTGTGAAGTATCTTTTGGAATTCATTGGTAATACACAGAGTCTGATCGTTTTAGTTTAGATTTGTACTTTTCCCCCTTATTTGCAAGGTGTATTGGGATCTTTAAAGATGAGCTATTTGATATATTTAACTGTTCATAAAGGGAAATGGTACTGTTTGACCTTTCAAATCTGTTAATTGAGCCTTGAATTATTGCCTCTGAGGTGGCTCATTGTTAACAGCCTTGGGTTAACAGTGGTGTTATTTCTACAGGCTTTTCATTACATTTAATGTTATGCATCAAGAAAGGTACCTTATTAAGATCATGAATCAAGACTTACATTGTTCTTAATTTATACTAGGACATTACCACCTCTAACTTTAGCAGAGGACATCTATCAGGAACTGTTAGATGTTGAAGAGTGTATGTTGAATATAGGACTGCATTAGTATTGAGCTTTATGATACATGCAAAGGATTTCAACAGCTGAGATTTTGACAACTCTTATTGTTATGGGTATCTTACATTTTAAATGATGTTTGCAAAATACTGAAGAAAACTCTTGTGTTCCTCTCCTTAAAACTTGCTTTTGTGTTAATATACAAAACTATCAAAAAGCAGCATTTAAAAATAAGGTTTTCTATTGACTTTTAAAATTGATCTCTGTGCTATTTCCAACCTTTTTTTTTTTTTAACTCAGTATCCCTAAAAATAAGTATTAGATTTTATTACCCCATACTAGAAAAATTTCACTTTTCATGTTTCTCTTTCACTTTGTAGGTTTGGATGGAACTGTTGAGCAAAGCTTCAGTTCATTATGTGGTAGCAGCTGCTTGTCCCTGGATGGGTGCTTGGCTTTGCTTGATGATGCAGCCTTCTCATTTACCTATTGACTTAAATATGTTGCTAGAAGTCAAAGCCAGAGCCAAGGTGAGTGTAAAGGGACATAATGTATTTGTATATTTAGGTCTAAATATTAATATAGTAAACTATGTAAGAAATTTGTATTGCTTTATCTTAAGTGTAATTTAATTAATTTAATGTAAGGACAAATTACTGTTTTATGAGGACCTTGACAAAATGCATAGTAGTTTTTATCCATTAAAATTTTGGGAAAAGAAATGTATTTTACTGGGATAACAAATGAGGGTATTTTTGCGTATAGAGGAGAGTTGCCTATTAAATTTTAATGATTAATCTTTAATTATAGTTAGTTTCCCCTCCTCCCCCCACCTTTCTTTCTAGGAAAAAACATGTGGTAAGGTACGCCAAGGCCAAAGCCAAACTAAAGAAGTCCTTCAGGAGTACATTGCAGGTGCAGAGACCATCATGGAAGATCCCTCCACTAGGGATTTTGTGGTTATGCGGGCCAGAATGATGGCAGCCAAGTGAGTATACAAAAATTGAGAAGCCTTTTAAAAGAACCAAAATATTCTTCTGATGTGTTTGTCAATACTTCCTCCATCACACTAGTTACAGAGTAAGAAAAAGTGTAATTAAACATTTTTCTTTTTTTTTTGAAGTTTTAAATAAGATTTATATCTTTTTATGAAGATGAAAGAGGAGTTATATCTTTGTTGTGAAAAGTTATAGCTTCAATAGGGAAAACTTTACTTCAAGTAAGTTCTATAGTAACTTCTTTTTTCTCCCTCCTAGGTTGTTAGGAGCACTTTGTTGCTGTATTTGTGATCCAGGTGTAAATGTGGTAACCCAAGAAATTAAGCCAGCTGAATCCCTTGGCCAGTTACTACTCTTCTATTTGAACTCCAAATCTGCCTTGCAGAGAATTAGTGTTGCATTGGTAATCTGTGAATGGGCTGCTTTACAAAAGGTAAGATTTTTCCCCAAAAGTAATGAAGACAAGTTAAGTAAACCAATTTCCATTAGCTGTTAAGATTATTTTCATTATATTTTATAAACAGAACAAAATTTTGTCTATATAAAAACCCGACAGTTCTAGAAAAGTATTCTAAATTGTAGTGAACCATTATTTCTCTTCCAGTTGCTTTTAACCTTAGACTTTTTTCTTAGAACCCCCAGTTTCGTACCTGAGACTACTAGCTATGACCATACTTAATGTTTGCTCTTGATACTACAATCTGTTAAGAAATGTTCCTCCAAAACAGTCATGTGTATGTGTGGAAGCAGTCCAGAAACTGTTGGTCATTCATTCCTTAATATCTGAACACTACAAAAGATAAGAGGCTTTGAGATTGATTTGTATGAGTAGTAGCAAGGGCAGAATTTTTGGTCACAGGAAGAATAAAACCTCCATCTTTAAACTAAAGTCTTCATGTTTCCAAGTAAGCCATTCTCTTGCAGCCCCTTTAACCTTTAACTTCTAATAAGATATGTGATTTTGTGTAAGACTTACTTCTGTAAATCAAAGAAACTTCCTGCTGGCTTTGTTTATTCCATTAACTGGAATTCTGGAAATTTAACTGTCTGCACTTGCTGTGAGAGTTTCTTGTTACTGCCTCTTAGCAGTTTGTCAAAGCTATGTCTAAAAGTAATTGAGCCATGCTCTGTTGCATCTGAGACCCCAGCTTTGCCTCTGGAAAGAAGCAAGGCTCATCTGTTTTTAGGCAGGACTCGGTGTGCTGGAGAGGCAGTGATGCTGTGTTTTTGTGCCTCTCAGACTCAGCAGCAAGTGTTGACAGTTCGGTTTCTGGACCCTCACAGAGCTTCTCTGGACTTACTCTGTGAAGCCCAGGCTGACCACCCAGATCCCACAGAACCCCTCATGGCTCACCACTGAGGCCATTCCCCCTCTGGTTGGGGCAGGCAACAACCAGAGAGAGTGGGAAGGGTTAGTTAAATTTGGGGGCAGGTAAGTAGCTTTTAAATTATATATATCCATTTCTACAGTATGGCATGTGAAGCTATGGGTTCAACTGTTAAGAAATCTAATAATGAGTTTTTAAATAACATTTTTAGTGCATGCTAAGTGTTCTTTTCTGACTGATTTCTTTTTACAGTTATATTTTTAAGTCCGTGCTATATACATAAAAACTTGGTATAAATTCAGAGTAAAGTAGGAGTGATTAGGTGCAAAATTTAATGGAATTATAATAGTTCCATGTGCATGTTCTATAGTGATTCATATTAAAATTATAGTAGTTTGGGTGTGATACCTTTTCTCTGCAACTAACGATGTTCTGGGAGGTAACAGAACATAGATTCAAGATGAATAGGAATTTAGAACTTTGTAGTTTGCAAGTGAAAATGTATGCATCTCTAGAATTATGTTTATATATTTGTCCTGAATATTTCTTGTCTGTTATATTTTAGGAGTGTAAAGCTGTTACCCTAGCTGTGCAGCCACGTTTACTTGATATCCTTTCAGAACATTTATATTATGATGAAATTGCCGTTCCATTCACACGAATGCAGAATGAATGTAAACAGCTTATTTCATCATTAACTGATGCACATATTGAAGTTGGTAGTAGAGTAAACAACAATGTTTTTACAATAGATCAAGCTAATGACTTGGTGAGTAAAGAAGTAACTTTCTTAATTTTAGATAGAGCATGAAATAAAGATTAGAAATTTGTTATGTGATATTTACCACAAAAACACTAATTTGTTGAATCTATCCATGGCTTGATAGCCTGTCACTCCTGCCCTTCAGAAAAGTTTTCATTGCATTGACTTTTTTAAAATTTTTTTTACATTTATTTATTTTTGAGAGACAAAGACAGCACAAGTCGGGGAGGGAGAAGGAGACACAGAATCCGAAGCAGGCTCCAGGCTCTGAGCTGTCAGCACAGAGCCCAACGCGGGGCTCGAATTCACAAACCATGAGATCATGACCTGATCCGAAGTCGGACACTCAACCGACTGAGCCACCCAGGCGCCCCTTCTTTTTTTTTTTTTTTTTTTTTTTTTTTTTTTTTTTTTTTTTTTTAAATTAGAGGAGGGGGAAGGAATTTTCTTTAAATCTCAGGTTCTAACAAACCAACGTACCTTTATTAGAAAAACCTGTTCCATTTTTTTGGTCATTTCTCAGTTTTGCTTAATACTGGCAGAGTATAGAATAAACTGCTTCTGTATAAGTTCCTGAGTATTTCTCAAGCCCTCTCTCAACTTATAATGAAAATATTTAAACATAAAAGTAAGGGAGGGGCACCGGGCTGGGTCAGTTGGAGCAGCATGTGACTCCTGAGTCATGAGTTCAGCCCTCATGTTCGATGAACAGATAACTTAAAACGAAAACTTTTAACGAAAACTTAAAACAAGAGAGAGAAGGTAAGAGAATTACACAATGAACATTCATATACTCCCCAACTAGATTGCAGAGTTAATATTTTACTAAATTTGCTTTATGACATATATTTGCACTGTCTACTCATCAGTCTGTCTTTTTTGATGCATTTATAAATTAGTTACAGATATCAGTAAACTGATCTATCTATATATGTACCTGTATCATTAAAATTCAGTATTTATGTTTTTGCTCTTTTGTGAGGTAAAATACTATGAAGTCCACAAATCTTAAACTATTTGATGAATTTTAACAGATGACGATACCTATGAAAACCAAATCCCTATCAAGATACAGACAGTACTGTCACCACTTTGTAGTCAATCCCTGCCTGTCCCTGCCCTCAAGTAACCATCATTCTGATTTTTCCTCCCTCCTAGGTTACTTTTGCCGATTCTAGAATTTGTATAATTGGAATCATAAACTCTGTGCTGTTTGGTTTTAAGAGTTTTTTTTCAGTATGATTTTTTAAAATTCATCCATGTTATATATATCAATAATTCATTTTTTATTGATTAGTTTTATTCCACTGTATAAATACACCACAGTTAAGCCCTTCTCCTGTTAATGAACACTTGGGCTATTCCAAGGTTTTGGCTATTATGAAATAGCTGTTATAAACATTCTTGTACAAGTGTCTTTGTAGACATATATTTTCATTTCTCGTGGGTAAATATGTGTGAGTAGAATTGCTGAATTTTAGGGTGGTTGTTTATTTACTTTTATAAAAAATTGCAGACCTTCTCCCAAAGCGGCTATATCATTTTATCTTCTTACCAGCAATATGTGTGAGTTCTGGTTGTTCCACATCACCATCAACATTTGGTATGGTTGCTCCTTTTCACTGAAGCCATTCTGGTCGTTGTATGATAGTGTCATTGTGATTTTTACTTTGTGTTTCCTTGATGGCTAATATGTTCAACACTTTTTTATGTCTTAGTGGCCATTTGAAGACCTTCCTGTCTGAAATGTCTGTAGAAATCATTTGCCTGTTTTTAATTAGGTTGTCCTATTTATTACTGAGTTGTAGAAGTTTTTATATATATCCTGACATACCAATCCTTTGTTAGATAGATGCTTCCTGCATATTTTCTCCCAGTGTGTGGCTTGCCTTTTCTTTTTCTTAATTGTCTTTAGATGAGCAGATATTTTTAATTTTGATGAAGTCTAGTTTAATAGTTGTTTTCTTTGATGGTTATTGTGTTCTGTGACCTAAAGTACCTTTTCTTATCTCTAATTTGTTTTTTGTTTTTTTTGTTTTTTTTTTTTAATTTTTTTTTTTCAACGTTTTTTATTTATTTTTGGGACAGAGAGAGACAGAGCATGAACGGGGGAGGGGCAGAGAGAGAGGGAGACACAGAATCGGAAACAGGCTCCAGGCTCCGAGCCATCAGCCCAGAGCCTGACGCGGGGCTCGAACTCACGGACCGTGAGATCGTGACCTGGCTGAAGTCGGACGCTTAACCGACTGCGCCACCCAGGCGCCCCTTCTTATCTCTAATTTGTGAAGATAGTTACATACATTTTCTTCTAAAGTTTTGCAGTTTTAGCTTTTGTATTTAGATTTATCATCCATATTGAATTAATGTTTATGTTTACTATGAAGTACAAATTGAATTCTGTTTGTTTTTCAAAAAGAACCATTTGAAACATTTTTAAAAATTTATTTTGAGAGATAGCCTGAGTGGGGGAGGGGTAGAGAGAGATGGAGAGAGAGAATCCCGAGCAGGCTCTGCACTGCCAGCATTGGTTAACCAACAGCCACCCAGGTGCCCCAAAGATAACCATTTTTTCAAGCATCTTTTATTGAAAAGATTTTCTGTTCCCAGTCCCAATTGGAATTCTCTGGCACCTGTGTCAAAAATTTGTTCAAGTATAGGTGTAGATCTATATCTGTATTCTGTTCAGTCCCTTTGTCTCTCATGCCATCACCAATGTCTTGATTTTTGTAACTTTGTACTTACTAAGTTCTTAAAGTTAGGTGGTGTAAATGAGTTCTTCCTTTTTGAGTTATAGGATCAGGAACTGAGGCACTTTACTTGTGTTGATTCCTGTGAAACAGCAGTCTTCATTTCTTATCCTCTTTTCTAATTAGAAAAAATTATATACTGGAATTTGTTTTCACCTGTGAGAGAAGGCTAAAATTGCTATTTTTTTCCTGAATTGTTATTTTATAAAGTTGTTTTTCTGATTGTTGTCGTTCTTTATCCATTTTGCCTCTGCTTCCCTTCTTCCCTCCCTACTATTTCTGACAACTTTTTTTTTCTTATGCTGAAAACTTAAAAAAAAAATTTTTAATGTTTATTTATTCTTAAGAAGGGGGGGGGGGGATTGGAAGGGTAGATAGAGAGGGAGACACAGAATCCGAAGCAGGCTCCAGGCTCTGAGCTGTCAGCACAGTGCCCGATGCGGGGCTCGAACTCACAGACTGTGAGATCATAACCTGAGCTGAAGTCAGGTGCTCAACCTACTGAGCTACGCAGGCACCCCATTATGATGAAAACTTTTAAGGTTTACTATCTTAGCAACTTCCAAATATGCAGTTCAATATTACTGACTGTAGTCATCATGCTGTATATTACATTCCCATAACTTATTTATTATAGAACTGGGCGTTTGTACTTCTTGACCTCCTTTACCCATTCCACCTCCTCCTTATCCCTTTCCCCTCTGGCAACTACCAGTCTACTCTCTATTAGTTTTGTTTGTTCCTTTGTTTTTCAGATTCCACAGTAAGTGAACTCATAAGGTATTTGTCTTTCTCTGATGTATTTCACTTAGCATAATGCCCTAAAGATCCATCCATGTTGTTGCAGTTGGGAAATTTTATTCTCTTTTATGGCAAAGTAGTGTCCCATTGTCGATACATACTGCATCTTTATCCATTCATCCATCCATGGACACTTAGGTTGTTTGTGTATCTTGGCTATTGTGAATGATGCTGTAGTGAACATAAGCGTGCATGTATCTTTTCAAATTACTGTTTCATTTTCTTCAGATAAATATCCAGAAGTGGAAGTGCTGGATAATCTGGTAGTTCTATTTTTCATTTTTTGAGGAACTTCATACTGTTTTCCATAGTGGTTGCACCAATTTACATCCCCACTAACAGTGCACAAGGGTTCCCTTTTTCCACATCCTTGCCAACACTTGTTATTTCTTATCTTTTTGATAATTGTCATTTGGTAGGCATGAAATGATATCTCATTGTGGTTTTATTTGCATTTCCCTCGTGATAATGAGCATCTTTTCGTGTACTATTGGCTATCTGTATGCCTTCTGAAAAAATATCTGTTCAGAACCTCTGCCCATTTTTTAAAAAATTTATTTATTATTTTTTAAATGTTTTAATTAATGAAATTATTTAATTTACATCCAAGTTAGCATGTAGTGCAACAATGATTTCAGGAGTAGATTCCCTAATGCCCCTTACCCATTTAGCCCATCCCTTTGCCATCAACCCTCTGTTTGTTCTCTGTATTTAAGAGTCTCTTATGTTTTGTCACCCTCCCTGTTTTTATATTTTTGCTTCTCTTCTCTTATGTTCATCTGTTTCATATCTTAAATTCTTCGTATGAGTGAAGTCATATGATATCTTTCTCCTACTAATTTTGCTTAGCATAATACCCTGTAGTTCCATCCACGTAGTTGCAAATGGCAAGATTTCATTCTTTTTGATTGCCAAGTAATACTCCACTGTGTGTGTATGTGTGTGTGTGTGTATGTATATACGTACATACACACCGCATCTTCTTTATCCATTCATCTGCTGATGGACATTTGGGCTCTTTCCATACTTTGGCTGTTGTTGATAGCGCTGCTATAAACATTGGGGTGCATGTGCCCCTTCGAAACAGCACACCTGTATCCCTTGGATAAATGCCTAGTAGTGCAGTTGCTGGATTGTAGGGTAGTTCTATTTTTAATTTTTTGAGGAACCTCCATACTGTTTTCCAGAGTGGCTGTACCAGTTTGCATTCCCATCAGCAGTGCAAAAGAGATCCTCTTTCTCTGCATTCTCCCCAACATCTTTTGTTGCCTGAGTTGTTAATGTTAGCCATTCTGGCTGGTGTGAGGTAGTATTTCGTTGTGGTTTTGATTCGTATTTCCCTGATGATGAGTAATATTGAGTATTTTTTCATGTGTTGGTTTGCCATCTGGATGTCTTCTTTGGAGAAGTGTCTATGTCTTTTGCCCATTTCTTCACTGGATTCTTTGTCTTTTGGGTGTTGAGTTTGATAAGTTCTTACAGATTTTGGATACTAACCCTTTATCTGATAAGGTCATTTGCAAATATCTTCTCCCATTCTGTCGGTTGTCTTTTAGTTTTGCTGATTGTTTCCTTTGCTGTGCAGAAGCTTTTTATCTTGATGAGGTCCCAGAAGTTCATTTTTGCTTTTGTTTCCCTTGCCTCTGGAGACGTGTTGAGTAAGAAGTTGCTACGGCTGACATCATAGAGGATTTTGCCTGCTTTCTCCTCGAGGATTTTGATGACTTCCTGTCTTGTGTTTAGGTCTTTCATCCATTTTGAGTTTTTTTTGTGTATGGTGTAAGAAAGTGGTCCAGGTTCATTTTTCTGCGTGTCGCTGTCCAGTTTTCCCAGCACCACTTGCTGAAGAGACTGTCTTTATTCCCTTGGATATTCTTTCCTGCTTTGTCAAAGATTAGTTGGCCATACGTTTGTGGGTCCATTTCTGGGTTCTCTATTCTGTTCCATTGATCGGAGTGTCTGTTCTTGTGCCTACTGGCACTGTATTGTCTTAATGTCTTAAGCCACTGTATTGTCTTAATGATTACAGCTTTGTAATTCCGCTTGAAGTCCGGGATTGTGATGCCTCCAGCTTTGGTTTTCTTTTTCAAGATTGCTGTGGCTACTTGGGGTCTTTTCTGGTTTCATACAAATTTTAGGATTGATTGTTCTAGCTGTGAAGAGTGCTGGTGTTATTTTGATAGGGATTGCTTAAGTTTTTATTTTAATTCCAGTTAGTTAACATACAGTGTTACATTAATTTCAGTTGTAAAATATAGTGGTTCAACAATTCCATACAACACCCAGTGCTCATCATGACAGGTGTTTTTCTCAAAATCCCCATCACCTATTTCATCCATCTCCCTACCCAGGAAGGGCAATTTTATTTTTTTATTTATATTTTTTGGGAGAAGGGCAATTTTAAAAGGTTAGTCTTAGCCTTGGCTAAGAGCCACTGCTTTTTAAATTTTTCACTGAATCCTGTTTTTTCTCTTACCTTCCGAACATGAGCGTTTCCCTAAGATTTTTATCTCTTATCATTCTCACAAGTTAGTTCTTACCCATGTGCTTTGCTATCTTCTCTTGATCTCTTGATGTTGTTCTATTAGGCATTTTTAGTTGGATATCTCACTGTCACTTCAGCTTTAACACAACTAAAACTGGAATTAAAAAAAAATTTTTTTTGTAATGTTTATTTCTGAGACAGAGAGAGACAGAGCATGAGCGGGGGAGGGACAGAGAGAGAGGGAGACACAGAATCAGAAGCAGGCTCCAGGCTCTGAGCTGTTAGCACAGAGCCCGACGCGGGGCTTGAACTCACCGTGACATCATGACCTGAGCCGAAGTCGGTCACTCAACCGAGTGAGCCACCCAGGCGCCCCAAAAACTGGAATTTTTTTAACAGTAAAATTCCTTTTTAAATCCACAGTTGCAAATCTTGTTACCATTTTCTTTCAAAAAGCCTCATATGTTCATCTTTTCCCTGTTTTCATTGCGACAACCCAGTCAAGGGCCATAGTACTTCATGACTAGGTCCTGACTCATCTCTGAGGCTCTAGGTGGTCTCTGGTCCATTTCATCCTGCATGTTGTGCTAGACTTGTAAAGTCCTTTAGTGCCACTCTGAAGGCATCCCTCCCCTGCTTAAAAACATTATTTTTGTGGGGCGCCTGGGTGGCGCAGTCGGTTAAGCGGCTGACTTCAGCCAGGTCACGATCTCGCGGTCCGTGAGTTCGAGCCCCGCGTCGGGCTCTGTGCTGACAGCTCGGAGCCTGGAGCCTGTCCGATTCTGTGTCTCCCTCTCTCTCTGCCCCTCCCCCGTTCATGCTCTGTCTCTCTCTGTCCCAAAAATAAATAAAAAACATTGAAAAAAAAATTTTTTTTTAACATTATTTTTGTTTTTCCTTGATTTTAGCTTTTTTGTTTTTCTTTTCACACCTTTAAATTCCTCATCTCTTAGCACTGGGTGTTGTATGGAAACCAATTTGACAATACATTTCATAAAAAAATAATTAAAAATAAATTCCTCATCTCTTATTATTTCTCAGACTTCCTCCACTTAAGTATAGTTAGCTTTCTTGCAGAAGTATACTATATGCTCACTCACTTTCTGTGCCTCACTCACTTTCTGTGCCTCACTCATTCTCCCTTCTGAATCTGAGCTCCTGTTTCTTTCATCAGGAATTCCCTACCCTCCATCCTCTATGCTTATCCAGAATTCATCTCTTGACATTCTTCCATTTATACCTTGTACTCAGGCCATGATTAGCTGTTCTTAGGTCCCTGGACAATGCCTCACTTAACCATCCTCACCTCAGTCTGCCAAGATGACCCTACAACTCCTGACTTACCCCATTCTTTAAAAACCCATCACAAGTGTTAACTTCGGTGGGACAAGCCTCCACTTATCTTATCACCTGAGAAGAGTTAAGCATCCAATGTGTCTCATGGCAGCCTGCACTTACCTCAGTTATGTGTTTTCTTATTTACTTATATGTCTGTCTCCCATATTAGTCTCTACATTGTTTTGAGGTTATGAAGACATTAGGTCTTACTCATCTTTTAGTATTTCTCAATAAACACGAGTACTGAGTGAATCAATGAACTTGGGCTGATTGGAAAGCTTTTCCTTAGCTGCTTAGAATCACTAAAAATTGACAAAAGCATATTACATTTAGGACAGTGTTTTCAAACTTTTAGCAGTGAGGTCCTGTTTCCAATAAATCTTATGCAGAAGTTGAATAAATAAAACAGATAATACAAAGTGGAAAGTATAAGCTAGAAGTGGTATGTGATTATGTTTCTGTGTAGTGAGGAAACTGACAAGGTCAAGCAGATAGAGCTCAATTTAAAAAATTTCATATTTTATAATGATAAAATCTTACTTGTGTGCCTGTTTTGTTTTTTATAAGAGGCCAGCATTATCAGTCTTGCCCATACTAGAATTGATCATTTCTTTCTCTTTTAGAGTTTATTTATTTATTTTGAGAGAGAGAGTGAGTGAGCAGGGGAGGGGCAGAGAGAGAGGGAGAGTGAGAATCCCAAGCAGGCTCTGCACTGTCAGCATAGAGCCCAACGTGGGGTTTGAACTCAAAAACCATGAGATCATGACTTGAGCTGAAATCAAGAGTCAGACACTTAACTGAGCCACCTAGGAGTCCCAGAATTGATAATTTCTAAGTCTGAAAAATTAGGTTCTCCTGATGGAGGAGGCTTCTCTGACCAGTAGTCTTTAGACTGGACCTATTTATAGGGCCTCTCTGTGATTACAGTTACCTGTCAAAGAAGAAGACTATTTTTGTTATGCAAGCCCTCACACAGTCTTTAGATGGTAATTTAAAAAACATGGCCCCACATGGGGCTCCTCTATGGCTCAGTCGGTTGAGCGTCTGACTTCAGCTCAAGTCATGATCTCACAGTTCATGAGTTCGAACCCCATGTAGGGCTCTCTGTGTGTAGGGCTCTCTGTTGTCAGTGTAGCCCGCTTCGGATCCTCTGTTCCCCTGCCCCCACCCCTTCCCTGCTCGTGCGTTCACGCTCTCGCTCGCTCTCGCTCGCTCTCTCTCTCTCTCTCTCTCAAATAAACATTTAAAAAAAAGAAAACACGTCCCCACAAAAATTTGTACATTAACCTTCATGAAATAACTTCATAATAGCTAATGGGTGGAAACAACCCAGGTATCCATCAACTAATGTATGGATAAATACAATGTGGTATATTTCCATATAGTGTGGGATATTAATTGGCAAGAAAAGGGAAAGAATACTACATTCATTACTACAATACTGATGAATCTTGAAAGCATTGTGCTAAATGAAAGAAACCAGTCACAAAAGATTATGTACTGGATTAGTCCATTCATATGAAATATCTAGAATAGGCACACATATAAAGATAGAAAATAGATAAATGGTTGCATAGGGCTGGAAGGCAATGAAGAATGATTGTTAACAGGTATGAATTTTATTTTGGGTATGATGAAAATGTTCTAAAATTGTGGTGATGGTTGTACAACTCTAACAAAATAAAAATCATTTTAATTGTACACTTTATTTCTTTTTAATTGTACACTTCAAATGGGTCTTTTGTATATGAATTATATCTCAGAGTTGTTAAAGATGTATTGAGCAGTCTTTTAATGTGGCTTGTAAAGTAGTCTGATGTCACAGGGTTATAGCTTTAGGCAGCTCTTGGTAAGTAAAATATTTGTGAATAGTGTGCCAATTTCTTTCCCTTTTTTGCCCCCTCCTACTTGGGCATTTTTACTGGAAGAGAGGTCAAAGAAAGAATGAAAATAATCCAGTTAGCAATACTTAGCCAATTATCAGTAGCTGCCCCCAAAGTTTTTAAGTTGAGAAGAAGAGTTTTTCCCTGAAAGGACATTTGTGAGTTTTGATATTTGTTAATTCGGTTAGTTTATATTTGTTGATAGTTTTCTCATTTCACCAAACTACTGTGTTGGCCTTCTGTGTAATGTTCTCCTAGACTTATCAGATATGTGTAAAGGATAGGTAATTTTGTTGATCTCAGTAGACTGTGTGTGTCCATAGCTGATGCACAATGATCCGTTAGTTTCAGGTTTACAGTGTAGCATAAGCAGTATAGTCAATGGTATTGTAATAGTGTTACATGGAGACTGTCCTAGAGAATACAGTGCTAATGTTAAATTAATCAAGTTTAAAGTTGGGAGGTTTGGACATTTTTTTAGTTTACTGAATACCAGCAATACTAAATTTTGTGAAACTTAAAATTGAAACAGCTTGCTGTTGCCCTTTGGTTTACAGAGTATTTGGGGTTGATGTCATTAATGATTTTTAATTTCTCTTTTTCTAATAGGTCACTACTGTTTTTAATGAAGTCACATCATCTTTCGATTTAAATCCTCAAGTGTTACAGCAGTTAGATAGTAAACGACAGCAGGTCCAAATGACAGTTACAGAGACCAACCAGGAGTGGCAAGTGTTGCAACTGAGAGTGCATACTTTTGCTGCGTGTGCAGTTGTGAGTTTGCAGCAGCTTCCGGAGAAGTTAAATCCTATCATAAAACCATTAATGGAAACAATTAAAAAAGAAGAGAATACACTAGTGCAAAACTATGCAGCTCAGTGCATAGCAAAACTCCTTCAGCAGTGCACAACAAGGACACCCTGCCCCAATTCAAAAATTATTAAAAACCTCTGTAGCTCACTTTGTGTGGACCCATATCTAACTCCTTGTGTCACATGTCCAGTACCAACACAGAGTGGCCAAGACAATTCTAAAGGTATATGTCTGAACCTTCATTTGGGATAGAGAATTAACCATTTACATCTGTTTTCATTGACTTGTAGGTATCATTTAAGCACAAATCCAGTTTATGTGAGAGCTTTTTCCCATTTTGTATATATTGGTAATAAATATAAATATATATATAAAAATATATACATATATATACACACACACACATATATTCCTCTAAACTCAAATAAGCTATTCATAAAAGACCTAAAAAAAAACCCCTGATATTTCATATAAGATGACTGAAGTCTGTGAGACAGGTGTTAACCCTTAACCTCTCTTTCAAGAACATCATTATAGGATTTTACTATTAATGAGGCTAGAAACTTAATTGTATCAAATGTTGAATACAAATTCTTCTATAAAACTCTTGTTTCTCTATTTTAGTGCATGCTTTGTAAGATAAGTGAACTCTGTTACCTTTAGTAAATAATGTGTAGCCATTCTGATTTCATCTGGAAAATAAGAATTGCTTTCTATAGGCTAGTATCAAGGACCAATGTTTCTTTCCATGCCTTAGTCCAATATGATTTACTTATTTATTTTTGTTAGTAGGATTTTGGAAAAGCAAGTTATTCAAAATGTAATAAATTTACAACTTTGGTATGGTATATGTATTGAAAAATATGTGAACAAACTGGAAGAGGAAAGTCGCATTTTGAATATTAACATCTTAAAACTATAATAGGGTGACAGTCTTTCCCCAGCCCCACTCCTGTCACCCCCTTATGCTATTTGAGCCAGTAATATTTTGCAGTGGTCGATGTCTCTGAATTTATGGTGACTATGGACATTTCTTTTAGAGAGAACAGACATTTCTTGCAATGTTTTTAATGTTTCTTTTTATGCCTAGAAGCAGTCGTTGATTTTTTAAAAATTAATATACTTTAACTGAAGGCCCCAAATCATTCTTGTGTGTTCTATTTCTTGTTAACATGATTCTACAACTTTGTATTAAGTATAGTCTTATGCAAATATCAAAACAATTAATGTTACAAATTATTGACTGTTCTGCTACCATTTCATTGTCTAAAGAAAATGTCATTGGCTTTTAGAAATTGAGGCTTAAAAGACATAGTTTTAAAAATATGTTGTATCTCTTTTGGAGCAGGAAGCATTTGGTCACCTATATTATCCTTAAAAAGTTATTTAACTTTTTTCCTTTTAGGATCCAACTCTGAAAAAGATGGGATGCACCATACAGTCACCAAGCACCGAGGTATAATTACACTCTACAGGCATCAGAAAGCTGCTTTTGCTATCACAAGTAGGCGAGGTCCTACCCCCAAAGCAGTAAAAGCTCAAATAGCTGATCTTCCTGCAGGAAGTAGTGGAAACATCCTTGTTGAACTTGATGAGGTAAATAGGTGTTTTGTTTTTGACTACTCTGATTTTTAAACATATCTTACAGATTGAGAGCTAAATTGTCATATGAACCTCCAGTATTGTATTTTTATATTTTTCAAAGTGAAAGAACTGGAATTAATAATCTTTCATAGTAGTTTCACAACATGATCCAGAAAAACTGCAAGCTTCTTTACAGATTTCTGTTGATACTTAATTTGTAAGTGTCAAATAATTATTGCCTGCTTGACTTTTAGTCAGCCTGCAATTCACAGTGTGTGATGTGAGGTAGGGATCTAAATTTATTTTTCCACATGAACAGCCAGTTATCACATTATTGAATCCTTCTTTCCCTGATTTATAATGGCACCTTTGTTGTAGCTCATGCTTCATATATGTGAATATCTATTTGGCTTTCTTTTCTGTTTGGTCTACTTGTTCTACAGTATTATCGTCTTTAAAGATAACTTAAAAAGTGTTTGGTTTTTGAAATTTTTGCAGTTCCATTATTAACAGTGAAATGAATGTTCTAGGTAGCTCTTTTGGTTGCATGACCTAGAAACTTACCTGAGTTCAGCAATAAATTATCAAAGCTAAAAGACATGTGTTTAATATATTTCTGTAACATATAGACCTATTTTAAGTTTCCTTTTTAAATTAAAATCTTATTACCTATATTTGTTTTAAAATCTTCTATCAGTGATTTTTCACCTATTCTATTCATTACATAATTTTAATAAAAAATTTACTGTGGCTTTGATATTTATATCTCTGTGGCTTGCATAGTTCTTCTTTTAGTTAAAAATAATTGTAAAAATATATGCCTCTTTTGGGGAGGCAGGGTTTTTTTTTGTATTATATTGAAATTATTGCTGAGTAAGAGGCAATTAATCTTGTGATTAGATAAAACAGATGCTCTTATAGGATCCCTTAAGTGAATATAAATATAAGGACAGATCATCTTCTCTCCTTATCTTCTAACTGCTAAGTTTCTTTGGGAAGGGAGAAGAACTAAAGAACATGTCACTTAGGACTATCTCTAGAAACAGCACATATTCTTTATTTCCAGCTCCAAAGAATTATTTTACTTTGGATATAAAACTCTAGTTTGGGGTTTTATGTTCATGTAAATTTAATTGTTGAAAGGTGTTTATAGTGATAAATATGTTTATAATGATAAATATGTTTGGTTGCTTAATTGGTTAAATTCTCTTAATAGAATTTCAAATGCATTATAGTTTTTTCCAAAATTCTCTTTTCAACTAACATTTCATATTAGGCCCAGAAGCCTTACCTGGTACAGCGGAGAGGAGCTGAATTTGCCTTGACAACTATAGTGAAGCATTTTGGTGGTGAAATGGCAGTGAAGTTGCCACATCTCTGGGATGCTATGGTTGGACCATTGAGGAATACAATCAACATAAATAATTTTGGTGTGTACGTTTTTCTGAGTTGGACTTTGTAAAATTATTTGCAAGGTGATACACACTTAAATCAATATATTTTAATAGATGGAAAGTCCCTCTTGGAAAAGGGAGATGGTCCTGCCCAAGAATTGGTGAATTCTCTGCAAGTTTTTGAAACCGCAGCAGCATCAATGGATTCTGAGCTTCATCCCTTGGTAACTAACTACTGCAAGTGTAGTTTTTTTCTAATAAAACAAATAGTTTTATTAAAAAGTCTTAAGGCTTAAAAAATGTAACTTTGATGTCATCCCTAGTAATTGCCTTTTCTTTTATGTGTTATAACTAGATTCCTTCTTTATTGACAGCACATTTTTTTTATATGAAATTTATTGTCAAATTAGTTTCCATACAACACCCAGTGCTCATCCCAAAAGATGCCCTCTTCAATGCCCATCACCCACCCTTCCCTCCCTCCCACCCCCCATCAACCCTCAGTTTGTTCTCAGTGTTTAAGAGTCTCTTATGCTTTGGCTCTCTCCCACTCTAACCTCTTTTTTTTCTTTTTTTTCCTTCTCCTCCCCCATGGGTTTCTGTTAAGTTTCTCAGGATCCACATAAGAGGACAGCACATTTCTTAAGGGCTTCGAGTCAGAGCTAGGTGCACAGACGTTAAAGAAAACCCACTTTGGGAGCTTTGAATACAGAGCAGTGGGAATAGGGCTCTGATGACACAGAAGCCAGGTGTAAACAGAAAGGAAGTTATAGCCCTATTAATTTATGCCATGGTAATAATATAACTCTTAATTAACAGGTGATAAAAATTCTTTCTAAGTATAAAGGTAGAAGGAAGTTACCTGCCTGAGATAAAGCTAGTCAGTGGCAAAGAAAGAACACTGGTTTGTAGACTTTATATATTAAAATGAATATTTCTTACAAAAAAAATTGTGGCAGGAGAAAAATAGAATAGAGAATTAAATATCTGTTTTTTCCATAGAAGAAAACCGTATTCTTTCCATGTAACTGCAGTGGGAAGCTCGGCATTATATAGCATTGTTAAGTGCGCTAGCTCCTGTTCTTTATTCATGTTAACAGAAAAGGGAGAATCTAGGAGAGAGAGAAGAACGAATCTTTTCTATTTATATAGTAATGAACTTCTGTCTTTTTCATGTTAAATTTTGTTGATTTATCATTAGTAGAGAAGGGCAGAATCTGTATGCTCTCACCCTTCTATGATCAGCTTAACAGTCATCAGGGCTGTAAGGCTCGTCTGTTGAGCCTGTACCTGCCTCTTAATCAACATAAATCCTGGTGTTCCATGCAGTAGGCTTTTATTAATGAGATATGTCATGCTATTGTGATCATAATGCCTGTGGTAAGCCAGGAAGTTAAAGTGGAAAGTACTTACCAAAGGATGGTGCCTAGAACGAGTTCAGGATCACTCAACTCAGTGAATAGGAAGTACATATTTAGGGGTGCCAGGCTAGCTCAGTTGGTAGAGCATGTATGTGACTCTTGATCTCAGGGTCATGAGTTCAAGCCCCATATTGGGCATGAAGCTTACTTAAAACAAACAAACAAAAAAAGTAAGTACTTAAACCTAAGCCAGAGCTACCAAATTGGGAGGGGACTGGTGGTGTGTGGTGTCATTTCCCCTCCCAAGGGGAGAATCTTAGTGCCTTTTGATGTGAACCCTGCTGCCTTAAGGGAAGAAAATGAAGAGTGAAGTTCTGCACCTTTTCTTTTTTTAGAGAGAGGGAGAGCAAGTGCGAGCGGGGGAGAGAGGCAGAGGGAGAGAGAAAGAATCTTTTTTTTTTTTTTTAATGTTTATTTTTGAGAAAGAGAGAGAGTGTGAGTGGGGGAGGGACAGAGAGAGAGAGGGAGATAGGATCTGAAGCAGGCTCCATGCTGACAGCAGAGAGTCTCATGTGGGGTTCGAACTCATGAACTGTGAGATCATGACCTGAGGTGGAGTCAGACGTTCAACTGACTGAGCCACCCAGACGCCCCCTGCACCTGTCTTTTAAGAAGAGTTTTAATATATTAATTTAGTTTTAGATTAATTTTTTATTGAAGATGTTTTGACAATAATGTTTGAGGTAATTGGAGATACTCTTGGATTTAGAGCCATTTAGAATATTGAGAACCTCTGAGTATGGGCTATTATAGGTATATTTTAAACACCCCCTAATGAATATTCTGATTGTCTTAAACTTTTTGTTTTTAGTTGGTACAGCATTTGCCTCATCTTTATATGTGCCTTCAATACCCCAGCACTGCAGTGAGGCACATGGCTGCTCGTTGTGTAGGCGTTATGAGCAAAATAGCTACCATGGAAACCATGAATATTTTTTTGGAGAAGGTTCTTCCATGGCTGGGGGCAATTGATGACAACATCAAACAAGAGGGTGCAATTGAAGCACTTGCATGTATCCTTTTTTAATTTGACAAATGTTAGAAATTATATTCATTTTATTTAAGGATGACTGAAATAAAATTGACTTATTAAAGTATGTTCATAAATAACCTGTGTTGTTCCCAAAAGAAAACTGTTACATTTCACATGAAAGTATCTTTATATTATATTATAAATACATTACAAATATATTTACATTATGAAAATTTTCACACAGAATGTTTGAAGAGTTACTATTTTAAGAGATCTTTTTAATAGGCAAAAATAATTGTATATACGGCAAAAATAATTGTATATACTTATGAAACATATTTCTAGTAACCGATCTATTGGTTTATAATTAGTGTCTTATTAATACTAATTAGGTACTGTGTATGTAGTCTGTGTATTATAAATATGTTTTCAAAGTTCATTATGTGGGTGGAAAATGATTACTAAATAACTGGAAATATATAAGCAAGCTTTTTGCTATTGGTACAGCATCCATTGATGTTCTTTAACTCGAAGTATCTGAAAGATATTTCTAAGAGCAAGAAAGATGGATGGAGATCAAATCAATAGAAACTCTGGTTCAGAAATGCTGAAGATTGCAGGAGGACTGAACTTACTGGGCCCTGCTATGTCCAGTTATGATTGTCAAGATCCTGGTGGGAAATTTGGAATTAATCTTTGAGTGACATTGAATTGTGCTCCCTTGCTGGCAATGTAACTCACTTTATTTTGGTGTTGGAATTTTAGAAACTTGAAAGAATTTCTCTATGAGAAAAACCTGATTGAAACCTCTAGCATTTCTCAGATGAAAAACAATTTTATAGTCCTAAGAGAAAGTTAAATGATGTTTACAAAAGAGCAACAGTGTACAAATGCTGTTATAATTGAATCAAGGATCTTGAGGGAGTCTATTCCCTCATGATATAGATGAGAAAGTGAGGAAGCATGTTAGAAGTTACAATCTTGGTATATCAACTTGAAAATAATTACCTCAGAACAGCTTGAAAATTTCCTTAATAACTTATTCAGGTGTAATGGAACAGCTGGATGTTGGTATTGTTCCGTATATTGTCCTTTTAGTTGTGCCTGTGTTGGGAAGAATGAGTGATCAGACAGACAGTGTAAGATTCATGGCTACACAGTGTTTTGCAACACTAATTAGACTCATGCCACTTGAGGTAAGTTGAAGTTACTCAGTTTATGGACTTCATGTTTTCTATATTTTCATTTGTAATAATTGTAACTCTCTTAAAACAATGTCAGGTTAAAAACAGACCTCTGGAGTATGTTCACATTACAAGCATTAAAAATTTTTACCTTAATGGGTATTTTTTTCACACAGGGTTTTAAGTAAAACTGTGGTTTCTAAAAGAATGTTTACTCATTGATGCAATTCTAGAAATAGAATTGTTCCTAAGTATCCCTGGTAACAGCTAGGTAAAGATTCTGTGCTGAAGTTTACATGAAAGGTAAATTGAGAGATGATAACTGAAAGCTTAAAAAGCAAGTGAAGTCTCTGTGGGAGTGTGGAGAAAGCAGATTAGAAGGTCAGTTGGAGAATTTTGGAGTATACTCATAGGCTGGAAATAATATATATAGCCAAGGCAGGAAAAAGAAGTGACTTGAAACAAGGGAAGGGGCAAGACTTTGTTGCCAAGCTGCTTAAAATATTTTGATGGGATTTTTATAATTGAGGGAATAAGTAGATACATAGTTCATCCATGTTGTAGTATGTATCACTACTTCTGTTTTATGGTCAAATAGTATTCCGTTGTATGGATATACCATGCTTTGTTTATCTGTTCACCAGTTGATGGCAGTTGATGGACTTGTGGATTATTAACCATCTTTTGACTTTTTTTTTTAAGTTTTTTTAATGTTTATTTTGAGAGAGAGAGAGAGAGAGAGAGAGAACAGAGAGGGGCAGAGAGAGAGGGAGACACAGAATCCGAAGCAAGTTCCAGGCTCTGAGCCGTTAGCACAGAGTCCCATGCAGGGCTCGAACCCACGAACCATGAGATCATGATCTGAGCTAAAGTCGGATACTTAACTGACTGAGCCAGCCAGGCGCCTGCATCTTTTGACTATTACAAGTAAACTGAACATGCACTTGCAAGTCTTTGTGTGGGTATATACTTTTGTTTATTTTTATAAATTATTTTAAATGTTTTGTTATTTATTTTGAGAGAGAGAGACAAAGTACTTAAGCTGGGGGCGGGACAGGGAGAAAGAGAATTCCAAGCAGGCTCTGTACTGTCAGTGCAAAGCTTGACGCGGGGCTTGATCTCATATGAGATCGTGACCTGAGCTGAGGTCAAGAGTCGGGTGCTTAACCAGCTTAGACACCCAGGCGCCCATTTTAAATGTTTATTTATTTTGACAGAGTGAGAGAGAGCATGCGCACATGTGAGTGGAGGAGGGGTAGAGAGAGAGGGAGAGAGAGAATCCGAAGCAGGCCCTGGGCTCCGTCTCACTAACCATGAGATCATGACCTGAGCCAAAATCAAGATTCAGATGCTTAACTGACCGAGCCACCCAGGTGCACCTATATGTTTTAGTTTTTTTGAGCAGATATCTAAAAATGGGATTACTAGGGTCATATGATATTGAAATTCTTAGGAAATTGCCAGACTGTTTTTCCAGAGTAACTGTACCATTTTGTGTTCCTACCAGCGAAGTATGAGCATAAATTGGGTAACCTCTGTGAAAAAAGTTTGGCTATATCTGCTGAAGTTGAAGATTCCCATCCAATAACCAGCAAATTCATCCCAGATATATAGCCTAGAGAAATTCATACACATGTGCCAAGACATAGCTTTAAGAATATTTATCATAGTATTATTTATAGTAGTCTAAGACCACTCAAATGTTCATCATCAGTGGAGTAGATATGTTAACTGGATGGTGATGGTGATGATGATACTGCAAAAGAATGAACAAAGTAAAGGCACAACAGTACTAATCTTTAACATAAGATTCCATTTTTATGAAGTTCAAAAATAAGTAAAAGTACATGGGATGCATACTTAGGTGGTAAAGGTATAAAGAAAAGAAAGAGGTTGCCATGAAAGTCAGTAAAGTGATTATCTCTTGGGGAAAGGAGAGTTGGTTATCACTGGGAGGGAACATATGGGATCTTCTAGGATTATGGCAGGGCTATTTTTATTCATCTGGTAATGGTTATAAAGTTGTTTATTTTATAAAACTGTACATTTATTTATATATTTGTCTATATGAATAGTTTATCCCACAATAAAAAGTATTAAAATAAGTACCATGACCAAAAAAATGAAATACTAGACTACTATATTGAAAGACACAAGTCATTTCCAGAATAGTTTCCATTTTTGCTTCCTAGGTCTTACTCATATTTTTTAATTCTTGGACCTTGCATCATCTTATTTGTAAACTAAATTGTTAGTCCCCTTGGCCCTTTTCCACTTTGGAATCAGTGAGTGATAGGAAACCACCATGTGTCCTTTGAGCAAAGGAGTAGATGATGAACAAATGTTTTAGGAACATTAATCTAACAGCTGAAAGCAATTTAATAGCTGTTAGGAAATCAGTTTAATAGCTGTTTATGGATTAGAATGGAAGTGACCCAAAACACAGCCCAATCCACTGTGAGGAGATAGTCAATTGTTTTTAAGGGGATACTAACAATATTTGATAATCAGATTGGCAAAGAAAAGAGACTCTGACCATTAGAGGTTGAGAAAAGATTAGTCAAACTCTCTTTGATGTGATCTGTATTACACTCTCACCATGATAGAAAAACAGGAATCAGGGGTGTCTGGCTGGCTCAGTTGGTACAGCATATGACTCTTGATCTCAGGGTTGTAAATTCAAGCCCCGTCTTGAATGTAGAGATTACTTAAAAGTAAAGCCTTTAAAAAATAAAACAGGACCAGATATATCCTCCCACCATAAGTAGAAAACTAGACAAAATGAATCAAACAGTGGTTTTCGATACTGAAGAGCAGGCAATATAGGATAGAAATCATGAGAGAAAAGAAACAAATGAAGTGCCCTAGCTTACTGCCTAAAGTAAGTTTCCAGGCCATCGGACAGGGAAGTGAAACCTAAACAGAACCTCACAGTTTCACCTATTTGAATAGTCAAGAGTTCAGAGTGTAGGTAGGACAAGATTGCTAGAATTTGCAAGGACCCAAGAAGTAGTTGCAGAGAAGAAGCTCCAGATGTCCACACCAGGGCTGAGTATTCATCTGGGCATATGTGTGAGAATGTATGTTTGAGACTGGGAGAAAAAATGATTGAAAGGAGTAGGTGGAACAATTCCCAGAGCTCACACATGGTCAGGAATAATTTGTGTTTCCACAAAACTGAATCAGAAGACTTCCTCCCATTTAGAGCATTAAGCACAATTCTTAGAAGTATATTGCCCAAGTAGTGAGATCAAACTAGCCCTTGACAGAAGGCGGATTTGGATCTACCTTAACAAAGCTTAAAAATAAGCCCTAAAAGGAGGATCAAATTGATTTCAAGTAACTTTAAAACACATCCCAGAAAATAACTCTAAAATATTAAAACCAAAGAAGGGGTACCTGGGTGGCTCAGTTGATTGAGTTTTGGACTTCAGCTCAGGTCATGATCTCGCGGTTTGTGAGTTCGAACCCTGCATCATGCACAGAGTCTGTTTTGAATCCTCTGTCCCTCCCCCACTTGTGTGTGCATGCTCTCTCAAAAATAAATAAAAATATTTAAAAAAAACCCAAAACACCAAGAAATCCAGCACCCAACAACATAAATGATGTTTGGCACTCACCAAAAAATGGCCAGGTATGAAAATATATCCAATAACCAGCAGAAAAGTCAGTCAGTAGAAACAGACCCTGAAATGGCCCAGATAATAGAATTAGTAGATAAGGATATTAAAATACATTCTATATGTTCAAGAAGGTAGAGGAAAGCATAAATGTAGTGAGTAAAGTGGAAGAAGGAAGAACAAACCAAATTGAACTTCTTAAGATGAAAAATACAATTACAAATAAAAACACACTGGGATTAATGGGAGAATGGATGCTACAAAAGAAAAGATTACTGAGTTTGAAGATGTAGCAATAGAAACAAGAATATCATGCAAGTATATTCCTGTTCTACACTGTCTTGATTTCCTCTATTACATCTTCACAGGAAGAACATGTACTTTTCTGAAATATATACTGAGAAGGATTCAAAAGTAATTTTGACAGAAGCTCTAATTCCTTGCACTGTTAGTAACTGTTGGTGATTTAATAGGAATTGGAATGAGGAATATATACATAGGAAGAGTTCCTGGCACTGAATAATATTTATGACTTCCCAGCTTAGAGTTTCATTGTTAGGAAATGTATCTACTTATATGGCCTTATGGCTGGTTGTCATTAAAAATTCCATGAAGATTGGGGCGCCTGGGTGGCGCAGTCGGTTAAGCGTCCGACTTCAGCCAGGTCACGATCTCGCGGTCCGTGAGTTCGAGCCCCGCGTCAGGCTCTGGGCCGATGGCTCGGAGCCTGGAGCCTGTTTCCGATTCTGTGTCTCCCTCTCTCTCTGCCCCTCCCCCATTCATGCTCTGTCTCTCTCTGTCCCAAAAATAAAAATAAAAAACGTTGAAAAAAAAAAAATTAAAAAAAAAAAAAATTCCATGAAGATAGATGTTTGACAATTTTGTAAAGCATTTGTGCTTACAAAATGAGAGGCCTCATTTTGATGACCATCATTAGGCTATTAGATGTTCTAAAGTGTTAGTTTCTATTTTATTAGATACAGTTGTTAATTCCTAAACTTTCTGAAAATATAACAGGTAGTCATTTTTAAGACTCAGTGTGCATACCTCATTCCTCCGATATATTTCTCATGTGATGTGGAATATATATTTTAAATGACCTTTTTTTAAATGTTTATTTTTGAGACAAAGAGAGCATGAGCGGGGGAGGGGCAGAGAGAGAAAGGGACAGAGGATCCAAAGCAAGCTCCACACTGATAGCAGCAAGCCCAACATAGGGATTGAACTCACGAATTATGAGATCGTGACCTAAGCCGAAGTCAGCTGCTCAGTTGAGCCACCTAGGCACCCCTATATTTTAATTGACCTTAATTGATATTCTGTTTCCAGAATTTTACATTTCTTAACTTAACATATCCCATATGGCAGTAGTTCTCAAGCTTTTTGGCCTGAGTGTCTCATTACATTCTTTTTTTTTTTTTTAATATATATTTTTTATTTTTTTATTTTTTAAAAATTTTTATATATTTTTAGCTTTTTTAATTTTTTAATATGAAATTTTTTAAATATATTTTTATAATCTTTATTTTTGAGAGGGGGGAGAGAGAGTGAGTGCTAGTGGGGGAGGAACAGAGACAGAGGGAGACACAAAATCCAAAGCAGGCTCCAGGCTCTCAGCTGTCAGCACAGAGCCTGATGTGGGGCTTGAATTCACAAACCGCAAGATCATGACCTGAGCTGAAGTCAGATGCTTAACTGACTGAGCCACCCAGGTGCTCCTCATTATATTCTTAAAACTTGAAAACCCTAGAGCTTTTATCATATTTTCTGTAATAGAAATTAAAACTAAGAAACGTAATAAAGATTTATTATTTCATTTAATAAACCCATTAGATGTTGCCATAAATAACATCTTTAAATGAAAAATAACTTTTTTTCTAAAAAATAAGCTAGTGAGAAAAGTGACATTGTTTGGCATGTTTGCACATCTCTTATGCCTGGTCTAATAGTAGATAGCTGGATTGTTATATTTACTTAGGCATTCAGGCTCTTGCAATATGTTTCTTGGGCTGAGGTATATGAAGAAAGTCAAGCCTCATAGAGATAGGTAGTTGGAAAAGTGAGCAGTATTTTGACAGCTTTTTAAATAATTGTGGACATTCTTTTATCTGATAACATACCAAAACTCAAAAAGAGAAAGGTTATTACATTTATGTGCAGTGTGGAATCTAAAAATCCTATCACTGAATATAAAATCTCTCTACATTCATATTTATTGGTTTATCTTACACTTATGAATAGAACTTATGCCCATACATGTTTTTTAACATCATCATTGGTCACTTGGAAAATACTGATTCAGTGAGTTATGTAAATCTTTTAAAGGTTGACAATATTTTGTCATAAATTAGCAAAAAATCAGATTCGTTAGATCACTAACAGAAAATTCTTCTTAAGTATTGGAAAGCTTATACTTAAGCTCAAGCTCACAGTGCTGTTTCTCTTGGAAGATTGAATTTTATCATTGGCAACAAGTTTATGTCAGTTGTTTTCTTTGAAGTGACAAATTTATATTTAAGAAAATGTCGGCCAGACAGCCAAGTCAGAATAACAGTTTGTCAGTCCATTCAAGTAAAATGTTGTTCTGTGAAAAATGGCTCACTCAGGTCACAATGTAAACAATCTCATAAGTGCTTTTTTCTCAACGTAATTATATTTTGATATACAACAAAAGTGCTTTATGTGTAGTTCGCTTTTTTTTTTTTTTTTTTTTTTTTTTTTGCACAGAATGTTAAAAAGATGTGCCTTCAAGGGTTAAGGTCTAATAAAGTTATTTCTACTACTTTAAGGACATTGTTTTTTTAATGTTTAATTTTGGGAGAGATGAAAAACTCAAGTGGGGAGGGGCAGAATGAGGGGGACAGAGGATCCGAAGTGGTCTCTGCACTGACAGCCGTGAGGCTGATGGGGGCTTGAACTCACAAACTATGAGATCATGACCTTGAGCCGAAGTTGGACATTCACCTGACGCACTACCCAGGTGCCCCTACTGCTTTAATAAGGACATTCTTAACTGAAATTGGCTTTTAAAAAAATGCTGATACATGGCTGTAACACAGTGACTACTGGTACATTTAGTGATGTTGCCTTGATTCTTTTTGAGGCATAAGCAGTTTTGCCCACCATTACTTTTGGAGCCTCAGTGCAAATGTCAGCCAAGTGAAAAAAGCAAACAATGTCTTTCCTTTATTATGAAATGGTTTTGACCTCAGTGATCCTTTGAAAAAGTCTTGGGTATCCTGATGGGTCTGCAGACTACATTTTGAGAACTGATACCCTAAAGCATCATAACACTGAAATTGAGAAGCTCCTGTAACAGCCTTTTATTTAAAATAAGTTATACAATCTTGTTTGCCTCTTTATCAAGTAATGCCTGGTGTGGGGAACATAAGTTGTAGGTGTATTCTTTAAAATACCTCATGTGCTTATTTAGTAGTCTGATAACACTTTTAATACCTGTCAAATTTAAACTCTATTTGTTGTCCAGTCTTTAAAATTATTTATTATTACTTATTACTATTATTTTAACTATTACTATTTCTGAATTATTTTTCTCTGTATTTACATTTTGATAAGACTTGCAGTTATTTTACAATCTGAGTATGAACAAATTAACTGTGGTAAATAGTTTTAATACACTTTAAAAAATCACTTCAGGCAGGCATTCCAGACCCTCCAAATATGTCAGAAGAACTAATCCAATTGAAAGCCAAGGAACGACACTTTTTGGAGCAGTTATTAGATGGGAAAAAATTAGAAAATTACAAAATACCAGTACCAATTAATGCTGAACTCAGAAAATATCAGCAGGTAAAGTTTTATACTTATATAATGAATAGTGACTATTCCTTTCAATGTACCCTGAAGAGTTTTTAAAATTTTATTTAGTAAACTCTTGTGTTTAGTGTCTTTTACCCGTTTATTACTCCTTTGCCTATAAAAACACAGATTTTTGGTCTGTGCAAATGTGTTTTATAAGAAAAAAATTTTTATGATCTGTTCATATTTATAATTTTCCTCTTTCTCCTAACCTTTCAGGATGGTGTGAACTGGTTAGCATTTCTTAATAAGTATAAACTTCATGGAATTCTGTGTGATGACATGGGTTTAGGAAAAACTTTACAGTCAATCTGCATTCTAGCAGGAGATCACTGTCACCGGTAATTTAAAATGTTATTTTTTTGGAAAAGGGGTTTTAGATGCTGAGAAATGTAAAAACAAAACAAACAAACAAAAACTGGTTAATTTATTGTGTTTTATTGTTGTAAAGGGCCCAAGAATATGCAAGATCAAAATTGGCAGAATGTATGCCACTTCCTTCCTTGGTGGTTTGTCCGCCAACGTTAACAGGTCACTGGGTGGATGAAGTAGGTAAATTTTGCTCCAAAGAATATCTCAATCCATTACACTATACTGGACCTCCTACTGAAAGAATAAGGTAAGAACTCTACAACAAAAATATTTAATCTTCTGTTTTGAGAATCACTTTAGAAGAATACAATTTATTAAAAATGACTTCTAGTTAGTCTTTTTGGTTGTCAGAAACTCAACTTATTTAAGAAAGATGAGTGTATGTTATAAAGATAAAATCAGTGAGATACTTAGAGTTTAGAGACTTTAGCCATTGTTAACAGTCAGTTGGATTTTCTAAGTATTGGACCTAGGAACCAAAGCCATTCTCTATGCCCTTCTTGGGAGCCTTGTAATCACAGCATCTCTTTCTCTAAGAGCTCCCTCATCCCCAAAATGCTTTTGCTCCATAAGGGCTGCTCTGGCTGTCCTGAGACCATAGCAGTGTTAGAGTTCAATTAGCTTTACCCTTTCTCTCTTAAACTGGTACATCCCTTATGTTCCTAAATACAATTTTTTAAAAAATGTTTATTTTTGAGAGAGAGAGCACAATTGGAGGAGGGGCAGAGAGAGAGAGGGAGACACAGAATCTGAAGCAGGCTCTAGCCATGAGCTGTCCGCACAGAGCCTGACGTGGGTCTCAAACTCATGAACCATGAGATCTGACCTGAGCCAAAGTTGGACGCTTAACCGACTGAGCCACCCAGGCGCCCCCCTAATACAAATTTTGAAGAGCAGAATTTCCATTGATCTCAGTTTACCTTTTTGTGTGTGTGCAAATTTTTATTTACATTCTAGTTAGTTAACAGTGTAATATTGGCTTCAGGAGTGGAATTTAGTGATTTATCAGTTGCATATAACACCCAGTGCTGTCATAACAAGTGCCTTCCTTAATATCCATCACCCATTTAGCACATCCCCCACCCACATCCCTCCAGCAACTCTGTTTTCAATCTTTAAGAGTCTCTTATGGTTTGCTTCCCTCTCTTTTTTTTTGTTCCCCCTTCCCATGTGTTCATCTGTTTGTTTCTTAAATTCCACATGTGAATGAAATCATGTATTTTTCTCTGACTTATTTTGCTTAGCATAATACATTCTAGCTACATCCATGTCATTGAAAACGGCAAGATTTCATTCTTTTTGATGGCTCAGTAATATTCCATTGTATGTATACACCACATCTTCTTTATCCATTCATCAATTGATGGATACTTGGGCTCTCCCCATCATTTGGCTGTTGTTGATAACGCTGCTGTAAACACTGGGGTCCATGTACCCTTTCGAATATGTATTTTTGTATTCTTTGGGTAAATACCTAATAGTGCAATTGCCAGGTCATAGGGAAGTTCTATTTTTAGCTTTTTGAACAACCTGTGTGTGTACTCTTTTCCAGAGTGGCTGCACCAGTTTGCATTCTCACCAGCAGTGTAAGAGAGTTGCCCTTTCTCCACATCCTTGCCAACATCTGTTGTTTCCTGTGTTGTTAGTTTTAGCTGTTATGACAGGTGTGAGGTGGTATCTCATCCTAGTTCTGCTTTGTATTTCCCTCATGATGAGTGATGTTGAGCAGTTTTCATGTGTCTGTTAGCCATCCGTATCTTCTTTGAAAAAATGTGTATTCATATCTTCTGCCCATTTCTTAACTGGATTGTTTTTTGGGTATTGAGTTTGATAAGTTATGTACAGATCTTGGATACTAACCCTTTATCAGTTATGTCATTTGCAAATATCTTCTCCTATTCTGTAGGCTGCCTTTTAGTTTTGTTGATAGTTTCTTTTGCTGTGCAGAAGCTTCTTATCTTGATGAAGCCCTAGTAGTTCATGTTTGCTTTTGTTTCCCTTGCCTTTGGTGATGGGTCTAGTAAGAAGCTGCTCTGGCGAGGTCAAAGAGGTTGCTGCGTGTTTTACTCCTGTAGGATTTTGGTGGTTTCCTGACTCACATTTAGGTCTGGCATTCATTTTGAATTTATTTTTGTGTGTGGTGTAAGCAAGTGGTCCAGTTTCATTCTTCTGCATGTTGCTGTCCAGTTTTCCCAACACCATTTGTCGAAGAGACTTTTTCCGTTGGATATTCTTTCCTCTTTAGCTAAAGATTAGTTGACCATATAGTTGTGGGCCCATTTCTGGGTTTCCTGTTCTATTCCATTGATCTGTATGCTTATGTTTATGCCAGTACCATACTGTCTTGATGACTACAGCTTTGTAATGTAGCCTCAAATTCCGGAATTGTGTTGCCTCCAGCTTTGCTTTTCCTTTTTAAGATTGCTTTGGCTGTTTGGGGTCTTCTGTGGTTCCATAACCAATTTTATGATTGTTTGTGATGATAGTTATGCAAAGAATGCTGTTGGTATTTTGATAGGGATTGCATTAAATGTGTAGATTGCTTTGGATAGTATAGACATTTTAACAATGTTTGTTCTTCCAATCCATGAGCATGGAATGTTTTCCATTTCTTTGTGTCCTCTTCAATTTCAAGTGTTCTATAGTTTCCAGAGTACAGATCTTTTACCTCTTTAGTTAGGTTTATTCCTAGGTATGTTACAGTTTTTGGTGCATTTGTAAATGGGGTTGGTTCCTTGGTTTCTTTTTCTGCTCCTTCATTATTGCTGTATAGAAATGCAACAGATTTCTATGTATTGATTTTACATCCTGCGACTGCTGAATTCATGTATTCTAGCAATTTTTTGGTGAAGTCTTTTGGGTTTTATATGTAAAGTATCATGATGTCGTCTGCAAATAGTGAAAGTTTGACTTTTTCTTTGCTGATTTGGATGGATGCCTTTTCTTTTTGTCTCTGATTGCTGAGGCTAAGACTTCCGGTACTACGTTAAATAGTAATGAGAGTGGAAATCCCTGACTTGTTCCTGACCGTATCACTGAGGGTCATATTAGCTGTGGGTCTTTTGTGTATGGCCTTTATGATGTTGAGACATGTTCTGTCTATCCCTGCTTTGTTGAGGGCTTTATCAAGAATGGATGCAGTATTTTGTCAGATGCCTTTTCTGCATCTTTTGACAGGATCACATGGTTCTTATCCTTTCTTTTATTAATGTGTATCACGCTGATTGATTTGCAAATATTGAACTAGCCCTGCAGCCCAGGAATAAATCTCACTTGATCATGGTGAATAATTCTTTTAATGTGCTGTTGGATTTGATATGCTAGTATCTTGAGAATTTTTGCATCCATGCTCATCAGCGATATTGGCCTGTAATTCTTCTCTCAGTGGAGTCTTTGTCTGGTTTTGGAATCAAGGTAATGCTGGCCTTGTAGAATGAGTTTGCAAGTTTTCCTTCCATTTCTATTCTTTTGAATAGTTTGAGAAGAATAGGTATTAACTCTTATTTATTTGTTGTTGTTTTTTTAAATTTGTTTTATGTTTATTTTTGTGAGAGAGGGAGTTAGGGTGTGAGCAGGGGAGGGTCACAGAGAGAGAGGGAGATACAGAATCCAAAGCAGGCTCCAGGCTCTGAGCTGTCAGCACAGAGGCTGACGTGAGCTTGAACCCATGAACCATGAAAGCCGAAGTTGGACATTTAACCAACTGAGCCACCCAGGCGCCCCAACTCTTCTTTAAATGTCTGCTAGAATTCCCCTGGGAAGCCGTCTGGCCCAGAACTCTTGTTTGTTGGGAGATTTTTTTTTTTTTTTTTTTTAAGCTTCTTTATTTTTTGAGAAAGAGAGAGAGAAAGGCAGTGCCAGCTAGGGAGGGACAGGGAGAGAAGGAGAGAGAGAATCCCAAGCAGGTTCCACACTCAGTGCAGAGGCTGATGCAAGTGATCTCATAAGCCATGAGAACACACCTGAGATGAGATGAAAAGTTGGACGCTTAACGATCAAGCCACCCAGGCTCTCTTGTTGGGCTCTCTTGTTGGTAGATTTTTGATGACTGATTCAGTTTCTTTGCTGGTTATGGGTCTGGTCTAATTTTCTGTTTCTTCCTGTTTTGGTTTTGGTAGTGTGTGTGAATTTCTAGGAATTTGTCTATTTTCCAGATTGCCCAGTTTGTTGGCATGTAATTTTTCATAATATTCTAATTGTATTTCTGTGGTGGTGGTAGTGATCTCTCTTGTTTCATTTGTGATTTTGAGTCCTTTTTTTTTTCTTTCTGATAAGTCTGGCTAGGGGGTTATCAATTTTATTAATTTTTTCAAAGAACCAGCTCTTAGTTTCACTGATCTGTTCTGTTGGTCTTTTTTTTTTTTTTTTTTAATGTTTATTTACTTTTGAAAGAAAGAGCAGGAGCAGGGGAAGGACAGAGAGAGAGGGAGACATAGAATCTGAAGCAGGCTCCAGGCTCCAAGCTGTCAGCACAGAACCTGACGTGGGGCTCAATTCCACAAACTGCAAGATCATGACCTGACTGAAGTTGGATGCTCAACTGACTAAGCCACCCAGGCACCCTAGATTTTGTTTGTTTCTCTGTTGTTCATTCTGGTGGCTTTAGGCTTTATTTGCTATTCCTTTTCTAGCTCCTTTAGGTGTAAGGTTAGGTTGTATATTTGTGACATTTCTTATTTCTTGAGGTGAGCTTGTATTACAGTTTACTTCCCTGTTCGAATTGCCTTTGCTGCATCCCAAAGGTTTTGGACCGTCATGTTTTCATTTTCATTTGCTTCCATGTATTTTTTTAATTTTTTCTCTCATTTCTTATTTAACCCATTCATTCTTTAGTAGGATGTTCTTTAACCTCCATGTATTTGAGGGCTTTGCAAATTTTTTCTTGTGGTTGATTTCAAGTTCCATAATGCTGTGGTCTGAAAATATGCATGCTGTGATCTCGATTTTTTTGTACTTGTTGAGGATTGATTTGTGATGCAGTATGTGATCTGTTCTGGAGAATGTTCCATGTTCATTCAAGAAGAATGTGTATTTTGCTTTAGGATGAAATGTTCTGAATATATTTGTTAAGTCCATCTGGCCCAGTGAGTCATTCAAAGCCGTTATTTCCTTGTTGATTTTCTGCTTGGATGATCTGTCCATTGCTGTAAGTGGGGTGTTAAAATTCCCTACTATAATTGTATTATCAGTGAGTTTATGTTTGTTACAATTGATTGGGTACCTACAAGTTGGGAGCATAAATATTCATAATTGTTAGATATTCTTGATGCATAGGCTCCTTAATTCTGATATAGTGCCTTTCTTTATCTCTTGTTACAATCTTTGTTTTAAAATCTATTTGTCTGATATAAGTGTGGCTAACTCTGGCTTTCTTTTGACTTCCATTAGCATGATAGATGATCCTCCATCCCCTCACTTTCAGTCTGCACGTGTCTTTAGGTCTAAAATGAGTCTCTTGCAGAGAGCATATAGGTGGATTATGGTTTTTTTATATATATACATTTTGATACCCTGTGCCTTTTGATTGGAGCATTTAGTCCATTTACATTCAGAGTGATTATTGATAGATAAGAATTTAGTGCCATTGTGTTACCTATAAAGTTGGTGTTTCTGGTGATGTTCTCTGTTCCTTTCTAATCTTTGTTGCTTTTGGTCTCCCACTCAAAGAGTCCCCTTTGATACTTCTTGCAGGGCTAGTTTAGTGGTCATGAACTCTAATTTTTGTGTTTGAAGCTCTCTCTTTTATGAATGACAGCCTTGCTGGATAGTGTTCCTAGCTGCATATTTTTCCTATTTAGCATGTTGAGTATATCAAGCCACATTCCTTCTGGCCTGACAGAAGAGATCTGCTGTGAACCTATTCTGTCTTCCTTTGTAGGTTAATGGCTTTTTTCCCCTTGTTGCTTTCAGGATTCTTTCCTTTTCTGTGTATTTTGTGAATTTGACTATGATATTTTTTATTATGGTCCTGCTTTTGTTGAATTGTTGAACCTCTTGAATTGTGATGTCTGTGTCCTTCCCCAGATAAGGGAAGTTTTCAGTTATAATTTGTTCAGATAAACCTTCTCTCTTTTCCCCTGTCTTCTTCTGGGACTCCTATGATAGGAATATTATTTTGCCTTAAGGCATTGCCTGAATTCTACATCCATGATCCAATATTTTTCTTTTCCTCTTCTTTTCAGCTTCATTATTTTCCATAATGTTTTCTTTTATATTACTGATTCATTCCCTTGCTTCATCTGTCCTTGTTGTCATTGCAGCCAGTCTGTTTTGCATCTCAGGTCTAGCTTTTTTTTTTTTTCTTCCTTCTTTTTTAAAAATGTTTGTTTAGGGGCGCCTGGGTGGCTCAGTCAGTTAAGCCTCTGACTTCAGCTCAGGTCACAATCTCACGGTCCGTGAGTTCAAGCCCTGCGTCGGGCTCTGGGCTGATGGCTCAGAGCCTGGAGCCTGCTTCCAATTCTGTATCTCCCTCTCTCTCTGCCTCTCCCCCGTTCATGCTCTGTCTCTCTCTGTCTCAAAAATAAATAAACGTTAAAAAATAAATAAATAAAATGTTTGTTTATTCTTGAGAGAGAGGGAGACAGAGCACGAGCAGCGGAGGGTCACAGGGAGGGAAACACAGAATGCAAAGTAGGTTCCAGGCTCTGAGCTGTGAGTACAGAGCCCAACATGGGGTTCGAACTCACGAACCATGAGATTATGACCCGAACCGAAGTCGGACGCTCAACCGACTGAGCCACCCAGGTGCCCTTCAGTTATAGCATTTTTATTTTCAGCCTGACTAGCTTTTTGTTCTTTTATCTCTGCATTAAGGAATTATCTAGTATCTTCTATGATTTTCTCAAGCCCAACTAGTATCCTTAATGTTGTTATTTTAAATTCTGGTTCAGGCATTTTACCTATATCTCTTTTGATTAATTCCCTGTTCTTTCTCTTCTTTCTTTTGGTGTTAATTCCTCAGTCTTGTCATCTTGTCTAGGTTACTGTTTGTGTGTGTGTGTGTGTGTGTGTGTGTGTGTGTGTGTGTGTGATTGTTAGGAAAGCCTGCTATAGCCTCCTCCTGAGAATAATGGGAATGTTAAGAAAAGATCCTATAGTGTTTTGGGCCTGGTGCTTCAGGAGGTGTTTCAGAGTGTGCAGTCTACTGTTGTATTTTGGCTCCTCCTTTCCTCAGGTCAATTCTTTACAGAGTGTCTCCTTGCCTGCAGTGGAGGGATGTTTGGACCTTGTCCACTGTGTGGCAAGTTTTAACTAGGTGTGTTTTGGTCTCCCTGTTAAAAGAACTGTACCTATTTCCCCTAGAACTGAGGCTTTGCAGCATTCTGTGATCAGTAGAGTTGGTGTGTGTGAGAGGTTTGTGCTGGTCTTCTGGGTGAGGGACCTGCTGCGCTGATTCTGAGGCACCTTGCCCAAATGGAGATGCACCTGCAGGGTGCAGGGGGGCAGTACTTGGTGTAAGCAGTCTCTGTTGGGGAGCTATACAGTGAGCTCTGTATAGCTCACTGAAGTGGGTCATGCTGATGGGCAGGGGTGAAGTGGCGTCATCCTACTCTCTCGTCTTCGCAGCAGGGAGTTTGTGCCTGCCATTCTTCAGGAAGCCCTCACAAAAGAGCAAACAATCACCCCTCTTATATCCCCAACTTCTGTCAGATCCCTGCCTTCACTCTGTGTCCATGCTGTCTGCCTGTCAGTGGCACAGTACTCCTGTGTTTTATTTATCTCAGATGTGTGGCTGAGTTTCAAAACTCCAAATTTTAGAGACCTGCACCAATCCTCTGGGGGAGGGTCTCACCATGCTGTGGCCAGTGCTGGTTTGTCTCAGTAAAGCAGTTGCATGACTGCACAGTGGTTTGTGGTGTATGATAAAGCACAGCAAAAAGCTGGCACCAAGGTTTGCTGCCTTCAGCAGGTGTCTCTATTTCTATGCTAGTGAACAGCTATGCTAGGGCAGCACATTGGCACAGCCAGTTCTTGTACCCTAAGAGGCTGTGCCATCATTCTCAAATGCACTTCAGGAAGGGCAACTGTTTCTCCCTGTGTGACCCAGGGCATCCTCAGACTACACTGCCCACTCCCAGGCCTCCACCCTCCCTCCCCACCAGAGCACTGCTAAGGCCATGACCCCAGCGATGGTGGGGACTTCTAAAAGTGGTCAGCCCTTCTTCTTTTCCCAGTCAGTGATGTGGGGAAAGAATTTTTTTGTGCAATCCTCTCTGCACTATTGCATCCTCTCTTTCTCTCCTTTTCCAGTGTTCAGGGCTCCCTCCCCTCTGCAGCACCTGCTGCTCTTTTCTCCCCCAGATCAATTCTCTATAGCTCCTACCTTCCACGATATGGCCATTTTTCTACCTGTAGATATGCAGTTTGTTCTGTCTGCCCTAGGATCAATTTCTTGGGTGTTCAGAATGATTTGATATTTATCTAGCTGTGTTTGAGGGACAAGGCAAGCTTAGGGCCCCCTACTTTTCCACCATCTTAACTCTAGTCCTTCAGTTCATCTTTTAAAGCATGGATAGTCATAGGTTGCTGATTAGTCCATAAATTTGCCACCCCTCTGTATTTATAATAGCTAACACATATTCAGCATTTATTAGCCAGGCATTATTCTTAGTAGTTTTACATTTATGTAAAATTGTGTATTGTGTATTCTCACAGTCACCACATGAGGTATGGTTATTAATTTTGTTCTCTGTTGGCAGATAAAAGTCTAATAAAACATGGGGCCTGGGTCTAAGGTCACTCAGCTAATTAAATAGGCAACAGCTTACACTCTTATAAAGAATTTACTGTAGTGTCTTTAGTTAGAATTTATTCATTTACAAACTTAAGCAAACAGGAAGTACGTTTATTCACTAACTTTGAGAATTTCAGGGGTGAATTCTTGCTTCAGGTACATCTAAATTGCTCTCATTTGCTCTTCCTCTCTATACATAACTTGTTTTATTGGTCTGTGCATTCAATGAATAAGATGACGATAAACAGTCTGAGGCCTACATTCACCTAACTTGGCGACTGTCGTGAACAGAGATCTTCCCTCTCCCATCACGAATATATCAATACTAGAAATGACTAACTGCTTTGGGTCATGCTCCCAAACCAGTCTTTATGGTCAGGGGATAAAATATTGTGAATGGCCCAACCTGATTCAGTGTTTCATCTCTTTGGTGATTATGGGGACATGTAATTGATGGCTTCCCCTCACCCCCCAGCACAAAATAGTGCCTTCAAGGAAGAGGTGTGAGGACATAAAGTTACAGTGTCCACTACATTTTGAATCAGGTACCCATCTCTTTTCTAATCGGCTGAGGTAGGCTAACAAGGCCAAATCAAAAGAAGAACGGTCTTCAGGTATCAGGGTCATGGATGTAGAATAAGCAGAAAAGAATGCTGGGCTTAGTGGGCACATTGAAAACACCTTGTAAGATGGTAGCTGTAGTTTCCCTCTTTGAAACTCTATTACAGACTTTGCAGGTTCCTCATTTCCCAATCTTACTTATTTTTAAATGCAGGTTACAGCATCAAGTAAAAAGGCACAATCTGATAGTGGCTTCATACGATGTTGTGAGGAATGACATAGATTTCTTTAGGTAAGAATTAAAATTTTTTTCTTTAGAAAAACTTACGAAGAGTGTTAATATTTTCCTGTCTGAAAGACTTTATATAGTTCCTGCAATATATTAAAAGGTGCTAAATTTTTTTGTTTATTCTCCCTTAGAAATATTAAATTTAACTACTGTATTCTTGATGAAGGCCATGTCATCAAAAATGGAAAAACAAAATTGTCAAAAGCTGTAAAACAACTGACTGCTAATTATAGGATTATTCTTTCTGGAACACCAATCCAGGTAATTATTTACTGTTCTCCCCCACTGTTTGCCATGTGGAAAGAAGGTTTGACATTTGGTAGTGAATTAAAGACACGTTTTTCCGCCTGCCTGCTCCCTCCCTCCCTTCTTTCCTTCCTTCCTTCCTCTCTTCCTTATTTCCTTCCTTCCTTCCTCCCTTCTTTCCTTCCTTCCTTCCTTCCTTCCTTCCTTCCTTCCTTCCTCCCTCCCTCCTTCCCTTCCTTCCTTCCTTCCTTCTTTCTTTCCTTCCTTCCATTTATAGGAATAAATTCCAGTAGTTCATTTGGTTCATAATGGTTCATTTGGTATGTAATAGCATCTGAACAAACCAGGTTTTAAAAGCAATATGAAGAGCACTGGATGGTGTATGGAATTTTTGAATGACTATATTGTACAACTGATACTAATACAACACCGCATGTTAACTATACTAGAATTAAAATAGTAAAATGTGATTTTAGGGTATGTAAATAGAAGTCTTGTGTCCAAAATATGGGAAACTGGTCAGAGTTGATTCCACACTGGCCATTCTACTTCTGTGGTATTACACCACAGTCTGATTTAATGTTGAAAACTTAGAGCTGATTCATAGGGGAATCATCATATAGTAGAGGTGTGAATACCTGGAGTTAAGAGAAAATTGGAAAAGATTGTAGAAGGTTGTATTGGAAAAGGAAAGAGATGGGTAAATTTATAGAAGTCTTCTGATACTTTTGAGAGATTCTGTTATCTTCCAGGGGAACTGGCTGCAAATGTTCACACATAACTTGGATAGCCAACTCTGGTGGGAAAATACCCTTCATCATTCTCCAGTTAGTGGAATGGTGAACACCAAGTTACCTCTAAGATTCCTTCTGACACTAAAAAAAAATCAACACTTCTTAGCTTACATCTTTGTTACTTTTCTTTTACATTTATTTTTGTTAATGGACTGATTATTCTAAGTATTAGGGTTTTGATCATTAAGTGAACACTTAATTGTTCACAATATTACTTTCACACCAAGTTTGGTTTTTTTGTTTCCTTAAAGGCCCTCTTTCTTTCTCCCCTCCCATACTGAACATTTTAGCTCTGAAGCTATAAGGGTTTCTGCACTGAAGACCCATGGTAGCCTGGAGTTAGGAGGCAGAGCCTAAGTGGGATTAGAAGGGTATCCATATGGCAGGGCAGCCCACCATAATGAATCATAGCCTGAGCAGGGTGAAGAGGGCTTCTGGAAGTGGGTAAGGTGGTGGGTTGGTACCTTAGGATCCAAACATATTGAGAATGCATCCAAAATGAAAAAGTGCTGATTTCTTTTTTTTACAAATGAAACTTCAGTAGTATAATTGGAAAGAACCTTTGCCTGTTCCTTATTACTTTGAATATTGGATAGATTTGACCTATAACCAAACTCTTCTAGGTTTCCTTAAGAAACGGTGATGTTGGGGGCGCCTGGGTGGCTCAGTTGGTTAAGCGTCCGACTTCGGCTTAGGTCATGATCTCATGGTTTGTGAGTTCGAGCCCCGCGTCAGGCTCTGTGCTGACAGCTCGGAGCCTGGAGCCTGCTTCGGATTGTGTCTCCCTCTCTCTGCCCCTCCCCCACTCTCACTGTGTCTCTCTCAAAAATAAATAAGCATTTAAAAAATAATTTTTTTAGAGGCGCCTGGGTGGCACAGTCGGTTAAGCGTCCGACTTCAGCCAGGTCACGATCTCGCGGTCTGTGAGTTCGAGCCCCGCATCAGGCTCTGGGCTGATGGCTCGGAGCCTGGAGCCTGTTTCCGATTCTGTGTCTCCCTCTCTCTCTGCCCCTCCCCCGTTCATGCTCTGTCTCTCTCTGTCCCAAAAATAAATAAAAAACGTTGAAAAAAAAAAATTTTTTTTAATAATTTTTTTAAATAAAAAAAATGGTGATGTTGGCCAAATTCTTTAAATCTTGATGTTATGTTTAGTGTCAAAGGTAAAAGAATCAGAAGCATATTCATCTTTCTGCTTTTCTATTTATTGCTTGATAGATGCCACCAATAGGATTTACACACTATGGACCAAGGCTTATTCTGGTGGAGGAGACTTCAAAATTCTCTCCAGATAGGATAGAATTCCCTGAAGGAATTCAGGGCTACTGATATGAACTTTATCAAATTAAAATGCAGACTTAGACCATATATATAAAAATGTAGTTGATTACCCCTCATGTATGTCCTCATAATGGGCTTTCATTAATATTCCAACTGTAAGGAAATCATCCCAGTACAAAAGATTAACTAGTGTTCCTTTTTTATATTCAGAATAACGTTTTGGAGCTGTGGTCATTATTTGATTTCCTCATGCCAGGATTTTTGGGGACTGAACGCCAGTTTGCTGCTCGATATGGTAAACCTATATTAGCAAGTAGGGATGCTCGAAGCTCTAGTCGAGAACAAGAAGCAGGTATGAAAACTATATAATTATATACTATACAAGTGAATATAACTTATTCCTATCTTTTTTGAAGCTGTTTTCTCTTACTTTTTAACAGGTGTTCTTGCAATGGATGCACTCCACCGCCAAGTCCTGCCATTTCTTTTGAGAAGAATGAAAGAAGATGTTTTGCAGGATCTTCCACCCAAAATTATTCAAGACTACTATTGTACTCTTAGTCCTCTCCAGGTTAGAAATCCAGTGATTGTGGTTGTTGGTGGTATGTTTATTAGGAGAGTGCTTTGAATAAGCCACAAAAATTGAATAAAGGGGATTAGACTTTGGCTTTTATTACTCCAATCTAGCTTCTACTTTGATAGACTTTAGGACTATTCTGTTCCAAATAGAGAGAGCTAGGACCTGAATGAATCTCTTTGGACATGTGGATATACATTTGGATAAGTGCATTTGAATATGGCATTAAAACAAAAGCAAGTATCATAGTTGCTTTCTTATATGTCAAATTAATCGGAAAAGTTGCAAGGTTAATCTGATGATGAGATGAGCCAGTGTTTATAAGGGCCAAAAATCTGCCTGTAATGTCATATCTTCACAACAGCATTATAGGTATTGTCAGTCCCCATTTTTGCAAACAAAGAAAGGAAAGTTCAGAAAAATTAAGTAAGTTGCTCAAGATTATATAGCTAATATATATCAGGACTGAGTTTCAAACCTGGGAAGTGGGACCTCACCCCTCTAAAAGCATTAACCGCATTGCCAGTAAATTTTTGAAATAAGACTGAGCTTTTGCACAGATCTAATTTTGTACAGAGACTATTATCAAAGGAATTTATTGTATGCCTTTCCTTATATAGTATTTTGTAAGGGGAAACCATCCCTTGTATTAGGGAGACATGGCCTATATAATCAGAATTTTCTTTTAACCTTACGTTCTGGGTTAGTATGCATCAATCCATTTCAGTATTTTGATTTAGTATGGTAAAATGAATAAAAGATAAACAGGTACACCCAGAAACTTATTTCTTCTCCTCCCTCTATAACTTGAGTTTAGAGCTTAGCAGCACACTAATCTAGATGCTGAGAGCTCTGTGATCACTTATATTATCTATGTCATATGTCTGGGCTTCCATTTCTCATGTATAAAAATTGGATTAGTATTTTTGAAAGGAATATTTTAGGAGCAATGAGCTGAAGACTTTTTGAAGTAAATACAATAAAGAAAAGGTGCCATATGAAAAAAAAAATCCATGGTAGGGGTGCGTGGTTGGCTCAATCAGTAGAGCATGCAACTCTTGATCTCAGGGTTGTGAGTTCACACCCCATGTTGGGTATACAGATTAAAATGAAATCTTTAAAAAAGAAAATCCATGGTATATGCCAGTGGTATAAAACATTTAAGTGGCCTGGAGGAAGAGCTGGGAGGGAAGTGACATTTGGCTTTACTTAGCATCCACAGGTTTTTATATTCTGACTTCTATTCTTTAGCACTCTAGATTTTCTTTTCTTTCATATTGTTTTAGCATGTACAAGGCAGGAACCAGGACCCTTAGGTAATGCTTTAACTTTTATGAGTTCTCCTTTTAGGTAGCAGTAGTATTCTTTTACTTCTCTGTACTTTTTTTTTTTTTTTAAGTTTTATTTATATAAGTAATCTATATACCCAACTTGGGGCTTGAACTCATGACCCGGAGATCAAGAGTTGCATGCTTTACTGATTGAGCCAACCAGGCACCTCAGCAGAAGTATTTTTTAAAACTCGGTCTCTTGGAATGTACCTATAGGGTACCACAAAACTTCACTTAGAGAAGATTTTCTCATTTACTTGTAAGGATTCAGGTTCTCTTTTATTGGTAATGTATTTATCTTCCTCAACAGAGTGGAAAAATTGAGTCTAGGACTATTTCACTAGTTTTTAATATTTTAGCATCCAAGCTTAATGTGCTACACTTGTTTTCTAAATGTAATTTTAAAGGAATTTACCAAGATGCAGTGGATAATTTGTAATCATTAGTGAAGCATAGGTATTATAATTTCTTTAATGAGGGCTGGTTTAAATTATTGCTCTTACTGTCATTTGCTAGCTATGTTTTTGAACAATTGAAAATAAATATACTTCTTTTGCGGGGGCAATTTTACAGGTTCAGCTCTATGAGGATTTTGCTAAGTCTCGTGCTAAGTGTGACGTTGATGAAACAGTTTCTTCAGCTGCACTCTCTGAAGAAACTGAAAAACCAAAGCTTAAAGCCACAGGCCATGTATTCCAGGTATAGATTACAATCTCTTTTTTAATTCTTCAAGAATCATGTTCTTCAGTGCAGCAGTTTTTACATGGAATACTGAAATGTGGGCTTATTTAAATTTTTTTCAGTATTGTGTATACATTCTTGAAAATAGAGAAGAGTACTAATTTATTTCCATATTTATAATTAATAAGTAATTTAATACTAAAATATACAAAATGCAATATTTTTTGTATATTGCCAGTAAAGAGTTTTAGAGAATATTTTGCTTTACATTAAAAAAAAATATCGGAATGCCTGCTATAGGGCAATAACTTTTGTAAGCTCAGGGGTTAACTAAAGCAGTGGAAAAAACAGACTCCTTCCCTAGAGTATGGGGTTATGCGGTATAAGAGTTGGGTAGATTGGTTTCTAGTAGAGAGATCAGGGGCAGCCTCACTGAGAAGGTGACACCTAAGCAGAGATCTGAAGGAGGATTGAGGCATGCAGATACGTGGAGGGGAAGCGATTCCAGACAGAGGATACCAAAAGTACAGAAGTCATGAGACAGGTGCTGCCTCATGTGCTCAAGGGAATAGCAAATCAAAAAGATAAAGTGTCAGCTTAGGCTTTCTGTCCCTTTTGAAATATTCCACAATAGAACCGCCCCCCCCCCTTCCCTTGCCACCAATAAATTAAATACTGTAACATTTTTAAGACAGAAGAGGGGTAAAGAGCTTATACCTCTCCCAGTTTCTATTATCGTGTCCAGCCGTTTCTTGAGCCTTGTCAGTGGAGCTTTTTGTTTGTTTGTTTTTAATTTTTTTTTAATGTTTATTTATTTTTGAGAGAGAGAGAGAGAGCAGGGGAGGGGCAGAGAGAGGGAGACATAGAATCCAAAGCAGGCTCCAGGCTCTGAGCTGTCAGCATAGAGCCCAGTGCAGGGCTCGAACTCACGAACTGTAAGATCATGACCTGAGCCGAAGTCGGGCACTCAAGTGACTGAGCCACCCAGTGCCCCTAGAGCTTTCCAATACGAAATTCAAAACCCAAATCATAAGCCAAGTAAAAGGCAAGAGAGAAAGAATGTGGCAAAATTAGAGAAAAGAAAGAAGGACCCTATAGGGTTCTGATTCTTAAACACAACCACTTGAAATAACCACCTTGCTCTGCCTTCTCCTCTCCCTGACTTGCTGAATTAGAATACTGTGTAGGGGAGAGATATGCAGATTTATAAGGTCCTCAAGAAATTTTTATACCCACTGAAGTTTGAGAAACCCTTAGGAAATCTTTAGGAAATGTTGCCTTATTCCAGAAGCATCTGTAAGCATTTATCCCACTTTGGGCAGGAAAGAGGTCTTTCTGCCATGAGAAGTCCATTGTCTAGTGAGGGAGAGAGACACAAACTGTACAATTGATGCAATAAATGCTCTCATACACTTCACACAAGAAGCACAGATGAAGGCGTCACAGATGAGACATTGAACTGATTCATGAAGAATGAGTAGGAGGAGCAAGAAGAGGACAAAGGGCATTTTCTACGGATAGCGTAGAAATAGGAAAAGTTACTAAGATGTAGACATTTGTGGTATGTATGGACTTGCATATACTTTTTCCCCCCTTAAAGGCATTACAGTACTTACGTAAACTGTGCAACCATCCAGCATTAGTCTTGACACCTCAACATCCAGAGTTCAAGAGTACTACTGAAAAACTGGCAATTCAGAATTCTTCTCTTCATGATATTCAACATGCCCCTAAACTCTCAGCTTTGAAACAAGTAAGTAGGTTTCATGAATGTTCGATGTGTGTTACACATTCTTGATCTGTAACACGTATAAATATACTTTTCCAAAATAGTACTGCCATTTCTTTTATTTTTTAATTTGGTTCAATTTTTGGTACAGCTTTTTTAGAAACTGTGGTAAATATGTATAGTATAATATATACCATTACTTTCTTCTAACCCCTGGTAACCTCTAGTCCACTTTATATCTGTATCAATTTACCTGTTCTAAATATTTAATGTAAGTGGAATCATACAATATTTGTACTTTTGTGACTGGCTTATTTCACTTGGTTTTCTTTTTTTAGTTTATTTTTTTTTGAGAGAGTGCGTGCCTGTACGTGCGTGAACAGGGGAGGGGCAGAGAGAGAAGTAGAGAATCCCAAACAAGATTCACACTATCAGCGTAGAGCCTGATGCAGGGCTCATTCTCATAAACCATGAGATCATGACCTGAGCAGAAATCAAGAGTTAGACGCTTAGTCAACTGAGCCACCCAGGCACCCCTCAATTGGTTTTCAAGGTTCATTTGTGTTGTACCATGTATTAGTACTTCATTTTTATAGCTGAATAACATTCCATTATTATTATTATTATTATTATTATTATGTATATACCACATTTGTTTAGTCTTTTTTTTTTTTTTTTTTTTTTGTTTTGAGAGAGAGAGCACAAGTGGGGGAGGGATGGAGAGAAAGAGAAACAATCCCAAGTGGCAGAGTCCAGTGCGGGGCTTGAAATCATGAACTGTGAAATCATGACCTGAACCCAGATCAAGAGTTGGACACTTAACCAACTGAGCCACCCAGGAGTCCCAAATCTTGTCATGTGTTGATGGACACAATGGTTGTTTCCACCTTTTTGGCTATTGTGAATAATACTGCAGAGAACGTTGGCTTGTAAGTGTCAGTTTAAGCCCCTCTTTTTAGTTCTTTTGGATGAACTAAACCTAGGAGTGGAATTGCTGGATCATCTACCAATTCAGTGTTTAACTTTTTCAGGAACTGCCAGAATGTTTTCCACAATGGCTGTTCATTTACATTTCCATCAGCAATGTGCCATGATTCCAATTTCTCCACATCCTAGCCAATGCGTACTTTACTATTTTTTTTATTGCAGCCATCCCAGTAGGTATGAAATGCTAGCTCATTGTTGAAAATGCCGTTTAACTTTGGATCATTTTTAAATTGTCTTTTGGTTGAATTTTAAGACGACTTTTTTTCTTTTTTTTTTAAAGTTTATTTAATTATTTTGAGAGAGCGTGCATGAGCAAGGTAGGGACAGAGAGAAAGGGAGAGAACCCTAATAAGCAGGCTCCATGCTGTCAGCATGAAGCCCCATGTGGGGCTCAATCTCATGAACCATGAGGTCATGACCTGGGCCAAAATCAAGAGTTGGACACTCAACTGACTGAGCCACCCAGGTGCCCCTAAGAGTTCTTTTATATTCTAGGTATTAAGCCCTTATCAGATACATAATTTTGCAAATATTTTCCCCCATTCTGTAGATTGTTATTTGACTTTCTTTAGTAACGTGTTCCATGGTTTCTGATGAGAAATCCAATGTTGATCTTATAGAGGATCCCCTTTACATGATGAATTCACTTTTTTTCTTGCTGCTTTTCAGATTCTCTTTCAATAGTTTGATTATAATATTTGTCAATGTGTATCTCTGAGTTTTTTTGGGAGCTGCCTACTCTGCCATTTTCTTCATGTCGCTGTCTTAGTGTAGCTTTCAAAAACAGAATTTTTGAAAATTCTAAGATTTCAGAAATAAATATATCAGAAATAATTGGTTTTTAAAAGAACCAATTGCAAGCACCAAATGTTAAAACTAACACCATTTAGTTCTAACTATTCTTAAAAATTAAGAGCTTACTGTAAAATGTGGACTTTAGTCATTGTTTTTGCTTTCTGTAGTTATTCTGGCCTAAATTTCATGAAGAATAACTAATAAATGAAGATTTTAGGTTTCACTTGGGTTAGCATAGAAAATGTTATATAATGACATATATGACATCCAGGTATGTATCCTTATATCACTAAATGTAAAACACTGGATTTTTATCATAAAATGATAGAATGAGTATTGCTTTTAGATTGTCTGTAAATGGAATCGTTTTCTTATTTGGCCAAACTAATTTTGTACATAAAATGTTCATGATTTTCTTAACATAGCTGATAAAGTTATAAGATATACTTAGTCAAGGAATCAGCTAATTAGATTTCCAAAATCATTTGCATTTCATCCACACTTTAGTTATACTATAGGCTTTAAATTATTTTTAGTTTATCTTTTTGCACATTTTTCTCTGCAGCTATTACTTAAACTGATCTTTCATTTTAGAAGCTTATTGTCACTCTGAAGCTGAAGTGTCTGGAATTAAGATGCTTAGGAACTGTACAACTTAGGCCCAGATTGTTTCTGGCCATACTTATAAGACTTGTTGTAGAATCCATCTTTTCTATTTTCTCAGTTCTTTTCAGCCATTGGGAACAAAAGTTCTATCTTAGGGGAGAGAAAACAAGCTTGCTTTCATCTAAAATATGTCTGTTCTCTGAATTAGGGGAGAAGTCTTATTTGCTTTTTAAAAACCTGGCACTAGAAATATAGAAACCTGTATATCAGCAAGTACTAGTGCCAGAATTATCTAATAATGCCAGAATTTTTAAATTTCAGGATACTGAAATGATGAACTCAAACTGTAGGTGAAATTTAACGGAGATAAGCAAAGTCAATTTTAAAAGACTTAGATATAGGGGCACCTGGGTGGCTCAGTTCAGCATCTGACTGTGGCTCAGGACATGGTCTCATGGTTTGTGAGTTCAAGCCCCAGCAGCAGAGCCCGCTTGGGATCCTCTGTCTCCCTCTCTCTCTGCCCCTTCTCTGCTCGCACACGCACATGCAAAAATAATAAATAAAAACATTAATTGGCGAACATTTCACAGAATAAAGTTGAGTTTGATGGTAGGTTCACTGTAAATCTACTGTATGAATTAGTTGCCAGTAAATAAATCTTGTATGATCTTGGGTTGGATTAGTAACAGTGGAATAATGGCCAAAATGAGGGCATCATAGATTCACTGTCTTTTATACCAGTCACACCAAATTTTGAGTATCATTTAGAGTTCTGGGCACTATAAGTGGAAGATCAAAAAAGAATCCAGAAACTGTTTTACCCCAGGGTTTTCAAGCTATTCCTCACATAATTTAGCCTGTGCTGAAGTTAGGGCAAGATAAAATTAAATTGCTCTCTAGGGAGGCAGCTGGCCTCTCAGATACCCATATCAAGTGGCTCTGGTAACCATTTTCTAGAGAATAGTAATCAACTCTTCAAGGCTGCAAACTAGATTTTGTCAGAATACTTGGAGTTCATCAGTCTTCTCAGGGCAAACTCAGGTTATAAGAGATTATTGGGAAAGCCAGAATGCCATTTCTGCTGCCAGACAAGAATATTTATGCCAAATGATATATCCATACATCCAGTAGGATAGCTACCTGGAAGAAGATACTAGGAAGATTGTATGGTAAGTGTGGACTTGGAGACAGTCTTAGGTGGACATTCTTAAAGTGACTGGTTGTAAGGTTTGATGTTGCTGCCCAAGGGACTAAAGATAATTGAATGTGTGTGACACAGACATTCTGATAAATTCTCTTCAGAACTCCTCTTTTATAGAAACTATATAGAATGTTCCACTGATGATATCACATTTCTTTATACTGGGCACCACCTAGTTATACTCTCCTAAAATACCTCAGATTTTTAAAAATCAACTTAGCTTAAATAGTAATCTGATTACAGACTTAGGGGCAAGAGATAGAGGTAATTACATTTATCAGATTTCTTTATTCCATCTAGAGAAATTCCTTGGTAGTATACCATATGTATACTCTCTGTCAAGGAGGGAGGAAAAGCTTAGGGCAGTCTAATTAAAATTTACAACTTAAGGGCTGCAAAGGTAGAAGAGAAAGAACATTTGTTCTTCCCCTAGGATCAAATTACGACAACACTTAAAACAATGATGACGGTACATAGGAAGTGTTGCGTACCAGTTAAGCTCATTAGAAACTCAACGCCCAAAGCTTTTATTGGGTCTGATCCTGTAGACTCCCTTTGCCTAGTATGTACCAAAATTCTAGATTCCCAGAAAGAAAGCAGGTCTCAGCATAATCCTATTGTTTGCATAACAGTTTAAGCACAGTAAGCCACCCTCATCAGGTAGAAAACAATGGGCAGACTCTCAAAACCCAAGTTTCAAGACTTCTTTCAGCCAAGGACATACCTTGCAAGCTGGGCTTTCTAAGAAAAGCTTTTCCAGTCTGTTATGTTAACTTTTTTTCTGCATAATATTCTGAGAGTTTTACCTGGAACTTGGGAGTTTGCTTGGATTTTGGTTATCTTTCCCGTTTGAGCTTTTGGCTCTCTAAGTAACCTTCATTAGTAGAAAGGAGAAAGCATCCTGCGTTGAGTTCTTACATTTTGGGCAGAATTCACTATCTTAAGGTCCTTAGGGATGAAGATTAATACTAGGCATTTTAGTTTCACAAACAGATACAAACATTGTTCTCTTGGATTTTGTTCATTTAGTTCTTTTTCTTTTTTTTTTTTTAAGTTTATTTTTGAGAGAGAGTACGCACGAGTGGGGGAGGGGCAGGGAGAGAGAATCCAAAGCTGCCAGCACAGACCCCAATGCAGGGCTCAGACTCACAAACAGTGAGATCAAGACCTGAGCCATATTCCTGAGTCAGATGCTTAACCAGCTGAGCCACCCAGGCACATTTATTTATTGCAGCTGCTATGTGCCAGGCACTGAACAATTTAAGTAGGCAGGAAGTACAAAAGATCTATAGCAGCATGGTTCTTGCTGTTAAAGATCTTGGTTGATAATTCTTTCTTTTTTGGAATTTTGATTTCGGCCAGATTTAGCTGCATTGTTTTCTTTATACTCTGTTCTTTTATAACTTTTCATGAACTGTTTTGCTTAAGGATCATCTTTTTCAGTAAACATTTATTGAAACTCTAGTGAGCCTCAAGTAACTCAGGAAGGGGGAGAAGGACCTGTTAGAGAATCTCCTGAAAAGGTAACCAGGAGATTCTAAGCCTGAGCACCTCAAAACTAGTTCCAGAGGCTTCAGGATGACAGATTACAGCTCAGAGTGCTAATGTGCTTTCCAGGTGACAGATAAGTTTAACCTTTTCTTAGCATAAGGGGAAGTATTTGTCACAGTGAGATTGATTGTACTTTATTAAACACCTATATAACAACTGATTCTTTTTTTCAAGTTGCTGTTGGACTGTGGTTTGGGAAATGGCAGCACTTCAGAGAGTGGCACAGAGTCTGTTGTGGCCCAGCACAGGATACTGATCTTCTGTCAGCTTAAAAGCATGCTTGATATAGTAGAACATGATCTTCTCAAACCTCACTTACCCTCTGTCACTTATCTGAGATTAGATGGCAGCATACCTCCTGGTCAGAGGCATTCCATTGTTTCACGGTAAGTGGCTTCTAAAACTCTTAGAAATCAAGCTATAGTCAGTTGTCACTGATAGAGAAGTTTGCCTCATGAAACATTGTTTGGCTAAATATCTGCACATGTGTTTTGTTACTGTATAATTCAGCCCAACTAAATCATTTTTAAAATTTAGAACTCCAAAAATATAATTGAATAGTTTTAGTTTTTTAAAAAAAAAAGTGTGACAGTGTTAGGGAGGCACTATGAAGGGCTCGGAAGAAATTTAAGGCATCAACAAAAAGTAGAGACAACTACTTTCTCCCGTCACCTTTTTTCGGGAGTTAGGGTAGGAAGAAGCAAACAGATGGCTTAGCTAAGATCTCTGACTGATCCCTGTGTGTGTCTCTGCCGAGAACAAGTTGGAAGCTGGCCCAGGTAGGAAGCCGAATTGGTGAGTGTGGTATTTCTTTTATTTTTTTAAGTAGGCTCCACATCCAGCGTGGAGCCCAACACGGGGTTCAAACTCAACAACCCTGAGATCAAGACCTGAGCTGAGATCAGGAGTCAGACACTTAGCCACCTGAGATACTCAGTCACCTCCAGTGTGGTGTTTAAGTGTGGTTTGCATTCTGTGCTTTAGAAACCTCAGGCGTTGGGTTTTTAAATGCAGATTCCTAGGTTCTGTCCCAGACCTGCTGACTTCTAAGAGTGAGCATTTTTTCGTAAGCATCCTTGAGAGATTGTTAGGCACAGTAGTATTAGAAACCTACAAAGGGGCTTTGGAGGTAGGCAGACCCAGCTTTGACTCCTGACTCTAGACATGTTCTGTTGGTCTTATTTATCAAAAATAAGGATAGTAATAATATCTTTATACAGCTTTTTAAACAAATACCATAATGTATATAAAGTCTAAAGCCCCCCCTTTTGATTCATAGTGAGAATGTAGTAAGTGGTAGCTTGGCAATAATGTCAGGTAATAATGTTTCTAGAAGCTATTAGATGTCAAAACACAATTGTAGCAAGCACCTCATTCTCTAATTTTCCTGACTGATCTAGCCTTTTCCCCAATTCTTCTCTTCTGTCTACACATGTTAAAGGTTCATAGTTGGGTTTTGTCTTCATTAGTGTTTAATTACATTTTTGCAATTTACTCTTTACCTGGCATCCTAAAACACAACCCAGACTTATTTCTGTTTGTGAAATATCTGAAATGTTCTAGAATATATTCTTTCTACTGTTGAAGGTGTTATGTATATTTTAAAAAAATGTCCACATCATATATTTTTAAGTAAGCTTTATGCCCAGTGTGGGGTTTGAACTCAAAACCCTGAGATCAAGAGTTGCATGCTCTGCCAACTGAGCCAGGCAGGTGTACCTTTATCATAGATTTTTAAAGCAGTGTTCTCATTTGTGCTATTTAATTGTTATTTAACAGTCCAGTTTGTTATAGAAACCTTAGAAATGTATTAATTTTATTTTTTAATATCTATACTTTTAGGTTTAACAATGATCCATCCATAGATGTTCTTTTACTTACAACTCATGTTGGTGGCCTAGGGCTTAACTTAACTGGCGCTGACACGGTAGTATTTGTGGAGCACGACTGGAATCCTATGCGTGATCTACAAGCCATGGACCGGGCCCATCGCATTGGGCAGGTAAAAAGTCATCACTGACCAGTGTTCACTTCTGCACTGGGAAAAATAACCCATCCCAAAAAAGACAGGGAGCCTTGGTTTAAGTTCCTTCTCTGATGCTGAGTGTTGTGACCTTAGGCAAGTCACCTAATACTGTGCCACCACTTCCTCATGCATTAAATAAGGTACTTGTGCTGAGGAAACCTTGGATACTGTCCATTCCTAATATTCTCTGCAAAATGATAAGATTTGAAGCTCATTAAGCCAGGTAAAGAAAGAAAACCCAACCCTAATTAGATACAAGTACTTAGTTAAGGTATGCAAACCCCCTGACTTGGTGAACCTCAAAGTTTATCAGTTTATTTGTGCTGCAGCTACTTAACTTCTTTTTTCATTCAGAAACGTGTGGTTAACGTATACCGATTGATAACCAGAGGAACGTTGGAAGAGAAAATAATGGGTTTGCAAAAATTTAAGATGAACATCGCGAATACTGTGATTAGCCAGGAGAATTCTAGTTTGCAGAGTATGGGGACAGATCAACTTCTTGATCTGTTTACTCTTGATAAGGTAAAGAACTTATACAAACTTATACAATTTGCTTTATCTTTAAGGTGTTCACAAACTTCTCGGACTGCCTGGTGGATGTATTAGAGTGAGTGGCAAAAGGCATTCACTTTAGTATTAAGTAGGCAACCCTTTGAGGGGATTTTTGATGTCCAGATAAAATTCTTCAGGATACTAAGGGATGTTTGAAGTTTGGACTTTCTGATGGCCGTCTTTAGTGTTTTGCCTCAAGGTTTTTTTTAGCCCTTTCCTGCTAAAAGACAACTATCACTGGAGTCAGCTAGACCTGGGTCTGTGTTTCTTGCCCTGCCTCCTATTAGCTAGTGACCTTAGGCAAATTAACTTCTTCCCTCAGAGATATCTTTGCTCTTGGGAGGATAAAAATGTCTGTGTCACTGCATGGTCGTGAAGAGAAAATGAAATGGTATAGGTAAGCACTTAGAAAGGGTACCTAGTAGAGATTCTCAAAAATCATAGATAGCCATTATTGTTATTGTGGATGATGGAACTAATATATTGGATAACAATCCATAACCAAAGGATGCAGCAGCCAGAAGTATTATTCAGTCTAATAATGTAGAACTTAATAGGATTGGATTTAAAGTCCTGCATAGGTTCAGGAAGTCAAATGTACACACAGTATAAATTATGGTGAGAAGTGGCCTTATATAATCAAACTAGCTGTAATAACAGAATTGTAATGTTCAAATATGAAAGAAAGGAGTTCCATTACAGCCCACATTTAGAATATTATGTCTGGTGCTAGGTGCTACATTTTCAACAGTAATTAAGTCCTCAAGAGATAGCCAGATGGAGGCAGGTTCTTTGGTCATGTCATATAAGTAAGGTTGAACAAGATATGTATAACCTAGAAAAGAGAAGGCTCAAAGAAACCTAGATTGCTATTTTTTTTTAAACGTTTGCTTATTTTTGAGAGAGTTGGAGAGGGTCAGAGAGAAAGGGAGACAGAGGATCCAAAGCAGTCTCTGCGCTATCAATGCAGGGCTCGAACTCACCAACAGTGAGATTATGACCTGAGCCCAAGTCAGACAGTTAACCGACTGAGTCCCCCGGGTGCCCCTGGATTGCTATTTTCAAATAGTTTTTATTCTGCTTGAAAGAATATTCTTATGGGTGACTTTCAGCGAGCAGAACTGTACTCAGCGGATGTTCTAGGGAAGCAAAAGCTATTACCATAAAGGATCCTATTGTGACATTTGGCAAAATTTGAACATGGACTATATCACATAGGTGTTAAGTTCCCTTAATTTGATCATTATACTTTGGTTATGTCAGAGAACATCCTTATTCTTAAAAATACAGGTTGATTTTGGGGCACCTGGGTGGCTCAGTTGGTTAAGTATCTGACTTTGGCTCAGGTCATGATCTTGCAGTTCTTGAGTTTGAGCCCCACATCAGGCTCTGTGCTGACAGCTCAGAGTCTGGAGCCAGCTTCAGATTCTGTGTCTCCCTCTCTCAAAAATAAATAAACATTAAAAAAAAAAAAAAAAAAGAATACAGGCTAAATCCTATCTAGGGATAAAAAGGCATAATATCCACAACTTAAATGCTGACAATTTATATATTTAATAGATACATATACAATTAATGAGGTCTTTGGAATGTTCTTATAATTCTTCTATAATCTTGAAATTCTTCCTAAATAAAAAGCTTAAAATAAAATTGTTAGGAGATCATGAACTTGCACATTGCTTGAAGTGTTTAATTCTAATGAATGAGTGCAATGTTAGGAACTATAATTTCTGAAGTTAATAATCTTTCACTTTATCTTTCTGCCAATTTTTTTTAAGGATGGCAAAGCAGAAAAGGCCGACACCTCTACTTCTGGAAAAGCAAGTATGAAATCAGTCCTTGAAAACCTGAGTGATCTTTGGGATCAAGAGCAATATGATTCAGAGTACAGCCTGGAAAATTTTATGCATTCTCTCAAGTAACTATCAAATATTGTAAATGCAATTGCTGCTAGTTCAGTTACATTTCTGCTGATATTCAGCAAATTTCAAAGTTTATGGTGAACTTTTAGCTCAATGTGTAAATAGATCTGAAGAATATTCAGCATAACGCTGGTTCTTGTTTCACTGGGGGGAACAAGTTATTCTCAAATATTTGCACTGTATTAAATTTAAATGTTAATGTGAAATGGTTTAAATTTTACGTGCTGAATAGCTGCAGAGCAGAGGAACCAAACCAGGTTTACATGTGCTACCATGAGGTGTTCTTACTGGGAACGAGCCTCCTGTCTTTACATAGTCCCTTTGTGCAGGATAATATCCATGAGTACTTTAGTGTTCATGTACATTTTTTCTTTTAAATAGAACTTGTTTTTATAAATGATTAAAAATAGGGCTTTTTTTTTTGTATAAAAGCCTTAATGAGCCATAATTTTAAGAATAATGACTACAATATTGGTCACTCTTGGAACATGAAAATCTTAGACAATGAATTGAACCTGGCCCTTGGTGGAAACCTTTATATATTTAATGCAGATGCATAGTGTTTTTCAAATCTTTAACATCATTTTGTCAACTTTTAAAATATATCAACTATTCTAAATACAGGTAATGGTCTATTTAAGGCTATCATAACATCCTATTAAGAGGGTGTTTTTTAATTTATCTAATGGCTAGGATATAGCCCGATTCAGAGAACATATGTACTCAGTAGGTTTCAATCATATATATATAATATATTTTTTGTAACTATGAACATATACAGTTTTCCAGAAGTAGATTTTACACTGTTTAGAATTCCAAACCTATGGTGAAAAGACTGTTTATTGTAGTAATGCATGACTGAAGCATAAAAGGGAGAAATAAATCCTTTATATACACAAACATACATAAATACACATATCTATATGCACAGATGTACCTATCCTGCATCCTGCAAGGTGCTTGGTATTGGCACTAAAATCATGTAGATATAATGGGCAGCAATAATAATTGGGCATGAAGCTGATTAGTGTTAGAAAAGTGAGCCTCAATGGTGAGGGTGGGTATATGTGTATAGATATGCATGTATGTGTATGTATATAATTTTATAAATTTCACACGTAAATTAATACATGCCTGTGTGCATATATATATGTATGGGATATATTTGTATATACATGTACAGGTAATAAACATCCCCAAGGTTTGTGGCTGGCCATACACATAGGCATCGGTTTATAAACCATCAGACCTCAGCTGTAAAATAACAACTTTTTTGTTTAAAATCATTAAAGTTATACTGTTCTGCAGCATTTAGACATGGACATTTGTCACATTTCAGTAGCTTTGACAACCATACTATAACATTAAATCTAGCATTCCATGGAGAATAAAAAATAAGATTGAAACTGTAAAATATATGCACTGTGTGTTATTTGTAGGAAATATCACTAGAAGAAGAAAAATTAGTAGTTCACATATAAAAGTTTTAAAAAGCTCAACACTTTCCTTACTAAATGGTTACTTCTCCATTGTTTAGAATTTAAATTCAGATTGTAGAAGAGCAAGAGGAAACTCTTATCTAGAACATCCATTGTACCTAGCACTGGGTAGCTTGAACAAGTCTACCTGAGTTTAATTTTTATTATTTGCCGTTTCCATAAGCCAGCTATTTAACATAGCTCATAGTAACTGATGTTTTCTAAGACTACATAGGCAGCAATATATAGACAGGAAGGGGCACACCATAAAAGTTAAAGGTCTTTTTCCAGTTTGAAAGGTCAGATAGGCTGGAAGTTAGAATTATATTTTGTTTTGGTCATTTTCATCTCAGAGTTTTTTTTAAGTTTGAGAGAGCAAGGTGTGAGTGGAAGAGGGGCAGAGAGAGAGAGGATCCCAAGGAGGCTCCACACTGTCAGTGCAGAGCCCAATGCAGGGCTCCATCTCAGGAACCGTGAGATCATGACCCAAGCCAAGATCAAGAGTCAGATGATTAACCGACTAAGCCACCCAGGTACCCCAAGAGTAAAATGTTTCTAGAAGCCCAGGCAGGAAAATGATAAATGATTGCCTCTCAGTGGAACAAGAAGGGTCGGAGGTCAGAGGAAGACTTAGTGTGACTATAACATTAAAAAAATAACCATTTGAATTAAAATTAAATCATACATTCCAGCTTTCCAAATAAAAACACAAACAGGTAAGAAGTGTTTTCAATCAAGTGATCCACTTACAGTCACAGTAGTATAGCTGAAGAGTAATGGATACATAGGGAAAACTGAACTGAGTAGTGAATGATTAAAGATATTTACAGCTGTTAATTTTGTGGAGTTACAAGGATGTGGTAGTTAACATTTTTTAAAAAGTGTGCATGTGGGAACAAAAGCATAAAAGAATGTTGATAATATTTTAAGCTGAGTAATGGGTTCATGGATAGCCATTGTACTAGTTCCCTTTTTGTGTGTCTATTTTTAACTTGAAATTTTCAATAATTATCAGTCATCAGTTTTTCCTTTATGAAAAGCTTACATTTTTAGCACTAAAGAAACATTAAAATTTGGCGTTCTGGATATAATTTTTGTTTATGTATCCACAAAAATTTCTCCAAAAATTATTCTAGTCTTTCAACAAGAGCCTATAATGTAACAAGAGTGAAAGTCTCTGATGTTGAGACTGAATGAACCAGTAAAGTATAGCCTTATTCCTTCTGGATTGTCATATAAGCTTATTCAAAAGTAAACACTTCTAATAACACCATATATATATATATATATATATATATATATATATATATAAAAAGTTTTATAAAATATTCTAAAAAGTGGAGCTGTTTGAGAACACAACCACTTAGAGGCAAAAGTGGTGTAACTATAAGAGTGTAATAGAAATTATAGAAAAGCAGCTACTATTCCATTACATATCGGTTACAGATATTTAATCCTAATTGTATATGTCCTAATTAAGGATAGACCTCAATTTCCTAGAATACACACTGGCATTGGTGTAATCTAAAGTGAAATTGATTGCAGGAACATCTATTATCAAGTGCCCAAGCACTCCATGTCAATCTATAAAGCAAAAAGTTGAGTTCTGCCAGTTAATACAAAATGTTTGCTATTCACACAAATCAGTGTTAGTCCTCATCTCTGAGATGACAAAAATTGCCTTCTACTTCAAGAAAGACTTCCTATAGAAATTAAAACCACAATAAGATACCACCTCACACCAGTCAGAATGACTAACATTAACAACTCGGGCAACAACAGATGTTGGCAAGGATGCGGAGAAAGAGGATCTCTTTTGCATTGTTGGTGGGAATGCAAGCTGGTGCAGCCACTCTGGAAAACAGTATGCAGGTTCCTCAAAAAACTAAAAATACAACTACCCTACAACCCAGCAATTGTACTACTGGGTATTTATCCAAGGGATACAGGTATGCTGTTTCGAAGGGGCACATGCACCCCCATGTTTATAGCAGCACTATCAACAATAGCCAAAGTATGGAAGGAGCCCAGATGTCCTCTGATGGATGAATGGATAAAGAAGATGTGGTGTGTGTGTGTATGTGTATATATACACATTGCCATTTGCAACTCCGTGGATGGAACTAGAAGGTATTATGCTAAGTGAAACTAGCCAGAGAAAGACAAATGTCATATGACTTCACACATATGAGGAATTTAAGATACAAAACAGATGAACATAAGGGAAGGGAAGCAAAAATAATAAAAACAAGGAGGGGGACAAGCAGAAGAGACTCTTAAATACAGAGAATAAACTGAGGGTTGCTTGTGAGAGCTCAGAGCCTGGAGCCTGCTTCAGATTCTGTGCCTCCCTCCCTCCCTCCCTCTCTCTCTCTCTCCCTCCCACCACTCATACTGTCTCTCAAAAATGCAGATTTTTTAAAATATTTAAAAAAAATGTAATGAGATCCTCAGACTGAAAAGTTTAAGAATTACTGCTATGTGGCATATCTAAAGAAATGTAAAATTCTGGAAACAATTTCAATTAAGGCCAATTAAAATATATGGGCACCTAAGTGGCTCACTTTGTTGAACATCCAACTTTGGCTCATAATCTCATGGTTTGTGGGTTCGAGCTCCACGATGGGCTCTGTGCTGGCAGTGTGGAGCCTGCTTTGGATTCTCTGTCTCTCCGTCTGTCTGCCCCTTCCCCACTCATGCTTTCAAAAAAATAAGCCTGAAAAAAAATTTTAATCATTCCATGCACGAGAGAGGAGCAGAGAGGGGACACAGGATCCAAAGCGGCCTCTGTGCTGATAGTATAGAGCCCAACATGGGGCTCAAACTCAGGAACCATGAGATCATGACCTGAGCCGAAGTCGAATGCTTAAATGACTGGCCGCCCAGGTGCTCCCCCACCCCCAATTTTTTTTTTGAGACTAATCTTGGGGCACCTGGGTGGCTCAGTTGGTTAGGTGTCTGACTTCAGCTCAGGGTCATGATCTCGTGGTCCGTGGGTTCAAGCCCCATGTCGGGCTCTGTGCTGACAGCTTGGAGCCTAGAGCTTGCTTCGTGTTCTGTGTCTCTCTCTCTCTCTGACCCTTCCCAGCTTATGCTCTGGCTCTCAAAAAAAAAAAAAAAAAAAAAAAAAAAAAAAGACTAATCTTAACAACCATAAAGTAATATGATTAATATAAAAAGGGCAAATTTGAAAAAGATCCAATAAATGAAAAATAGTTATTGCGGCACCTGGATGGCTCAGTCGGAAGCACATATGGCTTTTGACTTCAGGATTGAGAGTTCGAACCCCACGTTGGGTGTAGAGATTACTTAATATTTTGTTTTTAGTGTTTATTTTTGAGAGAGAGCATGAGCAGGGCAGAGAGGGAGACACAGAGTCCAAAGCAGGGTTCAGGCTCCAAGGTGTCAGCACAGAGCCTGATGCAGGGCTCAGACTCATGAACTGTAAGATCATGACCTGAGCTGAAGTCGAACATTTAACTGACTGAGCCACCCAGGCACCCCAAAATCAAATCTTTAAAAAAATTTTTGATAGTTTTCAAAGCAGATGTGACACAACTGGAGAGAGACTGAACTGGGAGATTGATCTTACAAAATCACATACAATGCGATACTGAAATGAATAGAAAATATGAAAAAGCATCCTGGGAGATGGAAGAAGGAAAGGGACATTATGAGAAGTCACCTTTGACCTATGTCTGTTTCTTGCACTAATGGATTGATGCATCTAATCCATCAGCAGGTTTTACCATTTCTAGCTCTAAGATATATTCCAAATCTGTTCACCTTTCTCTACTACTCCTGTGGTTCCCATCATTTTGACTCTTGAATGACTGTATTTTAACTAGTCTTCCCAGCTTGCCAAATTCTCCAGCAGCTTCTTGACCACTCAGACTATGAACTCCTTATCACAATCTACCAGCCTTACAGGTTCTGGCCCCTACCCATCTCTTTCTCTAGTTGTATCCCACCATCTTTTACCCCAGTCCAGTAAATCTGTCCTTCTGCCTGTACCTCAACATAAAACCCAATTTGTTTCCATCTCGATTTAGTTCTTGCACAGCAGTGATGTAATGGAAAGATCTAGAAGACTAAAAAGGGAGGAAATTTGGGAGAGAACAAGAGTAGGAAATCAAGAATTGTCTTTTGATCATTAAATTTGAGATTATGTATCAAAGTGGAGATGTTGAGTAAGCAGGTAATTATAGGAGTCTAGAGCTCAAAAGAAAGGTCAAGACTAGAAACAAATTTGGAAGATAATATTTGAAGGTATGAGGAGGTTATTTATATAATGAAATACTATACAGCACTGAAAAATCAATGTGTAAGAAAACATGGATAAGTCTCCAAGAGAGTGATAAAATGTGTAGTTTGAATCCATTTATATAAAGACTCAAAAATTAAACACTGTTTGGGGAAATACAAATCACCTATATGGTTATCTCACATTTGAAAAACAGAAAATTTGAGGTGCCTGTGTGGCTCAGTCGGGTCATGATCTCACTGTTCATGAGTTCGAGGCCTGCGTCAGGCTCTGGGTTGATGGCATGGAGCCTGCTTGGGATTCTCTTTTGCTCTCAAAATAAACTTTATTTTAAAATAGAAAATTAAATGGCCGTCATCTGCACATCATTTGTTATTTTCTACTCTGTACCATACACAATGGGAGAAGCTCAAAGACCATTGAGGAGGGAGGATACCAAAGTCAGCAGCCAGTATAGTTACATTAATTTCAGAAAACATAGTCTTTGGGGGGCACCAGGGTGGCTCAGTCAGTTAAGCCACCAACTGATTTTGGCTCAGGTCATGATCTCACAGTTTATGAGTTTGAGCCCCACATCAGGCCCTGCACTGATGACAAAGAGTCTGCTTCAGATTCTCTCTCTTTCCCTCTCTCTCTCTCCCACCCCCTTGCTTGTGCTGTTTCACTTAAAATAAATAAAAAATTTTTTTGTTAAAAAAAAGGTAGCCTTCAAAGCAAATGATATTATTTGCAATAAAGGAGTAGCTCATAATAATGAGATTCAGCTAACCTGTTAGAACAACTCCAAACTGATAACCTCAAAATCCATAATGCAAAAACAGACAAAACTAAAAAAAATATGGACAACTCCAAGGTCACAGTAGGATTTTAACACCCTCCTTCAGTAGAACAAGCAGATTTAATACAATTAACAAACGTGACTTGATTGACACATACAGAAAGGTATCTACCCAACAATGGCAGAATACATTGTTTGGAAGCTTATGAGGAACATTTACTAAACTGACCATATGCTGAACCATAATGCAAGTCCTGGCCAGCTTCAAGAAATCACACATTGTATCTACTTCCTCCACGAGAGTGGCATAAAAATAGATCAAAAATATACTAGTGCAATGAGGCCATAAAAGGAAAGCATACAGATTAGAAACTAAAACTATTTACAATCATCATCTATTAATAAAATTCCAGAGAATCTAAACAAACAAAAACTACTAGAAGTAAAAGACTTTACCAAGTTCACAGGATACAAGGTCAATATACAAAAATGTATATGCTAGCCATATAAAATTAAAAATTGTAAACAGATTTTATATAATAGCACCAAAACCCATAAAATAGATCTGTCTTAAAAAATTTGTAAAAAAAATAATCTGTGTGCTGAAAACTACAAAATACTGATTAAAAAAACCAAAAAGACCTTGAAAACTGGAGAGATACGCCATTTACATGGATTGAAAACTCAATATTGTTGAGGATATTTTGTAGGTATTTGCAGGATATTTTGTAGAAATCAATAAACAGATTTTAAAATTCTATGGAAAGGCAAAAGAATCAGAGTAATAAAAAACTATAAAAAGAACAGTTGAACACTTACATTGCCAGATTTTAAAGCTTATTATAAATGTGTAGTAATCAAAAGAGTGTAGTATTGGCATTAAAGATAGATCAATGGAACAGAATTGATTGCCTAGAAATATACTCACACTTTATATAGTCAATTGATTTTCTACAAATGTGCCAAGGCAATTCAATGGAGAAAGATCCATCTTTTCAAAAAGTGGATATCCCTATGCTTAAAAAAAGAAGACCCAACAACCCCATACATACCTTATATCTTATGAAAAATTTAATTCAAAATTAATCATGTACATGGATAAACCAAAAACTATAATTCTTAAGAGGAAACATCAGAAAATTTCTCTGATGTTGCATTGGGCAACAGATTTTATAGATATGATACCAAAAACATGACTCATTGAAGAAAAAATTGTAAATTACACTTTTTAAAAAAATCAAGAACTTCCACTATTTGAAAAACACTTTAGAAAGAAGAGGCAAAGAGAAAATATTTCCAAATCACACCCTATAAAAGGCTTATATCTTGAATGTATCAAGAATATATAATGAACTCCCTAAACTCAGTAAGCAACCCAAGTTTTTGCTGTTTTTATTTTTTTTGTTTGTCTTGAGCATGAGTGATGGTGGGGCAGAGAGAGAGGGAGAGAATTTCAAGCAGGCTCCATGCTGCCAGCACAGAGCCCATCGTGGAGGGCTCGAACTCACGAAACTGGGAGATCGTGACCTGAGCTGAAACCAAGAGTCAAACGCTTAACCAACTGAGCCACCCAGGCGCCCCTGTTTTTGTTGTTTTTTTTAAGTAATCTCTGTACCTAACTTAGGGCTTGAACTCATTACCCCAAAATCAAGAGTCACAGGCTCTAACAACTGAGCCAGCCAGGCACCCCTAAACAATCCAATTTAAAAACAAGCAAAGATTGGAACAGAACATCACCAAAGAAGATCTACGGAAGGCAATAAGCACATGAAAAGACAGGCAGCACCTTTTCCAGTAGTGTAGGGGTCTACGTCACCACCATTACACACCTATGAGAATAGGTCAGAATTTTTAAAACTGACAATTCAAACTGTTGACAAAGAGGCAGAGCAGCTGGAACTCTTGTAAACTGCTGTTTGGCATGCAAAATGGTACAGCCACTTTGTAATACAGTTTGGCAGTTTCTTACAAAGTTAAGCGTACACTTATCAGATGACCCACCAATCCCATTCTCCAGAATTTACACAAGTGTAATAAAAACACGTTCACATAAAAACCTGTATACAAATGTTTATAGCAACATTATTCATAATAGGCAAACAATACAAACAACCCAAACATGCGTTAACTGACAAACAGAAAACAAAATGTGGTATATCCATATAATGGACTATTTGGCCACAAAAATTAATGGAGTACTGATTCATGCTACAACATGCATGAACCTTGAAAACATTATGCTGCATCAAAGACATCACAGAAGACCACATATTATATGATTCTATTCATATGAAATCTGTAGAGATAGAAAACTAATGATTACTTAAGGTTAGGAGGGTGGTATAGGTGGGTGATAGGTAATTTGAGGTGATGAAAATGTTCTAAAACTGGCTGTAGTGATGGTTGCATTTATCTGAATATATAAAAAAAATAGTGAATTATACACTTAAACAAGGGTGAACTGTATGGTATATGAATTACATCTCAATAATTATCTGTTGAACAAAAAAAGAGAGTTTCTAGGGAAATCCAAAGAGGAAAGACAAAAAGACACTAGAGGAAATTGAAGGCCCCAACATCCACACTACAGCAAACATTAGAACCTAACTCAGCCTAAACATAAAATCTTACACTAAAGGCCCACCAACAATACATCATCTCCAACTTTTAACAAAAAAAATTACAACATTTTTTTGTACAAAAATTACAAAATTTCTTGCTAAGGCAAGAAAGACACAACATGAAGAGACAAAGCAACACTACCAAACTCATATGATGAAGATTTTGGAATCATCAGAAATTTAAAAGGACTGTGATTAACATGCCACCAGCTTTAACGGAACACGTGAAAAACATACAAGAATAGATGAATAATACAAACCAAGAAACTAAAACAAGAATTAAAAGGAAATGCTAAAACTCAAAGCACTAGCAGAAATGAAAATACCTTTGATGGGCTCATCAACAGACTTGACACTGAGTCAGTAAACGAAGATATGTCCATAGAAATTTCACAAACAGAAATGCAAAGAGAAAAACACTCAAGAATCAAAGGACAATTACAAACAGTGTACCATATGCATAATGCGATGTCAGGAGAAGAGAGAGAAAGCAAAAGAAATATTTTAAGTAATAATGACTGAGAATGTTTTAAAATTGATGCCAGGAAGCAAACAACAGATCCAGGAAGCTCAGAGAACAGCAGGCAGAACAAATACCAAAAAAATTTATACCTAAGCCTATCATATTTAAACTGCAGAAAGCCAAAGGCAAAAATTTTTGAAACAAGTCCAAGTGGGAAAACTCCTTACTTATACAGGAAAATGATAAAAATTCATCAGACTTTTCTTCACAAACCATGCAAGCAAGAAACGGGTGGAGTGAAATATGTAAAGTGGTGAAAGTAAATAAACCCCACCAACCTACAATTCTGTAACAAGCAAAATTAACCTTTAAAAGTGAAGGAGAGGGGTGCTGGGGTGGCTCAGTCGGTTAAATGGCTGACTTGCTCAGGTCATGATCTTGCAGTTCGTGGGTTCGAGCCCTGTGTCAGGCTCTGTGCTGACAGCTCAGAGCCTGGAGACTGCTTCAGATTCTGTCTGTCTGTCTGTCTGTCTCTCTCTCTCTCTCTCTCTCTCTCTGTGCTCCTCCCCCACTTGTGCTCTGTCTCTGTCTCTCAAAAATTGAATAAACATTTAAAAAAAATTTTTTTAAGTGAAGGAGAAATAGGGACACCTAGGTGGCTCAGTTGATTTAGTGTCTGACCAGCTCAGGTCATCATCTCACTGTTGATGTGTCTGAGCTCTGCATCGGGCTCTGTGCTGACAGAGCCTGCTTCGGATCTTCTGTCTCCCTCTCCTGCCCCTCCCCAGCTTATGCTCTTTCTCTCTCTCTCTCTCTCTCAAAAATAAACATTAAAATAAAAAGTGAAGGAGAAATAAAGATAAAAACTAGTTCTCAGACAAAAATTTAAATCTCTGTAAAGGAAGGAAGAACACGAGAAGGAATAAATAAAGGTAAAATAACACCTTTAACTCTTTGTGTGCTTAACTGATCTAATAGAAAACTTTTCAAAATAATAGTAACAATACAAAAGCTAAGTCAAAGGGACACATGCACCCCTATGCTTATTGCAGCATTATTTACAATAGCCTAAGTATGGAAGGAGCCCAAGTGTCCATCAATAGATGAATGGATAAAGAAGATGTGATGTGTATATGCACAATGAAATATTCAGCCATAAAAAATGAAATATTGCCATCTGCAATGACAGGGATGGACCTAGAGACTATAATGTTAAGTGAAATAAGTCAGTCAGAGAAAGACAAATACCGTATGATATCACTCATATGTGGAATAAAAGAAACAACGAAAGGAGGAAAAAAAAAAAAGAGAGGCAAACCAAGAAACAGACTTTTAACTATAGATAACATAAGTAACATGAGTGACAGCCATGTAATAAGGGACAAGAGGAAGGAATTGGAAATACTCTCTTATAAGTTATATGGCACTACTCGGGAAGCACAGTACAGTGTTATTTCAAAGTGGACTTAGAGTAGTGTGAATGTAAACTGCATACCTTAGGGCCACCAGTAAAAATTTTGTAAAATAAGTCAGACTGAAAGAAAATGGAATTTATAATTTGCTCAAAAGAATCCAGAGAAGGTAGAAAAGGAGTTTGGGAAATTTTTAAAGAAACAAAAAATGATAACAATGAATAAAAAACAGCTAAAATGTGGTAGATATTAATCCAACTGTACCAATAATCACTCTAAGTATAAATCATCTAAACACACCAAGGCAGAGACTGAGAGAATAGATTTAAAAAATAAGACCCAACTACATGTTATCTACAAGAAACCCACTTCATTGTTTGTTTCTTTGTTTTCACAACCCACTTTAAATATAAAGATACAGATTAAAAGTAAAGGCATGGAATCACTTCATACCAACTAGGATGGCTACTATCAAAACAAACAGAAAATAACAAGTGTTGGGAAGAATGTGAAGAAATTGGAACCCTTGTGCACTGCTGGTGGGAATATAAAATGGTATCACCACCATGGAAAACAGTATGGTGGTTCCTCAAAAAAATTAGACATATAATTACAATATGATCTGGGAGTTCTGTTTCTGAGTATCCAACAGAATTGAAAGCAGGATCTTGAAAAGATATTTGCCAAACCCATTTTCATAGCAGCATAATTCACAAAACCCAAGAGACAGAAGCAACCAAAGTACATCAATGGATGAATGGATAACAAAATGTGGTACAGACCAACAATGAAATATTACCTTTAAAAAGGAAGGAAATTCAGAGTTGCCCAGGTGGCTCAGTTGGCTAAGCATCCAACCAACTCTTTCCTGATTTCGGCTCAGTTCATAATCTCACAGTTCATGAGACCAAACCCCGTGTCAGGCTCTGTGCTGACATGCTCCACTTGACTGAGCCAGCCAGGCACTCCTGAACAACACATTTTTAAATAACAGGGGTCAAAGAAAAAATCTCAAGAAAAATTAAAATCATATTTTGAATTAAATGAAAATACAACATCAATTTGTTGGATGCAATGAAAGCAGCACATAGAGGGAACTTAATAGCATTTAATGTGTACATTATAAATGAAGAAAGATTTAAAATCAAAACCTAAGCTTCCCCTTCAGTAAGCTATAGACAGAAGAGTAATATAAGACTAGCACAAGCAGAAAAATTAAAATTCGAGCAAAATACAGTGACACTGAAAACAGGAAAATGAGAAAAAAGTCAATGAAGCCAAAAATGTTGGTTCTTTGAAAAGATCAATAAAATTGATAAACCTTTGTCTAGCTAGAAGAAAAGAAAGAAACGAAAGAAAAAAAAAATACTGAGAGGCAGTAGAGGCTACCACTACTGAGCCCATGGACATCAAAACGATAATAAAGGATTATAAACAATTCTATCCCCACAGATTTGATAATTTACATGAAACAGATAAATTCTTTGAAAGGTATAATGCACCAAAACTCAAAGAGAAAGATACTCTAAATAGATTCAAATATATTAAAGAAATTGAATCAATCAATAACTTTCCAAAACAGCAAGCACCAGACTCAGATGGTTTCACTGATGAATTCTACCAAACATTGAAAGAAAAAAAATGATACCAATTTTCTACAATGAAAATAAAAGTAGAGTGAACACATTCCAACTCATTCTGTGAGGAGAGCATTATGCTCATGACAAATCAGATAAAGATATTATAAAAAAAAACAAAACTACAGACCAATCTCTCACAGATGCAAAATGCAGATGCAAAAATCCTCAAAATATTAGCAAATCAAATCTAACAATGTATATATAGAATTATACACTATGACCAAGTGGGTGGGCTTTATTGCAGGCATAAAGGGCTGATTCAACATTCAAAACTCAACCCATAACCAGTAAAGAAATCGAATTGGTAATCAAAAATCTCCCAAAAAACAAGAGTGCAGGGCCAGATGGCTTTCCAGGAGAATTCTACCAAACACTTAAGGAAGAGTTAACACCTATTCTCTTGAAGCTGTTCCAAAGAATAGAAATGGAAGGAAAACTTCCAAACTCTTTCTATGAAGCCACCATTACCTTGATTCCAAAACCAGAGACCCCACTAAAAAAGAGAACTATAGACCAATCTCCCTGATGAACATGGGTCCAAAAATCCTCAACAAGATATTAGCCAACTGGATCCAACAATACATTAAAAAAATTATTCACCATGACCAAGCGGGATTTATACCTGGGATGCAGGGCTGGTTCAATATCTGCAAAACAATCAGTGTGATTCATCACATCAGTAAAAGAAAGGACAAGAACCATATGATCCTTTCAATAGATGCTGAGAAAACGTTCAAAAATCAATTCATACACAAAAATGCTGATTCACCCCAATGTTTATAGCAGCACTATCAACAATAGCCAAATTATGGAAAGAGCCCAAATGTCCATCAATGGATATGATGAATGGATAAATAAGATGTGGAATATATAAATACAATGGAATATTACTTGGCAATCAAAAAGAATAAAATCTTGCCATTTGCAACAATGTGGATGGAACTAGAGTGTATTATGCTAAGTGAAGTAAGTCAGTTAGAGAAACACAAATACATGATTTCATTCATATGTGGAATTTTTTTTTTTTTTAATTTTTTTTTTTCCAACGTTTTTTATTTATTTTTGGGACAGAGAGAGACAGAGCATGAACGGGGGAGGGGCAGAGAGAGAGGGAGACACAGAATCGGAAACAGGCTCCAGGCTCCGAGCCATCGGCCCAGAGCCCGACGCGGGGCTCGAACTCACGGACCGCGAGATCGTGACCTGGCTGAAGTCGGACGCTTAACCGACTGCGCCACCCAGGCGCCCCTCATATGTGGAATTTAAGAAACAAAACAATTGAACATAGAGGAAGGGAAGGAAAAATAAGATAAGAACAGAGAGGGAGGCCAACCATAAGAGACTCTCAAATAAAGAGAAATGAGGGCTGCTGGAGGGAGGTGAGTAGGTGGATGGGCTAAATGGGTGATGGGCATTAAGGAGGGCACTTGTTGGGATGAGCACTGGGTGTTATATGTAAGTGATGAATCACTGGGTTCTGCTCCTGAAACCAATACTACACTGTATGTTAACTAGCTTGAATTTAAATAAATAAATTTTTAAAAATCAATTAATAGAATCCATTACATCAACAGGCCAAAGAAGAAAAATCGTATGACCAACAGATGTAGGAAAGCATTAGATAAAACCCCCATTCATTATAAAAACTAGCAAAGCAGGACTAGACAGGAACTTCAACCTGATAAAGAACAACTACCAAAAACCTACAGCTAATATCATACTTAATGCCGATGATCTAGATGTTTTCTAAGCTTAGAAATAAGGATGGTGGGGGAGGGGGGAAAGTGGGTGATGGGCATTGGGGAGGGCACCTGTTGGGATGAGCACTGGGGGCTGTATGGAAACCAGTTTGGCAATAAATTATATTTAATAATAAATAAATAAAATTAAAAAAAATAAGGCAAGGATGTCTTTCCTCTCACCATTCACTCCTATTCAGTATTATACTGGAGGTCTACCTAATACACTAAGAAAAGGACATAGAAGATACACAGATCGGAAGGAAGACAAACTCTTCCTTTGTGGATGATATAGGGTTGTTTGTAGACAAGGAATCGACAAACCCTCTTGGAAGTGATTATAGCAAGGTTGCAGGATATAAGGCTAAAAAGTTCATTGCTCTTGTATCTACTAGTATTAGCACCTCCAAAATGAAATGCTTAGTTATAAATCTAAAAAATATGTGCAAAATCTGCATGAGGAAAACTATAAAATTCTAATGAAATAATAAACAGATATGTCATATATTCATGAAAAAACACTCAATATTGTTAAGATGTCAGTTCTTCCCAATCTGACCTATAGAGTCAATGCAATCCCAATCCCAGCAAGTTATTTTGTAGATATTAACAAACCAATTCTAAAGTTTCTATATGAAAGAAAAAAAAACTTAAAATAGCTAACAATACTTAAAAAGAACAAAATTGTGGGATTGATACTACCTGACTTTATGACAATAAAAAGCTACAGTAGTCAAGACAGGGTGGTACTTGGGACACCTGCGTGGCTCAGTCGGTTCAGTGTCCAACTCTTGGTTTCGGCTCAGGTCATATCTCACCATTCGTGAATTCGAACCCAACATCAAGCTCTGTGCCGTTAGTGTGGAACCTGCTTGGGATTCTCTCTCCTTCTCTCTCTGCCCCTCCCCTGCTTGTGCACACTCTCTCACACATGCACTCTTTCTCAAAGTAAAGAAACAAAAAAAAACAAGATGGGGTGGTACTGGCAAAAGAAAAGACAAATCAACACAGCAAAATATAAAGCTCAGAAAGAGACTCTCACAAATACAGTCAACTGATCTTTAACAAAGGAACAAAGACAGTTTTCTCAAAAAATAATGCTGCAATTGGACATCCACATGCAAAAGAAGTGAATCTAGACAGATACTTTACACCTTTTACAAAAATTAACTCAAAAGACATCTTAGACCTAAATGTTAAATGCCAAACTATAATACTTCTGAGATAATAACAAAGAAGAAAATCTAGATGACCTTGGGTTTGGTGGTGAGTTTTTAGATACAACATGAATAGCATGGTCCATGAGAGAAGAAAATGACTAAGTTGAACTTCATTAAACTTAAAAACTTCTGCCCTGCAAAAGACACTGGTTTTGTTTTTTTAATGTTTATTTTGAGGATCAGAGAGAGAGGGAGAGAGAGAGAGAATCCCAAGCAGGCTCTGGCTGTCAGCACAGAACACAACGTGGGGCTCCATCTCATAAACTGTGAGATCAGGTCCTGACCCAAGATTGTGTCAGACACTTAACCGACTGAACCAGCCAGGCACCAAAACAAAAGACACTGTTAAAAGAAGGAGAAGACAAGCCACAGACTGGGAGAAGATATCTGCAAAATGCACAGAAGACCTGTATCCAAAATATACAAAGAACTCTTAAAACTCAACAATAAGAAAACAATCAACCCAATGTAAAATATGGGCAAAGATCTGAGCATACTTCTCCCAAAGATAATACAGATAACAAATAAGCATATTAAAAGATGTTCAACATCATACATCATTAGGGGATTGCAAATTAAAACAATCAGATGCCACTACACACCTATTAGAATAGCAAATCCCAAATACCAAAGATACCAAATGCTGACAAGATTGTGAAGGAACAGGAAGCCTCATTCATTGCCGGTAGGAATGCAAAATGATACCACCACTCTGAAAGACAGTTTGGCATCCTCTTATGAAGCTAAACATAGTCTTATCCGATGATCCAGCAATCATGCTCATAGGTGTTTACCCAGATAAGTTGAAGACTTATGTTCACCAAAAAAGCTGCACATAGATGTTTATAGCAGCATTATTCATAGTTGCCAAAAACAAGAAGCAATCAAGATGTCCTTCAGTTGGTGAGTGGGTAAACTGTGGTCCATCTAGACAATGGATAATTATTCAGCACTAAAAAAGTAATGAGCTCAAAGCCATGAAAAGACATGGGAAAAATCTTAAATGCATACAGCTTAGTGAAATCAGCCAGTCTGAAAAGGCTACATACTATGTGATTCCAACTATACGACATTTTGCAAAAGGCTCACACTACAGAGATGGTATAAAGATCAGTTGTTGCCAGGGGTAGGGATGGGGGTGGGGCAGGGATGAATAGCTGGAACACAAGGGATATTTAGGACAGTTAAACTATTCTGGATGATGCTATAATGATGGATACATGACAAGATGCATTCATCAAAACCCAGAGAAATGTACAATACAGAGAACAAACCCTAATGTAAATTATGGACTTCAGTTAATTTGTCAAAATTGATCACTTACAACACACGTATGACACTAATGCAAGATTTTAATAGGGGAAACTTGGGAGGGGGTCTGAATGGGGTCCATGGGAACTCTGTCTTATTTGCTCAGTTTTCTGTGAACTTAAAATGAATTTAAAAAATAGGCACATGACAAAAAAAAACAACAACACCAAAAAAATCCAATTAGAAAATGGGCAAAAACAGAGACATTTCACTGAAGAGGATGTAGAGATGGCAAAGATCCAAATGCACATGAAGAGATGTCCAACATTCCTGGCCATCAGGGAAATGCACATTAAAAGCACAATGAGGTATTACTGCACACCCAACAGAATGGCCAGCCTAGAAAGGAGTGACAAAACCAAATGCTGCAGGAGACACAAACTGGATCACTTACACATTTCGGTTGGTATGTAAAAAGGTACACCCACTCTAGAAAACAATTTGGTAGTTTCTTTAAAAACTAAACATGATACAGGGCACCTGGGTGGCTCAGTCGGCTAAGCGTCCGACTTCGGCTCAGGTCACGATCTCACTGTCCGTGGGTTCGAGCCCCACGTCGGGCTCTGTGCTGAGGGCTCAGAGCCTGGAGCCTGTTTCGGATTCTGTGTCTCCCTCTCTCTGACCCTCCCCCATTCATGCTCTGTCTCTCTCTGTTTCAAAAATAAATAAACATTAAAATAATTTTTTGAAAAAAAACTAAACATGATACTACCATATGACCTTGCAATTGCACACTTGGGCGTTTATCCCAGGGAAACTGAAGACATATTCACACAAAAACCTGGACATGAATGTTTGTATAGCAGCTTCATTTGTAATGGTCCCAAGCTAGAGACAATCCAGATGTTCTTCAACAAATGGTGAAACAATGTCTGTACATCCATACCATGGAATAGCACCTGGCAATCAAAAGGAAACAACTACTGATACAACAACCAAGACGAATCTCTAGAGAATTATGCTGATTGAAAAAAGCCAACCAGGTTATAAATTGTATGCTCCCATCTATATACCATTCTTGAAATGAGAAAGTCCTAGAACTGGAGAACAGGTGAGTCATTGCTTGGATTAAGGGGGGGAGGTGGGAATGGGAGAAAAGTGGGTACAACATGAGTGTTATTCCTTGTGGTGATGGAAATGCTCTTTGCATAAATGTCAATATTCTGGTTGTAATATTTAATCTAGTTTTGCAAGATGTTAAGAGAAAACTGGGTAAAGAATACATGGGGTCTCGGTCATTTCTTACAACAGTATCTGAATCTATAGGTATTTCAAAATGAAGTTTTACTATAGATGCTGGAGAGGATGTGAAGAAACAGGAACCCTCTTGCACTGTGGTGGGAATGCAAACTGGTGCAGCTACTCTGGAAAACAGCGTGGAGTTTCCTCAAAAAATTAAAAATAGATCTACCCTATGACCCAGCAATAGCACTCCTAGGAATTGACCCAAGGGAGACAGAAGTGCTGATGCATAGGGGCACTTGTACCCCAATGTTTATAGCAGCACTTTCAACAATAGCCAAATTATGGAAAGAGCCTAAATGTCCATCAATTGATGAATGGATAAAGAAATTGTGGTTTAGGGGTGCCTGGGTGGCTCAGTCGGTTAAGCGTCCGACTTCAGCTCAGGTCATGATCTCACAGTTCGTGGGTTTGAGCCCCGTGTCGGGCTCTGTGCTGACAGCTCAGAGCCTGGAGCCTGTTTCAGATTCTGTGTCTCCCTCTCTCTCTGCCCCTCCCCTGTTCACACACTGTCTCAAAAATAAATAAACATTAAAAAAAAATTTTTTTAAGAAATTGTGGTTTATATACACATGGAATACTACATGGCAATGAGAAAGAATGAAATATGGCCTTTTGTAGCAACGTGGATGGAACTGGAGAGTGTGATGCTAAGTGAAATAAGCCATACAGAGAAAGACAGATACCATATGTTTTCAGTCTTATGTGGATGCTGAGAAACTTAACAGAAGACCATGGGGAAGGGGAAGGGAAAAAAAAAGTTAGAGAGGGAGGGAGCCAAACCATAACAGACTCTTAAAAACTAAGAATAAACTGAGGGTTGATGGGGGGTGGCAGGGAGGGGAAAGTGGGTGATGGGCACTGAGGAGGGCACCTGTTGGGATGAGTACTGGGTGTTGTATGGAAACCAATTTGACAATAAATATCATATTAAAAAAAACAAAATGAAGTTTTAATGTTAAAAAAATATCAACCCAACTTAAAAAAATTAGACTATTTGGAAGTAGGGCCAACAGATCTTGAATGCTAAACAAGACTTTTTTTTTTTTTAAGTTTATTTCTTTATTTTGAGAGTGAGAGAGAAAGAGAGAGGCAGGCCATGAGCAGGGAAGGGGCAGAGAGACCAGGAGAGAGAGAATCCCAAGCCGGCTCTGCACTGTAAGCCCAGAGCCCGATTTGGGGCTTGAACTTACGAACCGTGAGATCATGACCTGAGCCAAAATCAAGACTGGGGACACATAACCAACTGAGTCACCCAGGTGCCCCAAGACTTTTTTTTTTTTTTAATATTTATTTTTGAGGGCAGGGAGGGGCAGAGAGAGAGGGAGACACAGAATCTGAAGCAGGCTCCAGGCTCTGAGCTGTCAGCACCGAGCCCAATGTGGGGTTTGAACCCAGGAACTGTGAGATCATGACCTGAGCCAAAATCAAGACTGGGGACACATAACCAACTGAGTCACCCAGGCGCCCCTCCAAACCTTTTCAACTAACCTATCCTCTCTTGGTCTCACTTGCTGATCCAATTCCTGTCAACAAGTTCTGTCCCAATCTACACCCTTTGCTAAAACATTCACTCAGCCTCAGCCTGTCAACTTTGTGCCTTCCATTTCAGTTCCTGAGAGCTACTCTCTTCCAAACAAAGTTCTCATCAGGGGTGTTTTTGGCCTCTCTGAGCTCAACAAGCATCTCCCCGTGCGCCCCGCCCCTTTCATAGCACCCCTGCCTGGACTTGGCACAACAGATACTGTTTGTGACAGAGCACAAGATGGTTCTGTTATTTATATGGCTGCTCAGGCTTTGTCTCCTTGCCTGCGCATTCCTCTGACTACTCCTTTTTCTTTTTAATTTTTAAACGTTTATTATTTTTGAGAGTGGGGAGAGGCAGAGAGAGAGGGAGACACAGAATCAGAAGCAGACTCTGGCTTTGAGCTGTCAGCACAGAGCATGACATGGCACTAGAAGTCACCAGCCATGAGATCATGACCTGAGCTCAAGTCGGAAGCTTAACTGACTGAGCCACCCAGGTGCCCCAAACAAGACTTTGTAGAAGTCACGCAACACAGGCACCGAGACAGTAACTGGCTTTCAATGTGTGATGCTCAGCCGTCAGTTGCAGAGATCAGTGGGTGGAGTTTTTTTTAAGTTTATTTCTCTACCTCTTCCTGCAAATTGACTAAATAAAATTTTTTAAAAAGTCAACCCGCTCCCGGATGTTGGTAGGCTTAAAGAAGGGCAGAAAGGAGCCTGGAGGTGGGAAGAGGGTGATTGGGAACAGGGAAATTGAGGTCTGGGGGACTGGGAAAGCAGGCCAGTCCAGAGGGACAACTGCTGGCAAAGACCACTGGAAATCTAATCTGATTATTCGGGAGTCTGAAAAGTGGATTCTACGGAAGTTGCCTGTAAAGAATTCCAAGTTGCCCAAGCATCAGTTTTACCTTTTGCAGAACTGTTTTTAAAAAAATGCACCGTTGAACAGAAAAATGCACAGATTGGCAGTGCAGAGGTCAATGAGTTCTCACAAACTAAAAGTCACCAGCACCCCAAAAGCTGCCTTCGTGCCTCCTTTCAGTAACTCCTGTGCCCATTTATATAAATGGGAGTCCTCTGTTATATACTTTTTGTGTCTGGCTTATTTTGATCAACATTCAGTTTGTGAGATCCTTCTGTGATGCTGTACAAACTTAAAGATCTTCATCCTCCTATTGCTCTAGAGCATTCCATTTGTGGATATGATGCAATCATCCATTCTAATGTTGCAGGCCATGTGGACAGCTTCCAGTTTGGGGCTATGTGATCAATGCTAGGATCATTCCTGTACCTGTCTTTTGAGAACATGCTACATATTTCTGTTGGGCATAGGAGTGAAAAACCTGAGTCATAGGTTATACACACATTTAGCTCCTATAAAACAGTTTTCTCAAATGGCTGCACCACTTTACATTCCTACCAGGGCTTATCTAGAGCCTCCCTGACACGTAGTATTTTCATTTTTATTCATTCGTATGGGTATTGATTGGAACGGTACTGTTTGGTTTTTTTTAATGTTTATTTACTTTTGAGAGAGACAGAGACGGAATGCGAGTGGGTAAGGGACAGAGAGAGAGGGAGACACAGATCTGAAGCAGGATCCAGGCTCTGAGCTGTCAGCACAGAGCCTGACTCGGGGCTAGAACTCATGAGATGTGAGATCATGACCTGAGCCGAAGTCTGACGCCCAGGCGCCCCCAGTAGTGTTTTTTTTAATGTTTATTATTTTTGAGACAGCATGAGCAGGGGAGGGGCAGCGAGAGAGGGGGGACAGAGGATCCCAAGTGGGCTCTGTGCGGACAGTGGGGCTCGAACTCATAAATAGTGAGATCATGACCTGACCCGAAGTTGGACGTTCAACTGAGCCACCCAGGCCCCCCAAACTGTGGTGGTTTTTTGGGTTTTTTTTGAAAATATTTTCAATGTTCATTTATTTTTGAGAGACAGAGAGCGTGAGCGGGGGAGGGGCAGAAAAAGAGGGAGACACAGAATCCGAAGCAGATTCCAGGCTCTGAGCTGTTAGCACAGCTGTTAGCACATGGGGCTTGAACCCACGAACTGCAAGATCATGACCGGTGCTTAAGTCAGACACCCAAGTGACTGAGTCACCCAGGCACCCCTGTGTTTTGGTTTTCATAAGTGATGAAACTGAACAAAAGGGCCGTGTGTTTGAAAGGGGAGGCCTAGCACCCAAAACGACTCCTCGCCTTAGGGATCCAAACTGCCTTGGGAGTTTTTCTTCGATTTACGAAGAGTCTCGTTGGTTTAGGCCTGCACTGAAGGTGAGAAGTTGGAATGTTTCCAATATACTTAACAATTCAGCTGGAACTTTTTTTTTTTTTTTTTTTTTTTAAGAGAGCGAGAGCGCATGTGTGGGAGGAAGGACAGAGAGGGAAAGAGAGAGAGAGAGAGTCTGAAGCAGGCTTTGCACTGTTAGCATGGAGCGGGACTCTGGGCTTGATCCCATGACCCTTGGATCATGATCTGAACCAAAAGCAAGAGTCTGACGCTCAACCAACTGAGCCACCCAGGTGCCCCTCGTTACTAAGGGATACTATTGACACGGTGCATTTGTTTCAGGCGTGCAATGGTCACCATATTAGTGACGGAGTTAGTTACCCTCCGTCACTTTATGGGGTCAATCCAACATTACTGACTATATTCCCCATGGTGTGTGTGACATCCTTATGACTTATTTTGTAGCTGGAGGTCTGTACTTTTGATCTCCTTCACCCATTTCGTTCCCCTCTCCCCGTCCCCTCTTCTGTTTGGCAACCATCAATCTGTTCTCGTATCTGTGAGTCTGGGTTTTGTTTTGCTTTGTGTTGTAGATTCCACGTAGAAGCGAAATGACAGTTCGAACCGCCTTAAAGATTTGACCGGTGACAACAAAGAAAAGGAGACCTGGGCTGCCCCTTGCGGGCCAGAATGAAACGCGGAGGAGAGCGCACACGCGGTTCCGGCCAAGCCCTCTTTACCTAAATCCAAACAACGCCCAACTCAGGATTTCATTCCACGGTCCGCAACACCGGGTACCGGACAGAGTCAGGGTGACTTCCAGTTATCTGTTCTAGTGGCTTCATTCCAGCTGTCTATCTGTGGGGACCCCCTGGGTCCCCCAGAGTTGATCTGAAGAGGATTTCAAAATGAAGGCATGTGAGATTCAAAAGAAGAAAACGCAGCTCTGTCAGAGCTTCCCTTACCTGACTAAAGGCACCAACTCCGGAGAGCGAGGCTGCCCTCGCCGGCCTCTCCGAGGAAGGTTTCGCTGGTGGGAAAGAAGGCGGGAAGCGCTCACACCTGCATCAACACACCTCATCACAAACTTCCTCATTTCTTCTCCTGCAAACCCGCTCTTTCCTAAAGCCACCATTTGAAGCGCTTTTCTCCCCCTCCCTTTCTTCCATTAAGTTAGGTTAGAAACCCCACCCCTAATTCATACACCTGGGAGTAGTCTAAAGGTATTGAATACCGTAACCCACATCATACGAATAAGCTGTCCTCTCTCCTGTTAATCTGCCTGTCGTCAGTGAATTCCGAGGCTCCTCATCACTGAACCTAAATGGGTAGAGGAAACGGTTTTCTTCTCAACAGCCCGGTGAATAGCAGGTGGGACCCATCAACCGGACTCCCCTCACCCGCTTTCGGGATCATTAACCTATTTAGCACAGCTGTTCCAGTTAAAATAGAATTTTTAAGTCTACCAATTTGAGAGTGCCCAAGTGACCCATGGCTGTGCCAAGGGTCAGGTGCGAAGTCACTCTAGTCCAATTTTAAAGCTGAGTGCTCATCTGTGTTTGCGGATGAGGAGTCCCCCAGCTTTTGGCAGCCAGGGCGCGTCCCGCACACGTGCTCAGCGGGGTTACTATCGAGCCTGGAGGCTGCTTCCGGCGACCGTCAAACAAGCGCGGGGGGGGGGGGAACTCCAGATTTCTACCCCTAGAAGTAATAGGCTCCCGCTCACAAAGGCACCATTCCCTTCCCTTCTTCCCCCTCCACTCCCAACAGTCAGGACAGCAGAATCTTTTTTTGCCAGGGGACGAAGTTGGGGTCCGAGTCAGCCCAGGAGTCTGAAAGTCGTGTTCCATTTGGTAGTGTCGGAGGATATATTTTTAGGAAATCAAATATAAAAGGGACCTGAAACCTAATATTCTTCTGCCTGTTTTGGAGGGGGCTGCAAGAGGGATCCTGAGGTCCAAAGGTCAAGTGCGGCCTCACGGCCAAGCTCCGACTCCGGCCTCCCGCGTCGGTGCCGGGCTCTGGGGCGCTCTGCTGGCGGCGCACGCGGGGCCCGGCGACCCGAGCCGCCCCTCCGGGCGCCGGGGGCAACCGCGCACCGGCCCGGTTTAGCTTACCCGCAGCGCGTGTGCGCGACCGGGCGCCCCGAGGCCGCGGTCCCAGCGGGGACGGAGGTAGCCTGCGGACGCCCCCAGCGGCCCCCCGCCCCTTCCGGGAGCCGAGCGCCCCGCGCGGCTCTGCGCGCTCTCGTCGGGGTGGCTCGGCGTGCGGGCTCCGAGCCGCTGCTGGGATCCCCTAGGGGCACGAGCGCTGCGCCGCCGCAAGTCCCACCGGCGCCTCCGGGCGCCCCCGTACGGCCCTGGGTCGTGGCGGACACCCGGGGAGCTTGAAAACACCGCGCCAGACCCCACCCCAGACCAGTGAAACCAATCTCGGGGGTGGGACGACGCCTGCACCCGCAGTTTCTAAAAGCTCTCCGAGGGATTCTTTCGTGCAGCCACTTGTGATCTATTTTCTAAAAAGATTAAATTTAGTGCCTACGAGAGAGCTTCTAGCGCGTCCAAAGGAGATACGGGATTTTAAAGACCCACTTTCTGCAGTGATCAGAGAGAGTCTAGTGTAAAAATTAAGACAAAAGGGGCGTACTTAGGTTTTCATTGCCTTTTCTTGATTCTGATTTTGCGGAAAATTGATTTCAAGTGCTGGCATAAAAACCCAACCGCCCCTCTAAAAACCTTGCCTTAAATACACGTGCATTGTGTTAACAAACACCTTCCTGTTTCAAATGTGCTTAAAAAAAAAAAAAAAGTGGGTCAGAGAAAAGGCGAATTTTGCATTAATCTGCTGGAATTCGTCCCCCAGCACCCCCCCCCCCAAGGCCAATCAAGCACATTCGAATGCGCAAATGTTCCCAGATGCAATCCATATACTCCAGGCTATTCCTTAGCAAATGCAAAGGATGACAAGCGTCAGTACTTCATACAACTATATTTAATAAGTTGTTATTACAGAAAAAAATGAAGTCCAAACTACAAAGTTTAAGCAGTTGTAAGCAATAGCTGCATTGAGCTCCGTGTGTAGTCACAGTACTGCAGTTCCATACAAGCAATATTAGTCCAAGCCCCAAAGGCGGAAGCTGAGTAAGGGTTACTAGCAAAAACAATCTAAGAGAACAGGTAATAAAAGATACAATACATTTAAAATTAGTTGTTAGTTGAAAAACAAATACAGAGATCTTAGCTGTGAACACTCTAAAAGTTATGTCCATTGTTTTGACAGCAAAAATACAAATACCTAATACTTTATACCCCCAACAGAACTATATCCAGAAAAGAAAAAGAGCAGAAGTTATCCTGTATTAGCACCCGAGTTTTCTACTTGTTGCCATTAATTCCATCATACAAATTTAAACGTCCCCAAATCACATATCCACTTCTTGACCCATTTTGGGGTATAAAGTCAACAGCATTAATTATAAAATACTCTGTGGTAAAATGGAACACTATTGCAGCTGAGATAGAGAAGTTTGGTTATTATAAAAAAAAAACAACAACAGAAAATGTTAGCTGACATACCATACAAACCGGTGAAAAGGCAACAATCCATACAAATAAGCCAGTTTTAACAAAAAGATACTTTTTTTTTCACTAATCTGTGACTAATCTTTCATTCAAACCTTGCAAGTAGAGATGTCACAATACTCAATATTTAGGTAGGAGCTTTACCCAGTTAAATGCCATTTTGTTGCTAATATAATAGATAAAATGAAAACTAGCAGTTATTTGCTAATTGCATAAATGCAGTACACTCTGCATTAGCCCATGCCTCACTAACAAGCTATAAAACACAAGAAATAGGCAGAAATCTAAGCATAATCTTTATACCACTAAGCAAGAATTTTCCAATTTTCTTCTGTTCCTAATCACTTATTTGTAGTTAATGTAAAATTCCGACCAGTAGTACCCAATTTGAGTTAAAATTTAACATCACAACTTGATCTAATCTATATATTATTTACAAAACTGAATACATAGAGCATACCCAAGAGCCAACTCTGGACACACGTTTCTCCAAGTTCTTGATAACCTCGCCTCCGTGGCAACGGAGCCCGAAGAGGCCATCAAGGACTAGCAGAAACACACCATCCATCTAGAGCAAGTCATTGAATGTTCTGTTTACGCAACACCAGTTTTGCAGTTGTAGAACTTTTTTAGCGTGCTTTAATTTTAGGTGCCGTGACAATGACACGCTGCCTCAGCAGCACAGCTTCAAGGTGAGGTGGGTGGCGGAAAAGAAGCGGGAGGGCAGAGAGATCATGCTCGGAGTGGCCGGATGTTGCCATGGTAAGGGACAAACAAGGGGCACCATCACAGGGGGCAGGTGGGGTGGTGGAGGAAGACGAAGTCTGAGACCGGCCATAGACAGTGGTGACGGCCATAGACAGTGGTGACGTCCGAGTGTGCCTCCTCAGCACGCTGCCGGCACCGGCCAGGGAGGGAGGTCGGGGAAGACCCCGCCATCCAAGTCTAACTACACAGAAGGTGGCGCCCTCTCTGCGGCTTCCTTCCCCTTTCAGTCGTCACCACTGTAAATGCCTGGGCAGAAGGCACCGTCTCACACAGGGACAGCAGTTGGTGGCCGATCTCTCTCTCTCTCTCTCTCATACACACACGCACGCACGTGCACGCACACAGGACACAATGAAGAGTTAGAGGGGAAAAACAATGAATCATTCTGTTGACCTAGCCGGGTTTTCAACCTGGTGGTGTTTCGGTGGGGGTGACTCCATTATCAGGGCCCCAGATCTGACTGCACCTGGTGTTGTATAAATCCACTGTGACATCCCTAGAGAACTGTACTGTGACATCCCTAGTCTTACACTAAACCACTGGAATAAAGGAAAAGGCTTGTCAAAATCTCACATGTTCTGCTCATTCTGTCATTTTATTACCCAATTATCCATTACATTTTCCAATCACTTTACATAACCAACCATGTTCATCGTTGTCACACTATTGTAAACCACATCAGCAAGTTAATACATAAAGCTTTGCATTTCAAAAAACTAGACACTTTAGTAACAATATTACAAAGGTTTTAGCTTCAAAAATAACCGAAAATGAAAAAAATAAACTTTTAAAGAATTAGCATCATAAAATTAATTTATTCCAAGTAAAAATACAAAATAATATTATGACATTGACCAGATATGAAAGTCCCTCCCAGAAACAACTCTATTAATGATTGAGAAAGCACTCCTTAAAGAAAATACGAAATAAAATGAAAAATATGTAAATATGTTTAATTTTTTTCTTAGCAAAAAATCTTTCTAAAAATAACAATGAAAATTTGTCTCAGTACAAAGGCTACATTACTATTGAAAAAATACCAGCATGAAGAAAAGGTACATATTTGACAGTAGAAAAATGATTTCAGTGAATCACAATGTCTAAAGTTTGCAATGAAAATAAATCTGCAATAAAGATTTATGCCTTTTTTCTTTTCTTTTTTTTTCTATTTTTTATACAAACAGTACAAACAGTATTGCACATAACAACAAATAGTCGAGGTTAGGTTATAGCCTTCAAAAAATCGACTAGTTCAAGTGTCACGTCAAGGAAAGGCCACAACAGGACCTGTGATACCCAGGGGCTTCCCAGTCAAGTTGCAGGTCAGAACACCTCTGTGTTTTAAAAAATAATTTTTTTTGAAGGACCCTCTCTTTTAATATAACATTAACAACTTGGGGGGCACATTTATTTACAAAACAAAAGGGAACATGTTATAATTTAATAAACTAAAAAAGTTCTCTTTAAAAAAATACAAACAGAAGAACTCTTTCACAATCCTGGTCAGTCGTGCACAATCAACGCTTGATTATAAATATACAAATGAAGGGAAAGTAGTTTCCACCATCTATCCACAAACTTTCAGCACCAAAGGGAGTTTATTCTTTGTAACCTATTCTTGGTGACCATGGTTCTCACCTTCCCGTCAGCTTCCCGCTGTACAAGCTTCCAGCTTTTTTTTTTTTTTTTTTTTAAATCTCAGTGTTGTTTTAGTACATGAAAGAGGGGTGCTTCTTCAAAAAGTTTTGCTTCTTTCACATAATTAGGTAGATTTCTGTAGGTTAGATATGATCTTTAATATTATAGTTATAAAGCTCTAACTTCTTCATTTTCAAAAAACACAAATAAGCATGAAAAAAATAAAGTTACCATCTGTTAAATCATTTTTCTTGCAGAATTAAATTAATATATATTTTTCTGAATAAACTTACTTAGAAAATATCATTTTCTTTCCTATATTTCAAAATTGAGGTATTGCAAAAGATCATGTCAGTCAGAAAGCATGCCTTTTTCCTTAAAAACAAACAAAAAAATCTTCAGCCAACTTTTGAAAACTGTCTAGAATACAAAAAGTAGTAGTGCATAACAAAATTTCTTGTACAGATGAAAAAAAACCACAAACATAGAAAAAAAAAAACAACAAAACAAACAAACAGAAAACCACAGCTGGGCTGGAAAAAAGCAATTATTACCAAAAAGCCCAGAGGTAACTTCAAAAGGGGAGAATTCTAATAAGCATTTTTAATCCAGTAAAAAACTATTTTGTTTTTCCTTTTTGAAAACAAACTATAGCTTGAAAGCTGGTAATTGCAACTAAACACTGGAGAAACACAACAAAACAAAAACAAGCCATATTAACTTAAGAGACAGGACAAGGACATCACAGCACATAAAAACACAGCGACTTAAATCTATTCTGCAGTGTCATATCCAGTCAGATTGTCCCCAGAACTCCAAAACATAGGAAGAAGATTAAAAAAAAAAAAAAAAGAAAAAAGAAAAAAGAAAAAAGATTTTACATAGTCTCACAATCATTGTGTGTGTTTATATATTACTATCTGCAGCCCAAGAGTGAAGGCTAAAAAAATGTCCACGGTAGTACTAGCAGGCCTTAGTTCTATTCAAGCTTTACAGGATAAATCCAGGGAATTAAGTAGTTACTTTCTCACCCAGACAACCAGCCCTGCCCAGGCCGTCTTATTGTGGATAGACATTTCTTTAGCATCGCCATCACGCAACTTTCTTAAAATGTGCCTAGCTTGTCAATCTGACAACTTATCTCTATATACTGTATATATTCCTAGTGTTTGTAAGCTAAGATGAGCTCTTTGGTTTTCTGGACAAGGTCTGAAGCTATGTAAAATGGTGCAAGCACTAGGAGGTTGTAACTAAGAGCTCATGTGTTAGTTAATAATATACCAGTTATGAACTGTCAAGTTCGTTAATGTCTGACACAGAGGCTTTAAACAGTTAAGTTTGATCACAGTTAGACATAATCACTTTACTATATAAAATAAATTGCACAATATATAACAGAGCACCGCAAAGTACTTCATCTACCGTCCACAAATTTGCTTTAAGATATCCTACACCTAGGTTTTATATTGGTTGTAATATAGGTCATTCTGTTATGGGCTCTTCCTAGTTCAGAAGCATTCCATTTATTGAGGCATGCCTTCCTCCAGTCAATTACCAATTCTTTGAGTGAAAAAAAACTTTTAAAAAAATCAGTATTTTATAGCTTATATAGATTCTTAATTTGTGCATTGTGGGAAGGTTTTATACTAGACATTGGATATAAAATTTATTGCATGCAGCAACCTGATTAAGTAAACATGCAGTCAGAAATAGTGACCTTCCGTTGAAGCTTTCTGTAGTCTATTCTGATCTCCTTTCGGCAGCTGATTCTATCCCTAAATCACAGAAGTGTGTTGTTGGGTTTTTTTTAATTGATACCTTAGCCTGAAGAGAGTATTATGGTATTAATAATACCACCTTAATAGCAGCAAAAGCTATTGCAGCATAAATTTACATAACACTAAAAGATCTAACCAAAATCCTCAGCAAAACAAAATCAAACATGAAGGAAAAATAAAGATTCAGCTTATGAGGTATCCTTACATGTCAAAATAGAAAACTAAAGGCCTATTTTCATGAAGGGTTACCCTTACTCTAAATGACCCCAACTAACGATTGCTGAATTGTTGTGAAGTTTTTGCTACATCTGCCACCTACTCACGAGTATTGCCTTTGGTAAGTCTTCTCCTAGGGGCGACTCTCTAAGTTTCTGAAAATAAGTGCATGCTCCAGTTCAAAAACAATTGGAACAACAACAACAACAACAACAACAACAACAACAACACAGCAACAACAACAACGTACAACAGCAAAAAAAAAAAAAAAAAAAAAAAAAAAAAATCACAGACATCAACCTGATGGCCGCTGATGAGAATGGCAGTCTACGAGTGACAAATCAGGGGTGAGAAATTAAGGTACCAAGCAGACAAAGGTGTGAATCAAAGTGCAAATCAGTACCGTTATACACTCTGCAATTCTGCATTATACTGGACACTGAGTTCAGTAATATGACTGTAAATAATAGTAATAATAAAAAGACCCATTTCTTCTTTAAAAATCGAGAACGAATGCACAGATTTCCAGAACACTGTAAGCCCTGAGGCAGTGCCCTCTCTTTTCCCTCCTTGTTATCTACTCCAGTACTTGTGGCTGGGTCTGCCCTGGGCTCAGCTCCAGCGGAACGGGACGTGCCGAGGGCGGTCGCCTCCCTCCTTCACCAGCGGTTTGTGGAACTCCCGCCCGGCGCGGGAGTGTATGCTCGCCCAGCAGTATTCGCAGTAATACTGCAGACAGGTGACGTTGGCACAGAAGAACGGGGCAAACTTCCCACCACAGCGCGTGCCCTGGCACTCATCACACATCTGATCATCCAGCACGTATGGCTTCACTTCCACCTGGACCCAAAGAGGAAAGACAGGAAAAACTGTTTAGCAAAGCTTCCTCATGTTTCTTTCTTTGAGACTTTACGATACAGCTTAATGACGTGTGTCAGTCAGACAAAGGGGTGAACCAGAGTGCAAATCAGTACTCTGAACTCAGTAGCTCGATTTACAGCTTGTGTGATCACAGGCGAATTCTTAACCTGTCTCTGTGCTTTTGTGTGCTCTATCCGTGTATCTGTGAAGTGGGCACACTTTATACCCAGACACACACACACACACACACACACACACACACACACACACACACATCTATGTGTCTGCAAAACGGGTACAGCGTCTGCCTCCCAGGGTACTGGTGAGGATTAAGAGAGGTAGTATATAGGGGTGCCCGGGTGGCTCAGTCGGTTAAGTGTCCGACTTCAGCTCAGCTCATGATCTCACAGCTCGTGGGTTTGAGCCCCGCGTTGGGCTCTGTGCTGACAGCTCGGAGCCTGGAGCCTGCTTCCGATTCTGTGTCTCCCTCTCTCTCTGCCCCTTGCCTGCTCGCACTCTGTCTCTCTCAAAAATAAACATTTAAAAAAGAATAAAAATAAATTTAAAAAAATAAGAGAGGTAGTGTATGTAAAAGCACACGAGCTGAATCCTGAAGGCCAGGCAGCACCTGGCCACGTGGGATGAGAGAGAGCAGGTCAGGGAGAGGCAGCAGCTGGGACAAAGCGCATAGGCCCTCGAAGGCAGGGCACAGAGTTGGGGACTGGTTTGGTGGCAGCCAGGCTGGGGGGGGAAGAGTCACACTGGCTCCCAGGGCAGGCTGAGATGTGATACTACAGTCAGGCTCTGGGCCTCAGTGTTTTACTGACAAGGCTTCCCAAAGTCTAACATCCCAATACCGTATACAGCAAACTGGAGGGGAAAGCGGAGGGGGCCGGTGAAATCTTAGCTACAATAATTAGACTTTACACTTTTTTGGACTTTATTGCCTTAATTTCCCCCCAAAACTGGAAGCTTCAATAGAGAAGAGCTTTTCGTCACAGCCCTTTAGGGCGTGTTTTATAATTTAAACGAAGCAATGCTGGGTATGTGGAAGCCAGAAGCAAGGGAGAACAGAGTTACTGGAGTTCTCCCCAGGTCCCCTTCCTAGGATCTCAGACAAGGGACATCATTCAGGTTTTTATCTCAAATGTTAGAAATCAGCATGAAGGTGGCAAGTCCGTGATCAGCCCCTTCCCACATAGCCCTCCGGGCCACTGTGGGGAAGAGCCACGGCTGTGGCTACAGAGACAAGGACCTATGGCTTCGTGACGGGGGCTAACTGCCTGGCGATTCAAGATGCTTCTGGGTGTAGCCAGGAGTTTCTAGCAGGACACAAGGCAGGTGAGGGAGAGGGGCAGCAGGGTGGACAGCGTGGGGCAGGTGGCAAAGAGGGCTGACCTAGAATCGGACACTCTACTTTTCCTGGCTCTCCTCCCCTTTGGAGAGTCGTCTGCTGGCCTCCTCTAGCCTTGGGCTCCAGTGCACAGGCCGGTCGGCCAGCCAGCCAGCCAGCCACTCCTTCTTGGAAGATCCACCTGAGAAGACCTGTATCGGCTCCCGGTTACTCAGGTGGAAATGTCCTCACTCTGACTCTAGTTCCCTCCCTCCAGTTTCCCCCTCCTCAACCTGACAAGTTAGTGAAGGGGCTTCTGAAAAATCTCTTGCCTTGATCTCTGCATCATAATTAAAACTGTGGTAGCTCTGGGTTCACCTGCCTGGGTTTGGATCTAGGCCATAGTAGTAGCTGTGCAAGTTTCTCTTACATGAGGCCACTCTGAGCCCGTTTCCTCATCTATACACCAGGGGAGAAGAATGCACACTTGATAGGGTTCCTATGAAGATTAAATGAGTTAAATAACACAAAGCACACAGAACAGGCGTGGCATAGCCCAAGCATGACACCTGAGTCTCAGTCCTGCCGCCTCCACACTATTCCTGGCCGTCCCACCTCATGTTGACAGCCTCTACACTGGCCACAGAGCTCCAGGCCTGTCCTGGCTCAATTCTACTATGAGCTGCTGGCATTTCAATGAATCTACTTCCACAATGTCCCTCTCCTGGTCCCAAGCCATTCGAATTCTCCACTGCAGGGCGCCTGGGTGTCTCAGTCGGTTAAGCATCTGACTCTGGATTTTGGCTCCGGTCACAGTCTCGTGGTTTGTGAGTTGGAGCCCCGCCCTGGGCTGGACGCTGGCAGCGTGGAGCCTGCTTGGGATGCTGTCTCTCCCTCTCTCTGCCCGTCCCTGGCTCTGTCTCTTTAAATAAATAAACTTAAAAAATTTTTTTTATTAAAAAATGTTATCAAAAAGTCTCTTTGTGCTAGACTTGAATCTCCTTAATTGCTCTTTTCATATTTGTATGTATTATAAAAGGCTACTGTCTTTCGTGAAGTGAACAATCCTCTGCCTATTTTTAAATTGTACTCTTTTTGTTGTTGAGTTATAAGAGTTCTTTATATATACTAGATACGAGACTTTTATCAGATATATGATTTGCAAATATCTTCTATTTTGTAAGCTGTTTTTCTTTCTTGACAAGGTCCTTTGATGCACAAAAGTTTTTAATTTTGATGAAGTTCGATTTACCTTTTTATGGTTTCAGCTTCTGTATTTAGGTTGATTTTTAGTAAATTCTGTATTTAGTGTGAGGCCAGGGTCCAACTTCATTCTTTTGCATGTGGACATCTAGTTGCCCCAGCACCATTTGTTGAAGAGACTTTTCTTTACCCGTGAATGGTACTGGCAACCTTGTCAAAAATCAATTACAAGCCCAGCCTTCCTTAACTATTTCAGTCCCACAGGGAGCTACTCCTTCTTCCTTTAAAAATTTTTTTTAAATATTTTTGAGAGAGGGAGAGAAAGAGCATGGAGGAGGGGCAGAGAGGAGGGGCAGAGGGTGGACACAGAATCTGAAGCAGACTCCAGGCTCTGAGCTGTCAGCACAGAGCCCAACATGGGGCTCAAACTCACAAACCAGGAGATCACAACATGAGCCAAAGTCAGACGTTTAGCCAGCTGAGCCACCCAGGTGCCCCAGCTCCTTCCTCCTTTGAATTTAACACTCCATATTGCTCCTCTGGAATTTCCTATCTATAGTCCTGCCTTGGTCAGCATCTCTCCTGAGCTTCAAACAACTTGAGGACAGAGTCCTGGAGCAAGACAAGATACTGGCAGGCCCACTATCCTAGAAGGAGGTGGAAGGAAGAAGGTGGTCTACAAAGATTGTGGACCTCTGGGGGAATGGAGCTATTAGCTGTAAGAGTATATCTAATCTGGCCTGATCTCCCTACATCTGAATGCCAAGAAGGAGTCAAACCGGTGGAATAAATCCCCTCTGCCCTGAAGCTCGAGGCCTACTGGTGAAGGCAGGGCATTCAGGGAACTGGTAGCATCCTGCTTTTCCACTTTCAGTCCATGAGCTTGGGACCACTTTGCTTCTACCACCCTAGAGATACCTATACTCAGCGTGTTCCAGCAACCAGATGTGATCCCCAATAAGCCTCGGTCAGGGAGAGAACTGGTCTCAACAAATAGCATTCACACTCAGCAGAAGAGAGCTGCTGGAGGAGAAAGACGAAAGCCATTTATAATACATACAAATATAAAAAGAGCACACACGGAGATTAAAATCTAGCATAAAGGGGACACCCTAGGTGTAAAAATGGTATTGTAGTTATATGGGTTTTCCCCTCCTCTGTTTTTTTTTTAGAGCTTAATGTTTTTAAACTGAGGTTAAAGTCATCAAAAATTAACCATTTTCAAGTGAACAATCCATGGGCATTTAATATAGTCACAGTGTTAGGTAACTACTGCCTCCATCTAGTTCCAAAACATTGTCATCACCCCAAAAGGAAACCTTGTACTCCCAATTTTGTGTTTTAAAGAACTCTTTTTCTAAAGATACATACTGAATTATTTAACTGAATTATTTCAGGATGAAATTATATGACCTGGGATCTACTTCAAAATAACCTGGGGTGAGGATGAGAAAGTGGGTAGAGATGTAAATGAAACAAGATTGGCCAAAAGTTAATGACTTTTGAAACTGGAGGATAGGAACACTGCATGTTAACAACTGTAACTGGATGATGGGGTTCATTAAAACATTCTCTGTACTTTTGTACGTATTCAAACTTTTTTACGATGAAGAAGTTAAAACATCTAACCCATAATTTTTTCAGGATCCACATAGGAGTGAAAACATATGGTATCTGTCTTTCTCTGTATGACTTATTTCACTTAGCATAACACTCTCCAACCAATTTGACAATAAATTTCATATTAAAAAAAATAAACCATAATTTTTTGACTAAGTTATCAGCTGAACTGAAGACAGGATAATCACTGCTGAGGTCCAGTTTAGTGGCCTAGAAGGTCAAGTGGTAGGCATATTTCAAAGCTCTGAGAAAAAAATGATTTCAAATAGTAAAAGCAAAGATGAGAAATTTTAGAATAGATTCAGGAGAACCTAACAGTCGAATAACAAAAGTTCCAGAAGAAGGAATAATAAAGGGAAAAGTAATAAGCTGACAAGAGCCCTGAAACTGCATATCAAAAATACCACAGGTTTCGTCTGGACTGATGAGAAAAAAATATATACCACCAGGCAGATCCTGCTAAAATTTGTAGCTAAAATTTTAGAATTCTAAAGGTAAAGAGAGGGGGCGCCTGGGTGGCTCAGTCAGTTAAGCATCCAACTTCGGTTCAGGTCATGATCTTGCAGTTCCTGTGGAGTTCAAGCCCCACATCAGGCTCTGCACTGGTGGTGAGGAGCCTGCTTGGGAGGGAGGGAGGGAGGGAGGGAGGGATGGAGGGATGGAGGGATGGAGGAATGGATGGATTCATTCATTCATTCTCTCTCCCTCTCTCTCTGCCCCTGCCCTACTTGTGCTCTTTCTCTCTCAAAATAAATAAATAAACAAAATAAAATTAAAAAAAATAACAAAGTTAAAGAGAAAAATGTTAACATGCTTTGAAGTGAAAAGAGCTAGTTATTTCTGCTACCAAGGATGGAAAGAAAACAGGCTGGCATCAGACTTCTCACTGGTAACACTGGAAGTCAGAACACCAAGGATTACTATTTATTAGTCTGAGAGAAAAAGACATGTTCTGCAAATTCTGAATCTAGTCAAGGTATTGTTTCTGTGTCAAGAAGACTTATAAGAAAATTAGTAGCCTAATGCATTCTAGCAATAAAAATGGAGAAAATACTCTATTCACAAGTGTAACAAAAGTGATCAATTACTCAGAATGAACCAAACCAGGGGCGCCTGGGTGGCTCAGTCGGTTAAGTGGCTGACTTCAGCTCAGGTCATGATCTCGCGGTCCATGAGTTCGAGCCCCGTGTCGGGCTCTGTGCTGACAGCTCAGAGCCTGAAGCCTGTTTCAGATTCTGTGTCTTCCTCTCTCTGACCCTCCCCCGTTCATGCTCTGTCTCTCTCTGTCTCAAAAATAAATAAACATTAAAAAAAATTAAAAAAAAAAAATGAACCAAACCATAAAGACATAAGACCTATATAAAATGTAAAAAAAAGAAAACAGTCTTAAAAAACACCCAAACTAACTAGGTCTATATGTACAAATTATACGTAAGTCAGACCCTGTAGATAAGAACTAGAAACCTAGAAGTTTCAAGCTTTATTTTTATGTAAAAATAAAACATGTTTAAATGGCAAACGATACCGTAAAAAAAAAGTCAATAGGCAAATGATGGATTTGGAAAAAAACTGCAGACTATAATTCATACCATACAAAGAACTCTTAAAAACTGGTAAGAAAAAGACCTACAACGCAGTGGAAAATGGGTAGACAGTAATTCACATAAGAATTTGCAGCAATCCACATTAAAAAATGTTCACATTAGGAAAAAGAAAATTAATTATAGCTTTATTCTCATCAGATCAGCAAACACCTAAAGGAGGTGATTACTACTTACCACTTGTGGATAGAAATGTGAATTGGCACAACATTTAAAAAAAAATGTTTATTTATATTGAGAGAGAGAGGGAGAGAGAGGGAATGTGCGAGGGGCAGAGAGAGAGGGAGGAAGAGAATCCCAAGCAGACTCCACACCTTGGAGCCTGACGTGGGGCTCAATGTCACAACAGTGAAATCATGGTGTGAGATGAAGTCAAGAGTTGGGCGCTTAACCAAATGAGCCACCCAGGTGCTCTCATTAAAAATTTTTTTTTAATGTTTATTTATTTTTGAGAGAGAGACAGCGTGAGGAGGGGAGGGGCAGTGGGAGAGGGAGACACAGAATCTGAAGCAGGCTCCAGGCTCTGAGCTGTCAGCAGAGTCCGGCCTGGGGCCTGAACTCACAAACTGTGAGATCATGAACTGAGCTAAAGTCAGACTCTCAACCAACTGAGTCACCCAGGTGCCCATTTTTTTTTTTATTAAAAAAATTTTTTTAACATTTTATTTTTAAGTAATCTGTACTTCCAATGTGGGGCTCGAACTCAAAACCCTGAGATCAAGAGTTGCACACTCCAGTGACTGAGCCAGCCAGGTGCCCCTGAATTGGTACATTTTAATTTAGTTTAATTTAATTTTAATTTTAGAGAGAGAGAGAGAAAGAGAGAGAGAGAGAGAAAGCAACAGAGAGAGAATCTCAAACAGGCTCCACGCAATGTGGGGCTCAACCTCATGATCCTGAGATCAAGAGTCCGATGCCTAACTAACTGAGCCAACCAGGTGCCGCGGTACGATGTTTTTAAAAAGCAAACTAGCAAATCGTTAAAATTAAAACTATATACACTCTTTGGCCAATAATTCCATTGCTGGTTGTTGTTAATGCTACTATCCCAATGCTTGGAAATATAACCCCAGATGAGAGGATACATATAAAGAATATTTATTGCAGAACTGTCCATGATGGTAAAAAAAAAAAAAAAAAAAAAAAAAAAAAAAAGTAGAAAAAAAAGTAAGTGTCCACCTATAGAAGAATGAATAAAATGTGGTACATCTACCCCATAAAATATCATGCAGCCATGAACAAGACTGAATTAATGCTCGACCTGTTGATTTAAAAGGATTTCTACAATATAGAGATGTTAAGATCAAGTGGAATGATGGATACAAACACTCACTGCAAGTGTAAAACACTGAACAAACAAATGTAAGGTCAAGTAATAGGTTTGTGCTGATATCTGAAAATGTAATATGAATAAAACTGCACCTTCTGTCTATTCAGGCGTCCAGCTGAGCTCGGCAACAATGTTCCTTAACAACTAAGGAGTTCTGATGGATGTAGTCAACACAATCCCTAGGCAGATTAGTCCTGAAACTCCACAGTCATGGCTCCTGGCCAGAGGTACACAGTATGCCTTATTTAATCAGCTTTCTTAGAGAATAATGGATTCCTCATAAGTTACTTTTCCAGAGAGCATTTTTCCTTTTCAGTGCTCAAACATCTTGAATTTTGAGGGGTTTTTTTCATGGAAGTCTTCCTAAAATGTACTATTTATTCTGCCCCATCTGAAGCATGGGGCATTATGAATGTCTTTTAGAGCAGTGCCAGGTAAATCAACGCAGGGGGCAGTTTTCACTTTTTTCTGTCGTCCCCTTTAAAACTTGTCAGTCTGGGGGCGCCTGGATGGCTCAGTCGGTTGAGCGTCTGACTTCGGCTCAGGTCATGATTTCATGGTTCGTGGGTTCGAGCCCCGTGTCGGGCTCTGTGCTGACAGCTCGGAGCCTGGAGCCTGCTTCGGATTCTGTGTCTCCCCTCTCTCTCTGCCCCTCCCCCGCTCATGCTCTGTCTCTGTCTCTCAAAAGTGAAGATTAAAAAAAAAAAATTTTAAACTTGTCAGTCTGCAATCACTTCTAATAATGCTTTCGATGACCCTTTATAAATTTGCAACTTCCATTTTTTCTTAAATCAAAGCTTTAAAATTTTTAAATGTTTATTTATTTAAATATTTTTTTAATGTTTATTTATATTTGAGGCAGGGGGAGGGGCAGAGGGAGATGGGAGACAGAATCCAAAGCAGGCTCTGGGCTCTGAAATGTCAGTCAGCGCAGAGCCCAACACAGGGCACCTCAGTGGCTCCATCAGTTAAGCATCTGACTTCAGCTCACGTCATGATCTCACCGTAAAGCCACTTTTAGCACCTGCATGAAGGTGTTGATCCAAAGAGTAGAGGCTTGCCCAGAAGATAAGACATACACAATGACTCAAAACGATTCACAAACACAGATGTTCGTGTTGGCTACCGCACCATCTTAAAGGGCAAAAGTCAAGCAGTATCTCTGACAATTTAAATCAACAGAGAGAAGTAGATGTGTGAAGGACATTGGTAGGTATTCCTACGCCAAAGAGTGATTTTTGTCTCAAGTGGATTCACTCATACGGAATGCCTCGTTTTTGTAAGCCATCATATTAAAAACTGAAATACAATGGAGAATAAGATGTAGTTCTTCCCTAATATAATTTATGATCTGAGAGTTTCTTAAAGGCACTCCCAAACCATTTGTAATTTTCGCCTTACCTGAATGCTATTTACTATTACACGATGTTTTACTTGACTATCCACATTAATCCTATTCTTCCCAATAACAGATATGTAACTACTAAATTGAAAATGTGTTTCTCTATTAATCGCCTAAATCATCTGGAGTATCAATAAGCTGTAATACGTGGAGACACTAATCTACTGGGACATTACTGATCTACACTCCATTATTAAAGTCCAAATACTACAGTTCTATGCAGAACCAGTCATATCATGAAATAGACCCTCTGCTTCAAAGGGATTTACAGGTATAAGAGATGAAAACTTCCTACAAGGAGATACCTGAATTCCATGCATCTAATGGAGATGACTATGCCCACGGATTCTGATGAATATGTGCACTTATTCATAAACTGTGATAACCAATAAGGATAAGAAGGACTGATGTGGAACCTGGATAAGTGGCTATAAATGGATAAGGGAAATAATATATTTAGAATGATATAGGCAAAGAGAAAGCCATACTTGAACACACTGTTCTCAATGTTGACATTGTTTTGTATCTAACAAGCTAGAGAAAATATTTCTGTCTGCAGCTTTTTTGATATCAGTCAACAAAATGACCTCCCAATATAAATAAAGGAATGACGAAATAGCTCTTGGTGGCAGAGAGGAGATACCTAGGGAGAAAAGAAATGATTTACAGATCCAAAATTCCCTCTCCTTGGCCCCGAAATGTTGTAGTAATGAGAAGGGGGACAGAAGTCAAGGTTAAGCTTGGTTTGAATGATGTGCTAAATGTCCTATTAAGAACAGCTAAAGAACGGCCCCTGCCATAGTCTGTCCAGTGGTGACAGGGACAATCAAATTAAGTCTGTCAGATACGCAGCCACCCCAAGGCGGGTGAGACACGCTTACAGAGGGCTGGAAGTCGAGTAGAAGCAAGATTTTAGATGATGGAGTCACAGTGGACAAACTGGAGAAAGAGGTGTAACTTAACAGGGACATACGTAAAGCCTTGCTCAGAAGTCAGGTAGGCCATTTCTTATCATCTGGAGCAACATGCTTCCTGGAAAAACCATTTTATTCGGTGTGCTAACGCTTTTAAATACTGTGTGCTCCTAATGTCCTTGGCATGTGTCACAGAGTACATCTATCCATGCCTAAAAACCATAGTAACCTCATTAACATTCCCACTAAACATAGTGTCTTTACAGCTGCTAAAGCAGGTCCTCTACCAGCAGGCAATACTAAGATTGTTTGGACATAAATTTTTCGTTTTCCAACTGACTATGAGCTGGAATCCTGCTGTTTAGAAAGCAGATGACAGATGCCTAGGAAATTAAAGCAGCAATGTGAAAATGGCTTTTCCTTAGCAACAAAGTCATCCACAACCTTCCAGATATAGCAAATATTCACAGTTATTAATTTTAGAAGCAATCTGGGGTAGATTAAACAAAAACATACGTGAAGCGGTTTGAACTTTCTTTTTACCTTTTAGAGGATGGGACTTACTACTTTTCATATTCTCAAGTGTGAGGACAAGAAAGGTTTTAAAATCGTCCTTGTGCTTTTTCCATAGTTCCGAGAATGCTTATGTTGCCACCTCTGCCATGTTTACAGAGTGCACAGGGATCTAAGAGGGCTCTGTCTGGCCTTAAAGTGACGTCTTCATGAAACAAAGAAGGGCCACCTGACAGGCTCCCACACAATCCATAGACTGACCCCCGAGTCTGGTTCTCTTCCATGCTGTTTGGGAATGGGGCTGGAGGTGAGGATATAAATCAGCCCCAAACCATGTTCTAATGGCGGAAGAGTGTATCATGTGGGGAACAAAGGGTAAGAAAATCATTAAAGATCTGCGAAACGCATAATTGCCATGGTGTCACCACCACCCCAGAACAAATGTGGAAGTGCAGAGTGCCCTGGCTCCATCTGTTAATTGGCTATTTCACAGTCTTGCAGGCCTCAGTTTCCCCTAAGAAACTGCTAGTTGACTGATATTCTCTGACTTCTGGGGTTAAAGAACTTGAATGTCCTACTGAGATAACTTCTTAGAAAAATGGCGATGGTCTTTTTCCCATGAGTATGCTCCTAAACAGCCTCTATGCTCAAATATGAGCAGGAAAGAACAACATTTAATCACTCTAAAGAGTTTTCATACTAAAAATTATCCCAGGGGTGCCGGGGTGGCTCAGTCGGTTGAGTGTGTGACTTCGGTTCAGGTCATGATCTTGTGGTCAGTGAGTTTGGGCCCCGAGTCGGGCTCTGTGCTGATAGCTCAGAGCCTGGAGCCTGCTTTGGATTCTGTCTCGCTCTCTCTCTGCCCCTCCCCCGCTCACACTCCTCTGCTCTGTCACTCAAAAATGAATAAATATTAAAAAATAAAAATAAAAAAATTATCCCAATTCCAAGAGAAAGGATATAAAAAGAGAGATCAGGACAGGAGAGATCAGGGGTCAAGACTAGGAAGGAGAGACAAGACAAAAAAGGTTCCATGCTGTTCAGAGAAGAGTATCTTTCTTTGGATGACCCGAAATCCATTAAAAAACTATTTCTAATCAAAGGCTCTGCGATTCCCAGAGCTTTGAAATAAGCCCAGGAAGGATTAGTTCAGACGATATTTGAACTCACTTCTGGGCGTTGCTTCCTCTCAAAGGGTCAAATGAAACACAGCTATAGCTACAGCTGGGAAGTTTTCAAGCCAGCTCCAGCAGGGGCCAATAGGAGCAGCGAAGTAAAGGCCAGGCTGTAGGAGTCCCAGACTAAGGCTTGGAGCATAAATAGTCTGGGAACAGGTCATCAGAACCTGTACTTCTTTAGCTATTGAGTCACCGTTATCTATTCCAGCTGTGGCTGAGGACAAAGTGTGGTGTCATCAGCATTTCTGTTAGTATGGTTACTGGGTCATATTCATCTTCATGCAGGCTAAAAATATAAATCCTTTGATAGTCTGTGGCTAAAATTCAGGCCCAACATGTTTCTAGGGAAGAGAGAAAAAAAGATTAAATACGTGAGGTACTTGAAGTGCTTGCAAGAAAGGTGCGATGGGTAACATCTCATTAAATCAAAAATAGTTATTCTAAAAGGATGCTATTCCAAGCAAATATTATGCACTATGGCTGAGCTCTCACAATGTTCCTTAAATAGGAGCGCCTGGGTGGCTCAGTGGGTTAAGCGTCCGACCTCGGCTCAGGTCATGATCTCACGGTCACTGAGTTTGAGCCCCACGTCAGGCTCTGTGCTGACAGCTCAGAGCCTGGAGCCTGCTTCAGATTCTGTTTCTCCCTCTGTCTCTGTGCCTCCCCAGCTCATGCTCTCTCTCTCTCTCTCTTAAAAATAAATAAACTTTAAAAAACCCCAAAAAACCCCAAACAATGTTCCTTAAATAAAAGTATCAGAAAGCTTCCAATTAGCTAACCAAAAGTCAGTCTCTGGTCCTCAGCATTAAACTAAAACAAAATCATCAAGGGAACATTATTTATCAATGGTGGATTGATTTCAAAACTACTGATTACCGTTCTTATATAGAGACTGGTACGTGAGAGAGATACAATAGATAGTCTCAAGTCATCAAAAAGACGAAGAACTGTAACTACAAAAGGCGATCATCAAACACCCAGTCAGTGTCCCAACTGACCACCACGGATACACAGTTGTTCTTCCCTGTCCCCACCCCAACTCTCTGGAGATGGAAAATGCATGCCCAGCAATCCTACCTCTGTGTATTTATTGAAAAGAACTGAAATCAGGCCCACGTTCACTGCAGCCTTATTCTTCTTTTCCAAGATGTGGAAGCAACAACCTAAATTTCCACAGACATGGATAAAGAAATTGTGCTATACACATACAATGGGATATTATTCCGTCTTAAAAAAGAATGAAATCCTGACACATGCAACAACATGGATGAACCCTAAGGCCATTATGCTGAGGGAAGTAAGTCAATCACAGAAGGGTGAATGTTGCATGAATCTATTTATGTTTCTAGGTAGTTCCACCATAAGCATCTTTGCCCCAAGCATTTTTGTTAAAACATTTTTGTTGTGTAACTAATTGGCTACAAGGCAATTTTATTGTAAAAAATAAAATCATGAAAAAACAAAAGAGCATCCATCTAAAAAGGACATCATGAAATATGAAAATGGTAACAAAATTAGAATGACTATTGTGAGGGGCGCCTGGGTGGCTCAGTTGGTTGAGCGTCCAACTTCGACTTAGGTCATGATCTCACAGTCCATGAGTTCAAGCCCCGCGTCAGGCTTTGTGCTGACAGCTCAGAGCCTGGAGTCTGCTTCGGATTCTGTGTCTCCCTCTCTTTCTGCCCCTCCCCTGCTCATGCTCTGTCTCAACAACAACAAAAAAAAGAATGACTATTGTGAAATACAAAATATCTGAATACAATCAAACCTATAGTGTAAATACACAGCAATACTGCATAAATAACTGATTTTATTTTGTGGATTGTACCTAAGCACTTGACTTCAAGTCTTTTGTTCAGAGTATTAAACTTTTTTTTTTCTTATTGATTCATCTCATTTGGCATCACTTTTTTTTCACTGAAATTTCTTCCTTCATTATGAGAGGCTGTAAGTTTCCAAAAAATGGGATGCGTATTTATAAGTGAACTTTGTATTGCTTTGTGAAAGCCTTCTACACCGTTCTTAGTTCTGGGCAGACTGTCACATGTTTACTGACAGACATTCCAAAGGTCAATGGGAAATCTGAGTTCAAAACTGTGTCACTGTGTAGACCATTCGGAGGGCTAAGATTTATACAATAAAAAAAACAGGAGTACTGCGTCAATAGAGAAATAAACCAAACTGTCAACCCAAACTGCCAACCAGTTATTTTTTCACCTTTTAGGGAAAAATTGCCTTAAGGCCAATTGGTTATGTGGTGAAAACGCTTGTTGGCAAAACTACCTATGGCAAAGATGCTTACCAAGAAAATACTGGACATGTCAATTTATATGACAGACCTAAAGTAGTCAAACTCCTAGAAAGCGGGAAGTAGAATGGTGGTTGCCAGGGGCTGGGAACAGTGGAAAGTAAGGGGGTTGTTCAAAGGGTATCAGCTTTCAGTAGGCAAGATGAAAAAATTCTAGAGATCTGCTGTACAACAGTTTGTGCTTATAGTTAACAATACTGTTATTGTGCACTTAAAAACTGGTAAGAGGGGAGATCTTACATGCTTTTTCACCACAATAAGAAAGAAAATACATGGTGGGTAGGACACACTTGGGAAAAAGGGGTTAAGAAAGAGAAAAACAATCCCTACTTATTCAACTTCTAAATTTGAGGACAAAGAAGAAAAGAAGCTGAAAACACAGTGTTTTCTCAACTGGGTTCCCTAGAATGTTATTCCCAAGAGATGGTACATTTTAGAAGAGTTCCATGATCGAAAAATTTGTGAAAAACTACGTATTGTTTCCTGGAATCTTTACAACGACTGGTATATACAAGATTCTAAGAAGTCCTAGAATATACCAGGCTATTTAACTTTCTTCTAGAAAGCATTTCCAAACACATTTGACTCAGGAAAATATACATATATATATATATTTTTTGTAAAATAGATATTAAAATCAAAAGGGACTCATGTTTCACAGAGAATATAGGGAATGGTGGTTTAGGGGAACTTATTTTAGGGACAGATTCCTAGGCAGGCCAGACCTGCCTACAGAGAGCTCCTTCTGTTTCAAAAACTGAGATAACCAACCAGTGTTACCCCTGTCTTGCCTGAAATATTTAACCCATTTTATCATGTGAAATTTCGCAGTTAGATTGTCTAATGAGTATCTTCCAGAAGAGTTCACATATTATTCATGGTTTCGTGTATATCAGTGTGTTCTCAGTACCACTAAATACTGACAGGGTGCTTTAAGTTTTTAAAATTGTTTTCATGAAAACACACACACACACACACACACACACACACACACACACACACACACTTATCCTTCCTTCAAGTTATATAGTAAGTGGTATAGTGAGGACTAAATTCCAGATTGGCTGATTCTAGCCTAGTATCCTTTCTATTAGTAAGAAGGCCTCTGTGGGTTGAGTTGGCAGACTTTAACCTATGTCTACTGCATGATGCATTTCAAGTTATAAACATCTAACTTACAAATTTCTAGAAGACAAATGACTGAGTTGTGGTAAATAATAGTTGGGGAGAGACCACCAGATTTTTAAAAACAATTTTCTTTAATGTTTGTTTATTTTTGAGAGAGAGAGAAAGAGAGACAGAGCACGAGTTGGGGAGGGACAGAAAGAGAGGGAGACACAGAATCCAAAGCAGGCTCCAGGCTCTGAGCCATTAGCACAGAGCCTGATGCGGGGCTTGAACTCACAAACTGCGAGATCATGACCTGAGCTGGAGTCAGATGCTTAACCGACTGGGCCACCCAGGCGCCCCAAGACCATCAGATTTTTAAAAAGAAATTGTTCATATCGATCAAATATGCTTTTGTTAGGCTAAAGGAGATTCTACTGATTTTATCCTTATAAACTTTCTCAGGACCACACAGAGTAGACAGGATAGAGAAACGGCCATATTAGGATTACCTATTTTTTAATGATCTCACTTTTTCACACTACAAAAACATTTCATATGTGAGTGACCTAGCCTTGAGTTATAAGGAAAACTGGATTTACCAGAGCTTTCATATCTTAAGTGTTCATCTGGTGTGACTTCTAAAAATACCATTAAAACAGACAGAATGAGTACAGGTGCCCTCTTCTGCCCTTATTGTACTTAAATACTTTAAACTGTTCCAGTTTTTCACAGAAGCACTGTTCGTGGATTAGAAGCAAAATTTAATCCTAACCTTCTACTCAACTTGAGGTTCGAAATCTTTTCATTATCAGAGAAAAGATACTGGTTAAAAAAAAACCCACTTCTTTCTGGACTGAAGAAAAAAAAAAACCTTAAATCCTTTACATGGAAAATGCATTTAGATGTTTACATCTATAAAAGGGACTTAAGAGACTCTATGTGTGTCTTGACTAATATCCAACCAACATGTTGGCAGACTGGCAGCTAATTTTTTTTTTTTTTAGTGTCAACTTCAACTATTTCACTGTCTCTATATTAAAGATTCTTAGTGGAACTAAGTAGGTGCTTTAAAACTAAAAAAAAAAAAAAAAGATAGAGAGTCAAGAATTAGCCTTGGACGTATGATTAGGCAGCCGCACAATTTGAATAGGCCAGGCTCAGTAATGATACAAATCAACATCAGTGCCACCAAATAACTTTCCAGAGTGCTTCTTTCACCTGACACTGTTTAACTGCATGATAAACTGTAAGACAGGCTGGTGTTCTTACTACCACTGGAAAATAAAATCAATAAAATCAAGCTTCTACAAGGTGGTAAACTGCCCAAAGCCACGTGGTGACTGGGAGAGGAGCTAGGAGTATAGACTCTGACCTTACAGTTGCCAAGCCACAACACTTTTTTACTATCCCCATGGTTCTCTGGGTGGCAAGGACACGGCTGGGCATGGGGTTTACCCCTCTAAGGTGCTGATGGTCATACACCATAAATCCCCCACTCTATTAGTGCTCCAGGGACCTGTTACCCGGGAGAGGGCGTCACATGCCTCGTGTGTGCCAAGGCAGAGACATCAGGAGCTGCTGTGCTGGGCATCACATAACTTTAATATTGTCAACACGGGGACAAATTACCAACTGGCTGATAACTGATGAATATTATCCATAGCATATGCATAATGTAACCTTTAAAGGTTTACATTTAAAATTTAAAATTTTTTTTAATGTTTATTTATTTGAGAGAGAGAGAGGAAAGAGAGAGAGCAAGTGCACAAGTGGGGGAGGGGCAGAGAGAGAGGGAGAAAGAGACAATCCCAAGCAGGTTCCATACTGTCAGCGAAGAGCCTGACATGGGGCCTGAACCCACGAACTGTGAGAACACGATCTGAGCCGAAATTAAGAATTGGGCACTTAACTGAGCCACCCAGGGACCCCTAACCTTTAAAGGATTTATTTCAAGATACTAACAATGTTTCATTAGAAGTAAAAACTAAGGCATAAAATTATATTTGTGTCATTTAAAATTATTATTTTTATTTTTTGTATCTATTTGTATATTTTATTTTTTCCTTTTTAAAAATTTAAATTCAAGTTAGTTAATATACAGTGTTATCTTGGCTGTAGGAGTAGAACCCAGCAATTCATCTCTTACATATGGCACCCAGTGCTCATTCTGAAAAGTGCCCTCCTTAATGCCCATTTAGATTTTCCTCACCCCTTGTGTCATTTATAATAATAATGTTCCCATAGTAAGGGTCATGATGACATTTAAAACGCCAAACATCTCCACCAAATGCTATAATCCAGTGCAGCTGCCCTGGTTCCTGCTCACTTGAAAAAGGTATCATATGAAGACAACATAAAAGTGAAAAGCAAAAGCAAAAGAACTGCAAAAAGGCACAGAACATTTTCCAGCTCATTTTGCTAACATTAAAAAGCGTCCAACTTCGGCTCAGGTCATGATCTCACAGTCCACGAGTTCAAGCCCCACATCAGGCTCTGTGCTGACAGCTCAGAGCCTGGAGCCTGCTTCAGATTCTGTGTCTCCTTCTCTCTCTGCCCCTTCCCTGCTCATGCGTGTGTGCTTTCTCTCTTTCTCTGTCTCAAAAGTAAAATAAACATCTAAAAATGTTTTAAAAATGGCTTACAGATATATTAGAAAATCTTGATAATGAACTCCAGATGCGCCCTGTTCTGTGTAAAATATGTTCACCTGGGAAGTTACATGAACTGTTGGAACATATATAAAACCCACAAAAGGACCTGTGATCTAACTCAGGGGTTCCGAGTCTAAGGTCTGTGGAAAAAGGACTTCATGGAAGAAATGGGTATGAAGAGACATTAGACCCTGGGTGGGCAGCAAGGTTCAGGAAGGGACCCCCATGAGCAGAGGCACCTCTGCCCTTAACGGACAGGTATGTTGAGAGTCTCCAAGCCTCTCTTAGATTCTCCTTTGTTGCAAAGTAAAGGGGTTGGACCACATCATGTCTAAGGTTAAGTCCAGCTTTAATGTCAAAATATAAATTTATTATACAAGTGAGTGTTCTTAATGAAGTAGGAAAAGAAAGCCATGCAAAAGTGCCCTTTTGTGGGTAGCTGGATATGCCAAAGGTTGCTGTCTAAGGGCTTCCTACCTGGGCTACCTCTCAGGTGACATTCATTCAACAACTTATTCATTCATCTAAAAACAATTAATAAATGTGTGTCCACTATGTGTCAAGTATTAAGTAGCTAACATGAAAGACACACAGTCACTGCCCTCATGAGTTCTACAGTTTAATAGGATAGAAGGACATTAAACGAAACAATATTTCATCACAGAGGTATTTAAGGCCACAAAGGAATGGTAGACGGTATCATGACAATGATCAAACAATGAGCTTACAAAGAGATGTAAGCTCCACTGAAGAAAAGATTCCTAAAAATATTACAATTCAGCTGAGACCCGAAGGAAAAATGGATATTAGGCAGGGAGGAAAAAAAAAGTATGTATAGATGACCTTAAAAAAGAGAGAAAAAGGCCTTGACTGCCTCAAGACAAGGAAGAGAGCGCTAAGGCAAAAGAAGTATGTAGTGCATGAAGGGTCATGTAGGCAATATGAATTAAGGATTTTGACCTTTATCCCAATGGCAATAGAACATAACCAAGTGGTTTAAAGGAAGGGAAGACATGATTCACATTACGAGTTTAAAAGAGGCTGTTGGCTCAGTCAGTAGAACATGAGACTCTTGATCTCAGGGTCATGAGTTCGAGCCCCACGTTGGACGTGGAGCCTATTTAAAAAAAAAAAAATACAGCAAGTAAGCAAATAAATAATCACACTGGTTTTTATGTAAAGAATGAACTGAAGATTGGCTATGCAAAGTGGAGAGACAGTGGGGAAGCTCCCCTAGATGTCCAGGTGACAGATGAGAGTGACTCATCCAGTACCCTTGACAGCCTTCCATGGTCGCTTCCAGTCCTTGTTCTCCCATATATCATCCCGATTTATCCTATACACTCACTGAGTGCCACCCGTGTGCCAAGCATTCCCATTCAGACCTCTGGGCACAGGCTGCAGTCAAGATCCTGGCAGCTCTGTAAGGGAGCACCATTAGCAGACCCTTCCACCTCTCTGAGTCCTCCCACTGCCAGCCATACCACGGCAAGAAGTTTGTTGAAACGCAGATTTACCAGCCAACTCAGTAAGTCACATATTCTTGGAGGACTCTAATTATAGCTGCAGCCTGGGTCACAAGTTTGCCTCAACAGCCGGGGCTATCTCGTTCCTGTGACTTCACAGAGTACAGGCTAAATAAGGAGGATCTCCTCCATATAATAAATAAATAGGATACATGCAGTGTCTCCGCCCCCTTCCCCACTGGGGGTTACTGTGCAATTGATCCTCGTACTGCGGGCTTGAAGGCTGTTCGGTTCAATACCTCTTCCTGTGTTCTAAATCTTACTGTGGTGATGGCTGCACAACTATGTAAACATGCTACAAATTATTTAACTATACATTTTATTTTAAAAAGGCTTTTTTTTTTTTTTTGAGAGAGAGAGAGAGAGACAGAGAGAGAGAGAGAGAGAGAGAGAGAGAGAGAGAGAGAGAGATAGTGCACGCAAGCAGGGAAAAGGCAGAGAGAGAGAGTGGGAGAGAGAGAAAATCCCAAGCAGGCTCCGCATCACCAGTCCAGAGCCTGAAGTGGGGCTCCAACCCACAAACCGCAAGGGCGCGACCAGAGCTGAAGTCAGAGGCTCAACTGACTAAGCCACCCAGGTGCACCTAACTGTACAATTTAAATTGGTGATTTGTATGGCATGTGAATTATATCTACGTAAAGCTGCTACCAAAACAAAACCCAAAACCGCCACCTCTTCCTTAAAAAGTGAGGGCATTCTGGGTGAGTGAAACGACGGGAGAGGGAGAAAAGTGCCAAAGTACAGGACTGACAGATCCCACAGATGTTGCATACTGACATATTGTATTTTACGATAAGCAAGCCAAAAGGTCACTAAGACTGTGAGAAGAAATCAAATCTATAAAGGTTGTATTTTCCCCATGAGCCACTCCATCTAAAAACTTAGCCAAAGTGCAGCAATAACAACAACAACAATAGATACATAAATGGTTAAATTCTCAAAAGAGAGGTATTTTTTGAGAAAAGTTGGCTGGATACAAAAGAGGTAAAGGAAATACACCAAATTCTTCTTCGTGTGCCTCCCACAGTTTACCTAGGGAAGGTGCAACCTGCGAGCACACCTTAGTCCCAGAACTTCCCAAGTTGCTGGCACTGCTGCTCTGCAGGCGGCCCTCTCCCACTCTCCACACAGGCCCAAAAATGAAGGGGTTAGAGCCTGCAGACAGCAAGCAAGCGGTCCTTAAAATGCCATCTATAGGGGCACTTTGGTGGCTCAGACGGTTAAGCGTCTGACTCGATTTCAGCTCAGGTTGTGATCTCACGATTCATGAGATTGAGCCCCATGTCGGGCTCTGCGCTGACAGCATGGAGCCTGCTTGGGATTCTCTCTCCTCCCATCTCTCTGCCCCTCCCCTGCTTGTTCTCCCCCTCTCTCAAAATAAATAAACACTGGGGCGCCTGGGTGGCTCAGTCGGTTGAGCGTCCGACTTCGGCTCAGGTCATGATCTCGCGGTCCGTGAGTTCGAGCCCCGCGTCGGGCTCTGGGCTGATGGCTCCGAGCCTAGGGCCTGCTTCCGATTCTGTGTCTCCCTCTCTCTCTGCCCCTCCCCCATTCACGCTCTGTCTCTCTCTGTCTCAAAAAAAAATAAACGTTTAAAAAATAAAAAAATAAATAAGTAAATAAACATTAAAAAATGTTATCTATAGGTTATTTTTTTTTTTAATTCACTGAGGCATTATATCTGCATTCATAATGATACCGACAGCAAATGAAGTTCCTCTGACCAGAAAGGTAATAAAGGTCGATGCTATTTAAGATAGTCAAGTCTTGGTTTAAAGGCAACTCTAGGCTAATATAAGAAAGAAGGAGAATAAGGCTATAGCATTTTGGAATTTGCAATATCAAGGAAAAGGGATTATGGGCACAGAAAGATACATTTTCCTGACTTTTAGGACAGCAAATTTCAAAACCTTAGCTATTGCCAAAAACCTACAGGGGTTATTCAGGAAAGAAGGTTGTGCCTAATAAATTTTCTGCAGACAATGAAGAACAGAGCCACTGAGAAATAAAAAGAGCATTACCTAAGGAAATACTGATATAGTTATATATAATGGGAGATCTCTGGAAAGCTCAAACTTAAGCTTTAAGAGAAAGATAAAGAAAAATAAAACTAGGGATGAACTTTAAAAAGCATCTAAGAAGGGTGCAGTTAACAGAGGCTCAAAATGCCAGAGTCAAAAAAAATAAGGTATTGTTGGCTACGTTCAAAGTAAGAAGGAAACAAGAGGACAGAGCAACAATTTGGGGGAAGGGAGTGGAATGTTCACAGAACAGTGAAAAAGGAACCTATTTCAGCACGGAAGCTGGCTTACGTCTCTAAGATAAAGAAAATGGTCTCCATATTGGTCAAAGCAAACAAAGGGCGTGAAGAGGGAGCCAGGAGCCAGGAGCCAGGAGCCAGGAGCCAGAGAAGAGGGACCGGGCCACTTTGAATGACTTGCAATTTTCTCACTTAGATGACTCTCATCCCAGGGCACTGAAGGAACTGACAGGATGTGGATGGAGGTGGCATTCTTGTGACGACAGCAGCAGTCCCACTGTACATACGTATGATGTGTTACATTGTATATATTGCTTTCTGTCCACTCTCTCTTCTGGGCTTCTCACAGGGCTGTTACTACTGCCTTATACACCAAAGCTCAGCATTTAAGTAATGTGCCCACAATCACATAGCCCCCTGGGAATGAGACCAGACATAAACCCAGCCAGTGCTCTTTACACTAACCAGTGGTCTTTTCGTTACATCTTCAGCAGAGCAACTGATAAAATTCAAGCTACATGATTTTAACATCAGTATTGAGTGCATTTGTAGCAAGATGCATACTGTTAACCATCAAGTGCTAGTTACTAAATATCTATCCAAATGTCATACAGCTCTGGCTGATGTTCAATCCTCAAATCCCATTTAGTCTTCAGACCATCCCCAGGAGGGAGTTACAGATGAGGGCCCAAGGCTCCTGGCACTAAGTAACTTACTTGGGGTCATCAGTGACTAGTGCAGCAGAAATTTAAAAGTATTGAAATCTATTCTAGCTCCAAACTCCACACTCTTCCCATTACAATTAACTGCTACTCTAAATGGTTATCAAGGACTACTTTATGATATGGAAGGTACGGATAACTCAAATGCAGTGGGAAGAAAATAGTCAATGGCTTTCTCAAGTCCTCGGGAGTTTGATACATTCTCATAAGCATGGCCCATCATCAAGCTCACAAAACCAAAGCCACTTCTCTTTTAGCCTGGTTCTATGTCTTGTGGGAAGATGTGCTAAAGGGCTGAGTATAGCAGAAGGGGAAGGGGCTGTCAATAGAACAAACAGTATCTGAATTTACTGTGATTTTAAAAGAGGCTCGGAGATGCCATGTTTCCAGGGGCAAGTGTACTTCCCTCTGGTAAGGAGTAGGTTAGAGGTTAGCCTGGGGGCAAAGGGAAGATAGAAGCATTGGGAATGGAGGCTTCTTTTCTCTTTTAATTTTTATTTTAATATTTATTATTTTTGAGAGAGAGAGAGACAGGGCATGAGTGGGGGAGGGGGGGAGAGAGAGAGAGAGAGAGAGGAGACACAGAATCCGAAGCAGGCTCCAGGCTCTGAGCTGTCAGCACAGAGGCCGATGCAAGGCTCAAACTCACAAGTTGTAAGATGATGACCTGAGCCGAAGTCAGATACTTAACCAACTGAGCCACCCAGGCACCCTGGGAAATGGAGGCTTCTTTATCTTTTCTAGTACCTACCTCCTGTCTAGTCACTAGTTCTGGCTTCACAGGGGGAAAAGCATACAGATGAGAATCTAAGGCTCTTCAGGTTAAGTTTATTGCCTGGGGTCACCAGTGACAGGTGCAATAGCAGTCTAAATGTAATAGAATCTGGTGTTTTCAGACTCACAAAAGCACAGGCACAAGCAGGTTCACTGGCACCAGCAGCAGTACTTAAGAAAATCCTCCAAGTATAGCCATTCGTCAATTTAACAAAGGTTTATCGAGCACCTATTACCGTAGCTGTACATCAAGCAATGGGTAAGCACCGGAAATGGAGCAGAGAGAGAGACAGACACCAACAGCCTATCTTCGTGGAGCTGACAGTCTGAGGGGGATTACTGCTCTAAAAAGGGAAGCTCAGAACGCTGTGGGTGCCTGAAAGCTAGGAATGGAGTTGGATCTTTATCACACCTCGGAGTCTCCATTAATTCAAAGAATTTCAAAATTCTGAAAAAAGAGTTCTTTTATTTAGTTTAATTACAAAAACAAACAAACCACCACTACTTACTTTTCAGGAGCCCAATAATGTAGCAACTAATTATTTTAGGCACTGGCTTTTCTAATTTGATCAGGTAAATGTCTTAATAAAAATATAACTTGCTGAATATTTAAAAATCCATCACCAACTGAAACTTCCACCTTCCAAGAAATTTAAGTTTGCTACACAAAATTAGTCAAAAGTTGACCATAGAGAGTACAGGTGGAACTTCACAGTAGGATATATTTATACTACTTTAATTTATTCCAGTCCAACGTATGCCCCAACAACATCCTTTGCTGGAAGCTGTTAACAGCCACAGTACAACTGCACAGGGAGGTGTTCAAGACTTGAACTAGTCTACTTGCTCTATTCCTTCATTAATACAGGTGTCAGATGATCTCCTGCTACCTTCTATTCCCCCAAACTTCCAAAGAGTGGCAGAGCTGGGATCTAAGGGATTTAAACCTACGTCTGTCCACAAAACCAACTGAGCACACCAACCCCCTACAACTCTATTGCATGTCCCCTCTTTACATCAGAGGTAGCAAATCAGAGGTTACATCAGAGGTACCTGCCTAATGGCCAGGCAGGTAACACCATGGTGCAAAAGGGCAGGTAATGCATATGCATATACCATACAAGCAGGACTACAGGGAGTTGGAGAGGGGACTGGAAAGGGTAGCAGCTATTTTGTTCCAATGATTGCTATCATGTGTGGTCTTGCAATTTTAAGAGAAACCAGAATTTCAAAATTTTATGTACACTCCTGAACATTAACATTAAACGTTAGTCCAAACTTATTTGAGAGCACCAGCTTGCAACCTTTGTTAACGCACCGTTGGCATCATCTTTTGAACAGTACCAGTTTGGCATGCTAATTCTGCAGGGTTATTTTCATAAGCTTAACATCACCCTGGGGATGGGTGAGGCAGAAGGTTCATTAACGCCTTAAATTTCATGGGTACTCTCTTTTTCAGGCAGTCTAGAGGGAGGGACTCGTGGACTCATACCGCGGAAGGTAGAGCTGCTCACTTTTGATCACAAGGTGATTTTCTCCCCAGGGGCCCAGAAAACAAACTGCATTTCTTCCCCCTAGCAATTATAGCCTAAGCAGTTGCTTACCCGTTTGTCAATGTCATTGTGTTGGAGCTGCACAAAGCGAGCGCTGATGGCTGCAATGTAACTCTGCTGATTGGAGAACGCCACGCGGCCAGCACCTTTGGGGTACTTCAGCTCTGGGTCCGTATCGATGCCAGCATAGCAGACACCACCATACAAACGGTCCATGATCATTGCCAATTCAACTGCAAGAAAATAAACACAATTTGGTATGAATGTTTAGAAGGCACTTTTGCCCAGGAGAAGGAGGAACTGTTTAAGGGTCATGCAGTATAATTAATAAAAGGAAAACCCATGTTAAGTATCATGAAGAGTGTCCACATCAGTCTTAACAAACTCAGGCAGGGGAGATCCTCATATTTACAAATAAAATGAAAAAAAAAATTACAAATTCACACAACACACACACACAAATTTACATAATCGGAACTTCAGCAAAAGTATAAAAGGAATCATCTATCAGCAATCCTCCTGTTCCACTTTCTGTTTAGTCCACTGGAGTGGGCCCTGGGTAGGCAAAGCATTTCAAATGATGCCCTACCAAGTTAATTATAAACAGCCCTATTTACTGACCTCTAAGACTAAAAGCAATTACTAAAGTCACACTGCTATATTAAGATTAAGCTATAGAAAGAATTAACTCCTCTCTTTAATTAAAGGCAATATATTTATAACCTTTAGGTAAATCTCTACAATTAAAAAAATGGTTTTTTAGTATATTCTATCCCAATTGAGAAATCTCCACACTAGCCTCTCACACTGAATTCTAAATAATAATAATAATAATAGTAATAATTATAATAGCAACAATGAACATTTATTGAGCACTTACAATGTATCAGGAAACACTAAGCTGCCTTAAAGGCAGTAAAAACATACCCTTCCTGTACTCGGCTATGAATCCAGAGGTCTGGTCTGCACTCCTTGCCACATTTCTTCTAAATATACCTTTATATTGGTATATTTACAAAACACCTATACAGAAGGCATTTGAAAATTGGACCATTCCAAAGGTCTGATATTCTAAAATTATCCTCATGTCAAGGAGAGACATGTAGCAGTTACTTACCTGGATCCAAATTTCCTGAAGGTAACTGTTTACTTGATACTGGATGGCACTTCCTCCACGTATGAACATTCCTTTCAGGCTACTCATATGACTTAAGTCCAAAAGACTTATCCCTACCCCTGGGGAACGACCCAAGAACCCACTTTCCTCAAACACCTAGATACGGTATTTAGAAAGGAGAAGACAGGGTAGGTGGATGATGGCCTGGGTCATAGCCAGTGTGCAAAGACCATCACATCACATAACAGACTTGCACAGGAATCAGTGTTTGGGGGGAAGGAAAGCAACACAACCCCCTGAGGTACAGGAGGAACTCTGCAGCAGCTACAAGGGCTGGAGAGTCAAATAGCATAAGAACCCCACCAGACTTCTATGAACAGAGGGAAAGCCAGGCACTACTGGTTCCTGAAGTATGACACCGCTGAACTGGTAAGAAAAGATATGTTGCCATGATAGAAAGGCTGTCTTTCTACTGAACTTTTTCAAGATTTCTCTCCATAATGCTGGTGATTGTTTTCTAAGTACTGTTCTTAAGAAGAATGATCTGCAACCAACAGATTTTGGAATTTTCAGAAGGTGAGAAAATAAGTAGGCAATCACTAAGCCCAAGAATAAGTGCTATTAAAGATAGAACCAGGGGGCGCCTGGGTGGCGCAGTCGGTTAAGCGTCCGACTTCAGCCAGGTCACGATCTCGCGGTCCGTGAGTTCGAGCCCCGCGTCAGGCTCTGGGCTGATGGCTCGGAGCCTGGAGCCTGTTTCCGATTCTGTGTCTCCCTCTCTCTCTGCCCCTCCCCCGTTCATGCTCTGTCTCTCTCTGTCCCAAAAATAAATAAAAAACGTTGAAAAAAAAATTTAAAAAAAAAAAAAAAAAAAAAAAAAAAAAAAATAAAGATAGAACCAAAAGCTATCCCAATTATCCCATTATGATCAGAATTACTGAGTCATATCAACCAAAGAACATGCTGATTAGAGCCCAAGTAGACTGTGATTGCAGTCGTGGGGCAGGATCCAGGAATCACATTCATTCAAGCAATGCAAGAAGAATCATGCACATACCCTGAATATCAGAGTTCAGTAAGTCCTCATACTTCAGCCCAAAAACCTCTGATGGCTTGAGGACTTCCTCACATGGCTAATGTTACTTCAGGAACAGAGACTAAGACACTGAGGTAGAAATAATTAATTGCAGTCATGAATCAATTTCCCTTATTGGTCAAGGGGCTTAATAAAATAAGCAACCTCAGGAAGTGGAAATTAAACGCTAATTTTCCAAAGACCTAGCTTCCCCTGGAATGGAATAAGAGAGCAAGCACTCCCTCAGCCTGTGAACAGCCAGGAGAAGAATGTCCGCAAGGAAGTGAATGCCACTTGTCTTCCATCCTTAGAAAGGACTCATGAAAGCAACTCATTTAGAGAGAAGGTATACTGCCTGAAAGCTTGAAGCCCCAGCTAAGGAGAAGAGTTACTATAACCATAGGCTCTTTTACAGCGCAGTGGTCTCCAAAGGAATTTTAGGGATCCTCGGACATCATCCCCAGCTTACCTACCTGGCTCGGGACCTCGCCCACCATCTGACCAGAGGCCGACAGGCATCTGGTTCCCCTGCAGCCTTCAGCGAACGGAGTTGGCTCCCCGTACTCCAGGCCCGGCCAAGTGCAGGGGCTCCGGTGGGCTCCTTCCTGCTTCCTGGCCCCTCCCCCTGCAGCTGGGAAGAGAAGGTGCTTCCACAGCACGAACATTCTATTACTTGGTGAATCTAGCTGCTGGAAAATCATCTTCACATGCCAAAGATTAGGTCATGACTGATATTGCTGGCAGTTAAGTACTTTTGATATAAAGCAAAAACCCTCACTCATTTTTTTATGAAAGCTAATTATAAATAAATCCTTTCTACTTGTACACTTTTATACAGTCATTTTCTTGGCCACCAAAATTGGCAGATGTTTAAGGCAATGAAATCTCACTCAAGTGAAGGACAACTTGTTGAGAAGCTACAAGAAATCAAGGTGACTAAAGAGTTGTTTGGGGAAAGAGTTTGAAGATTTCCCATCCCTCTTTCTACCCTAATCTCTGTTTTAACTACAGAAGGTCTAATACTGTGATCACCCTTGAAGAAAAGTAAATAACAGTCAAACAACTGCTGTTTATATTTAATCCTTTACTCAGTCAGCTACTCTTCACTACAAGCACACTTGCTGCAGGCTAAACTCATGCTGGGTTCTAACACCAGATTGGTGTCATTTAAGTACTAAACAGAGTTTCTAATTATTGAGAAAAGTAGCCGTGCTTGGTAAAAACAGCATTATAAAAAAGAGAGAGACCAATTTAATTCATCCACTACACAGGTGGCTAACAGAAACACAGAACAAGACTTTCTTAAGTCCTATAAATTTCTGATCTAAAACATTTTTTTATATAGAACATAAAATTCACCTACAGACGTCAAAATTTAAAACTATGTTTAGAGACTAGCTTTATTTATTTGTTTGTTTATTTATTTATAAATGTTTATTTTGAGAGAGAGAGAGAGAGAGAGGAAGCACATGCACATGTGCACAAGCAAGCAAGGAAAAGGAAGGGACAGAGAGAGAGGGAGAGAGAGAATCTTAAGTAGGTTCTGCACTGTTAGTACAAAGCATGACATGGGGCTCAATCCCATGACTGCAAGATCATGACCTGAGCCGAAATCAAGAGTCAAAGGCTTAACTGACTGAGCCACCCAGTCACCCCAAGAGACTAGGTATTAAAGGATTCTTTAAAATGAGTATCACCAGTTAATACAGGAAAGTTAATATAAATTCCCTTCTTCTGATGTGGGTGAAGCTGAGCCATGAGGAGGACTACCACTCTGACTACTTAGGAAGAAGAGAGAAAAACAGAAGAAAAGCAGGATCTGGCAGAAGTCAACTAAAACCTTCATGGGGTTATCCATATCTTGTGATCTCAACCCTGCTCATGAAATGTAGTTTTGATCAAGGATGTGTCTTATTGGAAAAATGCAGCCAACTCTACTAAGCCCATGACAATGAATCCTCATTCTAAACCATCCTCTGTAGAAGGCAGACAGCTCCCAGGCACATTCCTAACATTTGACCTGAGGAAGATGAGGCTACCAGAGCAGGGAATAGAGGTGGAGGTTGGAATTCAGACAGATGGAAGTGACAGCAGGCATCCAGAGTCCATGTGGAAGTCAGGAATCTTCAGACGACTTTTTATTTTTCCCTTCCTATCCAAACAGTATTCACAGGATCTGTCTGGTCACCACAAGGGTGGGGAATCAGCAGGTCTGGTAGCCATATCCAATGGCATTTTGTACTTTCGATGAGACACTTTGTGCTCCTGACAATTCAAGTCATCTCAGGAATGGTAACAACAAAACTACTATAACTCTGATCTATAGATTGGCTCTTGAGATGAACTTCACTATGTCACAACCGGAGAGGGAAACAAGAATATTGCAGTTGTGTGTAGCATACAGAAATCTAAGAATTCCTCTGGGTTGTGGAGACTGTGCCTCTGAAATTGAATCTAAACCCCACTTATGGTTCCTTGGATTTTTTTTTTTTAATGTTTATTTATTTGTGAGAGAGACAGAGTGTGAGCGGGGGAGGAGCAGAGAGAAAGAGACACACAGACACACACACACAGACAGACAGAATCCAAAGCAGGCTCCAGGCTCTGAGCTGTCAGCACAGAACCTGATGCGGGGCTCGAACTCACAAACCATGAGATCATGACCTGAGCCAAAGTAAGACGCTTAACTGACTGAGCCACCCAGGCACCCCTGTTCCTTGGATTTGCTTCTGAATCTTCACAGAGATCTGAAAGGGACTTTAGCTCACCAGAGAGAAAATCATGATGACTCCCTCATCCTACCCCACACCAGGGTCCTGTTCCTATCATTTAACTAGATTTCAAAGCCAGCCATAGGCAATGCCTAAGTCTGAGATACTATGAGAACCAAATGGGGTAGAGCAGGAATGAGAATCCCCAAGGGAAATATCAACACATTCATCTTTCCAGATTCTAAACTGTGAATCTAGAAGCCATGCTTCTTCTCTGTGGAAATAAGTACAAAGCAAACAGGAAAGAGGCATAAGGCACCTCGGGATGACAAAGAGATCTGGACTTCTGAAAGAAAGCAAGATTCAACTAGAAGCTGGACTGTCTAGGTTTTCTACCATAGCCGAATTAGTTAGCAAGGCAGTTCACACATTTTAAATGGTGAAAATATGCTCATAAACTTCCACTAAGAATATTTTCAAATAACTGTATGAACAACCAACTAAGTCAGAGGGAATGAGCACCAAACTTGATTAAATCAGACTGGTATCCAGTTGACTGTTAATACTGTTACTGAGACAACATCTCAGATCTCAGCTTGATAAAGCCGCTTCCTTCTGTACAAAGAGCTCCAAACTTGGAAGTCTGGAGACCTGAGTTTAAATCGTGGCATTTCTACTTATTGTGGCCTTGGCCAATCGCCCCCCTTTGAACTCTGCTTCCTTATCTCTAAAATGAAAAGTCCACAACTTACAACGTTATCATGACGATTAAACGTACATGAGAGCTCTGAACACACTGCTGAGCACAGAGTGGTGCTCTAATGTTTAGTTTTGCCCAGGGGGTGTTTTTCTCTCTACTCATAAATCTTTGCTTAATATTAACTTGGCCTGGTTTCTGCTCCAGAAGCACCAGTTCCTCCCAGTCTTTGGCTGTACGCTAATGTTATTCAACCTGCCAATGATACGGCAATGTTTGACACCAGCTGTGGGTAAGGGTTTGAGGGGGAGAACGACTAGCATTAAAAAATCCTTAACCCTAAAGGCAATCCAATTAATCAAGTCAGTGTGCCAAATCTGGAGTTTATCTGGGACAACTCATACTGAACTTGGGACTTGTTCCCACTGAGAAACCTGGCTTTACCACTTCACAGAACAGTAACAACAAAAAAGGATATGGTTCCAATACTATTTCCTAAATCACAAATCAGGATGTGATTCCTAATACATGTGAACTACCAGAATGTTTGTACAGAATGTCTAAAATAAGTGCTCTTAGAAAAATTCAAGATGCTTGCTAAATGTATGTCATATGTCACTGAATATTTACCTCAAATTTTTTGTATTGTTTTGTTTTCCTCCCAGAAAAGTCATCCTCACAGTACAGGTGGTGGGGTGGGGGTGGGGGCGGGGTGGGGGGAGATGGAGAAGGGAACTTCAGGGTCCATTACAGAATATTAGTAGAGGAGAAAAAGACAGGAAAGAATTATCAGAACAATAGGAAAGACAGGAGACCCAAAGATGATGAGTAATTGGCAGGCTCCAGGGACTCACGTGAGCAATCTCTCAAGACTGATCTGTTCTGCAGGACCTGATCAGATAAACTGTCAGAAGGAAGTCATGATGTGGAAGATCAGCTCACATGTCCCTAATGAGAGAGGAAGTCTGAGGGTGTTCCAAGCCTTATTAAAGTTAGAAGTGGATGGGTCCCAAAGCTTGATCACCGAGGCAATCTTCATATTAGATATCTAAGCCAAGAATCTGGGGTCATAAACTCATGTTTCTAAACTGGGGGTGTGTACAGGGACCAGAAGCTTCATTCTCCACCTTTTCCTGATGGCCTATTCATAATCCCCAAGCCTGGCACTTATTTCCTCTCAGAGGAAAATAGGTCCTAATGCCACAGGGATATACAACAGGGCTATTTCTGTGTTGAGATTCAGGAAGATGTGCTGTTCACATTACTTGAATGAAGACTGGTAACATGCTCTTGTACTTTCAGGTGGAAGCAGGTAGAGAACCAGACAGGCCACCCCTTTCCTGGCACTGACTCTGAAGAATATGCAGACCGTAGCCACATGACGGCATGGCGAGTCTACCTATAGCCTTTCCAAGGATGGGGGTGGGAAGTGGTGGGGAGTGGAAGGAGAACAAGACCTGAGAAACACCAAGAGACTTAAGGCAAACCGTCTTTGGCTTGCCACTGTCACTGACAAGAGGGATGGAAGGGAGGGACAAAGAGAGTAGGAATGTGTATTATTTAACCTAGAGCAACCACCAATCCAGCAATCTAACTGGGTAAACTCATCTAGATTTTCCATGGATATTTTCCCATTTTCAGGGTTAAATTTTCTAGACCTATGATTTTTTTCCCCTCCCAACATGAAATTTAAAAAGGAAGGCTTATCAAAAAGACTGGAAGGATCTACTGATACTCAGCCAGGGCAATACTGCTTAAAACAGGTTGCCTTAATTCTTTAGGAGGGTTTGTGTGTTTCTGTTTGGTAGGATAAGGACTTTATTTAGAATAACTTATTAGGAATAATAGTCCCTGTCTTACAATGGTAAGATATCAAAGAGAAAAAGCCTCACAAAATTCAAAGGAATAACTGTAGTTATTACATTTTATTCATTATAACATGTTAAAGGACAATTTTTGGCCCCAGGTAAGGTGAAAATTGATCTGGATACCTAAAAATCTCACGTGTTGAATACTATCAACTATGTCTAGTCCAGGATCACCTTGTATATAGTGCCTGAGATAGCTTTAAGACTTTTCAGAATTCTATGACCACAATACTCCCTTAGAAGTAACAATAAATGTCCTAAAATACTTAAAAACCAAATTTGAGATCCAGTGTGTTAAAAAGCACAATTTAGTATCCAATTACTTCTGGATACTACTATTAATACATTTCTTGTTTTCTTCTTTTCTGAAATCTTTGACTCTCTGTAGACGATGACCTATTTAACACGACAGTGGGATGTTCATTCAGTTTGGCATGACGCATACTTGCTCTGTGCCAGTAACACGTGGATGCTCAATAAATGTTTATTGTTCAAGTGAACTGCATTGTATTCAACTCAAGACTGCCTAGCAAAGTCAAAATGAATTCCTTTAAAAATAGTCCTCTATTCCAAGACACACACCAGTCCACAAAGCTCAGTGTGTTCCAAAGAAACCCAATTCTATGCACGTGGATAAAAGCTGCAGATGTTAACTCTTTTTGTTTAGATTACATAGATTCCAATCTCAAAGTCTTAGATAGACAGTGAAATTCTAAGATGCTAATACAGATTGCTTAGCCATCTAGAAACTAGCTACTCTTATGGGAGGTGTTGACATAGGGGAACATTTTCATTAGATCAAGTGAATGCAGACATTATCCACAAAACTGCAAAAAAAAAAAAAAAAACCAATTTTACAACAAAAAATTTAGCTTAGCTCAAAAAAGAAAGAGTACCTCAAGACTTACAGCAGGTAGGGCAGGGAACATAAAATCCCATTTCTGACTAAACAACTAAATATAATTCTTATCTAGTCCTAGGACTTGCAGCATCTTGTGAATAATAATGAAAATGGTGAATAATAAAAAAAGGAATTTAGCTTATACACTATTGTGTCTGTGACTTAAAAACAGACATAAAAGGCTAAAGCCAGTTCTGTTATTTTTATAAATGTGGGACTTTTTCTTTCAGAATTTATTTTTTCAGATCCCCATCTACAAAAGGAGAGGGGCTAGAATATTAAAACTAATTTGTGCTTGTAGTTAGCTGCAAAAAAAGAATAACTAGAATGCTAGCAATGAATATCTATTCTTTAAGAACACCTATACAAGTAAAAGACTGTCAAAGGGGATTCTTCTCCCTTTCCACTCCCAAACATAACACCAGTTAGAAAAAGACAGGAATATTCCATGCCCCCACCCACATTTTTTTTTTTTTTTTTAAAGCACAAGAAGTTTAGAAACAAAGAGCTGCATTTGCCCTCATCTCATAATGCTGTTCACATCCCAGTTAGCGCTTCCTGGACTTTATTCTCTAACAGTGGATCAAGGCGAGACATCTCTGCCGCTTTGTTTTCTTACCCTCGGCACACTTTTCCACTAGAGTGAGAACAAGACCTAAAGATATTTGGCTTTCTGAAAAACTGTAAAGTTACAACCTTCACAGTCATAATTAATGTGTTTTAATGTCTTTCAAAATGGAATTATGGATATGTCTTTATATGGGTCTACAGAAAGCTTTGAGGAGCAGACTGAAGTTGAGATTTGAATAAATGTGTTAGAAATGTTGACATTTAGAATTAAGAAGTTATCAAAGTCAGAGACAAATAGCTGTAGGTACATTTTATAATTCTTTTTTCACAACTTGATTTTAATGGTCACTGCTTTTTCTTTTTTTCTTGTCTTCTTTTTTTTTTTTTTTTAGGCAGAGCTATGTCTGCTTGCTTCCAAATAACAGAGATCACACTGCACTTTTGCAACTGCTATGGCAATGGTAACATTATCTTGTCATCTTATTTTTGAAAAGCAAACTCAATTATTTTAAGCACTTTAAAAACTCCGTTCTAACAAATAATTTTATTGTATTTTACTGGTAGAACACTGATCCCCAACTGATTAGATCTGTCTTTGGATTTAAATATTGAACTCATTAGCTCAGCATCACTTCAAATGCCCCAGTCAATTATGATCTATCTGATTTCAGCAGGCACAATTATTTCATCATTGGAAAAGAACTTAAAAAAGAAAAAAACAGGGAAGCTTTTAAAAAGTCATAATAAAAACGCTCAAATACATAAGTCATTTTTCAAAGTGCATAAGAAAAAATAGGAACTGTTTCACTTAGGAAGATTCCCAGTTTGATTCCCAGGGACACAATTTCTAGCAGAGCAGCAGTTTGGCTTGTCACTGAGGGGTACACAGCTGTGGTGGACAGATTTCTGATGGGGTCACTGCTTTTTCTGTCACACATAACAATGCTGACTCGCATAAGAACGCATACTGACAAATGCATTGTTATTATTTTAAAAATATGTGGTTGAATATGACAGCACTAAATAGAATTCATCCTGTCAAAGTAACAGTTTAATGAAATTCACTCTTGTACCATAAGAAAATAAACCATCTGGGGAGAAAATGTTTAATCCTGAAAGAGTCAGTCAGCTCAATGAAACTTCTTTTGGAGACTGTGTATAGTCGATCAGAAACCTAGAAAATATTGAAGACTACATACATATTGGGGATTTTGTTGTTGGTGGTTTTGTTGTTGTGGTGTTACTATTTCCACTCACCAGCTCGAAGGGGTCGTGGAACTCCCCCAACAAAGATAGTTTTTCTGGGGTCCAAAGGCTGAGAACCATCCATTACAAAGTCACTGTCACTTAGGTTCCATGGTCGAATTTGCACCTGAAAAAAAGTCGTTTACTTGGTCCTTACTTCATTTCCATCAACCCCAAATGAGAATAAGGTGACTAAAGACAAACCCACTGATTTGTGCATTTTACAACATACATAACCCAAACAAAATCCAGTTATTAATTTATGTAATCTGCATTAAGTGCCTTTCAACAGAACTCTTGGGGAATCTACTTACAGATACTATACTCAACACTCTAGACATAAACCTTCAGAAACGACCTGCGGTTTTGAGAAAAGGCAGTCTTTTAGAGACAGACTCTGCATTCTAAATCAGATCCATTTTAACACATGATAGACTGTTTACAACCTGTCACAGTTTAGCACTTAGCTTTTTAAGAGCTCACCTAAAGAAAGGGAACAGGAACATTAGGAATATTTTCTAAAAATTATCTATAAGTCTGGCTTTTAAATTCTTATCAACCCCTAAGCTTGAAACATTTATCCTTCAGAAATGTGGTTTAACCCAAACAGAAGAAATGTGGTTTAACCCATCAAGTTAGCATGGAATTAACGGCAGTATCAAATACTGAAGCACACAGTGTTACCTATTTTTGATTTATATGATTTTCTTAAACAAGTTTGGGTAAATAAAGGTGAGCCTTTAGAAACTGAAGTAACTTTTCAAAGAGTAGAAAAAGAAATCTTTATGAACATACTTCTTTCTATTTGGTAATATCTCTTCACTGGTACTCTGACTTCCTGCCTACAAAAAATAAAGTATTTCATCAGAATCTTAACCTTAAAACATATTTGTTTCAATCCCTAACTCAATCACCACAGAAGAGCTTAAAACAAAAAAAACCAAAAAACAAAAAAACCCTCCCACATCAAAAGGTGAGCGTCGGCACTGCCTGAGAATCAAGGAGCCACTCAGCCAGCCAGGTGCTCTGGGAAATGGTCTAGGTCTGTAGAAGCAGAGAACCGGGTCTGTCTTTATGGAACACACCTCTTCTTTACCCTCACAGATTAGGATAGGAAACTAAACAGCTGAATTTTCATTTCCTTAGTATCAACACAATTCTTCATCTTCCCCATTGCTTAACTGTCAACACAATGCAAAAAAACGCATAAGATGATTTCTCATGTGGCCTGACTTATATATCTAGAAGTACTCCCATTTGAAAGGTAGTAAACCTGTCAATTACGCTTTCAAAACACCTTGAGTCAACTCCAAAACTGGCACTGCTCAGTCAGAAACAGTCCATACATTCCTTATGACAGCTACAAAATTCACCCCCACCTAACTTTTTGCTTTTTACGACGTTGTTGCCCTCATCAGTTATCCAGAAGCAGTAAAATCTCCATTTCTTCCCTAGACCCTGAAAACAGGGACCTGTCTGCAATTTTGTTAACATTGAAGCATTTGTTCCACCTTTATCATATGAAAAAGAAAAATCTAGTTTTTCCTCATAACATTTGCTGGTCTGTGTGACTACGTTACCGTTCCCTTGACATTTACCACAAAGGGAGATTCACAAATACCGTAAAGCACCCCTTTTAAATCCCTTCATGAGGACCCATTACTTTTTAATTAAAAACATAATTTCTTTACATTATAAAAACAAAGATCCTAAAATCACCAATAACAAAAAAGTAAGACGTATCTTTTTCTGCACAGTCTTCTCTTCTTCCAGTTTCATCCCTGATAAATTGAAGGCAGCTTCAGGACCTGGTAAGGCAACTCCAATCACTCTACAATAACTGAATTTAATTGTGGGTCACTTTGTTTCACAAATGAAAACAATTCCCTTGTAGTATCCATGGTGTTCTGGTTTCATTTAATCAGAAGTACAGAAAATGCAGCCTTCTCTAATAGCTGTACACTACTGCTGCTGAAAAGAACTCTGCAGAAGATCTCAAACCTTCCTGCTGAGAGCCGTCATTACTGCCTCCTCTCCCGCCGCACCCTCATCTCAGTACATCACACATAACCCATTCCCTTAGCCTATTCTTGTATTATAGATTAGGTAAAAGTACAGGAAGAAGACTCAAGGACAGTAATGATTAAATCGTATTCACAAAACCTGCGTTTCCCAGCTGCCACCAGAAAACAGCTCCTCAGAGCTCCCACCCATACAGAATCAGAGAAATGTCAACATAGGCCAACATCAGCACATTCTTTTTTTTTTTCAATATATGAAGTTTATTGTCAAATTGGTTTCCATACAACACCCAGTGCTCATCCCAAAAGGTGCCTTCCTCAATACCCATCACCCACCCTCCCCTCCCTCCCACCCCCCATCAACCCTCAGTTTGTTCTCAGTTTTTAAGAGTCTCTTATGCTTTGGCTCTCTCCCACTCTAACTTCTTTTTTTTTTTTTTTTCCTTCCCCTCTCCCATGGGTTTCTGTTAAGTTTCTCAGGATCCACATAAGAGTGAAAACGTATGGTACCTGTCTTTCTCTGTATGGCTTGTTTCACTTAGCATAACACTCTCCAGTTCCATCCACGTTGCTACAAAGGGCCATATTTCATTCTTTCTCATTGCCACGTAGTACTCCATTGTGTATATAAACCACAATTTCTTTATCCATTCATCAGTTGATGGACATTTAGGCTCTTTCCATAATTTGGCTATTGTTGAGAGTGCTCAACATCAGCACATTCTACACACTAAGCAAAAGTAATACTGAGGTACTGTTTTGCACTGGGAAGTTCCATTCACCCTGGATTATCTCTGAAATATAAGCCCACTCTCACACAAGGTATGTTCTCCACCTTCTAAGTTAATTCTCAGCCCTCAGGGCCTGATATTCATATTTTATCTTTCTGACTTACTCTTCGAATACATTTTCTGGTCCTGATTTATATAGAGAGATATTTCTCTACTTTTTGAATATCATACTTTTTAAGGTGACTCAAATATTTTACACAAAGGGGTGAAATATAAATAAGAGAACTTCTTTTTGATTATCTTTGTTTCTTTAATAATTATTTTTGAGAATGGATGAAATTACAATTCTGTTTTAATTCATCATAAATTTCTCTCAGTAAAACAACCATTACATATATAGGGATCACTGTGTGTGTGTGTGTGTGTGTGTGTGTGTGTGTGTGTGTGTGTGTGTGAGTGAGAGAGAGAGAGAGAGAGAGAGAGAGAGAGAGAGAGAGAGAAACAACTCTTTTAGTATGTGTCAAATAGGCTATACTCTGGGCAGTAAGAGCCTCAATGTCCTGAGGACAAGTACAGGGGCTTTATCAGACATGGTGAAAATTCCCTTAAATGAGCCCGACATTGATTCCAACACTCTTTCCTGGAGACCACATTTGCTTATAAAGATCACTCTAGAAAGAGGCACCACCCATTAGCCCTTCAGCCATGCCATGTCCTTATAGCAGGAGTTACACAAAACCAAACGTCTGTAGGGATGGACGTATAGCATAAATTTGCCAGTCCCCAGGACAGCAGTCGGTAAGCAGGCAATGGCACATTAGAGTAAACCGTTCCTTTTAAAGGAAGCAGACAAGTAGTTATCATTCGTGAATGTGTTGTAAGACTTTTCCATTTTTCAAGTTTAGCTAGAAATTCAGATTTTTACATGAAACTTCAAGATTTTAAAATGTTGAGAATGAATTCAAATGTTAAAATCACTGGGACAGGCTAAACAAAACTAACTGCAGGGGCACCTGGGTGGCTCAGTCGGTTAAGCATCTGACTTCAGCTCAGGTCATGATTTCACGGTACATGGGTTTGAGCCCCTCATCGGGCTCTGTGCTGACAGCTCAGAGCCTGCTTCGGAGCCTGCTTCGGATTCTGTGTCTCACTGTCTCTCTGCCCATCCCCTGCTCATGCTCTGTCTCTCTCTGTCTCAAAAATAAATAAAACATTAAAAAAAATTTAAAAAGAAAACAAAACAAAAAAACTAACTGCAGCCCAGATCTATCCTGTGGGCCCCAGACTGTGATCTCAGACTAGAAAGGTTTACTTACCACACAGCTCTCAAAGTAGGAGAAAATACTAAAATGGTTGGTCTTTCCTTAGTTTCTTTTTTAAGCATGTATTCCTACAGAAGCTCAGTGAGGACTGTGAAACTACTCTTTGGCTGAATTATTTGTTTTTTAATTCTTAAGAATTAATAATCTTATTGTGTAATTGCTTATCTCCAAAGGCAAATCTTTTTAAGGAAAAGGCAAAAACTAAAGATAAAGGTGATGCTATAAATATATCAATTTATGCCATATAGTAACTCTTCAAGAAACGTAAAATAGTACTGAACGCGCTCATTTTCCATTTCAAGGTTTCCCAGTGTATGTTCTGTGAACTGTCAGTCTGTAAGGTGGCTCTGCCAGACAAGCCTTGCTTAGGAAAAGTTATATACTATCTCTTCCTTCTTGGAGTTTCAGGGCACCCATTGGTGTACATTAACCAAAAGCTCTAAGAGGTTCTACAGGAAAGAAATCTGTTCAAATGTTGTTTTAACCCAGCATTTCCTAAATTATTTTCATGGAACCAACTTTTTCACAACACCTATTAATACACACACTTTGGATAATACTGCCCAATTATATCTTACTTTTAGTATGTATCAAAATATGGCATAACAAGGTTGAACCAACTGAACAAAATACTGTAGAAACTTCACTCTAATCAAGGCCTTTTCTCACTTATTTCCTGCTATTGCTCTAAAAGGGTTGCTCTTGTAGAAGTTAACTTTAAATGGTTAAGAATACAGTAAATATAAATAATGAATAGCTATTCAAAGAACTGAACGTTTTCAGACTGAACTGCACAAAAGAGATGTTTCTCTATTTTGATATTAATGAGGAATAAAATAATTATAGTTCTATGTAAAAACTGAAGTTTCATCCTACTTAAAACTAAAAGTCATTAATAGGGATAAGATCAGGCCAAGTGCTAGGAAAAAAAAAATAAGAAAGTATGGGTCAAGTATGGGTCATTTATTTCTGACAAGGAGCTATAACATTTTCTAAAAAGCAAATTCAATTGCTTCTCGGCCTTTTGGCTAAGATCAAGTGTAAAAAGCAAATTCATTGAAAATTTGCAAAAGCCCCTAAATTAACATTCAATATAAAATGCATTTTTATTATATCTTTAATAACAGGGTAAGAGAAAACACTTAGCTTTAATAAAACAGTTTTTAACATAAACCTTAGGGCTTTAAGTTTCCAGACATGACCAAGCCACCCTATGGCTCTAGAATTCTCTCAGTTTATACCAGTATTTAGAATTTACACATTTACCTACCAATAAATAATAGTATGTTGCGCTCACTTTGAACATCTCACTCTATATTTTGTCTTGTTTGGTCATCTCCTGGTTACAAACATCCAACACATGATCATCCTACTGCACAGTGCTTTCCTTTTCATCTATTCATCTCAAGGCAGCTCTGCAAAGCAACCAAACTGTTCAGAGTCAACAGTGCAATCTGCTGGCCAGCTCCAGAAACTACCTGATCAACCCCTTCCTGCTGTTTTCTTTCCCATAAATTTCCCATAAAGCACATGGCCTAGCCTCCTCACCCTCATCTCCTCTTTCTCATTTCAATACCCTTTAAACTCCTACTCAAGCTCTTCAGGAGAAGGCCTCCATTTTTCTCTCCCTAGTCCTACAATCCTTTCAACCTACATGAACCACAAAAGCAATACTGCAGAACCATCAGGACCACTCTCCCCAGCAAGCAGCAGTATCACCGCTCTTCTGACAGCCAGGATGAGTCAGCTGAACTCCAGGCCGCTGACATACAGCTGCAACAGCTCGGCTGGTAATGAACTCAGGCCCACCCCAGTTGTCAGCAATTCTATTTTAAGCATCACAGACCTCACAGAATGACTGGAGTGCCCCACAGTATCACAAATAAACTAGTTTGTGGTTTGTGAGGCATCTTTATCTCTTTCATGTTATAAGGGGTTGTTTTTATTATTATTAACTACCAAAACTAATAGCCACAACAGCAATAATTGTGGTTTGGATCCTTCAAAGAACATTCATATTTGGCATCTCATTTCAACCTAATTTTTACCATACAGCTCCCTAACAAACAGGTCAGCCAATTTCCAGGAGTTTAGATGCTACCTATTATTCTCAAGTGCTGCTCTCCACCCGATGGAGACGGGGAGATACCCTCCTTGTATCCTCTGGGGGAAGTGGCCAGAAAGGAACCTCATAGCTAATGGTTTCATTGCTCTTGATAAGACTTCTGAACCCTGGGCTGCTCTCGGGCCTACAGTCAGAACTCCACTGGGTCTCCAAACAAAAAACTGTAACTCTCACACTCAGACTATTCCTCCCATTCCTGAGATACAAATAGATCGCAGGCCCCAGAGAGCTTCATCAAAATAGGCAGGATTCTTCCTACAGTGGGCGCCAAAAGTAACCCTAGGAAATTTTCTCATGCCCTCCCAGAATGCTCCAGGTCTACCGTCAGGGTGAGGAAACAGTTCAGGTACTGAAAGGAAACCCCTGCCATCTTCAGTAAGCTGCAGAACCTACCTGATGGACACAGGCTTACAGCCCTTCAGCTATTTTTGAACAATTCATATAACACTCTGCATACTGTTTCATAAGGGCATCCAGTAGAAAAAGCAGACCATGCATAAACTGTGCCCTGAAAATGGTGATGTACAGCCTTGTTCTATGCTGGACTTATAAAGCCATTATCAATTAAATGCAATGATTAATAACCATACTTATAACCAGAAGATTTAAGGGAATATCTTCTCTCTAAAGGCTTTCCTGACTCCCTCAGGAACATCTGACCACTTTGCCTTTGAGCCCCCACCCCACAACTACTCCTCATAATACTTTTATCATATTTTGACTCCTTATTTCACTTGGTATTTACATGTCTATTTCCTTCCACTGGGCTCTAGGGTGGAGAGCTAGGGTCCTCTAAGGCTGAGACCGTATCTCTGTGTGGGTCCCAATTGCCTGGCAAAGTGCCCAACCCTTAGTGAGTGCTCTGTGCTCATCAGTGTTCTGGTGAATTAACAAAGGTTTTCCTGAGGGGCAGATGCTGATGCCACAAGATGTCCAGAATCTGCCCTTCTATAGCTCTCAGATTACTGAAAGCCTCCTTCCAGGGATAATGGAAATAGAGTGTATCTGGTCATCAGTGGGTGCCTCAGGGCTTGGCCTAATCAGCACAATTTCTGATGTCCCCCCCTCCCCGCCCCCACTGGGACCTACTCATTGATCAGAATTACCTAGTGCTCATTGTTGCTGCTGCTGTTCCTACATCACTTAGAAAACACAGGCATGATAGAGGATTTCCTTTTGAAGGAAAGAAGAAACTAGCACTTTTGAGCACATACACTACACCACTATGCTAGGCATTTTTTTTTTTTTTTAATTTACATCCAAATTAGTTAGCATATAGTGCACCAGTGATTTCAGGAGTAGATTCCTTACTGCCCCTTACCCATTTAGCCCATCTCCCCTCCCACAACCCCTCCAGTAACCCTCAGTTTGTTCTCCGTATTTATGAATCTCTTATGTTTTGTCCCTCTCTCTGTTTTTATATTATTTTTGTTTCCCTTCCCTTATGTTCATTTGTTTTGTCTCTTAAAGTCCTCATATGAGTGAAGTCATATGATATTTGTCTTTCTCTGACTAATTTCAGTTAGCATAATACCCTCCAGTTCCATCCACGCAGATGCAAATGGCAAGATTTCATTCTTTTTGATTGCCGAGTAATACTCCATTGTATATATATACCACATCTTGTTTATCCATTCATCCATTGATGGACATCTGGGCTCTTTCCATACTTTGGCTATTGTTGATAGTGCTGCTATAAACATTGGGGTGCATGTGTCCCTTTGAAACAGCACACCTGTATCCCGTGGATAAATGCCTAGTAGTGCAATTGCGGTAGTTCTATTTTTAGTTTTTTGAGCAACCTCCATACTGTTTTCCAGAGTGGCTGTACCAGCTTGCATTCCCAACTATGCTAGGCATTTTAACACACTGTCACACTTGAACTCACTATAACTATTATGCTACAAACATTATACCCACTTTAGAGATAAGGAAACTAAGACTAAAAGAGTGAACTCAGAACTGAAAACCAGGTTTATCTGACGCAAAGTATATGTGTGTGTGTGTGTGCGCGCGCGCACGCACACACACACACACACACACACTCTTTCCAATGCAATGATGTCCTGTTGCCTGTAAGACTCCTTGTCCTCCAGGTTACTGGCCACCAGTCATGCTTCCTGAGAGTCTCCTGAACAAGTCAAAATGCATTTTGATTTGTGAATGGTTAACTTCTCTTTTCTAAATTCATTCTACTCATTTTCAATGCGTTAAGAAATGACTGATAGATTCTTCTTAAACCTGCAAATAAAACTAGCATTTAGAAAAGCTGAAGAAAATGATTTAGTAATGAAATTGGCACCATATTTTCAGCTATTTTAACTTCCAGGTTCATAGTCTCAAGCAATTGTGCTCTGCAGCCAGACAATTTTGTCCAATGTCTACATAAATGTGTGTTTGCAGCTCCATGGTACAAGGACAAGGATGTTGTTACTGGCATGCTGATCACTAAAACTCTTGACAGTAACGTTCACATAAAAGTTCTACTTACCTAAGTTTTTCCTGGGAAGAAGCCTATTCTTTGAATGAACTTCATGGAATACTAATTCTACCAAAATCTTCACAGGTATAATCCCAAAACAGGTATATCAAATGGTGGCTTAAAAAATATTATACAAATTTATTTACTGCAAGACTTTTCAGAACCTTAATATATCAATTTTACCCAAATGTTTTCGGCTATGGGACCTTTAATTAAAGGAACAAATGGATATAAAGTGCACAAAGTAAGTTATCAACAAATGACACTTATCATTGCTACGAGCAAACCTTTTGTCAATGATCTTCTCAAGAGACCAGTGTCTGATGGGACAAGTGTAATTCATAACACACTTTGGAAAACACTAAATATGGTCCCTTGGAGGATGGTACTGGCTATTTTACACACTAGAAACCATTTCAGTAGATCAGAACTACAGCATCTTTTAGACCTCTCTAGAAAGGGATTATAGCTTCCAAAGACTCAAACACTAAGAAACTCAATTGCAAATTCAGAGACTGGGGAGAGGGGGAAGGATTTGTTATGAATAGGAGGTATTTCTCTCATTTTAGAGAAGAAATTCCTCCTTTGGAGAAATTACTATGATAGAAGGTGCCCAAACCACAAATTTAGACCAAAAGGAACAAAAAATAAAATAAAATAAAGATCAGAAATGCTGAAGGTTTCTGAGGAGGGTTATAGTGAATCTGATTTGACTGAGCCAAGATAAAATTATAGTTATTGTCTTAGGAGGTGGTAGGTGGAGAATAAAAGAGTTTAAGTAAATATACCACAAATCCAAAGGCTGAGGCCATCAATCAAGGTGCCCTGTAACTTAGCCCCTACTTAATTTTCCCAATTTAATTCCCCTCTACTCCCTTTCACACATTTGTACTCCATCTAACCAACCTATATGTTCTCCACGCAATCTGCAGTTTCTCTTTTCTGTGTTTATGCTGTTGCCTTTCTCTGAAATGTCTATTTCCCACACTTCCACACCTCCACCTCTCCCCTGGCCAATCTCCAAACCCTTTTCATCTTTCAAGGCCCAGTTTAAATGACACTTCATCCAAGAAGCTTTCTTTTATCACTCCAGGTATATATAAACTCTCCAAAGCACTTAATCTTATCTTCATTGTATTTGATATTTTTCCTAAATTTGACAAATATTTAAAAAACTGTTATGTGCCAGGCTCTATAGGTTTGTGTATTCATTTATATACTTGTTTTATCTACCCATTATACTATTAACTTTCTGAACACAGGATTTTATGTCTGATTCATAGTAACCAGCTCTAATGCCTTGCCCATAGGAGTCCCTCAAACATGGTATAAAGGAAGGCCAGCACATTATTTTTTAAAAATATGGCTGAATGTGGGCTGAAGATAGCTATAATAGTAGGTGTGAGTCACTATAGGTGGTATAGTGATCAGAGAAGGCTTCGGGAAAGAGACGGCATTTGAGAGGGGTCTTAAAATCAGTGTAGCAAAAATCAAAAATTAAAAAAAATAAGTGTAGCAATCAGAAACTGAAATGGGAGCAGAAAGATTTCAGTTGACTGGAAAAGGGGTTCAGAAGGAAAGCAGAAAAAAGAAAGGTTGGAAAAAAAACTTGAAATCAGACTGGGAAAGTCTTAAGTCCCAGGCAAAGGGATCTGGACTGTCTTTGTACTAAAGAGGAGTGATTCAAAGTGCTGGAGATCCTATTGATACATAAAGGGCAATAGGAAAGACAGAATTATAGACAGATTGGACAGAATAAAAATTAAAAAACTGAGCCAGCATCCAACTGGTTTCCAGCTTCTTTGCTCCCAACATTTTTTTTTTTTCCAATTTTTGTTTTTCAAATTTTGAGTGGATGACCATGTTACCTGAGCAACAGGCTCCACAAGTGACCTTACACAAGCACACTTCGGTTTGCTAAGACAGTTTTAAATATACAGTTGACCCTTGAACAATACAGGTGTGAAGCACGCAAGTCCACTTATATGTAGATTTTTTTGATTAATACAGTATACTACATTTTTCTCCTCATGATTTTCTTAATAACATTATCTTTTCTCTAGCTTACTTTATTCTAAGAATATGGTATATAATATATATACAATAGGTTTAATCAGCTGTATATGTTATTGTTAAGGTTTCTGGTTAATAGTAGGATTTTGGTAGTTAATAATATTTATGGGGAGCCAAAGGTTATATGTGGATTTTTCAAATACGTGGGGTGTCAGCACCCCTAACACCCCTACCCCACTGCTCAAGGGCCAACTGTATAGAAAATCAATCTGTCATATTTCAGGATATTTATAAATTGTGATTATGTTATAAGCTGTAAGGAGGAGGAAGCAGGAAACTTCTATAATACTCCTTTCAAGGTGTTTACTATCCCACATCTCTGGCCAAAGTGTTTTAGAAGGTAAGAGTCATAAAAATCTCCTTCAACACCTCTTCTTCAAGGTTACTGATTTTTAGTCCCTATCTCTTTTAGACTCTAACAGGTTTCCTGCTCTATCAGTTTGCTGCTTTGTACCTTCAGGTTCAGTCTATTTATACATTCAAAAAGTGGAGTCACCTTGACAAAAGGGACCACTGTCACAATGTCTGTCCACTTCACTGGAAGCCTGGACAAGAACACAGCTACCCTCTGGGATGCCTGGAACATCTGAGCTACGGAATTCCTTTTGCTGGAGAAGAGGTCAAAATCACACATCTAGGAGCTTTGCAATAGTTCCTGCTGTTGCCCATTTGTCTACCCACTCTTTGGAACTGAGAAGTCAATTAATCGAGCTATAAATAGTGTCTTCTGTCATCTTTAAGGATCAGACCTATACATACATAGGGTAGTCTAAGTAGAGTTATTTAATGAAAGGTAATCACTGACCAAAAATACCTCCTAATACTATCTGGAATCCACTGATTTGGGATTTGTTGAGTTAAAAAACAAACACAATCTTAGAAAGGTGAGAGGGAACCTTGCTATCAGGCTCTGTATTAGGAAAACAATCTGATTAACCTAATCCACACAAAGGTAAAGGGGGTTTGATCTGGGGGAACAGAATAAGGGAGAACGTCAATGGATAGAAAATCTGTGAGGTCATTCTGGAACATTGTGTATTTCCAAGGAGAACTCCAGAGAGGATCAGAGAGAACTAAATAACAGAATGAGGGCACTAGGATCCTGAAAAGTAGCCAAGCCAAGAAGTAGAAAAAGCCATAGCTCAGAAGGTTTGGTGAATGAGTTCCAAAGGTTGACTTTACCTTGAGTTATTGCCAAGGTCCTCATTTACTCCCAATAGTTCAACCCAGCTCTCACTTTCTGTGGGAGCATCCAAAACGAGGTGGAATGTACTGAAACCTGGGTGGGGAAGTGTGGCCAAATGAGGCTGGGAGTGATAGATGTGGAGCTAAAGCCAACAAAGAGAAGGTTTCAAAAATGGAGCCAAAAGAGCTGGAACCCAAAATGGGATCCAGTTCATTAGAATTATAGGTATTTGGGGACTTTTCTGTTTCCCATCCTGAGTTTTATTCACATTGTTTAGGCTGGAAATTCTGAGTATGCCTGGGTTAAAGAAATACGTAATCAGCAGCCACCATTCAGAATTCACCAAGCTCCAATAAAACTGTTTCACTTGAGTTCAGAAAATGAAAACTGCAATAAGGCAGAAATTTGCAGAAACACAAACAGTGAAAGTTAGTTTCCCCATAAACATTTCCAAAACAGATAGTTACACTAATTATCTTTCAAATGTCCTTCATGCTCAGGGTAATAAATGTATTTGGAGGGAAAACAATCAACATACCACCTCCATCTGCAACCACCACTGCTCATTCCCTTCTCAAAAGATGTCCAGTCCTGGTGAAGGCATGCCCTGAGAAGGCGTATTAGCCTCCTTTTCCCACAGAGCAAGTGACATGATACTTCCAAGGTACACAAGCTCATCTGCTCGTCTCTGGTCTCCTCCCCTCAATTCAACAGCTTCTTAGTCTACTTTGGGCGTAATTATCTTCATGTGGATCTCTATCACTCTGCTTTCTTTTTTTTTTTTTTTTTTTAAATGTATAAATCTATTTCTAATCCTCTCTTATGGTGGCAGAGGCTCTCTGGAGGTTAACCATTTACCTTTCAGACATCTGACTCTGCCAAGTTGGGATCGGTCTTTCTAATCTCACACTATTCCAAAGAGATTTAGAAATGTTACTCCAGCTTTCTCATTATGTGTTCAGAGGAAACACTACACCCTCCTATTCTAGCCACAGTGTACACAGCCTTTCCTCAGCTTAAATTAAGACTGAAGTTAGCAAAGGTTCCCTACTCTTTTTCCCCAACTGCATTGCTACTCTATCCAAGTCTGCTAACTGCTATAAAAATTTGGTAATGGCCCCAGAATGTGAAATACATGGTGGCACTGTCACACTTGCTAAAATCCTTGCTTCTTCTTCTGCATCGATTATTCTATAACCCAATATCTCCATTCTTTGTAACTCCTCTGCTTTCCATGCTGCAGTCTCCCCCTTATAGGTGGACAAGTCCCAGCGCCATTCTTCTGCAGCCAACTATAAACCCTGCTCTAGATGCCACCATTCTTTTCAGTAGATGTTACTATGTAATAAGCTCTAATCTTGCTCTCTTGACTATAGCACCATACGGCTCTAACAGCATCATCCAGTTACATCTGCACAAGTACCAAGTGCTTTCACATTCATTTTCCTCTTATCTGAGCTGCTCAACATCGCAGAGAGAAACCATTATTCCTGCCATTTTATAGATGAGGAAACTAAGATCCTGCAAGGATTAGGTGACTTATTCTGAACCAAGCAGATAATTTAAATGCTAGAGTCAAGACTTCTACTTCTGGGGGCACCTGGGTGGCTCAGTCGGTTAAGCGTCCGACTTTGGCTCAGGTCATGATCTCACGGTTTGTGAGTCTGAGCCCAGCGTCGGGCGGGCTCTGTGCTAACAGCTTAGAGCCTGGAGCCTGCTTCAGATTCTATCTCTGTCTCTGCCCCTCCCCTGCTTGCTGTCTCTCTGTCTCTCTCTCAAATATAAAAGATAAAACATAAAAAAAATTTTTTTAGAAGACTTCTACTTCTGACCCCAACTCTTTCCCCATGCACATTTCTGAGAATAAACTTAACTGCCAAGCAAGCCCCACATTTGGTGTAAGTCTAACAGGGGACGCTGCAAGCCCCGGGAGAGATTCCTGCCTCGGTCCCTTGGTCCATATCACAATTTTTACTCTATTTCCCACTCCTAGCACCAGCTCTTGACACACACTCATCCCCTTCCGAATTCCCTCAATCCTCTATCTGCCATGCTAACCAATTTCTTTTTTTGTTGTTCTGAATACAGCCTTGCCCCTTCTTCACTGATAACCCCTGTCAGGAGAAAGTAGGCAGTCTTCATCTCTTACCCAATGACTTACTCACATGCTTTGGCTCAGAAACCACAACCTCTTAACCATGAACTCTGTATAAGTGTACATTTGTTTATGGTCTGGGGTTCATGTTCTCTGTCCTTGCCCTCTCCCTCTCCCACCCTGTTTGTAGCTATCCATTTTAGAGTGTAAGCTCTAGGTAAGCCAGTTGTAGGTACCACTCACAATGCCTTGCATTCAGAGGGGCATAAACATTGCCAATTATGATCTTTTTTAAAAAAATAATAAATTACTCCTGTCCTTGATCTGCAAAATGACAGAAACCAGTTGCCAAAACTGCTTAGAGCATTGTTTACTTCAATTCAGAGTTACTGAATAGGAATTAGCTTAAAAGAGCTGTAAAGGGAAAGACAAGGACACATTTGTTTACACGCAGTCCCAAAGGTATAAAATGAAATACTGAGTAATTTGTTATTAGCTTCTCATCAACAGTAGTCCAGCTCTATTGCATAGCAAGGTCACCCCGGGTAAGAGAATCCTAGTTACCAGCATTCCCATTACAAAAAGGAGGCGCTCAGCTATTCCAAATGCATATGTGCTCTGGAAAAGCAACAGCTGGCTACATATTACTTACTGGCTTATCCTTGATGGTGGGGCTTGACACACACAGGTACAGTTTCCCGTCTTCTTCCAGGCAGGCATCTATCAACGCTTGCACTGAGCTCTCCTCCTGGAACAGCAGAAAGGCATAGCCTTGGGAGGACAAAAACAAAAGGATAGAGGGAAAAATCAGTAAATTAAACTCAAAGTATCAAATAAAAATTTATCTGTTGTTTCACTTCGGCAGATTCTTACTAGAATCCAAGAACCTGAAATGGGACACAGGGAAGTAACATCATTGAGACCCTCATATGCCGGGCATTGGATTAGGTACTCACTGACGTGGTCTCAATTCTTATAATTGCTCAGAGAAGCAAGTTGAGAACTCCTCTATGGAATTTCCATGAAATACAAGCATACCTAATTTTATTGAGTTTTACTTTATTGTGCTCTGCAGATACTGAGTTTTTTGTTTGTTTGTTTTACAAATTAAAGGCCTGTGGCAACCCTAAGTCAATTAAGTCTATGGAAGCCATTCTCCCAAAAGCATGTGCTTACTTTGTGTCACTGTGTCACATTTTGGTAATTCTCACAATATTTCAAACTTTTTCATCATTATTATTATATTGGTCATGGTGATCTGTGATCAGGGATCTTTGATTTATTATCATGATTGTTTTGGGATGCCATCAACTAGGACCATAGAAGACAGAGAACTTAAATACTGTGTGTATTCTGACTGCTCCACTGACCAGCCATTCCACTGTATCTCTCCCTTTCCTTGGGCTTCCCTGTTCCCTGAGACACAAACATAATTTCAATCCCCTGAAATCAGGCCAACTAATAAACCTATAGTTGCCTCGAAGTGAAAGGAAGCGTTGCACGTCTCTTACTTTATTTTTTATTTTATTTTATTTTTTTTCAACGTTTTTTATTTATTTTTGGGACAGAGAGAGACAGAGCATGAACGGGGGAGGGGCAGAGAGAGAGGGAGACACAGAATCGGAAACAGACTCCAGGCTCCGAGCCATCAGCCCAGAGCCTGACGCGGGGCTTGAACTCACGGACCGCGAGATCGTGACCTGGCTGAAGTCGGACGCTTAACCGACTGCGCCACCCAGGCGCCCCGCACGTCTCTTACTTTAAATCAGCAACTAGAAATGATTCAGCACAGTGCAGAAGACATGTTGAAAGATGAGAGGGGCCACAGGTTAGGCTCTTGAGCCAGTTAGCCAAGTTGCAGTGCAAAGGAAAAGTTCTTGAAGGAAATTAAAAGTGCTACTCCAGTGAACACATGATGATAAGAAAGCAAAACAGCTTTATGGTTGATATGAAGAAAGTTCTAGTGGTTTGGATGGAAGATCAGAGCAGCCACAACTTTCCCTTCAGCCAAAGCCCCATCCAGAGCAAGGCCCTAACTCTCTACAATTCCATGAAGACCGAGAGAGGTGAGGAAGCTGCAGGAGAAAAGGTGGAAGCTAGCAGAGGTTGGTTCATGAGGTTTAAAGAAAGAAGCTGTCTCCATAACATAAAAGTGCGAGGTAAAACAGCAAGTGCTGATGTAGAAGCTGCAGAAGTTATCCAGAAGATCTAGCTAAGGTTAATTCACGAAGGGGGCTACACTAAAAAACAGGTTTTTCAATGTAGATGAAACAGTCTTCTATCGGAAGAAGATGCAGTCTAGGACTTTCATAGCAAAGCTTCAACGCCAAGCTTCAAAGCTTCAAAGGACAGACTCACTCTCTTGTTAGGGGTTAATGCAGTTGGTGACTTTAAGTTGAAGTCAATGCTCATTGACCACTGTGAAAATCCTACAGGCCTTAAGAATCATGCTAGATCTACTCTGCCTGTGCTCTATAATACAGGAACAATAAAGCCTAGTTCACAGCACATCTGTTTACAATATAGCTTATTGAAATGTTAGGCCCACTGTTGACCTACTGCTCAGAAAAACAGATTCCCTTCAAAATGTTACTGCCCATTGACAATGCACTTGGTCACCTAAGAGCGCTGATGGAGATGTAATATGAAATGAATATTGTTTTCATGCCTGCTAACACAATGTCCATTCTGCAGCCCATGGATCAAGAAGCCATTTCAACTTTCAAGTCTTTTTTTTTTTTTTTTTTAATGTTTGTTTATTTTTGAGAGAGAGACAGAGTGTGAGCAGGGGAGGGGCAGAGAGAGGGAGAGACACAGCATCCAAAGCAGGCTCCAGGCTCTGAGCAGTCAGCCCAGAGCCCGATGTGGGGCTTGAATTCGTGAACCTCGAGATCATGACCTGAGCCGAAGTGGGACATTCAACCAACTGAGCCACCCAGGCACCCCCAACTTTCTAGTCTTATTATTATTTTTTTAAGTTTGTTCCTTGTTTGTTTTTATTTTTTATTTTTGTTTTTGTTTTTGTTTTTTTAAGTAATCTCTACACCCAATGAGGGGCTCAAACTCAACCCCAAGATCAAGAGTTACATGCATCCCCGAATGAGTCAGCCAGGTGTGCTCCAAGTCTTATTATTTAAGAAATACATTTCATAAGGCTGTAGCTGCCAGCGATTCCTCTGATGGATCTGGGCAAAGCAAACTGGAAAACCTCTGGAAAGGATCCACCATTCTAGATGTGATTAAGAATATTCGTGATCCATGGGAAGAGGTCAAAATATCACCATGACAGAAGTTTGGAAGAAGTTGAGCCCAACCCTTATGGATGACTTTGAGAGGCTGAGGACTTCAGTGGAGGAAGTAACTGCAGACGTGGTAGAAACAGCAAGAGAACTAGAAGTGAAGCCAGAAGATGTAAGTAAATGGCTGTAATCTCATGATACAACCATAACAGATGAGGAGTTGTTTCTCATGGGTGAACAACAACAACAACAACAAAATGGTTTCTTGAGATGGAATCTATTTCTGGTAAAAATGCTGTGAAGATTGTGGAAATGATAACAAAAGATTTAGAATATTACATAAACTTAGCTGATAAAAGCAGAGGCAGAGTTTGAGAGCACTGACCCCAATTTTGAAAGAAGCTTTACTGTGGGTCAAATGCTATCAAACAGTATTGTGTGCCACAGAGAAATCATTTGTTTTGGTGTGACAAAGTTGTCTTATTTTAAGAAATTTCCAAAGCCATACCAACCTTTAGCAACCACCACCCTGGTCTGTCAGAAGCCATGAACACTGAGTCAAGATTCTCCACCAAAAAAAATTACAATTCACAGAAAGCTCAGATGATGGTTAGCATTTTTTTTTTTTTTAGCAATAGTCATTTTTATTTAAGGCATGCAGATTTTTAGACATAATGCTATTGCACACTTAACAGACTACAGTATAAACATAACTTTTATATGCACTGAGATACTAAAAAATTCATTTCATTCACTTTATTGAAATATTTGCTTCATTGTGGTGGTCTGAAACTGAACCCACAATATCTGCATAGTATACCTATAGATCTGGTCCTCCTGAGAGCAGGCAGACTCATCACTGGCCTGAGCCACAACCACTAGTCAAAAAACAAGCATCACCTGCCCTCTAACTTCCACCAAGCTTTAGGTTTGACACATGCTACAACATGGAGGTACCTTGAAAATATTATGCCAAGTGAAAAGGTAGGCACAAATATCGTATGATTCCATTTATATAAAATGTCCAGAATAGGCAAATCTATGGAGACAAAAAATAGATTGATGGTTGTCTAGGGCTAAAGGACTAGAGGGAATAGGTACAGGGTTTCTTTTGGGGATGATGAATATTTTCTAAGATTGATTGTGGTGATGGTGGCATAACTCTGTGAACATACGGAAAACCACTGAATTTTACAAGTTAAATGGGGGAACTGTATGGTGTGTGAATTATAGCCCAACAAAAGCTGCCTCCCCCAAAAGGCCCAATAATAACGTAGGGTTATTTACGTGTTATATTTACACGTATATTTACATGTTATTTCTGATGATGATGCTTTCTTTCTCCAAGGATACACTCCTATCTCATGACAGAGTATACAATAAACATGGATACTAGCTGCAGAAATTCCACAGAGACAGTCAGTTTGTTCACTTTGATTCAGTAAGATTTACTGAGCAACTATTACAAGTAGGATATAATCTATGGCTTAGGAGAAAAGTGAGATGGAAGAGAGTAGGTTCCTACTGTCAAGAGACTTATGTGGTAGAAGAAACAGACATTTAGACAATTAACTATTTGCTACAAAGCTGAAGGAGATACGTGGGAACAAAAAGTGCCATGGTAGCCCAGAGGAGCAAGGACTCTGACTTGAGAGAATCAGCAAAGACTTCAAAGAGATTAACAGACGTTCAAGGGACCAATTCTAGCATCTGCTGCCATGCTGGCATTCATGAATGGCAGCTGAGCAAAGGCCCATCATGAGCTAGTCTAAGCTTGAGTATCCAACTATTTGGCCTCTCTGCAACCCCTCTAGCTTTGCTAAGTCTCTCAGCTGTCACCTCCACTCCCAGCCCTGCTACTCATCTCAAAAAAAAAAAAAAAAAAAAGAACAAAACAAAACAAAAAAAAACAAACCAAACCAAAACAAAAAAAACCATCACCAATATGTTTCTACTCTGGTGCCAGAAAGGTGTAAATGGTAGAGAAGGATAAGAACTTCCAAATTCAGAAGATTCTCACACATCAAACAAAGATGTTAATCAACTGGCCTAGAAGCAAAGCTCTTGGGAGTCCCGGGCAGCACCTAATGACAGTAGCAATAGATAATGAATAATGGGTACTTTTTAAAAAATCTTTTTTCCCAATTCTTTGGGAAACTATACAAAGTATCCAAGCGAATACAGCACAAAAAGGTCAATCACTACCATCTAAGCAAACACAGAGGAAACAGATCAACCACTACCTGGCACACCAAGAGTGGCCTAATGCAACTGGCTGAAGCCAGCGCACAGGGGACAGCACCAAGCCCATGGGAGTGGGTATGTAGATACAACAGGGAGGCTGCCTAAGTGATAGGACCCAGAGCTGTTTTCTGGGCTCTGCTCCCAGGCTAGATGGGTCAGAGGATTCAGCAGGTGGCTAGGCAAGAAAAATAAAACCTAACTGCAAACTAGAAAAAAATATCATTTCTTCATATCTTTTCTCTGTTGGAAACAGTATCAAACTATCACCAAGCCCCAAGGAATCTATTAAAAATTCAGTGTTTTCATTTAATGTGAGAACATTAATTCCACTTGCCAAAGTGAATATTAGAGATGAGTGGGTTAAAAAATGCAAATCATAAAGAGGAGGTCTCAGCATGTCCTCTCAAACCTCCTGGCTCACCATGTGAAATCCTGGTACAGATGGTCCACAAAGGTCCTAAGAGGCACACAGGCTATATTGTTCTTGGAGAGGGCCCCATCTGTGTACGTTATGCACAGACATATCAAAAAGGCCTGGGGATGGGGCATGCTCACTGAGCTGAGGCTTTCTCCAGCTCCTTGCCACCAGAAGGCCACCAGGCTGACCGCATTTTTCTGGCACATCACTGTACACCCTCTGAAATCTTCCACATCAAATCCTGCACGGATCTCAGCTTGGGCATCAGAGGAGAGGGAGTGTCTCCCCATAGTAGCTGAGTAGCTACCACAAAAGTGGACAGATCTTCAGTCATGCCTCTCTCACAGCCATAAATGTCACCATTAGCATTAGAGTATAAACAATGAGGAGTTGCAAGTAAAAGCCTACCACAAATATTATTACTGAGAAAAATATCTACAAACAGCTTCTTTTCCTTTCCCAAACGGTGGCCCATAACATTTAACCAACTTCTTCAGGATAACTTTTATAGCAAGTCAGCTTTTATAATAAATCATCTCTACTCCCTCACCAGCAAGCTGCCACTCGCAGTAACGACAATATTCTCTTAGCATTACAAAGCGGTGTGACTCAAGTTCAACAATTTCCTTCAACCTACTTCCTACCTTGGGCTTTCTAACCAAAACAAAATTCACCAGAGACATCCCAAATCACTCATGAACAGTACCTTCACCTACTAAAAACACCTTCTGACACCTCAAGGTCAACCAAACCCAGATGACAACAGAAATCAAGAGTATTAAAAACAAATCAGGAATGAAGAATCCTTCAAACATAGTTCCCTTTTGATGTTCAGAAGTTTAAGGTCAAAGCAAACAAAGTAGAAAAAGATTCCTTCTAGAATAACAAGGTCAATGTGAGATGAAAATTAAATCAATTATTTGCGAAAAGTCAAATTCCACATGGTACTATGAAAAGAGTTCTGGACTAGGAGTCAGAAGGTCTGGATTTAGATCTAAGTCCTAACATTTATTAGCTGTGTGTAATAATAGCTAGCATTTATTGAGCATCTATTACGCACCAGGCACTATTCTGAGTGCGTTCTTTCATCATCACACACATCCTATAAGGTAGGCATTACTTTTAGTTGTTTTACAGTTAAAGAAATTGCACAGAGTGATTAAGAAAGTTGTTCAAAGTAACCTAGCAAGTGATCGAACCATGAACTTGAAAATCAACTTAAACTTTCTGAGTCTTGGCTCTTTTCTCTGTAAAATGAAAAAAAAAAAATAAGTCTTTGTCCTCATTATCTTACAGAGATGTTGTAGGTTATGAAATAACACACATAAAGGTACTTTGTAAACCAGGTATTGTGCAAGTGTCAATTTTTCTTTTTCTGCGTTTTCAGTTACTTGTGTGATATGTAAAACTGAGTTTTGTATACAATCTCGTTATAAAAATTAGAGTTCAAATTAATGATATGCACTTTCCACTGGGCATTTCCAAGTGTTTGGTGAATAAAGTGCAGTAATCTAGATACTAAAGAGAAACTTTAAAGCTATTTGAATAACAGGCTGAACATTACCATAAACAAAGGATAAAAGTGACTGAATATTTTGCTTTCATATATCACTAGCCATCTCCACCAGGAGACAGAATTATCAGATGTGATATTATTTGCTGATTCTAATACATTCTTTAAATAAAAGACTATCTGGGGCACCCGGGTGGCTCAGTTGGTTAAGTATCTGACTTTGGTTCAGGTCATGATCTCACGGTCGGTGGGTTTGAGCCCCATGTCAGGCTCTGTACTGACAGCTCAGAGCCTGGAGCCTGCTTCAGGTTCTGCATCTGCTTCTCGCTCTGCCCCTCCTCCACTCACACTCTGTCTCTTTCTCTCTCATAATAAACATTAAAAAAATTTTAAATAAAAGCCTATTATGCCTACAAATCAAGCTCCTCAAACTGTCACTGTTGGCAAGTTCTTCTATTAGTATGAAAGGTATATATATATATATATATATATATATATATATATATATATATATATATATATATATATATATATAAGCTTGGCAAAAAAATTATTAGCTCTCCTGTTCTCCCTTGCCCTCTGAGCCAGTAAGAGATAAGAGGATCATAAAACTCAAGTTTCAGGGGCGCCTGGGTGGCGCAGTCGGTTAAGCGTCCGACTTCAGCCAGGTCACGATCTCGCGGTCCGTGAGTTCGAGCCCCGCGTCGGGCTCTGGGCTGATGGCCCGGAGCCTGGAGCCTGTTTCCGATTCTGTGTCTCCCTCTCTCTCTGCCCCTCCCCCGTTCATGCTCTGTCTCTCTCTGTCCCAAAAATAAAAATAAAAAACGTTGAAAAAAAAAATTTAAAAAAAAAAAAAAAAAAACTCAAGTTTCAGAAATAGCGGTCTTGTTTGCCACATACCTGAGGAGTGTGGCGGGGCTTCAGAGATGTTGTGAGCTATGGGAGGTCCTCAACTCAGAGCCAGTCTGTGGGTGGAATTATGGGCTCCAAGGGAATAGGAATTCTTAGCACTATCAGCATCATGACTCTGGGTTGGGCAGAATGGATGGCAGGAAATTGCTTGCTTTCCCTTTCCCATTGGTGCCAAATAGGTTGGGGGAGGAAGGGTACAACAGTGAGGGATTTTTGGACAAGCCTGGACTGACCACACTTCTCCAGGGTAAAGAGGAACAGGCAGGTATGGGGTTGTGGGGGGAGGGGGGACTCAATTGGGATTATTCCATTTTATTTGGCCAGGTTTTTGCAGGGCAAATTTAATTAAAAGATTATTTTTCTCTTAATACCTGAGAACACACTAAGTATAACAACCTCCAAAATGTTCTTCGCTACCTGTCAAAAACAATGCTTTCTGAGCTCTTAAATAATTTTTCATGTTATAATATTTTATACTTGATCCCCATAACAATCACCACCAACTTCACCACCACAAACACCAGTTACCAAGTGCTTACAGTGCGCCAGGCACTTTGCTAATAATAAACACTTTACATCTGTCAGCTCTTTTCATCCTCACAGTAATTCTATGAGGTAAATACAGGTGTTATTATTATCATTTTACAGACAAGGAAACTGAAGCTCCAAGAGGTTAAGGGATACCTCAGAGATTAAAACCTAGAGATTAAATTTGGAATTAAAACCTACATCAGCTTTTGGAGTCCTCATTCTTAATCCATTATATTTTTTTATCCATTTTTTTCATTATCCATCTTTATCTATTATACTGTCTCACCTAAAAATGATGAGGCAAAAATTTCAATATCATTAGCAAATAGGGGCTGGCCTAGTTATTATATATTTATTGTTACCTTTGTTACAGTGATCATTTCACAGAAATGGTAGAAAGTAGCAGAAAGTGGTCACCTGTGCTTCAGTCCTAAAATATAAGGTCTATGCATATATATTTGCTCTAAATAAAGCCCACAAAACTATATTAAGAAGAATTGAAATGATGAACTTCAAAATCATCAGAAGTTTAGATTTAGTTTTATTTAGGTCAAATTGTCATATTTAATAAAGATGCTTATTGGCTTTCAATGTATTTTTACGTTGTGTATTTAGAACGAAGGTACTTGAGGGAGTTAAAGAGCAGATCTCACTAAATTAAATAAGATTTTAACAAAATGAATATCATCGTCCCAGTAATAATTGACTTAAGCAAGAATCATCAGTGGATTCTAAAACCACTGGGTGAATTTGGGAAGGGATACAAGATATTCAACATACTCTTAAAGTATCATTTTACAGATTATTCAGTATTTGCAAAGGGAGGGAAAGGCACTTTTAAAATGGAGGAATCCTGGAGTGTCTAGGTGGCTGAGAGTTGAGTGTCCAACTCTTGATGTTGGCTCAAGTCATGATCCCAGGGACATGGGATCGAGCCCTGTGCTGGGGCTTGCATTGAGTGTAGAGCCTGCTTGAGATTCTCTCTCTCTCTCTCTCTCTCTCTCTCTCTCTCTCTCTCTGAAAGAAAAGGAAAAAGAAAAGAAAAGAAAAGAGAAGAGAAGAGAAGAGAAGAGAAGAGAAGAGAAGAGAAGAGAAGAAAAGAAAAGAAAAGAAAAGAAAAGAAAAGAAAAGAAAAGAAAAGAAGGAATCTGGCAGACAACATCTTAACCAAATGATCAAACTTAACATCACCAACAATAGGGCAAACTGATTTAACATGCACTATGTTAACTGACTTAACAAGTACTCCTGTACTATGTCCTTCTTAGTGCAGCACATCATCTACATACTCTTCCTGCTGACAGTGTTTTACCTGAATCTCATTATGAGGAAACAATCAGATTAATTCCAAATTAAGTGATATTCTATAAAACATCTGACACTGATCCATCAAATGATACAGAAGATAAAAAGCTTAGGGAACTATATAAATTAAAAGACAGTAGAAAGATATGACAACTAAATGAAGACTGTATTTGGATGTTAAGACTAAATGTTTGAATCTTGGATAAAAAAACAGCTCTAAAGGACATTACTAGAACAATCTGGATATTTCTTGTTACAGGAGACATATGCAGAAGCACTTAGGAGTGAGAGGTCTTGATGTCTATAACCAATGAAAACTATACACACAGAAAGAGAAAAAAAGAGAAAGCAAATGTGGCAAAATGCTGACAACTGGTGAATCTAGAGGAAGCCTACATAGGTGTTTGTTGCATTATTCCTACAGTTTACAGCTTTTTTGTAGGCTTGAAATTTTTTTAAATAAAAATTTGTAGGGAAAAAATTAAAAATCACAAGGTCTTTCTGGGGAAGACAGTAATATAGTCTCCCATTCTCTAAAGAGCTGTTTGGGTGTTTTTAAAGACCCAACAGTTCTTAAAATCAACTAACGCTCTTAGTGATTTATATGTTTCAAGTATCAACTGCAATGGAAAAACAATTTCAGCTTGTAGGGCAGTGCCCCAAACCACTGCTACATTCATAAAACAGCTGACCAAGGGACAGTCAGTTTCTGATTAAGTGAGATCAGTCCCAGAAGGAAAGATCCATGGTCTGAACAGACACACACACATGCGCGCGTGCGCGCGCGCGCGTACACACACACACACACACACACACACACACACACAGAATGAGAAAGAGATCTCTCCTTGCACAGAATCCAGGCTCCCTGATTTCTTGTGACCTTCCTAGACAGGCCTGAAGGGCACCTCTCCAGCCACAGCTGCCTGAGTTCAGACACTTTTTGCCACAGAAGTCTGTTCTAAACATTCTTACTAACCTTGGCAATCAGGTCAGAAGACTTACCTGGTTTGCCTCAGGCGTCTTTGTCTTTGGATTCAATTCAATAGAACCAAAAATATTTATGAGGTATAAGGCATGAAGCTAGGCAAGGAAGCTACAAAGACAAAGAAGCCAAGGAAGAACCCTGTCCTAGAAAATTCCAACCTATAAATAAATAACTAAGGAACACCATGAAATGTATTATGTTGGGGGTGTGTCTGTCCTACAGAACACTGATGAAAGACAAATGGAGCAGAGGTGTCCAAACATCAGGGAAAGCCATAGAACAAAGGCCACGTATGAACTGGAGGATAATTAGTCTTCCTGGAAATAAGAGCATTCCAAGTTCAGGACAGTGCAGGCCAAGGCACACAAGGTCAAAGGGTTGGCTCATTTGGAAAACAGAGACTAGAGATCATTAATTAGAGTACAGGATTGAGGGCACTGGGTGGGAAGAGCTGAAGCACCTCACCAACTCCCGGCCTGCTGCCTGGAGAACAATGTAAGTCTCTGAACTGTATTCCCTATTCATTTTCCCTCTTGGATGAAAACATCTGATTTCCAAAATTTACTGAACACTTACTATGTGCTCTAGGCACTTCAGACATAAGCAAGACTTTGTTCTCAAGGAATTAATAAGCTAGTATAAGAAAGTCATGAAGAATAAATACATAGAGAACTCTAATCTAGGAACAATGCATTAAGGATTCTAAGAAGTATTTTTTTAAGTATTTGTAGAAGTTGGACTTCATAGAAAGAAGACATATCTTTCAGTGAAGAAGACCTGGATAGAGAAATCAGAGAAGTCTTTCTGTAGGTGGTAGCAGATCTTGATGGTATGACATAGTTGAAAAAATGGAGGACATTCCAAGGGAAGGAATTAGCCTAAGTTAAGATGTAGAAGGGCACTTGGGTGGCTCAGTCTGTTGAGTGTCCGACTTTGACTCAGGTCATGATCTCACAGTTTCTGGGTTCAAGCCCTGAGTTGGACTCAGGCTCTGTGCTGACAGCTCAGAGCCTGGAGTCTGCTTCAGATTCTGTGCCTCCCTCTCTCTCTGCCCCTCCCCCACTAGTTCATGTCTCTCTCTCTCTCTCTCAGAAATCAATTAAAAAAAAAGACATTAAAAAAAAAAAAAGATGTAGAGATGACTCTGCAGATACTGCCCAAGTCCTTGGATTCCTGAACATTTCCCGTGGATTCAGAACTAAACATATTTCTTTGACTATATTTACTATACAAGGCTGAAGCTCAAACATTTTGGTTCTAGCCTGTTTTGTGTTTTCTATTGCACTAGTAAATGTTTCTTTGTGGATTTCTGGCTTGGCAGGCAGGGATAGGGGCAGGTGGGAATGAACAAGAAAACAAGTTTGATGGGTAGAACCACCTGAGAGTTGAAAATTGGCAATCTACTTCCTATGTTCTTAGTAAAGTCCTGCAGTCCAGGGCAGTGACCTGGGGCATTTGGGCTTAAAACCTGCTCTGTTTACATAACCTCACATTTCCTACATAAAGAGGTCCTTGTGAAGTCTGCTGGTCTGTCAATTCTAGTCACAGTCAGTTCTAACAAGCACCTGACCATGAAAACAGAGACCAGACTAGGGATGGGGGAGGAAACTGGTCAAACTAGTCAGGTGGTTTTATTATTACTGAGCATTACATTTTTATCTGGGGGAAGGACACTAATATAATTTAACACCTATTAAGCCTAAGTACTGTGTCGGTGTGTATGTAGACTTCACATAATCCATTTAATAACCCAATGAGTATCATTCAGATGAGTAAACTGAGGCTCAGAGATTAAATAACTAGCTCAGTGTCATATAGCCAGTAACTGCGGCCCACATCTGAGTCCACAAACCCCCAGCTCTTGACCCACTGCTTGTTACTCTCCCTCATTCAGCATCAGACAACTTTTAGTCTAGGCACTTCCCTATAGATGAAGCTTTGGCCCAACCCTGCTTGTAGAGGGCTTGAACTTTGACAATCTAATTTCCCCTCCTCCGCGTACCTTAATAACCCTCTGGTGAGTTCCTGATGCTGCTGCCAATAGGTTTTCTCTTTGCCACCATTTCTCCTTCTCAAGATGGAAGACTTGAGTAAAGCTTCCGTTTTATTTTAAAAGACAACCCAAGTCTTTGTTCTCAGCTTTCAAATTTTTTTACCAGATCCTCCTAGTTTCCCATTCCAAACCTTTTCTTCCTTTTTTTTAAATTAAATTTTTTTTTTTTAATTTTTTTTTTCAACGTTTTTTATTTATTTTTGGGACAGAGAGAGACAGAGCATGAACGGGGGAGGGGCAGAGAGAGAGGGAGACACAGAATCGGAAACAGGCTCCAGGCTCCGAGCCATCATCCCAGAGCCTGACGTGGGGCTCGAACTCACGGACTGCGAGATCGTGACCTGGCTGAAGTCAGACGCTTAACCGACTGCGCCACCCAGGCGCCCCTTAAATTAAATTTTTTTAACGTTTATTCATTTTCTTGAGAGACAGAGCGTGAGTCGGGGAGGGGCAGAGAGAGGGGAGACAAAGAATCTGAAGCAGGCTCCAGGCTGAGCTGTCAGCACAGATCTCGAGCCAGACGTGGAGCTTGAACCCAGGAACCATGAAATCATTACCTGAGCCGAAGTCTGACGCTTAACCAATGAGCCACCCAGGCGCCCCTCCAAACCTTTTCAACTAACCTATCCTCTCTTGGTCTCACTTGCTGATCCAATTCCTGTCAACAAGTTCTGTCCCAATCTACACCCTTTGCTAAAACATTCACTCAGCCTCAGCCTGTCAACTTCGTGCCTTCCATTTCAGTTCCTGAAAGCTACTCTCTTCCAAACAAAGTTCTCATCAGGGGTGTTTTTGGCTTCTCTGAGCTCAACAAGCATCTCCCCGTGCGCCCCGCCCCTTTCATAGCACCTCTGCCTGGACTTGGCACAACAGATACTGTTTGTGACAGAGCACAAGATGGTTCTGTTATTTATATGGCTGCTCAGGCTTTGTCTCCTTACACAGCGGGGGAGGGGCAGAGAAAGGGAGATACAGAATCCGAAGCAGGCTCTAGGCTCTGAGTTGTCAGCACAGAGCCTGATGCAGGGCTCGAACTCATGAGCCATGAGATCATGACCTGAGCCGAAGTCAATGTTTTACCGGCTGAGCCACCCAGGTTCCCCTGCCTACTCCTTTCTATACAGTCTCTCAAACTATAACTGCTTTGAAATCAAAGACTCTTACTATTCACCTTCAATACAATGCAAAAGAGATAGGTGTTTAATAAAACAGTTTAAACTGAGGGTGGGCTAAGATTTTAAAAGCAATAATAGGATACTGCCCGTTGTCTAAACAGGACAAAACAAAACAAAAAGCCCACTCTTGCTGCCCTGCAGTACAGTTTCCATGATTTTATAAGAAAATCCTTCCTGAGAATGAAATTCAATCAATTAAATATTAAAATATGGAATTCACTAAAGAGTATGAGTATTATAAGCTAGGATCTGCTTAAAAAAAAAAAAAAAGCAAAGTATTACTCAAAAGCTTACAAACTGCAAAAGGTTAAGTACAGGCTAAAACCCTTTCGTTTCCTAACTTGGATCAGTTTATGTAACTCAGAAGGTGGAAAAACTTGGAATACGGGCCTAAAACAACACTGACTTATTTCCATTCAAGTTATACTACAAGGGAAAAAAATGTGAAGTTTGAAAACTTTCCTTTCCAAAGCCAGA